>NC_090922.1:229790270-230415892 GCF_040938575.1 Ambystoma mexicanum
TTAGAAATGAGATGTGTTGATGAAGTGGCTTAGTCTATTGGAGCCTTTGGCGAGGAGCATCTCCTCAAAGGACTTCAGCACAAATAGCCTGTGGAACAGAAACATTTTATTTGCTGATTTGGAGTGATATGAAAGATGTCCCTTTTCCTGGAGAAGATTAAAGATTCCTATTTGAAGTGTGCTCTGCTTTGCAAGGTTACTAAGTTGCAGAGACATCAGAACACCTGGATCCTATGTGTAGATGACCACTCAATTTCGTTTCAGTCAGGGATGGAATGGCTTTGCCAGCTCATCCTTTAATGGGCAAAGGGGAATATTAGGGCCCAGAGACCTCTGTGTAGTGTGCAGCAAGAGAGGACAAGACGTGCTCTTTCAAGACGATGCACAAGCTCTACCTCTTTGGATTCCTCAAATGCGGTGCTCAGTAGGATGTGCATGTGGTGGTCGAAGTGGCGCCTCCAGACATTTTTCATAGGGGTGGCCACTCTAGCAATCTTGGGGTGGCACACCAAAACTAGCACACATATCTCAATGGGCCGGTGGGTGGGCCAGTGTTTTGATAAGGGTGGCCGTGGTCCCCCTTGGCCACCCATTGGTGGCACCCCTGTCCAAGAGGAGGAAACTAAGATGAGGATTAGTTGATCTGGACCCTGAAAGAAAGGGGTATTTCCTATCCTGAAGTGCCTTTCACACGAAGTTGTCAAATTGTACACCAAAAAAACTAGCAACTGAAAAGATAGCTTTCTTCTGTTAAGCTGCTTCTGTCCTCTGTCATGTATCGAAATATCAGTCAGATGCAGCCCTGCCTTTTTCAGCTGGAATTTAGATCTGAATTCATCAAAGGCAGCTATGGATTGCAATTAAACCCGTTGCTTGCCAGCTTGCGAAATAAACCCCCTCTCTGACGGACTGACGAAAACAAGATGTCTATGTTGTAAGGTTATTATTTATTTATTTATTGTTGTTTTTAGTCCAAATGAACTTTTACAACAGTATAACTATATTTACATAAAACATCATAGATTTACTTCCATTTTTGATCATCCACATTATTAATTCATCAATTTTACTTCATTCAACTACACTATTAGTTTATCATCATCATCATTAATAATCATCTTATTATATCATAAAATCAAATAATAAGTAACACACATTCATACTTAAAGAGAACCTTAACAATTGACAATGGGCGAGATCCTATTTGAATTTGCATCATGTAACCGTATGCATATAAACACCAACCAGCTTCAACTAATACGCTCGGAACTATTCACACTGTCTTCACTGAAAGTAACCTTAGCTAAGACTGGTGTAATTTACAGATGCCCTTTAAATATTAGTAACTGGTTTAAACAATGTAATTGCTACCTGCCAAACATTGTAGAGAGAAATGATAATGGCTTCAGAAGAAGTATTGAAACAGATTCCAAAAGTGCTCTGTAAGTACAGATTCAAATGATGGTAATATCGGATATACCAACTTCTATACACAGATTCCAATTTGGGACACCCAGTTAAGATGTATCTCATGGTCTCCAAATTGCTCTCATTTACACATATATGACACATTCGTTGGTTGGGAGCTAATTTCCATTGGGAACCATTGTAGCTCTGACCGGCAATAGGTTGAGACGCATTAAACGTCGGAATCTACGAACCTTGGGACACGGGCATCTAACTAAATACATCTGAGGGTAAAGATACTTATGGGCAATGCCCTCTAGACGCATGTAATTACGAAGTCCACTCAAATAAATAAATGTATCCTCGCAATCTATTATCCATGCTTTGTGTTTATCGGCGTTTTTAATGGCCTTATATCCTCCACAGGTAGAACGCTTTAGAGACCAATTTAGCGTAACATAGGAAGCCATACACAATGCATTGTATGCATTAACTGGTACTTTGTTTTAAAACCGATAACATCTTTCCCAATTATTCTAAGCATATGGCTGATTGGATGGCTCCAGGTCTTCAGAGGTAATAGGGCTCTTTGGTTTGACGTCTCTTAAAGCAATGATACAATGTCAAACTCGGCTCTTATATATTGCATGGGACATGTGGACGGTAGGCTCAATATAGTCCGCCAAAAAAAGCCTTCTACCTCGTCTAACCATAACAGGTCTTCAAGTCCGTAGGACACAAACGGAGCAAACCAGTGCGTATATAACAGCAAGATCCCCTTCAGTGTATAGCCAGCATATTCAGCAACATATTTTCGCACTAGTTGTACGTTTAAGCTTTTGTGGTCAAAATTCTTCACAGCAAAGGATTTTTCAGGTGTGCCTTTGATTTCCGGTCCACGTGATGCCTCTGAGCAACTACTTCCGTTGCCTCGGAGAGACAACCTTTCCAAATGAGTCGAAGTGAGTCAATGAAGATGACCTGCTACAACCCAGCCTCCACTTCCTCATTGGGACACGCTCTTGCTCTGAACCCTCTCATTCCTCCCTTCCTTTATGGCTTAAGGAAATGCCAACCTTTGTGCAGATGGTGTATGATATTGTCTCGTTAATCCCTTTGAAGCCTCTGCTGATGGGGGTTAAACACAGGAAGGCCTGCTTGTCCCCAGGGCAAATATGCATGTCAGCAAGCGTCTCCATGCTAATGTGTTTGCGTTTCTGATTTTCTTTACAGTGCGGATAATATTCTCTCTCCCATGAAGAAGCAGAGTAAGACGTCATCGCTCGTCGTCTTTTTCCACTGGGGCAGGGCATCACACACATCATGTTATCCTCAACTAACCATCTAATCTCTGAGTCTGCGCTTTTGCCCTGGGATTAGGAGAAGGGAAATGGCCACCCTGGTGTCCTCAGGTTTCAATGTTTCTTTGTGATGGGGCTGAACGCTGGCATATTTAGTAACATGGCATGTGGCGGCAACACCATTGCAGATCATTCAGGTTATATAGTTCTTTTAAAAAAGCGAGCAGGCGCCCCTCTCCAGAAACAACTTGGCATGATAACCTGTTCTGTGGTTTTTTCCCACATTGAGAGTCCGCAGCCATCGCTTTTTGCTCACTGTACCTTTCAGATATGGGAAATATCCAGTTGCAGATCAGTCTTTGTCCAGCCATATTGGCAATTCCCCTCTGAACAAGAGTACCAACAGCAGCCCCATACACGTGTTGCAGCCTTGTTGGGCTTCATCAGTGAGGTGGAGCTGTGCCTCTCTGAGCACAGTGAGCAGGGAGTCCACGTCTGAGTTCCCCCAGGTAACTTAGGGTGACAATGGATATTTCCCATCTGTGAAAGGTACAGTGAGCAAAAGGCAATGACTGCAAACTCTCAAAGTGGGAAAAAAACCACAGAACAGGTTATCATGCAATGTTCTTTCTGGAGAGGGGCGCCTGCTACCTTTTTTGATATATTTTTCTTCCAGCCGTTATAATTATATTTTATTAATGAACACAGGAATAATGTGTGCAGTGAAGGGGAACTATTGCAAAGTTTTCAATTATGTTGTAATGCATGCTGGCAAATGGCCTGTGGTTGGCAACTTGCTTAGTCTGATAACTGCCACACTGCATTACTAGGCCTTGTTTCGGTGATGACAAGCTCATGTCGGGTGAAACGGGGCAGGTTCGGTCGCACCTCTCCCTCATCATTGTCCCCTCAAAATAAGCTTTCACCCATTACATTGTAACATATCCCATGTGCAATTCTCACGCTTTGAAATACAAGCTTAATACATATTGTTGTTATTATTCCTTTGGCCTCTGTCAATGCGTTTGGATTAATCTATTGCCGGCCTGCATGTCTTTACTGTACACCGTGTGTCTCTATCACGCGCACAGTTTGTGATGGCGCGTATGCGATTTGCTGAGGTGAAAAGCGTGTGCACTGTAAGTGACCAGGCATGCGCAGTATTACAGTATTTATTGTGTCCCTTTCCCCCCGCAGAACTGACTGAAAATCCTAAAACCTTTCATCCATTTTCTTCCAAGAATCCAGCTACCAAAGTATGTTTGCCCGCAGTTCGCTAGCTGGCACGGGTTGCAACCACTGAACACGCAAGAGCAATGTTTATGTAGAGGTCATTTTTCCCAGATGCAACATTTAGAAATTAACAAATCTATCATGTATCCTTCGGCAGAGAACAAGAGAGCCGAGGCCCACGAAGTCACGTGGTTTGCCCTGGATTCACACAGTGTCATCGATGGCTGAAGCCAGAGGATCTGGGCACCAGGGCAGTTTCTAGCCAACTTGGTGCCCAGGGCGAAACATCAGAATGCACCCTCCCACCCCCTGGCTCACATCATTCCCAAACTATACCTCTGTGGTTCGACAAAACCCCTCCTCAATATCAATACATAATTGCTATATAGATGAAGATAGTTTCATTACATTGTAATTCAAGTACTTCACAGAAGAATTCTGATGTGAAAACACAGCGGTTGCTGCCCAAGTACATGGTTTTTCTGTCACCTGCTCTTAGGGAAGGCCTTGCCTGAATGCAGTTTCAAACTGTCTGGGCTAGCACACTGCGGTGTGATGAGCCTACCAGGGACTAAGGTCCCACTGGCCCTGTGTTGCAGGTGTTCTGTTCATATCACCTCACTTGTATTTCGCAAAAGGCAATACTAGACTAACCATATGAATTATTTTCTGATAGAAGGTTATCATTCGAAGATGGGCAGTCTGGTACACTCTTATTGTACTCTTTCAAAATACCTCTATGGGAGTGGGAAAGGGGACACATAGCACCAATGAGGACTCTTGTATGCTTTGCATTAAATCACAGAGCATTTCAGGACTATAGCAGTGATCAGAGATCTCTCCATTTGATAAACAAGTCTGTGATAAAAGGATTGTGTGTGTGTGTATCTCTAAATGCATAACCGATGCATGGCTTCGTGCTCACTTCACGGTTCACAATACTCACCCTAACATTGAAATTGTTGTAAACATGAAACATTTTTGGATGCAAGTATTAAATGGTTGCAATATCAGCCACTCAAATGGGGTACAAGGGCTCTTTTGCTTCTTGTTTCAGAAGAATTTTAGAGGAGGAAGGGCTGGGTCTCACTGTGGGCATGCCCAACCCCAATACAGAAACATCTTTAGGGAATTATATCTACAGACAGGACAGGATACCGCACAAGAGGGACTGAATAAGCGATGCACAGAAAGGACTGTACCTCTTACAAACTTGAGACTAACTAGTAATAAGCTGATAAAGCGTTTTAAACAAAACCGGCTTCTAACGCATGGTAAAGGGTCCACAGTTCCTCAGCCACTACCTCCTCACTATTACGCAGGCCTCAAGGGTTATTTCAGCAAAAGGAGAGCAGGCCCATGCTTTATCTAACAGAGCTGGCATTAGCATCACTCATTAGTGCTGGCCTGAAGCTAGTGAGAATCATGGTGTGGCAGTGTAGAAAGGGCGTTTGGCCTAGTGGATGTAATTTGAGGCAACTTCTTTGATTGCTTTATGTGTTTAAGTGTGAGCACAGCATGGCATGCTCGTCAGAGCCACATACACAAAATGTTCCAGTGTCCTCTTGTACGGACATTGGGCACATCAGACAACAACATGTATATGTTCTGTTACATAAGGGAGCACCACATAGACACCATTAACCAACAGGGTGGCGACTTGTGTAGCGCACAAATCATTGCTGCAAACATATCACAGCATTGATTTGGCACAGTCTATGGTCTGCACAGTCACACAAGTCCATGGAGGATAGCTCAGTGGCAACGTGCTCGCCTTGGAAACAAGACGACATGAAGCAACACAGGTTCAAACCCAGGTCCGCACTTAGTTGCGTATTTATAACGTGCGTAATACTCATAGGTTTAAAAGACATATTCCTGTAACAGCGCCTCGATGCACCCGGGCTGTGTGAGTGCTTTAAAAATGCAAATACATTTTAAAAAATACAATAAACCCTGCTTTCCTAATCAAGGTGTCAAGTGACTCTGATGCGCGCGCTAGGCAGTGGCTTGTTTAGAAAATTAAACGACCTTTGATGCTGAGCGGATGCATTTAGTCCATTTCCCGAAGCAGCCACTAGAATACTTAAGCAAGAAAATGACAGCTAACCTTCCCAGGGATGCGCCATATGTAACTAAAAAGTAATATTAAAAAAAAAACGTTTTGTTGTGTCAAATAAAGAGCCATGAAAATAAAGAAAATAGTTTTTAAATGTTCCAGTGTGGCATTTTAATTCTCTTTGAAGAATGCATAGGTTTGGTCATCTAACTGATACTTATGCAGGCCTGGTGAATAAAAAATGCCCCATGCTCAGTTCTTAACACTGAAATGGTGAGCTCACATTGTGTAAAAACAATGGCTTGGTAAGTGAGCCATCACTTATAAATTGCCCCACTTGAAAGCCTGTCAGCACAAAACATGAGGGGCACAGGGTGTGTGACTCCAGAGAATCTCACATGCTGCGTTTGGAATATGCATTCCTTTGTTTGCATTTTCCAAACGCATTTTCCAAACGCATTGCAGTCGGCAGAGAGCAGCCAGCCGCACATCACACAGGAGCACACACCGGCACAGCGCACAGCGGCAGCTTCATCTGTTGTCCAGCAAGGTCGGAAACATCTTTCTGGGTGTGCCCCTTACTGTGCCCGCCTCCTAAGCTCTTTAGCTCTGTGCCCCGGGCCATCGACCGCTCTGCCCGGGCCAAGAAACGGGGCTGCTGGGCACATATCGTACTGGTCGCATGGGGTGCCAGAGTGCTGAACCAGAAGGGCTGAACTAGAAGGGGAAATACAGCACGTGGGACCTATATTGAACTGTGTCTTGCAATGGGGTCAAATTCACCTGTTCTAGTTCTGAAACTAAGCCTTTTCTGGATCTATTAATTGTCATTTCTTTCGTATGCTTACATTTTGCTAGTCGCCCGTTTTCATGGCGAGAGCAGGTACAGCAGTGGCAGAGCAGGTATGCCACCACATGCCTCTCCGACTGCATAGATATCACGGGGGGCTGGGGCACAGAGAGACATCACAGGGGCAAGAAGGGGGTGGGGGACACACAGCAAAAACTCTGGGAACCAGAGGATGTGGGGGTACACAGTGACATCACAGGGACCAGAGGGGGCTGGGGCACACAGCAACAACACACAGGACCAGAGGGGCTGGGGAAAACACAGCAATGTCACAGGGCTGGGGGGAACACATCGACAACACAGGGGAACTGGGGGGGCACAACAGTGACATCACGGGGGATCAGGAGGGGTGGGGGCATACAGCAACAACACAGGAGACCAGAGAGTCTGGGGGCACACAGCGACATCATGGGGATCAGGGGGGCACAAGGGACATTGATAGGGGACGCCAGGGTCTAGGGGAACACATCGACAATACGGGGGAACTGGGTGGCACAACAGTGACATCACAGGGGATCAGGAGGGGTGGGGGCATACAGCAACAACACAGGAGACCAGAGGGCCTGGGGGCACACAGCGACATCATGGGGATCAGGGGGCACACAGAGACATAGTAGGGGACCGGATGGGGCTGGAGGACACAGGGACATCACAGGGAACCAGAGATGTTTGGGAGCACACAGGGACATCACGGAGGATGAGAGGGGGCTGGGCCATAGAGCAACATCAAAGGGGGCAGGGGGCACACAGCGTCAACACAGGAACCAGAGGGCCTGGGGCACACAGCGACATCACAGGGACCATAGGGGATTTGGGCACACAGTGACAACACGGGGGACCGGAGGGGCAGGGGGTACACAGTAACAACACAGGGGACCGGAGGGGCTGGGGCTACACAACGACAACACAGGGACCGGAGGTGGCTGGGGGGCACACAGTGACAACACTGGGGACTGGAGGGGTTGGGGGCATATAGCGACTGCAAGGGGAATCAGAGGGGGCTGGGGGCACACAGCACGGGGGTACATAGTGACATCGCGGGCGGGAAGTGAACCTGAAGCGGACCGGAAGCAGACAGGGGCCATTGTTGTGGGCCATGTTTGGTGAAAAAGGCAGCAAGGGTACTGGCATGGAAATGCGAACACCGGTAAGGAGAGAGTTTGCATGGAGTTACCATCTAGGAGATCAATATTATGCATTTCAGGCACGCGGTTGCTTAATAGCGAACTAATGTGCGTATTCAGTGATGACATTGTTGGGGATCTCATTGAGCATTAGTCATCGGATTGTTAGGGTTCAATCGCTTCAGAAGGCCGTGGTTGGTATTACAGAGAGAGACAGTTTTTAGAGCTTTACAGAACGCTATATAGTCTTGGGTGTGTCAGATATGAGGGGGAAGCGAGTTCCACAGAGTTGAGGCCTCGGTTGAGAAGGTGGATCCTCCGATCTTGACAGAGTTAGAGGTTGGAACCACAAGAAGGAAGTCAGTGCTTGATCTTAAGGTGCGAGATGGGCGGTATGGTTTTATCTTTTTTTTCAGGTATAATGGTCCGATCTTGTGCACTGCACGGTGAGTGATGCATAGGGTCTTGAAGGTGGCTGTTCGTCTGACTGGGAGTCAGTGGAGGGTTTGGAGAGCTGGAGAAATGTGGTCTCTCAGACCCAGGGCAAGGAGCAGTTTTGCAGCAGCGTTTTGGGCTCTTTGAAGTTTGTTATGATGGTTCGCAGGGGCTCCAAGGTGTAGGAAGTTGGCATAGTCCAGTCTCAGCATCACAGTTTACATAACTGTGGCAAGTCTGCTCGGGAAGGAGAGGTAGTGTAAGATGTGTCTGAGAAGTTTGAGATAGTAGTGACAGCATTTAGAAGACATAACCTCACTACTTACCATAAGATAGTCATACAAGAGGAACACCTTATATGCAATGTAATCGCGGCAAGTGATCACATTTTACATTGAATACTTACTGCCCAAGCGCACCCGGGACACAGATACTGCAATACACAAGTTATATACTTATATATTGCTAGGTTGCTTTCTCATGCAAATCAGATTTGTTCAAAGTCATTGTGCATGTCAGACTTATTTAAACATGTACTTAGTATTTTAGCCCTTGAGTAGGCACTATATAGAATTCATATGCTGGTTCTAAAACTGCAGCGGGAGCAAGAGAAGAGGTGGTCCACTCTGCTGTCTTTATTGTAAACTGTGGAACCCGGAAACCAGAGCTGAAATCTCACCTACACATTTGACACATTGCATAATCTTGAGCAAATCACTTTACCACTGTGCCCTGTGCGCCTGGACTATCAGAATTAGCATCGCCCAGACGTGATTTAGTTCTATGTGTGCTGAAGAGAAAGCCTCCATCGTATGGATAAATAGGGTATAATGTTACTCCATAAATAATTAAAACATGAGCCCTGCATATAGTGGCTCTTGTTTTTGTGCGGCGGCAGGGTGCCTGATATGGCTATTCTGCCGTGAATAGTGTGGGAGTCAGGGTGACATGTACGAGTTTTGCGTTGTGGGGTGGAAAGAAATGAGTCCAGGTATAGGTTGGGTCCCAGCCCGGCTCGCATGTAGTTCTTAGTGTGAAGACAAAACCCCTGCTCAGCTCTGCTCTACCCATGCATTCTCTGGTTTCCACACCTCTTTATATTGGTTTAAAACTAAAGATAGGAGCGAATGGGCAAAGATATAGTTTGCTGTCAAACTGCAAACTCAATCTAATCTAAAATCCCAGTTTTCCTAGTTTACCAAATGATGTTTTCCTCGTCCATTTATTTTACTGTAAAGTTTGGTATGTGGCAGGGTTCCCTGGGTCCTGGGTCTCGGGGAGACAACAACAATTACTGAAAATATGCTGCATCCTGTCTTACATTAGACAAGGAAAGTAATCTTAATGATTAAATGCCTACCCAGTGCAATATATATATATATATATATTCATTCATATGAGCATGTCAGTTAACAAGGCCTTTATTCGACTTATATGTGTAGTGCATTTTGTGTCTGCCTAATAACTATAAGAAATCTCTAACAACTGCAGAAATACAGGCTCATTACAATGCTATTTACAAAAAATGGAGTACAATTTGGTCGTGTAAAGATTAAAATGTGAGTAACAATTTTACCCCTCTCAAACTCTAACCAAACACAACCACAAGCCTACAACACAACAATCCGCACAAACTTCACTACACTGCAACAACAAAACAAACAACACATAGACTCACACAACAGCACGTGACGACTACCGACCGGAAACGGCCCAAGCCCAGTGTAGCGGAGGTCCCAAGTACAGCTCGCACTCCAACCGTCCATTTTGAAGTACCAGGAACGTTCACGCCGAAATATGTGACGTATGATGAGCAAATAAACCAGCAGAGAGCCGCAGTGGGGCTCTGTCCACTACCCATCAGAAGACCAATACCTATTGAAGTACCGATACCAAGGAAACCATGGACAGTAAGGTACCCATTGAGAAAACCATATCAACAAATGAAACGAAATTACAATCGTCTAAGTGCAGTCCCTGATGAAGCCAAAAAGGTCTTAATGGAAGACGAATGGTGACATCACGAGAACCTGGACTGACTCACATATAGAAGAGATGACGACCAGAGAATGACGTAAAGAGACGAAACGCCATGAACAAGGGACATCGTGAATCTAATGTGAAAGAACGATGTCAAATGTAAGAAGCTTAAGGCATGAGCATGATGAAGATATTCGACCAGTTTACGGATGTACATATGCTTGGAACCGCAAGAAAGCTAAGAAAATTGTGCAGCTTGCTATGCCTCGTAGAAAGATAGTGCGGCAAGCGCCAACTATACATATCTACCTCAAAAGAAGCATGTTATATAAGTATACTTCCACTTTGCACAAGAAGCAGAATTAACCAAAGGTTACTAAAGGCCAAACGAGGAGAGCTTCGTATTCAACAAATCGAGAATAAACGGTAGAAATTAAACTCAGCAGAGGCAACTTGTGCCAGAAAAGCCAAGGTCGTATCAGTAGAAAAGGCGAACAGTAGCTAAAACTAATTGAAGCTAAGAACAGAATCTCCTGCTTCAGAAAGGTCAAGATAAGAAAGTGGAGGCAGGTGGTGGGTGAAACGAAAATTAAATACACTAATTAAATGAAGAAGAGACTAATTCACGGTGTCTGAATCACGGGACCAGACGAGCAAGAAGAAATGAGACTTTCACACCTACGCATGGCAGCAGGCCAGGCGAAGATATCAGAACTTTTCCAGACAGAAGATGCAGTCTTAAGGCCAACCATCGTGAAATAATTGACACATGGCCACTAAAGTGATGATTGATTGTAACAATAATTGGAGGAAGGCCGGGGGAGATAGAGGGCACCCTACAACTGGCCGACCATTCGGCGTGCTGCTAAGCGAGTGGGGTTGCTGCCAACCCAATCACAGTGGACCAAGTAATCTAGGGTCCTATAGTAAGTAGAACCAATGGGACGTCGTACTTTTAGTGGCGTCTACAGTAGCCATTTTGAAGGTAGGGCTTAGATGTCCCACCTGACAATGTTTATCCAATCCCCTTACTCCGTTACCATATACAGATATAGCACATATATTAAAGTTACCTTTCCTGAACCAATAGAATTGCATGCCAACTTTTAAGCGTTAAACATCAATGATGATGAGTTTTCAGTATAAATGTTATGTTTTTTATGAGGTTCGCTGGAGTTGTGAAGCAAGAGAAAAGATCAAACATCCGCTGCTATTTATGAGACTCCCTGTTTTTTGTACTTGTAATTAAATGGACTCCGTTTGCCAAACCATCGAGTTGTCATTATTGATTTGGTGTTGGGGTATTAATCTGCACCCCCATCCATCTCACGGGTGCTGCTATCTTGTCTTAAAGTGCTTCTGAGCAAACCCTGACTCTATGGGCCGGTTGGGAGTCCCGGAGTACACTAGCCAACAGAGTTACCGGGATGAGGCCGCCAACAACACATCACTGCTCTCTTCCACTTTTCCAGCGTATTCCCACTAACTCACCTCCACCCCTTTCCCTTTTTCAGAGCCGCCAGAGCGCCAGGGGAGCACTCTGGTGGTGATAGTGCACGGTACAAATATCCTTTAACATTAACAGTATGCACAGCTTATAGTGCGCATTGCTTACACACAACAATTGTGGGTTGATGGAGCCTGCAAAGCTACATTTGAGTCAAGAGATCAGCTGTTAAATGCTGGAGTACAGAGATCATGTGACTCAGTGTTTCCTTGCAGCACGCTTTCAGTCAGTGCTATGTTCACATGTTACATCAATGAACACCTCGTTAAACAGGCGCGGTGGATAGATTTAGTCACAAGGTAAACTATTTTAAAAAGCACGCTAGAATAGCTCAGGGGCAACGTCGTTGCCCCTGAGCCCCTTGGAAGCAAGACGACGCAGAGCAACACAGGTTCGATCGCTGGGTCCGCGCTTAGAAACCTCTGGGTATTAAGCCTGTTATATCATTCGCAGGCTCGAGAATCCCATAGCAATGATATGTTATTTATGTGTTTAAAAGTAGTGTAAGTTACATGTTCCAAAGGTCTTAATATTGCTGACAAAAGTGTACCAATGACTCCTCTCTTTGCCCACATGCTAAGCAAACACTGCTATTTAGTTGGTTCCATGACCTTGTAAACATGGCCACATTCAAATAATGTCTCATACAGTGCACGTGCAAATGGGGGCGAAGCGAAGTCCAGACACTCCTCATAGCCAAAGCCTGTTTCGCATGACAGATGTGAGGGTCCGGGCTTAAACATGCAGCCTCCATCTTTGTTTGTGACAGGACCCTCGGACTCTGCGTGCATGAATTATATCCATATGAGAATGCCTGGGGAGAGCGAGGTTGCCAATGAGTTTACTGGTGGTGGCAATTTAGTTTTCGTGCTACAATCCCAGCTTCACCAGATAACCGTAAGCTGTGCGATCCTGGGTAAATCAGCGTGTGCAGTATGAATATGAATGGGGTAGGTAGGGGGGGGGGGCACTCCATTATGTGCTAGGTTCACAAAATTGTACTTGCCCCTAACGCAAAACGTTGCCAGGCTTCCCCTTACTTGGGACTCAAGCTGCACGCCACTGCTTACTCCTAACACAGCCAAAAGATGTCCGGGGTCGGACGAGATAACACACTTGTGGCGTTGCATGCTGCTCGGATGAGCGCCAGGGTTTATGATGCATTTAAAACTTTCTAACCATATTGTTTAATATTGGTCGACATCTGGCTGTCAATAAAACAAGGAGGCGTATGTAGTTCGCTGAACTTCTTGTGATATCACTCTGGAGTAGCTTTGCTGAAAATGTTGGGGGGGACATGACATCTGAAGAAAAGGTGCCCCAGCCAAATGAATGGGGACAAAATAGTGTGGCATGAAAGTTGGCTGCGACAAACACCCCTGCCCCCCTAAAAATACACATCACGTCACCTTGGCCGAAGCTTGCGCCATAAGGCTGTCTCCCTACGCCCCTTGGTAAATTTCAAGGTTGGGACCCTTCGCTGTTCTTTGGAGCCTCTCTGTGCACATATATTGCACAGTTCCCATCCCTGGAATGTAGTGACTTTGACCTGACACCGGGAGAGCGCTGTTCAAATACACGGACGTGCTTAGAACAGCACAGCGCATTGTGGTGCAACTGGCATAGTGCCAGCCGCTTGATGGGTTTGCATCCAACATGGGGGAGCAGGGTTGAAGCTGTGGGGGTTGGGTGGACAGAAATGAGATATGGACGTCTGGGTATAGCGTCAGCACCTACCCGGCCATGCGCCGTACAGTGCATATGTTTGAATCCCAAGAACTTAATGCGCATTGGACCGTATCCCCATACAGCCACCATGCAGAGCTTCTTACAAGCCAGTGAGCACTGCGAGAAACTCTTGCACAGGTGGGTTGTAGTAGAAGCTCGCACATGCGCGGAATCAGTACTGATGGGCACTAGCCTGAAAAGCTTGAACCCGTGGGCAATGAAAGCCAATGACAGAAGCTGACACTTTAGTGTGATGGTGTGCAGTAGCACCTGAGCGTTCCAAGTGCTGGACGGGCTTACCGCCATAACTGACCTCAGGCCCAAATAACCGGACAGACTCAAAGAATATGGCACAATACTGCTTTATTGGTTCAATAAAGTAGGGAAACCTGGTGAGCATAGCCAATTGCAGCTCACACACTCTCAGAGCATTTCTGTTATGCAAAAGGCTTTATAGCCCGATGTACGTCACCCTACATGGCAAACAGTAAAAACCTATCGGGTGGCGGGATTGGTTAAGGGAACATATATACCTATAGCTCATTTAGGTGCTAGTGACATCATTGGCTGCCCCTTATCTGGTAGGCATGCCTTGAACTACATATAACTACGTATAATACAGATAATAGCAGAATAACAGCAGCGGATTGGCTTCTGCAACAATGTATAGTCCATCATTACATAGGCCTTCAAGATTGGTTGGCATTCTCTTCCAACCATGGACATTCGGCTCGTTAGCAGCATGTAAGCAAAAACGAAACACAGGTGCGGGGAACAACGTCAGACAACTGCCCGCTTGGCTAATTAGTCTACCATCTCTCATCAGTTAGGCGATAAGCCAAGGCTTCGTCTTTGTACTTGACCATGTTGACTGTTCTCCTCCTCTGAACTTTAAAGGGAGTGAAGGTACATTGCTATCTTTGTATGGAGCTTTATGAATAGGCCTTGTGTTCTGGCTTTGTACCACGTGTATGTGAATAGATGTGTCCATTCTATCCTCTCATTTAGTGCTATTTATATTGGGTGCTATTACTCTATTCGGCTTCTGGAGACTTGGTTGCTCCATCTTGCATATGCTTTCTGCATCTTTGATTGTCCAGTACTTATCACCCACAAATGTTCACTCCTTTGCTTAATCTAAGCGAAATATGTCCTACGTACATGGCTTATCCTCTTCGATTCTTTTTGTGCCTTGCAGTTAGTTGCTTCTTGTGGCATCCTTGATCCTGAGCCAAACAAATATTCTTTGTTCTTGCACGCATTTGGTTTCCAGGGCTTGTTAGCTCTGCAGCCTTGGTCTCTCTCCTTGAGGCTGCTGACTTACTGCATACAAAACCAACAAACACTTCTTGACAAAAGAAGAAACACCACAAAACAGAAAAACAAGTGGGTCGACACTTCACACCGGATGGGCCTTCATTGCAGGATTTATTGCAGAGCATAAGATAAGCTGAGATAATAGCAGACACTGCACTATCCAAAAATGGGTAATGTATGTTTTTAATTTGCCACACCGCAGGCAAGCTAGAACATCACTGTGAAGCTTCCGGCATAGTGAGGTAACATTGGAGACTGCATCAGTTAAACCCTACAGCACATTTTTGTAGTACCAAATTGTACACCAGCCAGGAAGTCTTACCCGCTGCATTGGAATCAATAAAAGGTCCTGACACTTCTTAGAGGCTGCAAAACACTGTGTAAATAATTGTGAAATGGAGTCCGTTTTTAAGTATTTTAAACCTCTCCCGTCAATACACCTTTTAAAATAACATCAGTCATTTTAGGAAACTAGCAGGGCCCACCTTCAGACTGCTTGCACATAACTTAATGGTTACATGTGCCTCCTTTTTCTCCGTTAAATGCAACTCTCAGCATGTGCATCTTTTTCAACCCCTGCTTTGTTAATTCAAGCAATGGGTATAAATGGTATGTCCCACCCCCACCCCCTGACTAGGAATGCAATGCGGCAAGGGCAGCCCAGGTCCCATACCCTGAGGACGTGACAGTGGCATCGAAAGCCACATTTATATCTAGCGTGTTCTGGGTGATGAAATGTGCACCAGGCTAGCAGAACACATCGTGCAACAGGGTTTGTATGCAGTTGTTTGACCATTGCACTTTGGAAGGGCAGCTGAGGAGAAAAAGGGTGCGCAGGTGAGGAAAGGTGAAAGGGCCTGATTCGGACAGGGGGTTCCCTACTTGTGGGAGGCAACTGCTCATATAAGTAGGACAAAGCATTGGTATCAGTATTATCATTTGACACTGAAAAACTCTATATATGTATAGGCTCAACAGGCATTGTTAGGTAGGGTGACCAGATTTTAAAAAAAAATGGGCAGGCCATAGAAGTAGGACTAAACTAAATCCAAATACAACTTTAGTCCTACTTCTATGTTGCTGGGCTGTTGCGGGGCGGGGGGTGGAGGAGCGGGTAGGGGCTGTGCTGACAGGCACTCTCGTCTCATTGGAGGAGATGGCCGGGTAGGTGAAGGGGGAGGAAATAGGGCCCCCAGTTGCGCCAGGACCCGATTTCGGGATTTCAAAATCAGGTCCTGGCAAAAACAGGGCTGTAGCCACCCAACCATGCAAAGCCCGGATGGGGTTTCTAAAATGAAAAAACTCCAGGGACAGAGGGTGATTTCCTCGGACTGTCCCGAGAAAACCGGGACGTCTGGTCACCCTAGGCATTGTGGGCGAGATTCACAAAACCTCCTGGTCACGTGAGGCACTGAACCAATTGTTCATTGTATCCCTGCGAGCAACAAGACCTACACCCAGGGTTCGATTCACACAGGACTGCTGCGTGTTGTGGGAGACGTGGGCTGCGAGTGCAAGTTCTGCACTGCACAGACCACGTGGATAAGGGAGGGCCTAATTCATGGAATTCTTGGTGCCTGGTGCAAAGTGACTGCACTGGTGCAAAGTGACTTTACACTGCCAACAAACACCCTGATTCACAGAGAAGTGCAAAGTGTATTTTTGCAGTGCAAAGTGACTTTGCACCACTTTTGCACCAATGCAAAGTTACTTTGCACTGCAAAAATACACATTGCACTGCTCTAGGAATCTGGGTGTTTGCACTGGAGTAAAGTGACTTTGCACTACCAACAAAGCCACTTTGCACTGTGCTCGAAATTGCATGAATCAGGCCCTACATGTCTTATGTACACCCGACATGCAGATATTATCACGATTTATTAGGCGGTCACTCTCAACTCAGGGAGTTCCTTTCCCCCCCAAGCAAGGTGTTGTGCACCCAAAGTGCTTATACAGATTCAAGTTTAGTGAGGCCAACCTATTTTGCACCACCCCAGCAAACACCCTCTGTAACACCAATGAGCTAGGAACTAGCCCAGTGTAAAGTAAGAATATATATTTATTTAAAGCTTGACAAAGAATAATAACAACCAAAACATTAGCCACCAACGCCGTGGCTCAACACAAGGTCACAATTTCAAATTACTTGCGTAATTTGACTGACTTGTATTTCTAATGTACTTACAGATACTACAACACACATGTACAATTTAGATACTGTACATCAAACAAACACAGAGGATGTCTTGCACATTAACAATCATGGCATTTGAACAGCCCCAGTGATTGCTTGCATTATCAGAATGCTATTTTCTCCCAGGAACCCACACCCTCAGGCATCAGTTATATATGACTCATTAATTTGGAGGCAAGGTACAAGGAGTGGGAATAAAGTAACAAACTCGTTTTGGGGTTTTATTGAAAGGCACAATTTAACAAATAGACACAATGAAAAACAATAGTTTTGGGGGTTTTATTTGAAAGGAAAAATGAAAAAGGAACTCAATGTGAAAATCGATTTGAGCTTTTTATTTGCATGACATGCAGGGCTTTGGGAAAATCGTTTTGAGATGAAAGTAAATAAATGGGAAATTTTGTTGTGCAACCTTTACATTTATTTGAATGGCAGCATTTTAGAGTTACTTATTTTGGGATTACGGGCACCCCTTTCTGTACAGAAGACATGGGTTTAAAAAAGGTAGAGTCACCCAAATACTTTGTTTATACTGGCTCTAAAACACTGGGCATGAACTTTGTTGGTTTTGACCTCTAGCAACACTTAGCGCCTTATATTGAAGTGAAATCAATTAATTTTGATATAGAAAATTACAGGCTAAGTATCTACACAGCTTCCCCCCTCCCCACAATTTAATGGAAAGGATTAAGGCAGGCAGTTCCCAACACTATTCAATTTAAATGGATAGGGGGATTTTCTATAGTGGAATTCATTTGAGTTGGATTTAATAAAATGTGCCAAGTGTTTCCCCGGTTCCACCCCCTACCTGCTATGCGAGATAGAGATAAAGGCTGGCAGATTCCCCCCCGCACTTTTGTTGGCATTTGGATTAATCTACTTACATCCGAGGCCTTGGTTATGGGGCATCCAGGGAAACAGCAGGGCTCCTCTAATGGCAGCACAGATCTGGCCACAGGCTTCAGTCAAGGGTAGACCCCAGCAACCAGACTCCCTCTTGCTCCTCAAATAGCAGGCTCAGGTAGCTTCTAGATTTCGCAGTCTCTGTCTCCCCTGCAATGTTTAGGCCTTGGTAGTTCTTCCGTCTCTCTGCTAGTTCTTTGCAAGAGTCCAGAAGCAGACTAACTCCAGCAATAGAGTGGGAAAGTCAAGGGAAAAATCGAAAGTCCAAAGAAAGGTCCCAAGAGTCAAAGAAAGATCCAAAATTGAAAACTGATCTCTTATAGGGCTGGTGACACTCCATTATTATTATAATTCCCATGCTACAGATTGGCCACCTCTCTCCCTACCCCCAATACGCCCACTGCCGGCTGATAGGACCACAAGTTGGGAGGTATGGGTTATGGAAGTTGAGGAAGGAGGAAAAATACATCATTTCAAAATGACAGGTAGTTTTACACTTTTGGGTTCTGAAAATCTGCCAACGTGGCAATTACCGTAATCTTTCAGATAACTACATGAACCTATATATTTGTGAATTCTACATTTTATGGCAGAATATTCAGCACACCCTTCCTGGGTTGAGCTACTGTTTTTATCGATTTACTCCTGAACCAAAATAGTCACAGATCTGCCCCTTGCAGAGTCAAACCTTACTTACATAACCTGTTTTATTCCCTCAGAATTATGTTAAGGTCAGAATCATAATTGTCTTCATAACTTAAATTGTATTAATCACTCAGGATTCATATTTACATGCTAACTACAGGCGTTTTATCCCCTTTAATATGGGTCCATGATGGGGTTACTGGGATATACGATTCTTGTTTTATTAAAGAAAAGGTGGCCCAATGTTAATCATGTGGCAAGTCCTCACATGGGTCCCTCAGTTTCACATATTCCTAAATTGCTGATAAGCAGCTGTTTGGGTCACTTGAAATGCAATCTGTTTCATACACTATGTTTGATCATCCATTAGTGGCCCTGAAGCCATTTCTTGAGGTCGAGTTAGCACTGAAAAGGTCATTTCTTCTGGCCACTAATGCAAAGTTAATAGGGAGGCCTGACCTAAAAGGTCATTTCTACTGGCTGTTTTATCTGTAACTCCCACAATTGTTATCTAATTCGCTGTTAATTCTTTGTAATTAGAACTGAACTAGGCCTGATTTTCCTGGTGGGCCTAGCCCACATGCCTTTAGGTCAAAGTTTCATAGGCACAGACCTTTTAGTTCAGTGGGAAAAACACCAGCTGCATCTATACTTCAGAAAATACAGCTTTAAATCAACAGGATGTGCTTCCATGTAATATTTTCACATTATATCTGGACATGTTGTTTGAAATGCAATTTTTCTTGACACACGGTTTTTACAGTTTATAAGTTCACTGTCAGAATCCGCCTTAAAGGATAGTTCCGGGACTTTTTTTTTATTGTTCCTATGGTTCGGCCATGTGTTTTTAAGCATAAATCGGTAGATCGTAGAAAACTTTCCTATGGACCTTACCCGACTTTTCGTCCATTAACGCACTCGAAAACATCCGCCATTTTATGATAATCCTCTCACTTGCCGCATCGCCCTGGCTCACCTGCTTTTGCGGCACTAAATCAAATCCCCCGCCCCTGAAACAGACTTGATCAAAACATTCACATTCCCCGCCTCTATCCGTGACGTGACTGAGCTGCGTAGGCAAACGCGCCCAGGCGTCTTCTACGCGACTCCACACAGAACCAGGAAATCAACACAGATGAGCTCAAACAACACAGCGCGCCACAATTGGGAATATGAAACTGTGCTTTTAAATTAAACCGCAAGATTGTAAATTTGGTAAAGTACATTTATTTGACATCAAATGTTTTGAGAATATTCAGCGATTAGCATTTTTATTTGCTCACGTTCCAAAAAGTTCGTTTCGAGGCACACGATGTTCCTTTGCTGTACACAGGGTCTTAGATCATCTCACAATACAGCGCCACAATTCGGAATATGAAACAGTGGTTTAAAAGCAAACGGCAAGATTGTACATTTGGCAAAGTACATTTATTTGACATCAAATGTTTTGAGAATATTCAGCGATTTGCATTTTTATTTGCTCTCGATCCAAAATATTTCGTCTTGAGGCAAGCGATGTTCGTGTGCAGTAGACAGGGTGTTGGTTTACGATAAAATAAGCTCTTCGGTCGCACTGATAATCGCATGGCTATTCCAACAACGAGGCACTAGGGCACCACAACGGTCTGTATGTTGCATCTAGCCGCTAGTACCGCGTAAGGGCATACTTGTACTTGGCGATCGTCCCACAAAATGGTCAGGGTGCTAACGTTGTTCACGCGGAGAAGCACCTGGCGGTTGAAAAACCCATCCGCCGGTGTCTGGTACTCGTGACACATGCAGTAATGCATGATGTATCTATTTGAAAAACATAAAAAAAGGAAATTAGTCTCACCATCAGATCTTTATTAAAATTATTCATTTTATATATTAGGTCTGGAAATTATTTCATAGCTAGGACAGTGCAACTGGGTTTTATACGTCAAGGGGGGCTGTAGGATGCTGAGACAGTCCCCCAGTGCAGGGGTTGACAGGGAGTGCAGGTGGAGAGTGGAAGGGCCCAGGACCGAGGTCGCAGACAGTGGACAAGTTGTAGCAGGGGAGAGGGAGAGAGAAAGCAGAAGCAAAGAGGAAGGTTTGGAGGTGCTTCCGTAAAAGGAGACGGTTCTCCCCAAGATAGTGCGCGGTACAAAACAATATGCCACATAGAATGAACAAGTACAACTTAACCCGTCTTTAAAGCTACTGTATAGTAATTAAATTGCGGTATAAACTCATCTAAAGAGTTACTTACATTATATTTGCATTTTCCATTGTGTCTGTGCGTAGGGCAGCCCCGAAATACCACTCCTTCTATGCCGACGTTTTATTTCTTCTAATGAACGAACATGAAATGGCTTTCGTTTCTGAAATTATATTCATTATCGTTTCTTACGTGGTCCCGGCCTGTCAAGGTCAAATAACAATAGAACCTTATACTGAGTCGTGGGCCATTCTGGCACTCGAGAAAAAATCAAAGCAGCTGACCTTCACTTTGAACGAACACACATTCCTAGTTAGCTAAATTCAGTGTACGGCCGTTTTACAGGACTTGAAATTTACACTCCATCTTTGCATTTTGTCTGCTTGCTTTGCTGCCCCACAGAACCATAAATACGGAGACATTCTATATTTTTGGAAAAATAATTTATATTACTGTTTGGTTTAATTTAATGCGCAAATGAACAAGGTTGGATATATAAACATATTCAATGGGCCTGCGACATGAGGAGACTCGAGAGAACAGACAATCAAATTACAATCATTTAAACCGTGATGTGTATTTCTCAATGAGCTCTTCTTTAGGTGGACATGGAACAGAGGCAATGTTGGGTGGCAATGCAGTTGTCACCTGCACAGGTTCGTTCACAACTCCATTTATGTGCCTATCTAGGACGTCAACAATAAGTCTCTCAATAAACTCATATTGCATATCCTCAAACACTGGTTTGATCACCCATTGTTTACTTCTTTTAGTGAAGGCCTTATTGTAGCGAAGCGTCCCTAAAGTTCCGGTCGTCCTACTTTGTTGACGTCCAACGTTATGGTTATGTGCCAAGACCACTAGAAGAGTCCGATTTATCATGCCCTCCATGCCAAAATGCAATCGTTTTGGCCTGTACTTTAGGCACATATTGTGGAACACCTCCAAATCTCCTGTGTGGCAGAATTCCGTGAGTCCCCTCAAATCTCTTGTTATAGTTTTATCAAATACAATCTTTTCAATGGCTTTGTGAGTGGGTGATGAAGGAATCAACCACTTCTTCTTCCGTGCCTCCTCTGTGGACAAATGGCCATGTTCACAATTGTGGAAATGTTGGTTTGTGTTCCAACGGTGAACGTTTGTGCAGTGTGGCATTACTGACCGCCATTTTTCCAGTAGAATTTCCAACGACCCTCCACATGTTTTTGACCTCCACCAAAGATGGTTGCTGATTGACTTGGACCACTGTGAAATACCTTGCGTTTCTTTTTTTTTTACCTGCAGCAGACATTTTTTTATTGATTGTTTTTGCAAGATGCCAAACGTCAAATTGGTGATTTATATTTTTGTACTCTTCTCTCATTGTCTTGGCAATTGAAACGTGTCTGTCCGTGGCTATCAGGTCGATCACCATTCCCCGCGATTGTAGTTCTTGCAATGATGCTACAAAGCCAACTTTCTCCATGGCCACTGAGGATGTACTTTGTGACACCTGCACAACCACCGAACTCACAATTTTCTTACTTTCCATGTCCTGAAAGTGGTAGGTGCAGTACTTGGCTGAAAATCCTGGGCTGTCGCACTGTCCATCACCGGCTAGCCTGAACCGTTTGCCCGCAAATGAACTATCAATAGACATTTTTTCCATTCTCCAAGCTTCGCTAATGGCTGGAAATAGATAATCGGTTTGGTATTTGTAGAACTGAGTTTTCGCAATGAAACAGATTCCCACAAACTGAAAGAAAGACTCTAATTTTTTAAAACTTGAACCACTAAAAAGTGCAGCCGCTGCACAAAGTAGATTGCCTGCTGGCAGTTGTCCCAGCATGGGTTGTGCAGACCATGAGAAAGGATGATATTTTGTACAGGTGGCATGTATTTTAAGGTTAGTGCCTCGAATTGCACGAGTCACATTAATCAATGGCTCCCCACATACTTCCCCACCTACCGAATGCCCACATTTCAACCGAATAATAATATCAATCAAACAACTATCGAATACAATGAATTTGGCCTCTTTCCTTATAGTGTCACTCTGCATCCCAGCTGGTTCGGCCTGTAACGTTGAGGACATGTCACTCACATGAAAGGTAGAATCTCTGATATCGTCTTCCGCTATGTTCAGTGATATTGAAGGTGTTTCATTGTAGTCCACTTCATTCTCTTCCATTGCAACATCTGTTCCTTCTCCGGCAATGGGTGAATAGGACAATTTCTTCAACTTTCTCGCGGTCTTAGTTTTTGCGGGTGTGGATTCTGTGAATTTATCTACAACTGCATCCGAACTACCAGGAGGACATTCACTATCAATGGCTGGTGGTGGTATAGCTCCGTTGTCAATCACTTCATATTCTTCCCATTGGCACGATGCATCTCCAGTCTCAAGTCCCTGCCAAAAGGTTTGACAAGCAACATCTCTCGTTCGCTTCACTGTCTGTGTAGATCTATTTCGTACACCCACTCGCAACTAGAGGACAGATTGGAAAAGGGATGTTCAGTTTAAACACAACTTACAGTATTGAACTATTAACAGTGAAAAACAACATAATATAGTGACCAGGACACTAACCTTCTTTTGCTTTCTTTTCTTTGAAACTTTCTTGCCTCGAACTTCAACATCAGGACGCTGTTGCTCCGACTCGTGTGTGCATGTCTCCACTTCCTCTTGCGCTGCAACGACTACATTTTCATGATAAGCACATCCATCACGCACTGACGCTCCATCGACTCCCTGAAACATAGAACTTTCATTAGTATGTATAATAATATTGAAAACACAAAATGTACTTGGGGACCAATACCCACGTACATCTCAATAGCAAAACACGAATGAACGCTTTGTGTAGAACATTCAAACGACAATTATTCACGCATTGTTGATCTAGTTAGATGGAACTGTCAAGATCCATACCTCGGGCTCCTCATAGACTTCCATTGATGATATTATTGAAGATGATGCTTCAGTGACTCCCTGAAACACAGTAATTGCATTAGTATGGTTTTCTATTTTGATAAAAAGAACAGAAACTTTGTGCAGGCGTGAACGGCTCATCTAAAATAGACCTGCACAAATGATCAGTTGTCTAAAATAAATAATGGATATGTAAATATGATTCGATTTGCTTGATCGTTGGAAGTGTCACCACCCAGAGATCTGCATCAACTACTAGGGGTGATGTTCTTGTAGAAGAAGCTCCGTCATCTCCCTGAAACATAGTACTAGCGTTAATAAAGAAGGAAGTATAGCGGATGTAATCACGTCATATAATTTTGCTTGATCGAACTGTCAGTATCCATACCTCGACATGCATAAGAACATCAAGGGACGATGTAACTGCGGTGCACACTTCTGCAAGCTGTTGCGCCGACCCGTAACTGCATGCTCCCCCTTCTTCTTGGACTAATGCTCCATCGACTCCCTGAAACATAGGACTTTCATTAGTAATGAACACAAAATTGAAAAAAGAAGACACATAGGAGGGCGACGGAACTGTCCTGAAACGTACCTCGAGCATCTGAGTGACATCAACGGTAGTCGTCAATACGTTGGACTCCTCAGCATCTCCCTGAAAGACAGTACTTGCATTATTTTGGATAACAATAATTATAACTGAAAAGAAAGACTAGAGGACGAGTACAAGGGTGTACCATTAGGTAAAATAATTACACGATAAATTAAAACTATTGATTTACATGCCTAAAACAAGTCAGTGGCAGAATAGCCAAGTAAGATTACCCGATAGGCGCTTGAAGTGGCTGATGACTGCAATAATGACACGGATGGAGAATCTTCCGCCTACATATTGAGTGGATACATAAATGGGGAAATTATTGTTAGCTAATGCTACACACTACCGCAAGGCCAAGAGATAAATACGTAAACTTGACTCACCAGTGTAGGGATGTGGACGAATAGAGTGGGAATAGCGGTTGAGAGCAATTTTCGCCTCGCTCGCGGTGTGTTCTTCTTTATTAGCAATGATGTGGAGTACATGTCAGAGGTAAAGTGCCTGCTGCAGATGCGGTATCGATCACCCCTCTTGTCCGCAAAGACCTCTAGGACTCTACTTTCAAGCTCAGACGGTGGATATCCGCAATATCGGACCCATTCTCTTATCTGATCTATTGTCTTAGGGAAAACATGCATTATAATACCTTCAGATTTATTATGGGTCTTCGAAGGACAACCGCCAATGGAACAGGCAGGCATTGTGGAAAGTTCTGAAAAGAAAAGATCAACAATTCTCTATGAATACCAATGTAAACTCAGAACATGTGACTAGTTCCTTGCATGTACTGTCTTGAACGAAAAGAAATTGGACGCAAAATGATTATGGTACATGGCCTTACCTTGACGAACAAACAGTTAGATGCAGGGATCAGAGTAGTTTCTTGTCGTAGAACAGGGAGCAGTTCACAGGTTGCAATCTGACGAGTTTCCTCGAAGTGGTCACGGAAGTTCACAGAGACGAAGAGCAAATAACCAGCACCTTCACGGGTTGACTAGCAAAGCGCAAAGAAGTGCTCATTAGAAATATGAAGTGGGTTATAAAGAATTCGAAACAGGGGTGTGTTTGTGAATGAATGACGTGTATATGTCGTGGCATTATGTGGATTGCAGGGGGCCGTCCAGCGTGAGGGGGGATGCTTGGCAGGAGACACGGGGTCTGGAGGTAGACATGGGAACAACAACCCATGCTCTATAGACCACTTTGAAGTGTACATGGTCTTTGGCACCTCTTGGCCTTTATCGCTCCCTGACTGCTCCAGTTGCCTGCACAAGTACCCCGGTGCGAACTGCCTTTGATAGGGCGGGGGGGTGGATTGGGGCGGTGGTCGTGCAGACAAGACACAGGAAGACTCGTGAATGGAGACACACTTATGTGGATTGCAGGGGGCCGTCCAGCGTGAGGGGGGATGCTTGGCAGGAGACACGGGGTCTGGAGGTAGACATGGGAACAACAACCCATGCTCTATAGACCACTTTGAAGTGTACATGGTCTTTGGCACCTCTTGCCTTTATCGCTCCCTGACTGCTCCAGTTGCCTGCACAAGTACCCCGGTGCGAACTGCCTTTGATAGGGCGGGGGGTGGATTGGGGCGGTGGTCGTGCAGACAAGACTCGTTTGCCGCAGGGCCTCACCAAGGAGAGGCCATCTAACTGCATGTAAGAGGCTGGCTGCAGGATCTAGTACATGGAAGGCAGGGGGGTGAGTTTATAAATACCTCACCCTCCCAGGAGAATATATGGGTGCAGTTCACCCTGGAGACCCTGGATGCCTAGGCAGTTAGTCAGCAGCAGGATGGCCTGTGGTGGCAAGGCGGCACGGGCCAGAGGGGGTCATCTCTGTACCCGGTGACCAAAAGGATGATTTATTATGATCAACCATATTTACCTATAACCATGTTTTGTATCAATAAAATACAACGGCCTTCCTTTTATTGCCAACGCTTGGACAAATCAAAACAACCATTGTTAAAATATATATTGGGTTTTATTTTGGATCTTAATTTCAATTGAACATAAATAATAAACATTACACATTGTAAATTTGCGGTTGCAGCACATCCAGGGAAAATCCGCGGTATTGTCCACTGTCGCTGGGGAAATGTTGTCTAATGGCAAGTACCGCACAGGCAGGTATTACTCTCCGAACGCGGTGTCCGAGCCTCCCGTGAAGCCACCAAGTGAAGCAACGATAGGCCACCAGCCTGTACCACCTGTGAAAATGAAAGATGCAAACTGTATTAAAATGACAAAACTTTATCACTATCGATTCAGGTAAAAAATGTCATTCTGCTTTGAAAAAAATTCTATCTAGAAAATGCACAATATGGAACCAATTTACATGCATTCGAATGATATGTAGATGTAATTTTATATGTGGGAGACGACCATGACATAGTAGTGGCATCACTGACATCACAACCAGAGTATACTTACTCGTTACTCGGATTACGCGGACGAACAGTGCCACGAAGTTCGTGCATAAGCACCATCATCATCCTCAACACGGTCCGTGAGAGGCAGGCTTCCCTGAACTCTGGCAGCTCGGTGATGCATTGCGGACTTTGCTCGCCTTCCTGCAGACTTTGCTCGCCTTCCGAAATGTAGGCCAGGCATCCCGAGTTTTCTCGGCAGCAGCAGTTCTCCTCCTCAGTTGGCATTAGCTCGCACCGATTGCACGTGCACCAGGTGGAGACGCCGTCCATGCGACATGGTCCAGGCTCTTCATCCGTTGACTGGTCCTCCCAACTGCCGTCCGAATCCCCGTCGTTTTCGCGTGCTTGCCTTTCCAGTAGTTCTTCCTCGGTGTACTCGGGCTTGTACATATACGGCATTATTGTAGCCATTATGTGGTAAAGAAAGTAAAATAATTTATAGCGGTGGTACTGGTATCTGTTCACACGGGCTACAATCAACGAAGGTAGCTGACCAGAGCACAGAAACGAGTCACAGAATACTCAAAGTAACACAGAGAGAGGAATGGATTCGAAAATCTGCTGCTGTGTGTTGTGAAACGGTCTGTTTATACTTATTGAGGAAAGAGGCGTCCTGCCATTTCCATGGCGACACTTCATTAGCTGAGGCGCAGCGATTGTTGACACGAAACGGGAAATGGGCGGTACGCGTCTGCTGATGTCAGGCTCAGGGGAGGGGGATTTGATTTAGTGCCGCAAAAGCAGGTGAGCCAGGGTGATGCGGCAAGTGAGAGGATTATCATAAAATGGCGGATGTTTTCGAGTGCGTTAATGGACGAAAAGTCGGGTAAGGTCCATAGGAAAGTTTTCTACGATCTACCGATTTATGCTTAAAAACACATGGCCGAACCATAGGAACAATAAAAAAAAAGTCCCGGAACTATCCTTTAATGTTGCCCACATAGTGTAGTAGATGAATTCTTCCTAACAATATAACCCTGTGTATGGAAATAACATCAATACCAAGGGATCTATTCCTTGGAAGAATGGATCCGACACAAACACCAGACCTCCTAAAACAAGAAAGGAAAGCCAGATTAGAATACAAGCCTTTCTGTGATTTAGCAATAGTTAACAACTGAGATGAAGAACCAACCTTAAACAAAGACTATAAATGTCAAGGATACGTACCAACAGTTGATTGTCAACTGGATTCTTCTGGGGAAATACAATGTGGGCGCCTGATGTATCAGAAAAAGTGCATATACAAACTTGTAACTAGTGAAGAACAATAGTATCAGGTTAATTGTTCAATGAGTGTTTCTAAACAGTGTGTATTATTTACTAGGCTTACTGTGCAGGTTAAAGCTGGGTCATCTAGGAAGTAGTGATGCAGCAAGGTAGCAAGTAAGCCCAGGAAGCGATGGAAATAATGGAGGGGCTTTGCCCGACAGCACGCAGACGCCTAATGGACTGGGAAGTGTCATGATCTCTGCTTCCAAAAGATCAGGACTTGCCCGACTCCCTTGGAAGCAGACCCATAACCCCGGTTCCGAGTGCCAGCCAGTCCCAATTGGGACCTTTTGGACCCTGTCCTGGCGCCAGTGGCACCAGGCTCATAAAGATGCCCAGTCCCAGCGCTGGAAGCGCCGGGCTCATAATGCTTGGGTGGACTTACCTGCAGCAGACCATGCTGCTTACTTACCTGCCAGTTGAACCCCAGATCCTCTTCTGTTTGGGACTACTTTTCCTGTTGGGTGGGGCAGGAGCCACTCCCTAGGTTCAGAACACTGGAACTCTTCTGGAAAGCAGGAACTCTTTTCTTACCTAGGCGTGGCTGTGGAAGGAGACACCTAAGCACTACAGGAGGCTATTTAAACCACACCCGATGGATGAATCTTGCTTTGCGTTATTCTGCATTCTCTGCAGCAGAACGCTCATCGTGTCTTCTGCTTCTGATCCTGGGCCTAAGGGAACAAAGGCTTACCATCCTGGAATCCAGTCTTCAGCAGCACCTGTAAAGACAAAGAAAGAACAGGTTAGCACTACGGTCTTCAGTGGCAGCGCATCTCTTACCTGGTCCATCGGCTGTCACCAACGCCTCGCGCTGCATTCCGGCATCTGAAAGACAAAGGCTTACCTACTCTTCGCATGTTCCGGAGGTCTTCGCAATGCATTCCGGCATCTGAACGACAAAAGCTTACCAGCTCTTCGCACGCTCCGGAGGCCTTCGGCGCTGCATCCCGCATCTGAAGGACAAAAGAAGGTGCGTTTAAAGACATTGGGCAACTTTATTACTCACGTGCCATTACTCCTTCCCACGCCGAATCCAGTGGGTATTCCAGCACCCTTCAGCTTCTCTAAAGCTCGGAACTTGTACCTGCAAGATAAAAGGGACAGTTAGTGCGCATCGTGAAGCAGGCTACAAGCGCTTACCTACGTGCTTCCAGGCGCTTCTATTCCTCACGCGGGTTCGATCCTCAACTCTCATCAGCCCGCCATCCGCCATCGCCGGAACTCTGCAAAACAAGAGATATCATTACAAAAGACTTTTAAGACATTTGAAGCGCCCAGAACTTACCGTTCGTGCAGTTAACGACGGACAGCAGTCCTCTGAGGTCAAGAGGCCTGCACCCTTATCCAGTGAAGGAACTGGTTACGGCACCCTGCCCCGAGGCAGAGGGAGAGCTCGGCGTTCACTTACCTAAGGTGAGGGCGTTAACCTTTGGGGTTCTACAGGAGAAGAGAAAGGGAAGAGGAGAGAGGCACCCAATAACCCCAGTTCATTAATCCCATATTTTCTATCTGCAGACATCTTACTCTTCGAGTCAGACATACAGTGCACAGAGGTCCAGCCCAAAGAGCCAACCGTGTGTTACACATCACCTTTGAAGATACGGCATTCACCCAGTCAAGACCGGCGCCTCTGCGGGAATCAGGTGAGCGTTACAGGAAGTCTATAGTTAGTACAGACCCGACAAAACGAGGATGCTCCCTGACCTCGCGCTAACATCCCAAGGAAGTCTCTAGTTCATACGTAGCGGGATACGCGTAATTATGAAGGTCTCCCGGGCTTACTTGAATTATGGAATTCTGGGGACAAAACAGTTTGGCAACATTATGGTACCAGTATCCAAAGGACACAGCAAAGCAATCCAAGTGTGAATTCTGAGTCGGCAAATAGGCGGGCAGCAAAATAATACAAGGGAAAATACGAAGACAGTCTGTGGATGGTCGTTCCGAGTCAAAAGCAGTTCATCAGGAGATGTAAATCCAAATGCAACGTAACAGACAAGGGCATAGTAAAAATGAATCCGTGAAGTAGGCAGAATTCCGAGGTCAAGGCAAACAGTTTATATGTAGCAAAAGTCCAAACTTGCTTCAGCAAAATCAGAAGCACTGATGGATAGACAAGGAGGTGCTTAAAAGGAAAACAATACCACCTGTCCTGCAGCGTGTGTGTGACGTGGCGGGAGATTAGCGTGAACGCCACAGTTTCCATGGCAACTTCCATTTTCTGGCATAAAGCGTGTTGTTGTATCTGGCAGGCACAGAAGTACGTTTTTTGCAATGAGGGACACTTAAAGGAGAATAGCGCCTTAGGCTGTGGTGGAGTGAAAGTATGTGTTGAGCAGCATGGTGTTTCAGAGAATGTGCTCCCTGATTGAGCAAAGAAGGTGTATTAGGATAGCAGGGAATGTTGTTCTGGTTCCCGATCCCCCTGGTATCCTGACATTCATCATAGGCATTATTCACACAGTTACATAGAAAAATCCAAGAAGTGGTATTTTTCACAACTAAACTGACACTCAAATGGAAAATAAGTGTCTTTCTCAGAAATATGTCACTTGGCTCCTATTTTCAAATGTAAGGCACTGGTATTTTTCACATGCCTATCCTTTCCATGTATATTTCCTGTGTACTGCTGTATCACATTTGAATCTGTCGCAAGGTGCCTTTCCCAGTTCACATGAAATCAGCATCTGCAGCACCACATATTATGTCACAATCATTGGGTATATCCATCAGTTTTAAGCCCTGTCCATTTTAGTGGAGTTGGCTATGCCCATTTCTTTCCATTTCAGTGGGCCTTATGTCAAAAATCACTGTTTTGCACTGGCTTTTATATTTCAATGGTACTCCACATAAGCCAGCTTCACTCTCACAACAGGACCTAGCATGGCCTCTCCGCCTCTGTCACTATGGGGCTGTCATTTCACCCCACAAGTCCCCCTGGGTCTTGGTTGACCCATATAAAAGAGCCTGGGAGAGTGGGGTGTTGTTTTCTTTTTGCTTTAGCTCATTCCATGAATTTCCTTGTTGGTGCAGGTCTGCTCTTTTCCTGTCCCAAGGGATTGGAACTCTGGTCTGCACTCCACTCTTTTTGGATTTTGAGGTTTGGTCCTGGAACCACTCCCTTTTTTGAACCTCCTACCCCCAGGATGTGAAGGTAAGGAGTTAGTGAGTCTGCAGAGAATAAAAGAGAGGTTAAGGATATTATCCAGTACTTCCCCCCCATAAATAGGCATACACCTTGAACAACAAAACAACATCACATAGCACATTGACATTTATTTCCCATACATGAACATTTGTACACATATTATTTATATAGCTTTTCCTGATTGTATACATTCTTTGTGAATATAAATTCCTTTACTCCCTATAAGTGTGCAATATTCTCATCCGGCTTTCCATCCTTTCCTTTCATTCTTCAGATGGTTCCCCGGCTCTACCCTCACTGGGCTCCTCAAGCAGTCATAAAGTCTGTCTGCACTGACAGCTCTTAAACTGATTGATATGGACCCATTTCTCTTCCGTATGTTCTCCTTCAAGGATGCAGATCTTATAGGCGACAGACGGGATTTTATCGACAATTTCAAAGGCACTGCCCCAAGACGGGAGGACCTTCCGCTGCTTGGTCCGGTTCCTTTGGAAATTGTACCGGTAGACCCTGTCTCCTACTTCGTACTCCTTTTGGTCATTTTTAAGTTGTAGTAGGCTTCATTCCGTCTGCCGACTTTTCTCAATTTCGCTGAGCATAAGCAAAAGCGTGCTGAAGGATTTTCTGTAAATTCTCAATTTACTCATGGGTAGTGGACGCGTTGATCAGGGTCTGCTCCTACGTTCTGTCGAGCGGATGCTGAGGTAGTATCTTTCACATTCAGTCATGAGCACAAATGGAGACATTTTGGTTGCAGAAGACGGCGGGGGCCTAATGGCCATTAGGACAAGAGGTAATCAGATGTCCCAACTTGGTCCATAAACTTCTTGAAGATGCCCACAATTGTTTTATTGTACCTCTCAACTCCCCCGCTTGAGGCTAGGTGGTAGGCAATGTGGATCTTTCTTTTTACCCCTAGTATCTCCCACATCTCGGTCACCACATTCCTGGTAAAATTACTTCCTTGGTGTGACTCAATCCTTTGGGGAAGGCTGAAACGAAATAAGATGTGGTTGATCATTAGTGCGGCAACTGTCTCCGCCTTACAATTTGGGGCAGGAAGACATTCTACCCACTTGGTAAACAAGCATGTCATGGTCAACATGTACTTGTTTCCTCTAGAGGAGCTAATCACTGGTCCAATGAAATCGACTTGCAAATCTGACCAAGGCTGTAACATTCCCCTTTTCTGTAGGGGAACTCTGTGTGTGCGAGAACTTTGCCGAAACTAAGCACACACAAGACACCCCTTTAAGTGGATGTCGAGGTCCTGGCCCATGTGTGGCCAATATGCAACTTGTGCAAGGTTTCTAATGTTGTATGAAAGCCCCTATGACCGGCAGTGGCCGCGTCATGGGCGTGACTTAACATCAGGCTTTGGAATGAGGTAGGTACCACCCACTGGTCACATCCAGATAAGGATCTCTGTACCAGCAAACCGTGTTGTATCCAGAACATTTTGGAAAACTTCAACACTCAGATATCCTCCTTCCTGATTTAATTGGATTTTGTCAGGGCAAAATTCCCAGGGTCTTCAATATGTTGCCAACATTTCCCAATAATTCGGTCCCCTTTTTGTGCAGGAATCAAATTTGCATGTTTGGTTTCTCTACTCTAGTGGGTAGTTGAGAGTTCATTATTGGCATGGGTTTGGGACCTGGTGACCGCAGTGACCTGGATTTTCCTCAACAGGGTTTCGGTTTCTATGAGATCCCTGTGAATGGCTCTGGTTTTGGCCAACTGGTCAGCTAAGTCATTTCCAGTTTTGTCTGGTCCCTCCATTTTGGATTGAACTCTATTATTTTCCATTAGATGGTCATCTCATTAGAGGTTACCAGATCATAAATTGGTTGAATTAATTTCTCATGCTTTAGCGGTTTATTGTTTGCACACAGCATGCTTTGATTTTTCCAGTTAATCAAGTGTTCCACAAACCCATTCCTGAGATAATCAGAGTCAGAAATGACCAGTTGTTTGAGTTGGTGGTGTGGTGCAGTGAGGAAGGCTTGGTGTACCGCCATTAACTCTGCCACCTGACTACTTCGGGGACCTATTTTGTACCCAGCAGAGCGTATCCAGAGCATCATTCATATAGGCATTCACAATGCTAGCCACTAGTTATTTTCCCCCGTGATTGTCAACATGGTAGGAGCACCCATTCACATAAACTGTGGGTATCCCCTGACATGTGTCTTCCTCATAGACTTTGTGTAGGGAATTAAGTTGTCAGTGGTCCTTAGACTTTTGTCCTCAAGACAGTCTTTTGAGCACAGTCATGCAAGTCAGACAATCCTTGCGCTAGAGGACTCTTCTTGTTTAGGCCATATCTGACCTCCGCAGGAAAGCCTTGCATGGACAGAATCTAGGAAGTAATTCTGTTATTATTCACATTCCCTGTTCGGATTCGGTCACTCTGGAGATATAGAAAGGGTTGGTGAGGAGTGTCCACTATGATGTGCTCCCCTGGATGAATGGATGGTAATTCCTCAACACTCACACCATTGCTAGGAGTGTTTTTTTGCAAACATTGAAATTTTCCTCTACAGAGGACAAAGTCTTGCTCGCATATAAGATTACTTTGTTGACCATGTCGTGCTTTTGGTACAATACCGCTGTTAAGCAAGTATCTCAGAACCCTGTCTCCAAGAAGAACTCCTTGTTCTTTAACAGGTAAGCCAAACAAGGGGCTTGGGAAAGGCTTCTCTTTAGTTATTTAACTGCCTTGAATTGTTCCGAACCCCACTCCCACTTGACCCCTGCCTTTGATAAATGGACCAACGGTCGAGTGACCTCTACGTAGTTTTCAATGAACTTTGTACTATAATTAGTTAGTTTAAGAAGGCTTCTTAGTTCTCGCAGAGTAGTATTGTCTTTCAGTTTCAATAATGCTTCCACCTTTTTCGCCTGGGGACTGAGACTTTTAGGGGTGATTTCATGCCCTAAGAAGTTCACACGGGTTTTACACCACTATTCCTTCTGAAATGACAGTTTTGCTCCTGCAGAACATAGCATATTCCCGCTATATGTTCCTCCACAGTCCAGCTATTGATTAAGAAATCATCTACATAGGCTAGGTTTCCACTTTCATCCAAATCGGGCATGGCCTTCTATGGGAAAATGTTAAATTCATTGCTGGAGTATATGTATCCAAAGGCGGTTTGTGTCCATGTGTATTGTGGCCTCTCGAAGGTAAAGGCAAGCTTGTACTGATCTTCCCTACTCACGGGTACTGTCCAGTAACCGTTGGTCAGGTCAATGGGGCTATACATCTTTTGCCCTTGGATCTGGGCCAGTCCCTTGTCGATGTAGGGAAGGAGCCACCTTGACATGTGGACCAGTTTATTTAACTCCCTTAGGTCTGCGCAAAGTCTCCATTGTCCATTGGGTTTGAGTAGCCCCAGTAACCGGTTGTTAAAGGTACTGTGGATTGAACAAATTATTCTGTGGGATTCTATGTTTTTAATAATCTATGGGAGTGACTCCATAGACCCGAGAGGTAACCGGTATTGCTTCACAAATACTGGACCCTTCTTGGGGTCCACGAGTATGGTGGTTGCATGTATCTCGGTGCGTCCACAGTCATATGAATCCACTGCAAATATATCCTGAAAATCCAGAAACACCTGTTTCAGCTTCTGTTTTTGCTCCTTGTCTAACAGGCATTGGCAAGATCTATTTGTTCTTCGACCATCTGCTTAAAGCCTGGAAAGACTTTGGGCATGCAATTTATCTCTGTCCTCCAGTTGGGTGGAGAGATCTCTTTTGATGATGCTGGCCTGGACAGGAGGTTCCAAGGATGGGAGGTAGTCACTGTTGACTCAGAATACCACTTCATCCTTTCTGATGTCACGCGTCACCTCTTCCACACCATAAGGACAGGAAGAATACACCTAGAAATTCCCCCCTTGCCTGGTGAAAATCGTTTCTGGAGGGATACCATCGTCTACATGCACACAGTCATTTGGAATTGATCCAATGATCTCATAACCCAAATCAATAGAATAATGTTGGTCATCAACTGCCATTCCAATAAAGGGGTCTGCGCCAAAAGTAATACTTTGAGTGTTGCTGTTATCCACCAATACTTGAATGGTGTTGTGTTCTAGGTCAACTAGGGGTGTCAGATGTAAATACAAACCTTGCTGTTGGAGATGATCATTGAAATGTATATAGGCATCACGCTTTTTGAGGTTCTGTCCTCGCTTAATTTTAAGGGGAATTGTAAATTGTCACACCGGTCCTGGTATGGTAACCTATTCTCTCACTTGAACTTCAACTGCATACAGCAGCAATTGGGCTGACCAGAATGCTTTCTCAGTGTTGTCAAAGCCCATGGGGTTACCCACCAGTCGGAACCAGCCTGTGTTATTAATTAGGTCCAAATTAATTGTGAATCAATTGAGAATGTCACTGCCTAAGTAAAAGGCAGAGGGGACATTTCTCACAACCCAGCAATTATGTTCCATGTGTTTGTTGCCAATGGACATTTTTAGCATACACCTGCTAGGCAGATGATGTTTGTATCTTGGAGTTTCAAGGCCCATTTCTCACTTATCAATAAATACAAATGTAGGAATGGTCTGATCTTTTGTGAGTTTCCTGAATAATGCTTCGCTGATGAAGCTTCTTCCGTTATTCGGGCATACTCTGGCAGGTAAAAGCTCCTCCCCTCATTTATCTGAATAGGGAAAAGAAGCTGTTCACCCTTCATCTAGATGTCAGTCAAACTTTGATCTGGTTTTTCATCCTCTTTCGTCATGGGATTTGGCTTTTCTTTTGATTTTGAATGGGTATATCATTTCAGAGTATTTCCCTCCAGTGTGGAATGGCACTTAAAATTGGGAGCAAGGTTGATTTTCAAGAATGGAGAAAGGTTCCCTTCATGAGTTTGTTCCACTACAGATATGACAGTGATGTCATGGACCTGATTGTTCTGGAAATTAAATTCTATTTTGTCAGACCGTTGTTCAATTACATGGCATGTGTATATTCAAACTCACATAGTTTGTGCTTTGTTTTAGTTTGATTGCACAGTTAGTCTGTGTGAACAAGGTCCTTGACGCAGACGCTCAGGGGTGATAACATCTGAAGGAGGTTATTTCCCAAAAGACAAGGTGTGTCCTCTAGAGTCATGATGATCATTGCGTTTTTCAGCCTATGTTATTCAATTTTTATCTCCAGATCCGCAGTTCCCGCGATTGAAATATCATTCCCATCGAAGTTTTGGAGTTGTCTGGGAAGGAGTGTGAGGGGAATTCAGTGACTCTCCCCCTTCCTGAAGTTAGTTGGTTGAAAGACTTTTTGGACAGGAGGGTGGCTTGGGATCCAGTATCCACCAGCGCTGATAATGCACACACACCCTGTACCTTCACAGAAGTGTAATATCTTCCTTCTATCTCCTCAAGGGGGCAAACAAAATGTTGATTCTGCGCCAGCTTGGCGGTTAACCTTTTAATATAGAAACCCCCACACTGTGTGATCTTGGACAGTTTTCTGTGTCAGAATCCGGGAAGCTCTAAAAAAGATTTTGTACCCAGAAACAGGTGGGAATGGGAAGTCCCCTTTTCCCCTGATTCTTTGTTGTCCCCCTTTTCATGGAGACAGTTACCCAAACCTGTTTGGACGAAGGATGCCTCTGTGATTTCTGGGTCCTCTGGGTGACATTGTTTGGGTTGCATAGATTCTCGCTCTGGGTCGGTTTCCATACGTAAAGGGTAGCTGTCCCTTCTCCCGGAGTAGCTTGGGTATTGGTGGTTTCCCTGATAACCTTACATCCTAGGTCTCCTTTCTCCCAGATTCGGGAATCTATTGTCCTGAAAGCAAGGAGAGAGAGGAGGATTATTCTGTAAATTAGGGTTTGAAGGGAATCTGGGAAAGAATCTTAGGTTGGGGCGTGGAGTATTTCTTCCCTCCTGAGGAAATTTTTTAGGGTTGTTTTGAGGGAAGTTTCCTGGAGCGGGGGAGTGTAGATGTACCCCAGGATGTGTCTGTTACCCTTGTATCTCTGACTGATGTAGGTGTCAGGTCAGGTTGAGTGTTGGTCTGGTATCCTGCCTGGCTACCACACAATTGGGTTGGATCCAAGGGTCTCGTTCTGCTGATTGGTGGATGGAGTGTTTTTAGGCTACCCCGTCTACATGTCCAATGGGGGAATACTTTTCACCTCTGCTACCTTTGCAGCGGCAGGTGTGTTTTATTTTTTAATTCTTTTGTATGATTCTTACTTTTAGAGGGCTTTTGGACCTCATAGATCCTGGTGGCTTGCTCCATCAGCCAATCCAGGGTCCTATGCTCATAGAAATCCCTTTCTAATTGTGTCATTGAGTATTTTGGGAGCGCATGAAAATAGGTGTTGATGAACTCCCGGCTGTTGATGTTCATCCACCTAGAAGTCTGTGCAAATGCTTGTTTCAGCTCCTGCACAAACTCTCTAGGCGCATGGTCTTCCCCACACTGAAGGTTGTATGCAGTCTTGCAGGCCTCCTGCGGGTTCTTATGGATTGAGAAGTGTTTCAGAATGGCCGCATTATAGGTGGACCATTGTTGGTGATCTTGGTCCTCCGGCCCTGCAAAGAAGCTAGAGTATTCAGGGGAGAATGACCACTTAGCGAATTTCATACAATTCCCATAATTGTTAATGACAAATTATGTCATCATTTGGTCATAAAGCTCTAGATGCTTCCATACTGAGTATTTTGCATTCTTCTGGTAGGAAATCATGAAGCTTTTTATGGCCTTTATCTGCCAAATTGGGTCTTTCACCAGACCTTAATTTTCTTTGGCAAACTTCCTTTTCTGCTGCACCTGAGTACAGTCATTCTCTGACTCAGAGCTGCTAGTGATGGTGGTCCATTCTCTGTCCTCTATGCACTTCCTACCTCTATGAGATCGGGAATAGCTCACAGAATAGCCGGGTCTGGACTCTTCTCTCCTGTGGTACTGTGGGATCTGCGGGTCATTTCCCTTATACACCCCTTTTTGCACTGGAGAGTACTCATCCTCCTCATCCCTCCTTCCAGGGATGGTGGGGAATTCCCTCCACTTCCCTGAATGGAGGTTTTTAAGATGCTCTTTTGAGGCCTAAACTCTGGTTTTTCTCTTTCTGTAAAGCGGACCAGGTGGTCCCTTTGTAACTTCATGTTCTACCAGTTCAACTCCCTGATCTTTTCATCATAGGAACCCTCCTGGTTCGAAGTACATGCCAGGGTATTTTCTTTTTAATTCTTTAGTTATTCTTCTGCATGTAATTTTTGAGAAACTGCCCTTTCAACGCATAGGGTTTTCATTCAACAACACATAGTGAAAAAGTATTTTATGTTTAATTTCAACTTTCCCCTCCTAGTTCCCCCCCTTCTACCCCTCTCCCTCCCATCCCCTCCTTTTCCAACCCTCGGCAATATATGGGTAATCAAGTATCATGACTGGCCTACAGCATCAGGGAGGACTATGTAAATTCTATCCGACAGGGGCTTCCCAAGGCGCTTAATTCAAGCAGGGAAACATCACTGGCAGTCAATGCCTACTTTGGAGATGTGACATATTTTCACAGAAAAGGGCTCAATTCTGCTTCTCTGGTTGGATGTACTTCATGTAAGATTCTGAGTAAGTTTTCAATTTTTGTAAAGTTCCCTCGTTTTGAGGGCCCACATTTCTTCAGTGGGCAATCTGTTTTTTCCACCTTATGGTGAGGCACGCCCTGGCCGCCAAAAGCAACATGTCTGTCATATGTGCCAGCATGGTCCACCCCCTTCCACATACTCCACCCCAAATAGCACCAACAATGGGTCTATTGCCCTCTCAATCCCATCAATACTACTGACCCAACTGAGCACCTCCTTCCAAAACCTACATACTTCCGGACAAGCCCACCACGTGTGCCAATAGGTAGCCCTTAGGCCACAGCCTCTCCAGCATGATGGGTACACCCCAGGGAACATCATGGACAGATAATGGGGGTTGTGCTTCCATCTGTATAGATGTATTAGCCCTTGTAGCTTGTATTGACATGCCACAGAAGTCTTGTGTGCGTTCTTGCATAAGGTCCTTTACTGTGCTTCCTCCAGTTCCCTCCCTAGGTACTGTTCCCACTTAACCCAGTCAAAGCCAGAAAGGTTGTGGAGTATGTAACTAGGCATAGCCCACAGATGCCTCTTCTCCAGGAGACACATGCACTTAGAAAAGTTAATAATAGTTTTCACTCATGCTGGGGACCCCTTTGGTATTATACGGAGTACTCTGCCCAGTCCAGCGAAGTTCTCACCCTGATTCACCCGTCATTGGGGTTTCAATACCTGGACAGTAAAGTAGATGTCCAGGGAAGATTTGTGCTGGTCTGGGGAGAGGTGGCAGGTCACTTGATAGTGATAGTTAGCACCTACGGATCTAACATCGATGATCCAGAATTGTACAGGACAATACTAGATATGCTGGTCACATCAGATGATGCGTTGGTATTGTGGGGGGGAGATTTCAACACGATCCTGGATGTATCCCTCGACCGATCCTCTGTAGCTCCCCGTGGTCACACAAAAGTCGCACCCACCCTACGACAGATAATGGTAAAGCATCCCTGATTGACATGTGGCGTGTGCTTCACCCCCGCAAGAAAAGCGGTTTACATACTACTCGTCTGTACACGACTCTGAGTATTGGCTAATTAGTTTGTCCCTTTCAGAAGCAATGTCTAGCTGTGACATTCAAACCATACCCTTTCTGACCACTCCCCAATATCCCTCACTGTGAAACTACGAGATACTACACCGTGAGCTAGACGTTGGAGGATGCCCCCACCATACTGAGGGACCCCCATGTATGCGAATCTCTTCACACAGTGATAGAGGAATTTCTTTGATTATTCACCGACCCTTCATTTAATTAGTCTACTTTATGGAAGACGTTCAAGGTGTGGGTGCGAGGTGTCATTATGGCAAAGTCTACAGGGTTACTGACAACTGTTAGGAAAGAACTGGGAATAACAGAAGCTAAATTAGCAATGCTTGAAATTAAATACAGCATTACACACAGTAAAGAAGCCCTTTCCCTTGAATGAATTTAATAAGATGGCATATAGGGAGGTCCTGTATTTGACTACCCCTGCCCGTGCCTGTATATATGGAGAAAGCAACAAGGCTGGTACATTCCTAGCTAACATGCTTAAATCAGAGGGCTACTGCAATCCTATCGGCAGCATTCAGACTGCACATGGGGTGATGGTGAACCGCCAACAGGACATTAATACTACATTTGTTGACTTCTATAAATCCCTGTATTCCAACCAAGACGTCAAATCTAAAGAAGAGATAGCTAACTACTTGCATGAACTTAACCTCCCAACCCTTACCCCGGAAACACAGAACACTCTAGATACACCCATCACGCTCGAAGAAATTACGACCGCCATAAAGGCATTAACATATGGTAAAGCTCCAGGCTCGGATGGCTTTGGTGCGAACTATATAAGGAGTTCCATGACAAGCTAGCCCCTGTTCTATTGAGGGTGTGGGATGAGGCAATGGAATGAGGCACACTTCCCAAATCTATGCGCGAGGCGGTGATCACGGTCCTCCTTAAACCCTGGTGCCCCGCACACGGTATGCCCTCATAAAGACCCCTTTCTCTGATCAATACGGGCACCAACAACTTTGCCAAAATCCTTGCGACTAGACTCCTACCACACACGCCCATCTTGCTATTGCTGCAGTGGATTCCGAAAAGGCTTTTGATTCAGTTTCCTGGTCCTATTTATTTTTGGTACTCAAACGTTTTGGTCTGGGTCGGTACTTTCTTAAATGTGTCCGATTGCTTTACTTAAACGCGAGAGCCCTCACCAATTATACCATGACCTCTCTCTTCACTTTGGGGAGAAAGGACAACCCTGCCTGGTACACGTACCCCTTTTGTTTGCACTCACGATAGAACCCATGGCGGAATTTGGCTGGAAATATCACGCGCATAGGGGTCTCAGAATGATAGAAGTCCCACAGATAATATCTCTGTATGTCGATGACACTTTGCTATATATCTGTAACCCGAAAGACAACCTGGAGCCTATTATGGCAGACATTCACGTTTTTTCCAAATACTCCGGGTATAAGATTAATGTTTCCAAGTCTGAACTGTTTCCATCAACCCCCAGTAGAGGCGATTTGTCCAACATAAGTGGGTTCAAGTGGTCCCCAACACGGGTCCGCTATCTGGGTGTTGTCGTATCTAACGACAGACACACGCTATACATAGACGATCATGAGGAATTCCTGCTGATGTTAACGTTGGACTGGTAAAGCTTTCTTTGTGAAAATTCAGTCACTTGCTACATCTTTTGTGTGGGGTGGGAAGACAGCCAGATTGAAATGGGCCAAACTGGTGGAACCATTCTCGAAAGGTGGCATTTCAGCCCCTGACTTCGAATGATATTACTTAGCAGTTCAGGCGCAATTCGCTAAACACTGGTTTGACCCCCCCGATACAGCCACACATATCCCTTTAGAGAAGTACGCTGCCTCCCCCTCTGATGTTAGATTGGTCATCTTTAGCCCCAAGCACAAAGATTCTTGTGAGTTTGACCCGGTAAGCACTAGGACACAGGCATGGTCCAAAATATATTGGAGGATTGGATTAACGACCCCATACAACCCGGAAATTCCACTGTGGAACTTCTCCAACATTGCACCCACATTTGATAAAGCCCTGCAGATGATGTGGGACCTGACCAAACAATTTAAAATGTGAGACATGTTTCCTGGGGGTACATACGTTGACCTGGGGGACTTTGTAAACATGGTGGCAGGTGGGCAACTTAATTTCAGTTCCACCGGATAAAGGATGCATTTGCTACTAAATGACAAACGTGCCCTATGGAACCCCCTACCCGCACAAGAGCTATAACAGTGGCCGAGGGGTAGAAGAAAGGGCTTTCGATGTTATATACTCTTGTTCAATCACATTCAAGCTCATGTAACACCATTAAGGAGTCCTGGGAACGGGACTTGGGTATCAAGTTAAATGAAGCACAATAGAACTGTATCCATGAACTCTGGATTGCGATTAATACAATTTAAAATACTTAACCAGCTACACTACACCCCAGCGAAGTTGACCACATTTGTGGAAGGTTGCATGGGAAAATGCTTAAAATGTGATGCACCAAATACAGGAGCATACCACATGTACTGGGCGTGTCCCTCAGTGGCAACATTTTGGGGTGAGGTTGCAGACATCCTTGAGGAGATCATATCAATCCCTGCAGCACCATCCCCATTGAAATACCTGTTTGGGGACATTGGTAAGGTGGCTGAGACCACTCGAAGGTTATTTAATGTTACATGTGTGGTTGCAAAATGCTGTATCTTAAAGTGCTGAAATCTGTCAATGCACCGCACAGAGAGGACCTCCTTAAGGACTTTACAATGGTTAATGAATGTGAAGAACAATTTGTATTAACTGAATCATCAACCTGCCGCCCAAAGACATTTGGGCCCCATTTAGATACTATTTATGTAATATGCTATCAGATAATGACTTTACGCCCCGTTGTCACCCTGAATTGCAACATAATATGTAATGTGCTTATTGAAATCAAAATGTTGTATTTGATGTGCTGTTCTGTTAGCTCCATTGCTGCTCTGTTCTGATGTAACTCTCGCTGCAAAATAACAACTTTAAAAAAAGAACTTTAGTGATGCCTACAAGCTATTTCGTACCACCCCAGCAAAATGCCCTCAGTACCACCAATAAGCTAGGAACCAGGCTGATGTATAGTTATAATATTTATTTAAGGTTTGACAAAGAATATTAGCAAAAAAAACATCAGCCACCAATGCCGTGGCACAACACAAGGTCACAATTCCAAATCACTTGCGCCAATTGACTGACTTGTATTTTGAATGAACGTACAGATACTACAAGACACAGGTCAAATGTAGAGACTGTACATCAAACGCACACAAAGGATTTCTTGCACATTAACAATTATGAAATTTGAACAGCCGCAGTGATTGCTTTGGCTATCATAATGCTCTTCTCGTCCACCAACCCCTACCCCCAGACATCAGTTATATATGACCCCTTAATTTGAAGGCAAGGTACAGGGAGTGGTAAAACAGTAGCAAAATCGCTTTGACTTTTTATTAGAAGGGAGGGTTTGACAAATAGACACAATGAAAAAATATTGCTTTGGGATTTTTATTTGAAAGGTAAAGTCAAGAAAGGAACTCAATGGGAACATTGTTTTGGACTATTTATTTGCATGAAAAGCAGGGCCTTGGGAACATCCTTTTGAGATTCAAGTAAATAAATGAGAATTTTCGTTTTGCACATTTTACATTCAATTAAATGGCAGTGTTTTGGGGTTACTTATTTTCAGATTATGGACACCCCATTATGGTACAGAAGACAGGGGTTTGAGAAAGATAGAGTCACCCAAATACAGTATTGTCTATACCTGCTCTAACACACTGGGCATGAACTTTGTTCATTTTTAACTCTAACAACAATCCTCCCGTGATTTTCTATATGGGAATTAATTGATTTAACTTCAATATAAGGTGCTAAGGATCTACTCAGCTTCCCCCTCCCAACAATTTAATGGAAAGGATTAAGACAGGCAGTTCCCAACACAATTCAATTTAAATGGATAGGGTGATTGTCTATAGTGGAATTAATTTGAGTTGGATTTAATGAAATGTGCCAAAGGTCTCCCCAGTTCCACCCCTCTACCCATTATGCGAGACGGCGATTAAGGCTGGCAGATTCCTCCCACACTTTTGTTGACATTTGGATTATTCTATTTACATGGGAGGCCTTGGTTATGGGGCATCGAGGGAAACAGCAGGGCTCCTCTGAGTGTAACACAGTGTAACGCTCACCTGAATCCCTCGGAGGCGCAGGTCTGGGCTGGGGGTTCTCGGAGTCTTCTAGGGTCACGCGCAGGCCTCGAATGCCACCCTGGAAAGGCCCTTTCCTCACTGAGATCTTGATCTGAAGGGTGAGGTGTCTGCAATTATGAGAGCAAGGGGTTAATAAGGATATATAAGCCTGACTGGGCAAGCAGACTCCCCTTCCTGGTACTCCCCAAGTAGTTTGTAGGCTAAATGTGCTCACCTTATGTAGGTGAAAGCGGTGCTCTCCATCCTGCGTCTGTGCAGGGGCGCCAAAGCCAGTTACTTCACTGGTTAATTGTCCAGCCTCTTGGTTGCAGAGGAGCTAGGCCGTCGTTAGCAGCACGAACGGCGGTTGCTTGAATATGGAGGTCCGGAGAGCGATGGAATGGCGAAGGTATTGCAGGCAAGTAAGTAGAAAATGTCAATTCGAAGTTAAAAGCACTTCTTAATGTCTCTTTTCCTTTTTCAGGTTGCAGAAGCAGCTGGGTAGAAAAATAGATGTCGAGGAATGCGCTGAGGAGTGAGAAAGATGAGAGCTGCCCAAAACACGTGCGTATAGATGGGGTTTTGTATTTCTTAATGATGTCCTTTTGTTTTGCAGATGCGAGTAGCAGCGTCGGCGGAGGCGAGAAGAATGCAGCGCAGGTAAGGAAAGTTTCACGGAGGTTTACTAACCAATGTCCTTGCTTCCACAGGGTGCCGAAAAATGGAAAGCTGCAGCCCGTGGCTTGAGATGTACCGATGGACTGGGTAAGTGCTGCGCTGGTTTTTATCTCGTGCTAACCTGGTGTTCTTTTCCCTTCTCAGATGCTGCAGAAGACGAAGATGGTATTTCAGAAGGTAAGATTACGGATTTCTCTTCCCTAGATGCAGAAGTTGAAGATTCTCTGGAGCTGTCACGGTGAGCATCCTGCTGCCATTGCAGAATAACGCGAAGCACGTTGCTCTGATCAGGCGTGGTTTAAATAGCCTACTGAAGTGCTTAGGCGTCTCCTTCCACAGCAGCCTCGCCCAGGTAAGAAGTCCCAGCTTCCAGAATAGTTCCAGTATCCAGTCCCAGGGAGTGGTGCTGGCCACATCCAGAAGGTAAAGTAGTTCCAGCCATGGATGGATGAGGATTTCATCCTGCAGGTGAGTGAGCAGCATGGTCTGCAGCAGGTAGGTCCACCCAAGCACCATTCCTTACATCGTGAGCCCGGCACGTCCTGTGCCGGGACTGGGTCCCCTTATGAGCCTGGCGCCACTGGCGCCAGGACAAGGTCCATAAGGCCCCTATGGGAGCCGATGGGCGCCTGGAAATGAAGTTGTGACTCAGCTTCCGAGGCAGTTGGGCTAAACCTGACTCCTTGGAGGCTCCGGTCATGACACACAGATCTGGCCACAGGCTTCAGTCAAGGGTAGTCCCCAGCAGCCAGAGTTTCTCTGGTACCTCAAAGGGCAGGCCCAGCTAGCTTCTAGATTTCCCAGTCTCTGTCTCCCTGCAATGTTTAAGGCCTTGGCAGCTCTTCGTCTCTCTGCTAGTTCTTAGCAAGAGTCCAGAAGCAAGAGACCTCCAGCAATAGAGTGGGAAAGTCAAGGGAAAAATCAAAAGTTCAAAGAAAGGTCCCAAGAGTCAAAAATATCCCTCTCAGATTGAAAACGATCTCTTAGGGAGGATTAAAAATACATCATTTCAAAATGACAAGTAGTGTTACATATTTGGGTTCTGAAAATCTGACAACATCGTAACTACTTTAACTACATGAACCTATACATTTTTCAATTCTACATTTTATAGCAAGTCGGAAAATAAAATTTTTATTTCAGCAAGCCCCTGTCATCCGCCGTCACAGCCATAGCCGTAATTGGCGGTTGTTTCCGCGTTGGAGCTGGAGACACAGAGGTAGGGTGTTTTAGTCCTTTCTTTGTGTTCTTGCTACCAGCCTCAGTTACGTGATGCAGCGCCGCTGGAAGTATTTAAACTCCCCGCCTCCTGGTAGACGCTGCGTTGCAACCCACCTTGGACACTTCCTGTTTCCGGGTTTCCTCGCTCCGATCCTCTGCCGTTCACCTTTTTTGGATCTGTCAGAGGGTTTACCTGTTCACCTGTGTTCCCGTTTCTTTCCCCGGAAAGCTACCATTTCCTTCCGCTGCTCTGGGCGGTACTCCGGTGTGCTTTATTTCCGTTTCTCTCTCTCTCTTCTGATTCCAGGAATCCTTCCCGTTCTCTCTTCCTGTTTGGGCTCCTCTGAGCTGAAGCATGCTGCATACCTATTCTCCTCTTCCTGGAACCAGTGCCATATTTTCGAACTGCCACTAGGAGCCTCTGTCTCCCTTTACTCTACTACTCCATGGTTTAGACGGTTGGATATCTTCTACTCTGCTATCCGCCACACTCCATTGCTCTCATCAGCGACTATCCTGTCATCTGGATTGAAGAGTCTACACTGCTCCGCAGGGTTTTTTCCCTTTTGGGTTTTTCCCTGATTTCCGGCTTGGTTCCAGAAGGGAGTCACAGGACAGCTGTTTATCCAGCGGTCACTGCGGCTTCCCTCCGTGACAAGCACATTCATCATAAGAAGGGAAGAGACTACCTTGTACGACGACGTCTACAAGAGACCGCCAACTCAGACAGCTCAGGTGAGGAGAGTGTGCTTGCGGGGGAGAAAGAGTTTGAATTGCACCACTCATCACAGCCCCTCCTGGGTGGAGCTAATGTTTTAATTGATTTACTCCTGAGCTGAAATAGTCACAAATCTGCCCCTTCCTGATTCAAACCTTACTTCCATATCCTACCATCACACCAACTTTCTATTCCCTCAGAATTATGGGAATGCCAGAATCATAATTGTCTTCATAACTTAAATTGTATTCAACACACAGGATTCATAGTTACATGGTACTGGCGGGTGTTTTATCCCCTTTAATATGAGTCTGGGTTGGGGTCACTGGGACATATGATTCTCTTATTATTAAAGAAAAGGTGGCCCAATGTTAATCATATGGCAAGGACTCACATGGGTCCCTCAGTTTCACATAGCTCCCACCTATTCCTAAATTGCATTTTTCCATCATCACCTCACCCAAACATCTTTTTATCAGTATCTTTTTCATACACAATCTTTGATCATCCATTAGTGGCTCTGAAGCCATTTCTTGAGGTCAAGTAAATTCTTTGTATTTATAACTGGACCAGGCCTGCTTTTCCTGGTGGGCCTAGCCCACAGGTCTTGAGGTCAAAGTTTCATAGGCACAGACCTTTCAGTTCACTGGGGAAAAACACCAGCTGCATCCATACTATAGAAAATACAGCTTTAAATCAACAAGATGTGCTTCCATGTAACATTTTGGCATTATATATGGGTCAGTTTGAAATACAATCTTTCTTGACAGACTGGAAAAATATAATTCACTTTAGGTATTATTCACACACAGGCCACAGTTACATAGAAAAATCTAACAATGGGGCCTTTCCATTTGAATGTCAGTTTATTTGTGAAAAGTAAGTGTCTTTCTCCGAAATATGTCACTTGGCTCACTTTCCAAGTGTAAGGCTCCTTGGTATTTTTCACATGCCTATCCTTTCCATGTATATTTCCCATGTGTACTGCTGCAGTTTTGAATCTGTCAAAAGGTGCCCTTTCCCAGTTCACACGAAATCACCATCAGCAGCACCACATGTTATGCCACAGTCACTGGGCATATCCATCAGTTTTAAGCTCTCAGACAGAGTCCTCTTCACTTGCGCACCTGTCCATTTTAGTGGCGTTGGATAGGCCCATTTCTTTCCATTTCTTTAGGCCTCATGTCGAAAGGTACCGTTTTGTACTGGCTTTTATATTTCAATGGCACTCCACATTAGCCAGCTTCACTCTCACAAAAGGGCTTAGCACTCTGGGGTACTCTTTTCACCCGACAATATGCTTTGGACCCCATGAATTTATGTGTGTTGACACCCAGGGGCCTGCTGATGTAAGCAGAACCCCCCTGTCTTCCACCCACAAGGGTGCTACAAGCTGATTTCAGACTTGTGGGCCTCCTGAGATAACAGATTTACACTTCTGCACCTATTTTAAGGGTGAAAATAAAAAACACAATAAAATGATGATGCTAGGGATGAGCATTTCTGTATACGGCACAGTGGATCAGGCAGTGGACTGAAAAGACCCCAGTGTACCTTGAGCTTGTGACCTGTCAGACAAGGCTCACAGGAAGCCTGGAGGAGTACCTGTGGGCTGGTAAGCACATCCCTCGGAATCAAGTGTGCTCTATGCACTCAGCTCGGTTGCTGTAGGCCGATTTGAGCCAATTTGAACATCTGGACTGGATGAGAAAGGCCCCTAGGACGGGGGCAATAACTGCCACCTTGGACCCGCTCTATCAGCCTACAATGTGAGATGACCATGATAGGCAGGGCCCAAGGTGGACATGAGAGCCAGACTCTGTTAGCCCGTACGAGACATAGGCATGTGTTATGAGCACTTGTTCAGACCACATGAGTTAGGACCACATGCCTAAGTCATGGAGCCCTCACAATTGAGGAGAGCACTGTTCAAGTGAGGATATGATAACGGATGTAGTGTGGTTGGGGAAAAACCTGTTACTCCTTTGTGGTTCACGACCTGCTACTTGTTTCTTCCTTGCAGAATTTTAGAAGAGGAGGGGCTGAGAGGGCAATGGAAGACATCACTAGAGAATTATATGTATAGGACAGAAGTGGCAATGTTTTTGTTGGGGGGTCTCATCAGTTCATAATTCGTGTGTAGTATAGGGACGGGCACAAGGGTTCTGACTGATACAGCATTTTATTTGACCCATGCTTTCAGCCATTTAGTCAGTGAGGGCGAGAAGTCTAAATAAAGTGGGGTTAGGGATGCCCTTTCCTCACTTAGCTTCTCGTTTGCCTGTTACTCCTTCCCCAAGGCTAAGTGTAAGCTAAGGCGCGTTGCTTGCGATAACAACTTGCTGGCATATTGCAAAGAAGGACGGCTGCAAACGGCAGGGACAAATTAAACCGCTTAGACTGTCATGTAGGGAGCATAATTCAATTAAAATAATTATTCAATAACAAAATGCCCCCATCACCTGGGCGAGCCAGGAGTGCACTGGGAACCAAAAAAGGCACTGGAAATAATGTTCAGAGTGGCGTCATATTACACATTTTCTGCAAGCCCAAGTCTTGTCCTATAAGGAAATTTGGAAATAAAATAGGTTAGCACACAAAAGAGGGCCCGTTTTGGGAGGCCTACAGGGAAATCTCCAGAGTTCCCTTCAAGCAATCCCGCAGGGTAGACATGGTGTGATACAATTGATAAGATTGTAACGTTTCTTTAAACGTTCTCATGTAAAGGTTTCTTACTGCACGTACTTTTATTTCTAAATGTGTGTGTCTGTTTTTAATGGAGCACACCTAATACCGAATTAAACTGGTAGGAGTACATTTTTCTGATTTGCTAGAAGGCCTGCGGCCCCGCACTAAACCGCCCTGGATTCAGGTGTGAACGTGTCAGATAACAAACCCACCTGAAGACATACTCGGCGGAGATGTGGGGAGGTTTCAAGCACAGTATGGCGGTCCCTTTGCAAAAACTGCAAACTTCTTGCAGTGCACCACACACGTTAGCATTTACATGTTGTTTGGTCACCTTCATTCAAATGAAATTTTTTTAAAATAGGAGTTTAAAAGTAAAGAGTAAAACCAGGCAAACCGCCTTTACTTTCTTGATGCCTGCTATTTGCATACGGCATTTACAATGGATTCCTATACAAGCTACCAGCTTTTTAGCAGGTGCTAAATTGCGAGGCATTTGGAATACATTGCGTAAAAAAAAATGCACTTTGAAGATGGAGGAGGAAAGCACGGCAGAAACGTTAACTCTGCGCCTTCGTTGGCTTCAAATTGACTGAAAATGGCTCAGAGCAGTAAAGCAAGCTGCGAGCCTACCAGACCGTGCTTTCACGCCGTGGTTTACTGCTTTGCGAATTTTAAAGTAACGCCCTAAATCGGTGGTCTGCAAGCTTTGGCTCTCCAGGCGTGTTGTACTGCACCCATCATCAGCCTTAGTTAGCATAGTCAGTGCTGGAAATGGGAACCCTCTCGTCCTTGGAGGGGCGGGGACATGGGGAGGGGTGGGGCCATGGGGAGGAGGTGGCTGCAGAGGGCTGTGGTCTCAGGCCGGGTTATGCAATATATTATCTCTTCATAGAACCCAATCCTGGTGATTTGAATGAAAGCAGAGAGCATTATGGGAACATAAACATGTCCAGAATTTTACATCCGAAACATGTCTTATTGTGATTTAGTAGGAACACCTTTTGAGCGGATAGTGAAAGTGGACGACTAGAGTGAGCATGTCAGGCTTTGGCTGTTCATGTATTCAGTTTGTCATGCTGAGTCTACAGAAAGTGTCTGTTAAAGTTGCATGCAATAACTCTCCTTCGGGACAGCTCTCACTGGGAGTACTGTTCAGAAGCCAGCTGTTACCCCCCTCCCCTTCAAGAAGCAGCCTGCTTTCAGACTTGACAGTACTACAGAGTCTTCAGAAAGCCACCTACACCGCTCCTTAAAGCACAGGTGTGAGTGTTGAGGGCAAGCCCCTAGGCCTGGGGGCAGGGCAGCAAGACATATTTTACCAGAACTCTGGTCTTGCCGGAACCCGCTTCATGGTATTCCGGCCCAGTTCCTGTGCTGATCTAGCCAATGCTGAGGCGTCACAGACGTCGTAGTCAAATATATCAGGAGAGCCTTTCCTGCCCTACATGTTCAGTTCATTGCAGAGGCCAACTATGAATTTTCTTGTGGCAACAGTGATATCTAAGAATGGGCCTCATTCTGAGTTTCCCGTAAAAAATCTGTTAATACTGGCAATCCGGGATTATCGTTTCCGGGTGGGCGTGCAGCGGAATCCCCGACGTACTACCGGATTGCTGGCATTAGCAGATGAAGGGGAAGAACATCTGGCAATACTAGACAGAAAATGGTGGAACTAACAGATCCGCCACAAAAAATGGTGCTAACACCGGAATGGCGTTAATACCGGTGCCGGAAACAGAAATGCTGCGGAAACCGGAAGAAGTGCGGCAGCCATTACACAAATACCAATCCAACTGAATCCGGTCATTATAAAACCCCCAATCAAACTGAATCCACTGTTTCCAACAGCTATCAAGCCCCAGAACTACCAGAAAAAGAGGTCCCAGGAGCAGAGCACCCCAGGCAAGGACACCCGCCAACGTAAACCAAAGTTTGCTGATGGTGAACGCACAGCCCTGGTGGATACTGCGCTGCAGTGGGCAGAGGAGTTGTTTGGACCCAGACAGTGCAAGACAAGCTGCCAGCGGAAGAGCGCCATATGGGGTGAGGTGGTGGCCAATGTGACAGCTGTCGGGACCGTCCCCCCGGACAAGACAGGACTGTTGGAAGAGGTGGGACGACCTCAAGGCCACTGTCTGCACAACCATAGCCAAGGACTGGACGGAGTGGACAGCCATTGGTGGTGGCACTGTGGAACCCCTATGACTCATGCCATGGGAGGAGCACCTCAGCAGCATCCCCCCCATGCGGGGGGGATCAAGGGCATTGGAGGCACTGAGGCAGATGCGGGGACTGAAGGAGATGCCAGTAAGTACAAGTGCATGTACATGTGCACGTCCCCCGTGTTGCATGTATCCACCAGCAAAGCGCAGAGTAACAGGCATGGCAAGTGGCCTGGCACATGACATGCGATGCACTGCACACACATTGATGGCAGTAGCACCCTGATAAACACACACAAGGACATCACACACACCCAGCATGACCCCCCCCTGTATGGACCCCTCCTGCATGCCCCCCCCGCATGAACTGCACCCTGCATAGCCACCCCTCCGAGCAATATGACCCAGGTGAGACACATGATACCAACAAAACTGGGAGACATGAAACATGGGATGGTTAGAATGCAGACAACCCATCTCATCTCCCCAACAGGTACCCTCTCCACAGACAACGAAGACACTGTTGTGGCCTCCAACTACAGCATAGGAAGTGACAGTGCACACGTGCCACAGGACAATGCCCGGACACGCACCAGCACCCCCCTGTGCCATGCCAACAGCCAGATGCCACAGGTGGATATTGCCAAGGAGCCCAACTCCAATGAGGAACAGGATGTGGCCATCTAGTCATATGAGTAATATGAGGGGGACTTCACACCTGGCTTCAGTCCAGCACACCCCCAAGGCCACAAAGCCCACCACCATTGCCTGGCGTCAACCTACGGGAAATACGGTCACAGCTGGACTAGATAGAGCACCAGCAGGCAGACATCGACACAACGGCAGGGGAACAACTGACAAATATGTGTGAAATACAAAACTGCATGCAGGGGTTCACCTGCCGCATGGCGCGCACCATGGGTCATCCAAAAGTTGCCAAGGACACCCTTAACACTGCAATACATCTATGCTCAAAGTTCCGAGCCCTCAACCTCCAATATGCCCACTCAGGGGTCACAGGAAAGCACTCCTAGGTGAAATTCCATGCGCCTCCTCACCACAAGGCTCCAGAAACCAGACCCCAAGCCCAAATGTGCCCGAAAGTGAGGCATGGACAAAGTAATGTTGCTGATGCGTACTGTTGGGGTGGGTGATTGGGGAGGGTGTAGTTGGGGTGGGTGATTGGGTGGGTCACATGCCATGTCTTTTCCTGCTGAAGGGTCCCCCTGTGTCATTTCATCGGGCACACATCTCATGTATGGTGATCTTCTGCACTGAGTGACATGGTGTGCACCCCATGTGTTTGGTTCACATTCCTGTGACATGGGCCTGAAGCTTCTAAGTGTCCTTCTGCATGCACAATATGTGTCTGTGGGTCAGCATCCCATGCTGACGCACAGTGTGTCTTTCAGTTCATTGATTCACTTGTGCGGTGATGTGATGGGTGCTCCTGCTGACTGAGCCATTTGACATTGGTACAGGGGTGTGTTGTGGCATGTTGGATGTACACCTCCTCGAGGGACATTTGCACCCCCATACACATGGTTTCTGCTCACCTATGCTCCCATGCCTGGGTCCACTTGCAGGCCATCCTTTCTGTGTGTGTGCACTGTTGTATGTTGGTACCTGTGGTCCTATGTGTCAGTGGCCAGTTGGGTTGCAGTTTGGCCATTCACTGCCGCACATTGTGTCATGTCACATAACGGTGGACAGCAGCCACTCTTGTCAGCGGGGGTTGTGGGTCCTGTGTATGTGGGGGACTTCCCAGACCAATCATTGGCATTGTGACTACTCCCACCCTACCCCCCAATACAGCAGTCTCAGTGCACTGTTACTTCTACTCACCCAATGCCCAGGTACATTGTTTTCTGTGCCACTCCATGTGCGCTGGCAGCATGCTGTTGCGCAGGACCATGGCATCATGGGTTGAGTCTGGGAACCTGGCACAGCAGTGTGTGATCATGAGATCATCACAGGTGACCTGGACGATCAGTTAATGGTGCTGCTTCCGGTTCCTGTAGACTTCCTCCTGGGCTTGGGGTGCAACCAGCTCGAAATGCGTGCAATCCAGGGCCGTTATCACATTAGGAATGCCTGCCATGGCATAGAACCTTGCCTTCGTGGCATTCACATGTGTCAGGGTGGTTGGGAGTGCAATGTGCGGCCCCACATGTAGCAGGAATGCATCCAGCACCTCCACCAAAACCTTGGAGAATGTTGACTGTGCTAATCCGTGCAGCTGACTTACAGTATGCTGGAATATGTTCCTGTTGCTAGGAAATGCAGGACCGCCACTACCTTCACCAGCAATGGTACAGCTGTGCGGATGCCAATCCTCCTCTCAATGTCTCCCTGGACAATGCTGAGGACATATACTATGCTCTCCCTGTCGAGGCAGTGCAGGGTTAGGATTTGCATGTCACTGAGGGTTCATGATGTGGCCAGTACATGGGGTATGGGTGCACACCTTGCATCTGCCACCGCCTCCTCCTCTCATTCCTCCTCCTGTCCAATGCCTCTTGTGCCCTCTACTGCTCCTCCAGCCTCTGCAGCGCTACGTTGGCCTGGAGCAGCTGCAGGTCAATTCTGACTGCAGCCAGTGGCAGCAGTGTGGTGTTTGGAAGTGTGTCAGTTGAAGGTGTGGCCTTTTTCAACTCCTCCATGCTGCATTGGGTGCACCTGGATGCATTGGGCGCACCTGTGGCATCATTTCCCACACCTGCATGTATTGTCTGCCATTTATTGCTTGCTTTCAGCTGGAGGTTTCTCCACCATGATTGGCTGTGTTACTGCCATTTTTTGGCAGTATTTCCAGAAGGCTAGAGCTTGTGATGTGGTGCTGTTGCCAATGTGGTGGTATTACCGCCATCGCTTAGAGGGACAGACGGTGCACATCGGTGCCGGATTCACAAGCGCCTTTAGTAACGGATCTCTGTTTACCGGCACCAGTGTTTCCACCTCTGGTGGTCAGCCTCACATGTAGTTTGCCGATCCAGTAAAAGTGCCAGTGTCCGATGTTACCGCCACTTTATTAACGGACCAGCAAGCTTGGAATGAGGCCCAATGTACTTAGATATAACTTCCAGGCAAGATAGTTTAGCAAGTGGATCACCCAAATGCCTATGTTCTTCTGGCTGAGCACACATTTGAATCCTGGATGGGCTGAGGGTGATGCATTAAGATCTGGCCCTGGTAATGAATAACACCTATCAACACAGCGTTTAAAAACAAGAGGAGAGGGAAATATAAATGTGAACTGAATAATTGTTTAGCAACTAAATTAATTAATGAACAGGCACTATGCGTAGCAAGATGGGTACTTTTATAAATATTCTGGACAGTTGGCTTATCAGTTTAATACAGGGGCTTGCAACCTTTTGGTCTCCATGTGTTTTGCACATCAACTCCCATCAGCACTATCCACTTTAGTCAAAGGTGAGGGCTAATGGGAGTTGTAGTTCAAAACACCTGGTGAGCCATTGGAGCAGAGTCCTGGTTTAATACCATCAGTCTTAATGTACTCATATACAAGGCAAACAATTCAAATTTTCTAAAGGTGATAGTATTTAAAAAGAGTTATTTCCACAGTAAGGGATTTTCATAGGATCATAGAGACAGCAAAGACCCATGTTTTGGACATTATATTGAAATATCATTTTTGTACTGTGTAATTAAGCATCAAAGATTTTACAAACCGACAATTCCGTTTCTAATGCACAGTATCTGTGGTGTGAGTTGCATAGTTAGGAATTGACTATTGCCTTGCATTGCATATCACAACCTGATTTTATTTACTATTACAGTTTTTAATATAGCACCTTTTTCCAGAGCTGTGAATAATATACAGTATAAAAGAAAAATATAATAATGAAAACATACCATAAACAGAACAAGACCAAGGTAAAGAAGGATGGGTAAGAAGTAAGGGTTGTAGACGTTAGGCTTGTGTGGTCAAGAGGAAAATACAGAGTCTAAGGGTGTTGCTTTGGTATTAAGTGAGAAATGTCTTTTTTCTATTGTTTGTGTGGTCACAAAGCAGTCTTTCTAAATTGGTCTTTTCTCTATTAAGAGAGGTCTTTCTAAATCAAACTATCATGGCAGGTCAGGACCAGGAAGAGCTGTCGCTGGAGAACAGGTAAGAGTTTATGTGTGTGCGTTTGTGTGTGTGGCGCTTTTGTGTTTTTATTAGGGTCCAGGTATGCTTGGGCGGAGATGAAGGCGGTGGCAGCTGAGGAGGGTGGTTTGGCGTTAAAAACTTGCTGATTTCACAGACATCCCGCCAGCAACGATGGGTGTGCGGGCAAAGGGTTGTGCTATTTTCACTTTTTTGCGAGCTGCCAAATATCAGTGGAAATAATCCGTCTTTTTGGTAGGCGACCAACAAAAAAGCGAAAATATCACATAGAAGATTGTTTTGGGCGTTTCTTGAACAAGGACAAAGTAGGTCAACTGATGTCCAATGTCAGAGCTTAGGAGCAAGGAGCAGAAAGGAGGGAAAGCGTGAAGTAGAACATGATGGACGCCAAGAAGAAAAAACTGAGAAGAAGATCGAAGAAGCCTAGTTGGCCAATAGAAAGGCACCTGATCACAGATATAGCCAGGTGCAAGAGCACGAACACATTTAAAGTTAATACATAGAAATTGAAACTGAAAGCGAGCTGGGATAGGGAGCCAGTAAAACTAAGATAAGTATGGGGAAATTTGAGTGGAAAACCCAAGGCAAAACAGAACAAAACCAAATGCATGCAATATCGGATGGAAATAAAGCATAATTAGGCAGCCCAATGTAGAGCGAACAACAACAGTTAAAGCGTGAAAGAACAATACTTTGTAATAATAATGTGGTAGATGAGATGGTGAGAAGGTGTCGAATTTTCCAAATAGATGTTGCTTTCAAATGTTTACTATGTGCAACAGAAAGAATGTGATTTTGGCAGGCGAGATTAGCATCGAAAACAACGCCCAGATTGTGGGCACTTTTAGAAATGGGCAATTGTAAAGGAGGAAAAAGAGGGAAAGGGGTGAATGAGGATGAGTGAATTACAAAAGAATCTGAAAAGAACAGAATTGTGGTCTTCTTCAGGTTAAAACAAAGAGAATGAGGAGCCATCCAAGAATTAATGGATAACAGACAAGAAGGCAGTCACTGATGTAAGGCATCAGTAAAGGAGGGAAAATAAAATAAAATCTGAGTGCCATCAACATAGTAGTATGCTCGAAACCTGGAGTCCATAATTAAAGAGTGTGAAAATAATTGGACCCATTACTTGTCCTTGAGGAACCCCATAAGGAAGTGAATGAGTTGAAGACATGGAGAGTTTCCAAGATAAAGTAAAAATAACATTCTGAAGATAAGATAAACAGCAACCCAAGACAAAACCGGAAATTCCAAGACAAGCGACGAAGCAGAGTAGAGTAATCAACAGTGTCGAAGGCAGCAGTGAGATCTAACAAAATCAGAATGGACAAAAGCTTATGATGCTGTGCATAGTAAATTAAATCAGAATCGGTCAGAAGTGTGGTTTCAGTAGTCTATCAAGAACGCAAGCAGATTGAACAGTAGAAAGAAAAGAATGAGTATCTAAGTATGAAGAAAGCTGCTCGTGCGCAATCCTTTCCCAGACTTTAGAATATTAAGGAAGAATGGAAATTGGATTTACCACAGAGATCCCACCGAACGTGTAATGAGGCCCTTTGTGCCTTCCGCCTAGATTAAATCAGTGTCACCTATACTTTCTCTGCAACATGGTGTCTCAGAGCTAAGAACACCCCCCTGGACTTATTCACAAGAGTGGATTTAAATGACAACTAGGTCTTCAAAGAATGACACACCACCAACCACTGAACGGAGTACAAGAAAGGAGTGGAATAATGTTGAGGCCTTTACAACTGTTGCACCCTTAGTATGATAATACATTACCAATGGTTTCTGGGAACATATTGATTGTGGCACACACCAGGACTGCCTTCGTCTTTCTTTTCTCTTAGCGGCTTCGCTGTCAGTCTATGTTTGTATTCAATGGTTAAACCGTACATTCACATCTCACTATGCAATCAGCATACACACAGTAAGACGCTAACATTAAAAATAATTAAAATAAACACTGCCTCTGTGGCCTCACTAAATCAGAAACTCTAGACGTGAGGCTGTTGGGGCTGAAAATTGGCATTTTTACACCTAAAAATGACACATTTTTCAATTTAGTACCCAAATGTAAGTTCTAGGAGAAGGACAAAGTAAAGAGAACAATACATGTTTTCACCATCAACCCAAGCAGCCACATGTCTAATCATCCATCTATGCCATTTTAAGCTGATTGGTCGAATTTTAAATTTTTACTACTTTCCGGCAACCTGAATGTTTAATTCCAGAAACTAAATTATTAACCTTTAAGCATTATCTTGCCATCATTATTTGCAATATGCACTGGCAGATATCACCAACAATACATACAAATATGTCCTCAAGTCACAATGCTCTTTCTATCCAAAATGTGTGATCTCTAATCAGAGGATCCAAAGAAGTACAAAAGATGACTTGGAAAATGTACCCCTACAGTTCTCTATTCTCATGCCCAAGACTACGCTAAACTCCACCCAACACCACTACCCATAAATCTTGGGACCCTCTCTGTCAAAGCTTGCCCCTGGGGCTTTTTGCCTTAAATCTGCCACTGCCCTCATGGCGGTGATCAATGAGTCACTTACAGTCTCTGGGATTTTAAGTGCCCTGCACTTCTGTCTTGAATGCAGTGTCTTTCTGGTCAGGACTCTGCTCATATTCTTCTCGTCCTAGATCCCTTCTGGCCCCACCACAGCCTTGCACCGTGGGGATGGGCTAGTCATCTGTCGCCTTATGATATAGGATAAGATCACACGGGCATGCTGCTGTATGCCCCTTCTTGGCTGATTTTGCTCAGCTTTCCCCCACCCACTCTGGAGTCTCTATAAATGTCCGGCTCCTAGCTAACCCTGTCTCCTTTCTTCTCTTTCCTTCACTTGTTCTGTGTAGTGCTTATCTCTTTCTTTTCCTCCACCCAGTGGTTGTCTCCTCTTATTTTCTCGTGGATGTTCTTCTTTTCTTCCTTCCTGCCTAGGCTAAGCTCGTGAGATAGAACATAGCAAAGGAGGTCACCACCAGCAATCATTCTAAGACTGCACTTTGAGGCCCATCAAGGAACAGAAAATATTACTATTGCAATCTAATTAGCAGGCAAATATAGTGCAGTTGAAAAGGCTTAGTAAAGAGGCACAATCTACTGAGGTGTCGCCAACATGGGCCGTTGGACAAATACCACGAGCAGGGGCACCAACCCTGGCGTAATCCTTCCAAATGGAGGAGGTTGCATGCAGAAGGCAGCATCCTGCCGTGACGCTCAGTCCAAGTGTGCCGATAGGAAAGGATGTGACAGCAAGAGCATGTCCAATTTCTCACATGCAAGAGCATAGCATTTATATTGAAACAATCATTAACATGGCTGTAGCCTGCATCAGCAAAGATACGGAGGCAGAGAACTAAAGGCTGCCCAGGCAATATCAATAGCCCCCTATGATGAAGGCAAAGACGTAACCCCTCAGCCCAGCTTTTAGATGGCCCACACATCCAATGATTAGCATCGCTTTGTGAACTAAACATCTGAATTGGGATGACAGGTGTATCGAATGGATGGCACAATCATTATTCAGCCTCCTGAGCTTAGAGGAGGTGGGCTGGGGAATGGGGAGTTGAAAGGGTGTGATCGACAGACCAGTGGGTTAATGGCCCCACTCACGACCAGCTTTCAAAACTGTCACCCAACCCACTAATTTTCCTGCCAGCAGTCTAGATGAAACACAACTCTGGAACTGTTTCATGATTCCATGATTCTCAGTCCATTCTGTGCAGCGTCGACTCTGTGGCCAGCTGTAATGAAACGTATTGATTGCTTAGATGCCGTGGAGACCATGGCTCTCTGGATGCTGATTGTATCAGCATGGAGATGGCCGGGTACAAATGGACTGCACTCAGATGGCCCTCCTGGGATGATAACCAGGCTTTGGTGCCTGGTCTGGTGGTGGCGCAGAGCCTGATTTTAATCATGGCGCAACATTGTCTTTACCAAAATGAGTAATGTTGGTGTCATCAATGGCGTAGTGGTAGTCCATGCACCATGACCAGTTGATGTCCCTCTGCCACCCAGCTTCTGAAATAAATCATTTCCTTCTTTAGTCAGAGTGCACCGTTCACTCCGACTACTAAAATAAATGATCTTTCTGAAGTCCAGAGAATTTCTTTTTTAAGTCAAAGAGCATGCACTTTGACTTCAGAAAGAAATGAAAAAAACTATTTCTTTCTGAAGTTTGATGAACCAGGAATGAGACACCGACACATAGGACTCAAGTTTTGGCTACAAAGTTTTATTCAAATAATAAAAGGGGTTGAAAAATGCCTGACTATCCCTAAACTAAGAGGTATTGTCCCTACCTCAACCAAAAGCAAAAGTTCTGTCCTTCGTCAAGATGTCCAAAGCAAAATGTCATGTATCCAAAGTCCTATCCTGGCCCTCACACTCTAAAATAACTCTAAAGTGCTAACGATAATGTCTTTGCCCTTGAAGGTGCACATACATTCAAGTTCAAAAGAAAGATGCAACTCCAACATAAAAGTCCCCAATGGATAATGTTCACAGTTCCAGGGAATGGCTCCCTTCTCCAGGTTTTCTCTTTCCAAGTATTACAGATCAACAAAACAGTCAAAGTTCTTCGTAGCCCGAGAGGATAACTCCATCCTCTTGGCAGTTGCACTCCACTCCTAAAGAAATAGCTCCCCCACATTTCTCTTCACAAATATAACAGATCAACAAAATAATCAAAATTCTCTATAGCACAAGAGATAACTCCTTCCTCTTGACGGTGCACTCTGCTGCTAAGAAATCTTCTCCCTTCCCCAGGTCTGTTCAACCAATTCAAAAATCCTAAGGTTATAAGTCTTCAACAAAACAACTTGGGTTCAAAACAATTTGATGGTGGGTTCCACCCTTGCAGGATACCTGGTATACTCACCTGCCAGGTTCTCCTCCACTTAATATGCAATTTGTTTCTTTCCCAGGTGTGCTTTTCTGCCAGGCTTCTCTCGTGTGGTTACTTTACTCACTTGCAAACTTGGCTTTGCCTGGTATACTTTCCTGCAAGGACTTTCTTAAACAGCTCTATTTACCCACTCTTCAGCTCTACCATGTCCTTCACTCCACACACTTGCAAACTTAACTTTTCATGGTATATTCTCCTGCCAGGGCTTTCTTGTGTAGTTCAAGATATACACTTTGCAAACTTGACTTTTGTTGATATTCATTTTTACATATCGGGTTTCCAAATCCTTATGATTCACTTCACTGTCTCTTATTTGTACTCAAAAGCGTTGCTGAATTGCCCCAGTGTCCCAGCTTCTCTTCTCAGGACTCACCAGCTTCTTGTCGCATTCTCCAGTCTTCTCTCGATAAACGTGAAGCAACTCTCCAGCATCCCGTCTCCACTTCTTGGGTTCACCGCCTTGACTTCCACATCCTTTGTGGTTCCTGTTCTGTTGCTGAGCCCTTCTCCATGTTTGGGTGGTGTTGACACTGTTTCTCGCATTCGGTAGCCATCAGGAAGACCTCTCTTCTCTTCCTGCTATGGTCCCAGCACAGTGAACCCGTTCGAGCAGTTCTTCTTCTTCCATTGTCCTCCCGCGACTCTTCGCTCCAGGGTCTCCTATGCGGCTCAACAGTCCCTCGGTCAGCACCAAGCGGACAAAGCTTCTCCCAGCAGCGTCTCCTTCCTGCATGCTGGATGGGGTTTTAAATGTCCTGTCACCTATCATTTGCTCAGAACCACTAATGCGTATTCTGGGTTTCTCGGTTTTACCGATCCTCATTGCTCTCTTGATCCTTCTCATCCCAGTACTTCCTTTACTTGTTATCTGCCATTGAGGAGTGTGGTCTGCAGAGTTGTTAGTATGTTGGGAGGAATAATGGCAGAATGCCATTAGGACATGTGGAAAGGAAGACACAATCCTAAAGGGAAAGGTGGGATACTATGTCTCACCTTATGATGCCTTGTCATTCCCCTGTGGGTCGCCTCCCCCATATGGTCCTCCCTCAAAAAGCACACCCCCATGCTCAGGATTAGGTAGTGTCTGCCGTCCCCTTGACACATGAGGAGAGGCTATCTCAGGGAAAGGAGTGCAGACATCATCAGATTCATTACAGAAGTCAGCGTGCAAACACTCTGACTTGAAAAAGAAATGCACTGGTTCTGGCCCATGATAAGGGTGTGCCTGCTCCACCTCTACTGTGAGCTGTTTGGGGAGCAGGTAAGAAAACAAATATTTTTATAAGTGTGTGTGTCTGGTTATTGGATGTTCATGGTGTATGTTTGCATGTATGCATGTGTGCATGTATCTATCATAGATGGGCAGTAAAAATGTCAAAAGATGCCATTTCTGCCCCCTAGGCCCTCCAGTCAGCCTCATCATCCATACATCATACTCTCACTCATTCACACATGAATGAATGTGATTATGTGTGCGTGCGAGGCACTGGGTGCCTAGTGGCCAGGATGGACTTGGCATTTCTTTACTTGGCATCTATTATGAAGCAAGCATGATAACACTTATCACGTGTCTAGACTGGCATTTTGATGCAGTCAGACTAGCCATTTCTTACTGTGGCATGACATTTTGTATTGTTCTTTTTTGAAAAAGCAAGCATGATAATTGTTATTACATGACTAGATTGGCATTTTGGTGCAGCCAAACCAGCCTTTTCTTAATGTGGCATGACATTTTCTACTGGGCATTTTTGATAAAGCAAGCATGATAAGTGTTACTACATGTTACTTTGTTATTGTGAGGAGTTTAACCGTCCGCATGCTGGGCATGCGCTTGCCTGAGCTTTTTGACATTTTTTATTAAATGGAATGATGGTAGACCAATCTCAGAAAAATGTGTGGGGGTAACCCCCACACATTTTCCTATGGTCACATCACGACAAACATAGACTTGTTTACTCTGGGTGACACAGCCTACGGGCACAGTGCATCCAATCATATTTAATTGGAATGTGACAGCCAGGAATGCACTATGTCATCTCCAGGAAGTGGGAGGACCAACCCATCCCCCTGCCATGGCCAGCCTGATTAACTAACAAAGGCTCCATGGATCCGTCCTGCACTTTTATTAGGCCATCCACCTGATGGCAGCAATTAACATACCAATAGAGGGTACTTCAAACAGGCCCACATTGACCCTGTTGCAGAAGTTAACAACAGAGACAGAAAACCTAACAACCTTTCATATGTAGCTGTGTCAACCGGAAGCCAGTTCCCACCCTCAATATCAATGACATTGAGCTGTCATGTCTGGGAATGTTGTTTACAGTAGGCCAACTCGCTAGGGCGACCCCATTCATAAGGTACAAGTATGTGGTTTGCAGGAGCCAGAGAGTCTGGTCTCGCAGTTGCTTCAAGGGAGAGCCTGCAGCTTTAACAGCGACCACATAGAGAGGACCATTAACCAGAGAGACTTTTGGAAAACAACAGAACGGAAGATGGGTGGGTCTTAGTGTCACAAGAGAGTGAGCAGAGCCTATTCTGTTGAAAGAAGGATTCCACCATTTTAGTTCTGGGGTACACCTTGTTCCTGTTTTCACCCCCTTACCTTTCCTGTTGCAAAGCACTCTGGTTATGACCTCACGCATTTAGGAGATTGTTGGTAGGGACCCCCGGATTGGTTCATTTATGTAGGCTTAGCCTACACCAATCGCTGTAGCCCACCTGGCTTTAAAAGAGGGACAAACCCCTCTTTAGGCAGATCATCTAAAGACTTCATGAGAAATAAGAAAGAATAACTCATCTTTGGACCCTGGCTAAAGGTACAATCTCTGTTACATCTTCCGCCAGTGAAGGAAGGCCAGAATATCCAAAGAAGGAAGCACGATGCCTCTCCTAAACCTCTACCAGGAAAAAGAAGGAGAAAAGATCTCAGAGGACCCTCCAGCCACTCCAGAACCGGTACCAAGCCAGCACACAGCGTGTCCTGCTAGGCTCTGCAGCAAGCTTCCTGGATAGGAAGTGCCAGAAGGTCTCTCAATCTACAACAAAGGACAAAGCAGCTGCCTGCAACACACTCCACAGCTGTAGCTGTCTGCCTTAAAGGACGACACAAGCCCAATGAAGAAGCTGGGAGAAGTGCCTCGATGAACCTCCACCGACGTCCACCTTAAAGGACATTTTCAAACCAGTCGAGTTTCTTGATCTGCAACCGATGGCAATGCTGACCGTTGTCAAGCCCCTGTCACTTAAAGGCATCTGGGATGTCTCGACCAGTGCTTCACAACTGCCTATCAGCACTGAGACAACGATTCCTGACCCTGAGCTGCTGTGTAGGCCATCCTGCAGCCATTCGTCCAGCTTTGCTTGCTGAACAGTCTTGCCGCCTGATATACGAGCTGACAGCTGTCTCAAACTCTGTCGCAGAAGCCTGCAATGCGCCCTGAGGCTAATTCAACCCTGTCGAGCACCAAGAACTCCTACAGCACAAGGTACATTAAGGTTCTGTGTCCCTGTGGCCCTACCCAGAAAGCCCCTAGAGTCTCATTAATCCCTTTGTACTGAAGTCAAGAAACCTTAAACTGTTGTGGTTATTAACCGTGCCAACTACCCTCCTGTCAGTATCCAGACAGCATTGCTTTTTCTTCTTTAAAACTGTCTGTCCTCTGCATTCCTTTACTGTGTGGGTTGTATTTTGTAGTGCTGCTACAACTGTCTGTTGTGATATAAATAAAGTAGATACAACCTTGACTGGACAGTCCCTTTTATCATTGAGTAATAATTGTATTGCAACTAACCAATGATCCACAATGATCCACAACATTTCAGAGATAAGCCTGCTGTTCCTTCCACGTTACCAAAATTGTCAAAGAAGATTTATAATTTGCTTGTGATTCCAATCTGTTCAGCTCCCTTCTTGTGTATTAGAGGTGTGGCCCTGATAAATGGTTTAGAAACCAATGTTCACCCCTGGACCACTGGTAACCTGAAAGTTGATTTGTCACACTTGTATTAGAGTTTTTCACCTTTGGTTACGTATATCATCGTGGACTAATTATCAAGTGATTGTGGGTCTGCATTCCTGATGAAGGCAAAGTCTTGAAATGTGTGGAATGACCAACGGACATCAAATATTTTTGATTTTTAATCACAACTGAATTGGAATTGTCAGAAGTGGGTGCTTTAGGCAGCCTTGATTTGATGAATTTCTATTTTTATAAACATTGTTAATGAACTTTTTTGTTTGATCCAAGATGTTGTTTTGTTTAATGTTTTGACCTACATATGGTTAAACTATACCATTATAATTGAGTTTATGATTGAATTATTTGTGAATTTTAACATTATATTCGATTATGTGAAAACACACAAAAAAGTACATTTGGACTATTTTGTTTTAAAAGAAATTATGTGTATAAATTGTTTACATAGAATTGATCGTATACATTTTAGGTATGGAATTTTTTTTAACTTTATTGAATAGTTCATAAATGTACAATTGGGGGTTTCCATGCGAGTGCAACACCTTCTTACAGTTTTCTCTGTAAGGTTTTATGTTTTCTAATACTTCTAGAGGTTTCAGAGGCTAGGAATCCTCGTGGTGATAGCACTGATATGCTTAAGGAAGGCTGATTGAAGTTTATTTGTGAAAGAAAATGTCAACTTTAGATTTAAATAGTGTGCGATCATTAACTGTTTTCTAATATTTATTGGATCTAGCCAATGTTTGGTTTGCAGCAAACATTAAAATGTATTTTTCATCATCAATGTTTATTCGGATTAAAAAAATCCATAAACCAGTATAAAAACAACATTAGACAAACATTACCACAATGCTCAAAGCAATTAATAACAAGGACCAGATAAAATCACATTATACATCAGATTAAGACATATAATAAAAAAATGCAAATTCTATTTCATTCATCAAACCGTTTTTTCCACCGGTACCAGGCTTTTCTCAAAAATTCTAGGCAGCTACATGCCCCTGGGTTAGTTTCTGCTCGCAGTAAAAATATCAAGGCAGTTTTAGCTTGGATAAAGCCTGCATCTTTAAGCAAGGGTTCAACGGTCCTCTTTCTAAGATTTCTTGATAAACAGGGTAGAATAAAACAAAATGTAAGAGGTCTTCTTCTGGCCAATTGCATCCTGGGCAGACTGTAAACTGTTCCGTGCTCAGCCGGTTTTTGGTTCTCGCCCTGAGTCATAACAAATTAAAACGAGCCCTAGTTAGTGCCCATCGATCTTATGCCTATCTCAGATCTTGAGGGTATTCAGCCTTATCTTCTGCATGGCAATAAGCTTATGTTTTCTATTTGACTCCACTTGAAGCCTGGATGTTTCTCTATTAGACACAGTAATAGAATAAAACAACTGCTTATATTTGTTCACAACAGCAGGTGGTAAAAGGGCAGGTGGGCACTGCAGGCTCTGAGCCTTCAACTGGAATATACACTTAGAAATAAAGTCCAGCCATGGTATTTTACACCACAACAAACTTGTGCTTAGGGTTTTAATAATCATGTGCGTTAGACTAGCTTTTGGGTTTGACCAAAGTGCCAACCTATGTAAACATGGGGCCATTTGCCAATCGTCACCTATATGAGAGATTCCTAGTTATATGTGGATGGCATAGTTCGGTGCCGAACTAGGTAAACCAAGCTATTTTTTTAATAAGGTGTTTTCGATTGTTTCAATGGGGGCCATTTTCTCCATACCCCAAAGGGCAGCGCCATAGCTTGTTGCGGCCTTAGTTTGCGCTAAAACGAGACAGGCCACCTAGTGCCTGCTTCATTTTAGAGCACTGCTTCTCTATAGGTGAGGCCCCCCACCAGTTTTCACTAAAGGTAACATCAAAATGTATTATTCAAAATTACAGAGTATGACACAAAAAAGAGTTTCAGCTTTAGCTTTTTCATCTGAAGAAGCTGCCAGGATTGTATCATTAAACAAACACACACAAGTCGTTGTTGACTCAGGAAACACCAGAACAGATTATTAAAAAGTTAATTATAAAGAATTAATCAAAAATTATATGCCATTACCATAGCTCAATACTATCAAGCACAGAGCATCACAAGGGGTGTAAGTTTCTTGCAACAGCCAATTTTATGTAAAGATAGCCCGATAGTCATGAAAGGATATTTGATACTTAATAAGTGATCGTTAGATCAAAATCTTTTAACTATAGAAGTGATTTCAAACAACTTGGCAAAATCAGAGTTAGATTTTAAAAAGTTGAACTAACAATTTGTCAGCTACGTTTACTAAAGAAGAGTTGACCTCCACTTTGCACTCTGTGAGAAACCTGAAGGTGTCTCCCTGACTAGTCCGCGGGGATCTCTCATCCAGGTGGCCAGGACATGGTCATCCCTATTGGATCCAGTTCCTGGGGGTTGACCAGTGAGGGAGGAACACCTGGATGGGGGTGTGAGAGTTCAAGTCATGCGGAGGGGCCCGGACCAGAGTGGCGGATTCAGGAACAGGCGACCGATCTCTGGTGGAATCTGGAAGAGAGCGGTACAAGTTGCCGAGTCACAGAGGAGGTGGGACCATCGTGGGGAAAACCTACACTGGCGGATGGAACACTCAGATCAGAGACAGACAGGGCCATGGGGAGAGGAGATGGAGATGGCAGTGTTGGAGGGGCGGGCCTGAGGGAAGTACAAACGGTGGTTAATGGCAGACCGAGGGTTATGACACTGCAGCAGGGGAGCAGCACCGAGGGACGCAGAGTTAAAGGTGCGGGACGCCCCACCTCTAAGTGGCTGAAAGTAAAACAGTGTAGCCCCTACGAGTTGGTGTTCACATGCAGATTTGGGCACCAGCAGAAAATAAAGACACGCGACAAGGAGGCAAAGAATAAATATAATAATTTACCTCTTTCACCTACACACCATAACATGGGAGACAGCCCCCTCAAGTCAATGGTGCCGGAACCATCATGGCGAGTAGCATGCCGGAAAGAAGGGGGAGAGGCTTGGGGGGTCAGATCAAGCCTTCCTAGAGGAAAGAACCATATTGGGTCTATGCGAGGTGCTGAATGGAGGAGGGAACACCAGCCGCTATTTAAGGTAGAAAGAGACGAGGGACTGACGGATACTTCTCCCTTCATTTTCAGAAGAGAGACAGAGCTGGAGAGGAAGCAGCAACATCCTGGTGGGCAAATGAAGACTAAAGCCCGATGTTTGCCCTACTCCGTTCGAAAACCTTTGTTGGGGTGATATTTGGACTTTAATTGGGACCAGAGCGATCCTTTTGTTTATTTTTTTTCCAATAAAGACTATTTTTATTTAACCAGCAATACCCTGTCCAGAGTGATCCTTCACAGGAGGGTCCTCGGGGAGCAAAAGTGGAACACCGACGGGTGAGACACGGTATCCCCCTTCTTATAACACCTTTTCCACAACCTACCACGTGGGATATTCAGACACTCTACCCCCCCTTTTTCAACACAAACACTTTAGCACACCACGAAAGATGACAGACTTACACCAAAGCCATTTACATGACATATCCCAACACAATGGTCAGACAAAGTCGGGCAATTCACAAGAAGTACACACACCTGACGGCCCTTTCCCTTCCCCCCCCATGGATAAAAGGTGGAGCACGAGAACACAATACGAGCAAGGCAGACAGCACGATGACACACCTATCCAAGTCCGGCAGTTCAAGAGGAGGGAAAAGGCTGCGAACAAAGAAAGGGTAAGGGTGACAAGTAGAGAAGCGACCTAGCCCTTTCCGAACCAAAACCGTGAAACCTCTGGAGAAGGAATCGTAAGACTGCAAACAATAGCCAGCATGTGTTGACGCAGATGTCAACGGTACACAGGGCCCTCTTCTGCTGATAACCAAGCCAGGGAGAGACGCATGCTCCCGTGGTACCGTCCTTGACTCCAGAGACAAGAAAAGCCAAGCTGTTCATTAGAGCAGTGAGTCAAAGGGAATGCCGATAAGAAAGTGAACTGTGTTGATTAAAAGTAGCAAACGGCTATTTGAAGAAAAGTACAAAGAACTGTTAAGACGAGAGGGGAAAACCAGCTGCAGAGGAGTCCGACACGACCTGGGTGCTCACTTGAGAAACTCTGGGTGATTACCCTATTGTTGATACTACCGTTACCAGAGGCCTTGGGAAAGGCACAAGGAAGGGGTCAAAGTGGTCATGCAATGGTCTGGCAAAATCCTCTGTACAGTCGAAAGTCTTTGACCGGCAGATGATTGAAAAGCTAAGGGAAGTGAATCCTGCATCATAAGAAAGTAGAAGGAATTGTGTGATTGGCAAAGTTGCAAGAGTGAACCCAACGGAGGGATGCCAATGGAAAGGGGCAAAGCCTAAAAAGTGCCAATGAACATTGTGTTGACAAAGGTGAACCCGACAGAGGGATGTCCACAGTGAACTGTTTAAAAAGAATTTAAGGTTTGTGAATGCCATAAGTAAAAGTGAATTGAGAGAACCCGACGGAGGGAGGCAAACATTTGAGAAGGGTCTGAGCCCAGAAGAGGGGGATTCAGGGGTAAGAAACCAGCACCCCACCGACATATGAATGCAATGGAAGAAATCGTTTGAATACAAGCCAGAGTGAACCCGACGGAGGGAGGCAGATATTTGACAGGGGTCTGAGCCCGGAAGAAGGGGACACAGGGGTGAAGAATCATCATCCAAGTACAATCAGAAAAGAACTTTCGATTATGATTTTTGTAGAAAGAAACTGTCTGACGATCTGAGCTCGGAAGAGGGTGATCCAGAGGTGAAAAGGCATCACCCAACGCGCAAGCAGAAAGGAACTTTTGTTTATTATTTTGGAACAAATCAGGTCCTCGGAGGCAAGAGACTTTTTGTAGAAAAGAGACTTAACCACTGAAGTTCCTGATAGCTGAAAGCAGAATGTCATCTCATGCTGGGGAAGCTCGAGCGTGTGCTGTGTTCAGGAGTCCCGCCTTGTCCCGTGCACAAAATGTGGGGAAGGGAGATCTCCGGCTACCACATCCTGACTTATCATTTGTGAATACTTCTTTCTTTCTTGTGAACATTATCCCACACCCTTTTGTATTTAGTTGTAAGGATTGGCAATCAGTTTTGTAATATAGGCCTTTTTATTTGACAAGATGCCACTAGGACTGCTTCATTATTATTTTATGGTCGTAGCTTGCTCCCATCTTAGATTTAGGTTTAGATTAGCCATTTTTCAAACCTGCATATACAGTTTTATAAACACCTTGAATTGTGATCACGTGTGTCTGTCTTTACTGTTGCCACCATGAATTCCTTACAACTTTATCAATCCGAAATTAGATTTGTACAAGAAAGGGATTCAATCCAAGAAGATTTGGAAATTCAGAAGGGATACCTTAGATTATGAATTAGATCTAGTTTATACATGGCAAGAATCCTACCACAAAAAAACACAAACATCCACACCAAGAAACCCGACTATCCTCAGATATATCTAGCGCCAAATTGGAGCAAAGTATTCCACCTAGGAAGGATGATAGAGGCATGATAAAAGAAACAGGGTCCTCTATTGAGGTGTTACATACAGTGCGAGAATTAAGGACAGACACTACTGAGAAGCAGGTTATTATTTTTTAGAAAACATGGAAAGACAAGCAGAGGGAAGAAAAAGATATCCACCACGAAAGATACCTCAGAAGAACATGTAGTCATTAATTTAGCTAACTATCCACGACTTTCTAGACTTCAAAAACAGGACTCACAAAAGGGACTGTTTTATGTCCCAGTTTATAACTCTAACTTATTATCTGAAGAGATTGACATACGCAAACATATGAGGAAACAAAAATTAACAGTGTTTCTTGCAACACTGGTGGATTCGTCAATTGAAGAATCCATAAATGAAATGTACTGAGATTTAAACCAAATAATCAATTTAGCCCACCTTTACAGAATGCAACATTGGATTTGTTTAAAAAATAGGTATTTTCCAAATTAGCAAAAATGAACTTCCATTAAAAACATAAACACCAACTATCTCAGAAAGAGTTGGTTGCTCATGATAAATTAGCAAATGATTAATCAATGACTATTAAACAGACTGATAAAGGATGGTCCATTGTAATCATGACTACAACATTTTGTATCACAGAATGTTTAAGGAACTTACACAATGAGACTACCTACATGCAGTTACCACATGACCCGGCCATTGAAGTAATGGCATTACTTAAAGACGTTTTGGAACAAGCAGAATTAGAGGGATGGATAAAACATAAAACTAAGGCTTTCCTAATTAACTCAAATCCATTAATGTCTGTGTTTTGTATACTTCTGAAGGTAAATAAATCGATTACACAGCCGCCAGGACATCCTATAATTACTGCAGCCAATAGTTTATTAGAACCATTGGGCAAATACAGTGATCAAATATTACAACCCTTCATTCAAACTACTGAAATGTATGTGAAAGATTCCACACATTTCGTACTGGCGTTCACTCCAATAACTTTGGAGGAGCCAGATATCCTAGTAACTATTGATGTAGTGAGTTTGTACACCTCTATTTAGCATGCAGAGGGTTTGGAAGCTATTGTATGGTTTTTGCTTACCAATGATGTGAGGGATGCTAATCCGATTTTTGTCTTGAGTTTGTTTACATTTATTTTGAAGAAAATAGATTTTCGATTTGGAGAACAACATAATTCACACATTTCAGGCACCTCTACGGGGGCCTGTATGGCACCAGTTTATGTGAACATCTTTATGTATTATGTTGAGAAAACATATATTAGGATAGGTGAGATGGTTACCATACAACGGTACATTGATGAAATTGTTTTAATCTGGCATGGAACAGGAGATTAACAACTTTTTTTGATTATTTGAATGAAGTACATACGCATATCAAATTCACTATGATTAAGAGCAGAACAAATATAGATAACTTGGACATCTCAATTACAGTTAAGTATTTGAGATTGGATACTGCTGTTTACATTAAGCCTACTGATAGGACCATCTTATTACAGGCAAAAAGTTTCCATCCACCAAAATTGATCCAGAATGTACCATTCAGTCAGTTTGAACAAATTGGAAGAATTGTGTCCACTGGAGATAATTGGGATCTGGCCAAACAAGTCCTGAAACATATATTGTTTGCAAGGGGCTCTGACCAGACCTTACAAAGAGCAGTGGAGGAAACATTTTCAAGTGCAGGCTGTAGTACACTTTTGAGGAGTAAACTGTCTAAAGAAATGTTGGACTTGGTACATGTTTCTACTTTGTGTCAACAAAGCTGTTTTATTAAATTGATTATTTTATCGGCTCGGCAAATATTTCAAAATGATAACTTGACAGTTGAATTGTTCTCCAGCCCTCCTAAATTTACATATAGGAATCATTCTTTCATTAGCAAAAGATTAATTAGAGCTTAGAGGATGAAATCTGGGATTGATTCTAAAAAGAAAGAAAGGGATGCACATTTTTCTAGGATTTCAACACTGCAATATTCGTATTAAAGCTCCATCTATCAGACACCCATATTCGGGTGAGACCATAATGTTAAAACACTACGCTACATGTGACACTTCAAATGTGATGTATGGCCTTAAATATCCTTGTGGAAGCTATTATATTGGCATGACAACTCGTAAAACCAAATTGAGGTGGACTGAACACAAGTCGAATGCGAGATTACATAACCCTAACTCTGCAGTGGAAAAGCACTTCCAAGAAAAGAGACATTCATAAGCTCAGATGAAATTTGTAATTTTGGAAGTGGTAAGACTACCAAAAAGACAGGGTAATCCTCAAAATTGTTAGCACAGAGAGAGATATTTTGGATTCATAGAATGTCTTGCATTACATGGCAAATAGATGAACAGTGAATGGGATCTTCATTGTTGTATATGAGTGAGTGGGGTATTTCTACTTGATGAGCAGTTTTCTGAATTTTAAGACATTGTGTTTGATGATAAAATGATGCATTTGATATTGATCTTGGATGATTCTGAACTTAATGTGTAAATTGATAATCGATTGATTTGAGAGATACAAATTGATTGTGACACAAAGAAGATTACCATTGAGTAATGAAGATTACATTGATCTATGTAGGCATGATTTTGATGCCGAGTGTAGATTGGATTTAAATAACAAGGGAATCATGGAAAGAACGACCTTGAGGGTCGAAAATAAATTATAGCATAACGCTCTTTAGCACCTTTTACACATGGAAGGACCCCCATCTTGAAAGTGTTTTATTTATTATCACTTTGAGAAGTACTCAATGAAACCCAGCTTGTTAGTATTTTCCAAAAACTATCCCAATGTATTCCAACACGGCACCCACCTATTTAGTGGATGAAGGTTACGGTAAAGTGTTCTTTGATATATTCATAATGATTACTTTACTGAGCAATTTTTAATGTATTCCAATATGGCATCCACTGAGTAAGAGGATCTAACTGAGATTAACGGTCTAGTTGTTTAGTTACTTACCAAGTGAGGATTTGGAACTGAGAGTAATAGTCTAGTGTTCTAGCATTTTTCACGTGTGACCAACAGGAAGCTATATAAACATTTAGAAGCAGGGAGGTGGGGTTGCATGTAACAACAGTGACTCAGTTTTACCTGCAAGGCAAATAAACAAGTAAGTTAAGGATGGCTAGATTGATTGAGTGAGATATTTGTAGAAATTGGGACTTTTGGAACTCATCATATGTGGTCCCTAAAAATATCCACAAATCTAACTATTGAAGTGATTTTATGAAATATGAGGATAATGACGTAGGTTTTTGGATATTCTCTTAAGTCACAGTGTGGAGGAACGGCCTCTCAGAACTAAGGTAGGAGAGAGGATTTATGATATGTAAGGGTTTTTTGAATGAATCTTGATACATAATCTGATCACCCATTGAATTTTAATGTTGGTTTGTACAGTTAGACTGAATGGAAGCAAAGGACTTTCAACTTACTACAGTGGATTTACTTAACGATGAAAAATGTATGTGATTCTGTCTGTGCAGTAAATATCTGGATTTAAGGTTAGTTGCGATTAATTTGTTCAAGTCCGGAGTGTTGCTTTGTTATATTACAGTTTTTGACGATTGGTTACTCATATCATTGTACATCAAGTAAATGGTGGTCTGCATTCCTGATGAAGGACAAGTCCCGAAACATGTAGAATGACTACAGAACATCAGTTATTCTTGATTTTTGATCACAACTGAATTTGAATTTTCAGAAGAGGGTGCTTTGAGCAGACTTGACTTTATAAAATAAGAAACTCATCAACTTTGTTAATTAACCTTTTTGTTTGATCAAAAGTGTTATTTTGTTTAATGATTTTGACCTACATATGGTTGAACCATTGTAAATGATTTTGTGATTGAATTATATGTGAATTTCAACATTATATTAGATTGTGTGAAAAAAATTATTACAAAATAAGTACTTTATGACTATTTTGCTTTAAAAGAATGTATGTGTATAAATTGTTTATATAGAATTGATTGTATACATTTTAGGTATGGAATGTTTATGAAGTGTATAGAATATTTTATAAATGTTCGTTTGGGGGTTCCCATACGAGCAAAGGGCCTTCTTACAATTTTCTCTGTATGTTTTTTTTTAGTTTTTTATTACTTCAAGAGGTTTCAGAGGCTAGGCATCCTTGTGGTATAAGCCCCAATACTCCTAAGGGTGAATGATTGAAGTTTATTTGCCAAAGAAAATGTTAACTTTAGCTTTAACTAGTGTGCAACCAATAACTGTTATCCAATATTACATGAGTACACTGTCATTTTGGTGAAGCCAGTCCCGCAATGTCTTTTACTATGGTATGATAATTGTATTGGGCATCTTTGATCAAGCAAGCATGATAAGTGTTTTTACCTGGGAAGACAGGCATTTTGCTCCGGCCATTTTGGACATGTTTTCTTATTATGTCATGGGCTTTTTAATAGCAAAGCCAGCAGGACTATGTTCTATCATGGGAATACTGCCATATATCTGCAGAGACAGTCTGGACATGTTTTCTAATAGTATTATTACTGCCATTATGCGCAAAACAAACAGGAGTATGTTCTTTTATGGGAATACTGGCAAATATTGGTGTCACCACCATGGACATGTATGGGCACAGCCAGCGTTAACATTTCTGTATACTGGCATACATTGTGGGCACAGGCATCATGAAAATGCTTCGAGAAATGCTGTTGGTGAATTGTATTGGGTTTTTGTTTTGGAGTTACCCTACAAATCCAATTGCAAACTGTCTGGCTTTTTACTCAATTTCTCAGAGAAAAAGTGCTATATATAATGCACCATTTTAACCCATTATTCAAAAACCTTTCTCTCCAGCCAAACAAGAAAATGGTTCCTTACTGTTTTATTGCATGTTTTACGGACCTTGAGCCAATAAGCGAATGTTCGTACGTGAGTATACTGGCATATTCTTGCAGAAACACCATTTCCTATGGTATCATTACTGTACGTAATGTTACCGGCCATGCACAGAACTGGCTGGTACTTTTGGGTGCCAGAACTCTGGAGCCAGGCACAGCCCCCTTGTTTCTAGGTTAGGGGAAAGATTAAAGGTTTGATTAAAACACATACTTGCATCTTTCCCTTAGTGCAGGGCATGGCGTGCCCATGCAGCAGCATGATCAACATGCGCATTGTGCATGCGTGGTGGGTGGTTCAGCCTGGCATGGAGTGAAGCGTGGCTCATGCTTTGTGCCGAGCAGGGACAGGGTTGCCCTCAACATAACTCGCAGGGGGCCCCACACTTTTTGTGTTATGACACAGGGTGTCATTGAGCCGCTATCTGCGGTAACATATGATTTATGCAGCATCTAAAGTGACGCTTCTAATGACTGAATGTCGTTTTTTATGTTTCACACCCAGCTGCAGCCAGCCCCCTCAACGCATGGTAGACACAGCGCTTACTTTTATAAATGTCTGTAATGCATTTTATTTGGTAGTTACTATCTAACGTGAAAAAATGTAGTGAACTGCTTGAAAGTCCCATGGCGGTGAGAGGGAGGCCAGAGGCAACATTGGCTTGCATTCGCTGGCAAAGTGGGGGTCAAGGAAGGGCAGGGGAACACGTTTGCCAAGCATTTGCAGTCCTCAGTTTGTGTGCTGTGTTAACAATGAATTTGCTACTAAGTGCCAATACGTGAAAAAAACGAATTACACTGCAGTATTGAAGGCTAAAAGTGACTGTGCTGCGGCTGCTGTACCATTGTTTGTTCACAGACAGATGCTTCATTTAAACAGCGCTTCCCTGGTCCTGTGGGGGCACGGCAGTATGTACCACTGTCAATGCCTAGGACAGGACCTTTCAAGGCAGGTCTGAGGGTCCAAGAAGGGAGAAGCCAATACCAGCAGTACAGTCGGAATGTTGCCATAATAAGAGTTAGTGGGTTATATTGTATTGGTGATATTCACAGTTCTGATTGCGGCACTTGCTAACCTTTGCAATTTTATCTACATGCGACGCAGTCTAGTGTTCACAATTCTATCAAAGTGTGGCCCCTGCTAATATTCACAGTTCCAGGGTAAGGTAATATAGAGTGGCAGGGGTTTTCTGGAGTAAAGTAATTGCTCTACTAGCCACCCATGCCACACTTACTTTGGTGGTTGCCGCTGGTTTGAATGCTGGCCGCTGGCTTCCCCTGCTGACACCTGCAGACACTTTATGGAGCCGCCGATGTAGGAGCCGCCCTTTGCCTCGGGGCCCTTAGCCACAGGGGCTGCACGGGCAGAGGGCTGCCCAGGGGAGGTTGGTTAAGATCACCAATAAAATCAATCACAGCGCGGGGAGGGATGGGAGACGGGACGAGGTGGAACTGGGAAGCTTGGGAGAGGGATAGACTACGGGTGCACAGAGGGACTGGGGGGCTGCTAGTAAATGGCTTCATCGAGTCACATCAAGACCCAGGAAGGTCCGATGCTGGCCTACACTCACCTGGGACCTAAAAAAAGTGAAATAATAGTTTTGCAGGCACAACCACCTGATGCACCGCCCCTCTTTTACTCCTCATTCTATTTGTCGTATCTGCTGGCCATAATGGCTTCAACCAACATTTGCTATGATGCTACTCTCCTCTGTACACCGAGTGCAGCCCGTTGCAAAAATGCCGCATGACAGTGCGCCGCACTATCAAGTGAAGGAGGGAGAGGTTACGCAGGAGTCGGTGAGACAACTTTTTATGTGCTCTCCTGCCATTAGCCCTTAGATTATACAATGCTGAGAGCATGGGTGCTACGCCTCCACATCATTGGCGTCCTAGAGATTTTCCTCAACATTTTTTTCATGCTGCATTTTAATTAGCCCAATCTACGGGGCAGCCCGAATCTAAGGACTGGGGTACTATTCCAATATCACTAAGAGACGAAGGGCCCGATTCATGGAAAAGTGCGCATAGATCCCGCAAAGCCTGCGCATGACCCTGTGCGAGCCTGCGAGAATAAGTTTATCTGCGCGATCTACGTATTCATGGAATTGTCCCCTCAAAGTAAGCCTATCCACAATTTGCAGCCGCAATGCACCCGACATCCCTCCACCCCGCAGAACAGATTCAGCCACTAATACCTACCTGTGCGCGGTCCTATGGTGCAAACTCATGCACCCCTGTAATCCTGCGTGAGGTGCCCGCAACCAAGCCAGCACTCCAGTGACACTGCGTAGTGTCCCTCAAAGCTATTCCCAGAACCCAATCAGCATGCTTAACATGTATGGTAAAAGTTAACATTTCCCATTAAATATGCTTGCGAACCCATGTAAACCGTTCCTGCACCCTGCTACACTGATTTAAATGCACCCCTAACTTCTATTGGAACCCTGTCTGCGTGCATGCACCCCTAAATCAAACATTCGATCTTACCTCTGCACAGTGATTCCTATGCGCAAGTGTCTGTATGCCTGCCTTTGGGTGCAAGTTACATCGAGTGCTTTGCGTGGTCAGTTCCAAGAATATGATTTTACCTGTGTAGTTTTGGTTGTGCAATCACTTTGTGCGGCCCATCCCTCGGAACGCACACATTTTCACTTGTTCTTACCAATTTAGCGAGTTCCGTCCCCTACTCCCGTCAATGTGCATGCCATGCCCACGCTCTGCAGGTATCTCACAAAGTCCCTGCCGAGTACGAAAAAGTCATGCACAATCAATTACATGAATTGATAAACAGGGTTTTGTGTTTGATTTGGCGCGCAATCACCCGATTTACCGTGCAATAAATTCCATGAATCGGGCCCTCGTTGTCTATACCAGGGCCGGCCGTAGGATTTGCGTGGGCCTGAGCGGCAAAAGATGTGTGGGCCACTTAATTTGCATAGCGGAAAATTAGGTCATAAAATTAGTCATTATTATCCATGGGGATCAAATAAACTGACGTTCAATAGCTGAATTGTAACTGTTAATGTTACGGTTGTAGCAATATCAGGAGTGAGACTTATTTTGGAGTAGCTGACCGAGTGAGCTGAGTCATTTATAGAGATGGGTACCTCCAAAGAAAGTACTGTGATGAGAGAAGTACAGATAGTAATGAAGATCACTGGTAAGTAATCCAAACATACCTAATGTGACTGCGTGTTCCAAGGATGTACGGGTAGGGATTGGTCCTGGGACAGACAGGGCAAAGTGCTTTTGCTGAAGGATAGTGCAATCGTGATAAAGCCTATTTACCGTAAAGGTACTGAGGTAGTCAGCGTAAGCAATTCTGCAGATCAGCCCCATTGATGACATGTGACGAAGTCCAGAACAAAATGTGGGGGATCATTAACATACATACGCACATGGACTAAAGGTATCCTAAAGTGAAATGTGCAAATGTAATTCAACTGGCCTTTCCTAATAGAAGATCATTCAAAAGACAAATGAGCATTCATTTCCATTCGCAAAATGAATCAATACTCCCTCCCCTCTGCCCCTGTGTACCCTGAAAATCAGCACAGGGCCAGTTTGATCATCTTCAGTCCAGCAACCTCTCTTCCCACATCCATGGATCTGGTAAAGCATCACAACAAATGTGACCTCTGATCCTTTCCCCTCCTCACCACAACGTTTGGCTTTCAACAATATTATGTTTTATAAATCGTATTTGAAAAGTACAGCCATCATAATTAAAGTACTACAAATGTTGCAATAATCTGACCCCATCTTGAAGACTGCAAATACCAGAATGCAATTCCACAAAATTATAAATAATGGCTTGTAGGCTGTCTTTCAAGACTTAATCATAACAAAAGATAATGTGAAATGATAACTTTATGCATCGTTTGACAAAGGCATGCTTTATATAATGCGGGTGAAATATGACATTCTCCCCCCCAAAAAAATTGATTTAACACACCAAATGAGTACATATGAATACTATCAAGAGTGTACAACTCTTTTTTGTCAACATATTTTAATTGTATTCAAAGAAGACAGATTTGGGTAGCAACTCGTTTTTCTGTATGTGCTTTCACAATAAAATGCCCCTTTTCGATCCCTTGTCCAAAACAAAGTTTCTTAAATAGATCATTACATTAAACAAAGAGCATGATACGCCCTAACTCTGCTGCCCCACAGGTCTGATGGGCTGCTGAAAAAGCAGCCGAGCCCTCGTTACTTCTTATACTCATGGCAGCAGGTAGCGGCAGGGCCTCCAGTGCGACGGCACAGACTGTCCATGCCTCGGCTGGCTCTGGTCTGGACGCCCCATGCACTATTCTGCCCCCCGCAAACATACTATTGAAGAAATAGAACCCGAGGAGGGGGGCATTGCCGATCTGGTAATGTCCCCAGGGCGATAGTTACAAGCCGAGCAAAGCAAGGGGTTTGACGTAGCCCCGTGGGCATTACCAGACAAATAATGCCCCCCTCCTCAGGTTCTATTGCTATTAGTACCCCGGCATGTCGTACCAATGTATTACTATTTCTTTCTTGAGCTAAGAAAAGGCATTGAAACCGTTTCTCGACTCGAGAAAAAAAAGTGAAAAAAATGTCTGACCGTGGTTGGGCAGAAGGGACTACATGTGGTCCCTTCTGCCTTTTCATGGCGGCCATTAAACTTAATGGAATAAAAATTGACAATGGAAATGGCCACCATGGAAAGGGAGAGAGGACTACACATAGTCCCTTCTCACTTTCCATGGTGGCTAATCGCGGGATGGAGATACTCCAGGAGCAGCCCTGTTCCCGGTGCCAGCGAGGGACAACGCAGCAGAAGGTAAGTGGGGAGGCCTTAAATATGTGGAAAAGTGGGGTAGTGGTTAGGAGGTGCAGGGCTGCAGGGAAAGCACTAACCTGATTCCTGGCAAAGAAAGATGGTGGCCTCCCGCTCCGAGGAGACTAGAAGCAGGGTCTTTCCCTGTGTGGTAAGGACCCCGCTCCAAGCCTCCTAAGTGGCTGGTAGGCTGCCACACCCCCCCTTGCTGAGTACTAATTGTCCATAAATTCCAGGAAACCCCCAGTCCCTCTTCCTCATCCTGGTATCTACTTGTGTGGTACCTTACCTCTCATGCAGGAACCCTTCTTCTCTTTCTGTGATATTTCACCTGGATGTCTCACCTCCTCTACTGGGTATATATTTCTCTTTTCCACATCTGTCTTTAGTTAAAATGTTGCCTGCGCGAGCAGGGATCCTTATGAAGTTGAAATCGTCTTCTTATTTTCCTTTCCCGGCTGGGCCGGGGTGGAGATACTCAGCAGGCCGGTACTGACCCAGGACAGCCTTGTATGGGGGGTCCTGACCACAGGGACTAAGGTCCCTGTTGCCCCCGCTGTGCATGGGGGCGCCTGTTGAGTCAGAAGAAGGGGAACTGCATTGCTGTAGAACTTTGGTGCAGGACCCTTGATAACCACTAGAGAGAGTCGCCCACTGGAAATGTTCGACATAGGGTTTTTGGTGACATCGGGCCTGTATCATTATGGTTGGCACTCCAGTCTTCCACAACGTAGCCCGGGGTGGCAAGAGCCATCTCGGGGCAGTGGTAAGGAGAAGGGAGATGAAGTGGGACAGCGCCGACTGGGGTGTGGTTGTCTGAGACATTGAGCGTGCCCGTGGCACCATAGATGCAAAAAATGGCGGTCGCTTAAGGGATGCATGCTAATTTAAGTGCTCGCTCTTGATTGCAGTTCTATCATGATATTCGAGTATGGGTAAGCAAAAAGGGGGTTCCAAACTCTCCTCCACATTCATGTCCCCTGAAAAGGATAAATGGGGTTAAACAGAAGGTATGGATCTTGCTTCCTCCTCAACTACATCGTGAGGGAAGAGACAGTCACCTCTTATTTGATCCAGGTGGTAGGCACCAGAATTTAAACATGGGAGACCCAGTAGCACGGAGGCTAGGGAATGGCACTAAGAGCTAGGTTCCCCTCTCTATATCCTCCCAAGCCTGGGGGTTGTGGAGGAATCGTCTATGGCACCAGTAAAGGCCATCAAATGAAGCTGTCCCTGTCCCTATTGTACAGTAAATCATGGCACGGGCAGATTTAAAGTCTGATTGGGTACACAATAGATTCAGGGTGTCGGCAAGTGCCTCGGGGTCCTTTATAGCTGATCGTCACCACCTTCATGTCAAAGACTGGCATTGTGCTTCTACCAGAATTTCATCGCGTTTGAACGTCTATAAAGCTGCTTAACTTGCTAGAAAACTAGAGGTCAGTTCCTCCTGCCAGATCGTCTTTTCATCAAAGGACAGCAGCAATCCCCAACACAAGTGACTCTCACAGATGACAGATGACATGGATGGTCAGAGGTGGGCGGGGCAAAAACAGAGGTCCAGCTTCACCTGCCGGAACCTAGAAATCCTGACACCAAACTAGTGTGAGGACAACACCCGTAGTTATGGAACAAGTGGCACAAGAACTCTGGACATTCCTGGGCTGACAATCCAGTCAGGGGGTTATGGGATCTCCCACCTGACCATTCATACCCCCTTCCCCAGAGGGTCCAAAAGCAGAGAGATGTTATAGGCTTTTCTCAGTCTGTGTCAAAAGGCCATCAGGGACATGCCTAGACCTTATATGACATAATATGATATGGCATTTATGACGCGCCTATACACAAGTGTTTCAAGGCGCGACGAGGCAAGGGAGGGAGAACAGAGGGAAGACAGACAACGATCCTACTAGGCCAAGAGTCATTCAGATCGTGCAGGTGCATGGGAAGGGGGAAGGTGGATGGGAGAGGAGGAGGGAAAAGTGCAGTACATGGGATAATAGAATGACAATAAGTAAGTGCGGCCAGCTGGTGGCAAGTGCAAGAGCAAGTGCAGACATCCGGTGTCAAGTGCTGGTTAGAGAGGGTGGTGTACATTTCTAGCCTTCTAGCTTTCTGGGGTGTCCACATTGATCATAGATCTGAAATCCCTGTGTCACAGCATGTTCTCTTATCATTCAAGTTGGAATACCTTCATCATTTTAATCTTCTAGATCGAGGAGTCGGACTGCCTAGCATCGCTGGCGCTCCAGGATTCATACGTCATGTGCCCATAGCGAAACCTCACCGTCAGTTTCTGCAGTCTGGTGTGCGCTACAATCATTCCCAGTTCAGAGCCCTCCCTTTCAGGCTTTTAATCAGCACCAAGGGTCTTCAAAAAGGTCTGGCTCAATGGTAGCGCCTCCCTGCATCTGCGGGGAATCAAAGTACTGCAAAAGGGAGAACTGGGGGAGTGTGCACCACCCAATGTTTAAGAGTAGCAAATAGAAAACAATTAATGATAAGGAGCACAGCAGATGCCCAAAAGGCACAATTGGATAAGTCAATCACAGAAATATCAGAGCAATAACTGACTTAATGAGCCATTCACAGTTTCACTGTCCCGGCTGTGCTGTGTGCGAATAGTATTGATTCTATAGAAACCATGGTGATTATATAATCCATTATTTGTAAGTATAAAAGAGGTACATTTTCAGTGAATTATTTATGTTTTTAATCATATAATGCCCAGCAGGCTTGCTTGTATTTATAGCAGACACATCACAGTAGGCAATGCATTTCAGCCAGAGCTTTCATCGGGGTGAATCTGTCACCGTACACTACTAGCACAAAAGTTTGGTGAATTGCTTAGGGCACGCTTCTGTGCTGGTTCTAAGCACACTCTCAAGTTGTGAGAGTCGGACTGAGTACAGTCCTTTTCACCTTTACGAGACAGTGACACTTGCTAGTGTTGCAGGAAGGCTTCAATATGGTACTGGCTGTTCTGCACTCAGGGCTCATTGGGTCACCATCCACACCCTTGGAGGCACAGAGTTAGGATCCCGGGGGATCAAGCCCTGTTAAGTGGGTTATTAAAGAGTTTCATTTCAAAGTCAGGTTCCGGTGTCTGGGCTTCCGCCCTGGGATCTGCCCCTGGTTGCTAGAGCCCCGCATTTGGCTCACACGTGGAATCAATTCCCAGAGCATTTTTAAAGCATGGTTCCTGGTGGCAATCATGCCCACCAGGAGATTGGAGGCGATTTTTGACGAGATTGCAGAGCTCTGTATCTTTCATTTCAGCTGGACATATTGTTTGTCAAATGTCCTTCTTACCTAGTAAAGTGGTCTCCGAATTTTACAGTTCTCTGATCTCCCTATCTCTGCCTCTGCTCGCAATCTAGGCTTCCATTTCGACTCCTCCCACTCCTTCACCCACCACATTTCTCTTACGTCCCACGCCTGTTGCTTCCACCTCTTCAATGTTCGTAAAATCCGTTCCTCCCTTACCTTTCATGCCATTAAACTCTTAATCTCTTCCCTCATCTTCTCTCGTCTTTTCTATGCTCCACTCACCTTTTTGGCCGCCCTGCCTCTCATCTGGCTCCCCTCAAAACCCGCCATCATTCTGCTATCCGTACCCTTTGCCTTCTCTCTCCTCACGACTCCATTTCTTCTTCGCTTTCTTACTTAGGCTGGCTTCACTTTCGTTCTCAACTTAAATTTAACTTCCTCTGTCTCGTCTTTAAATCTCTTCATGATCTCGCCCCCCTACCTTTCCTCTCTCCTCTCGTTCTACACTCCCTCTCGCCCCCTGCGATCTGCTGATCTCTTCCTACTCACTGTTCCTCCTTCTCCCCGTGCCCCTTCTCATTTCCGTTCCTTTCCGCTCGTTTCGCCCCTACACTGGAACTCTCTACCTCTCCCTATCCGCTCCATTTCCTCTTACTCCTCCTTCCGTTGCTCCTTGAAAGCTCATCTTTTGCATTCCCCGTCCTGTTAACCTCACTTCCCTTTTACTTTTCCTCTGTTCAGTTTCTCTCACACACTCCTAGGTAAATTGTTCTATATATTGTTTTTGATGGTTTGTCTCATGTTCTGCAATGCTTCCATTTTATTCTAATGTATTCTTGTTGTTGTTATGTAAAGCGCTTTGGCGTAAAGCGCTATATAAATATAATAAATACAAATACAAAATGGTAACTGAGGTGTTGGAGAAACTCTGCGGTTGATGCTGGTGCCCCTCCGACTCCCTGGGGATTGCCCGACAATGGCACAGAAGTCACAAATCCTGCTCGGTCACTACTAGACATGAAAACTGGGTGGGCCTGAGAGTGAACAGCTGACATTACAGTTGAGAGTGTAGGGGTACAAAGCGGATCTAAAGGGGTACAGGGTGGGTGGACGAATAGGAGATCCTGGTGCTTTCCGTGGTGGTTCCCTCTAACCCCACTCCTATCTACCTATTCAAATCCGCGTAACTTGGCCTCCTGCAAAGACAATGTGGAGCAAATACTTATTTAGAGACAAGCTACGAGTGTGCCTTTTGAGGAAGTTGGGCTGCATTACAGGTTCCTATTATTTTTCCAAAATCCAGAGTATATCAAATGGAACACATTTTATTGAGGAGGCTTATGTTGTGATTTTTCACCTTTACCACCACCTTCCCACATAATCACATCTCGGGTAATGGGTTAACTTCTGGTGGATGTGGTTGTTATCTTGACAATGACTAATGATGTAACCCGTCTCTCCTTTAGATTTAATTCTAAAGAATTCATAGTGGGCAAAGAGACATCCAGAAAAACAAACAGCATGCCTGCTGCCTGAAGACGATGCAGCCGAAGATGAAGACTCTGCATCCCAAGGCATTGTAACCCTCCAAACGATTTAACAACTCTTTGCCACTCAAAAACAAGCTATTTGTACTGAGCTCAAGTCCAACTCAAGTGTAAGTTTTTTTTTCTTTTTTATACTTTATTTTGTTATTTACTAACCAAACAAAAACATACAAGGAGTCCGATTCCACCCGCCGCCAACCCAATGTAAAATTGTACATATCAGCAATACATAAGACATTAATTTTATCGTCATTTCACTCTGCATTGTCAGTCAGCTGTTGCAATCAAATATTGGATGTATGGCCCCCAAATCTCTGGCGGGCGGGCGGGCGGGCGGGCATGCAATGGTAAAGTCTGAATAAAGGCAGTTTCAACATCATGACAGTAAGCAACATCCTGAAGCCATCCCTATAAATTGGGGTGGGGGGGCTTTCCCCCAGGCCATGGCCACTCTTGTGGGAGCTACCACAAACAACATTCCCACCAAGTGACTTTTCTCAGGCTGCAGCTCTCTTTTACATCCCAACAGAGCTAAGACAGGGTCCGGCTCCAGCGGTTCCCCAATAATCAAGGACATTTTGGTCATTTGGTGGTAGATCTCTCTCTTCACCTGGGGCCTCCCTCTAGAACAGCCTCCCTGCCTCCCTTAAACATGAGGAGAACCATCTCCGGTTCCGGAAGCACCTCAAAACCTTTCTCTTTGCTTCTGCTTTTTCTCCTCCTCTCCCCTGCTGACCATCTGGCTGTAACGAGAACTGCGCTGGTTACCTGGACACCCTCTAAACTTGGGCCCACGTCCCCCCGCCAGTCACACACACTTGCACTGGGGACTGTCTCTATATCCCTTCAGTCCCCCTACCATCACTTGACACCTGATGTCAGCACTTACCCTTGCCACCTGCTGGCCGTTACTGTTACTTATTGTACTTATTGTTACTATCTATTCCCATGTATTGCACTGTCCCCTCCCCTTCCCTTGCAATTGAGCAATCTGAATGACACCTGGCCTAGTAGGATCGCTGTCTGTCTCCCCTTGTTTCCCCCGCCCTGCCTCGTCGCGCCTTGAAACACTTGTGTATAGGCCTGTTTTTTTTATATTTTATTAGTTTCATCACAAACAAACTGTGCACCTTAACATGGTGCATAAATTACTCACACCCCAACACCCCTCTTTTTCTTCCCCTCCCCCTCTTTAAAGGCACTATGAAAAAGCCAACACAGTCCACTAGTCCACAACTGTCTCTTCTCCATAATCCAGAGAGCTATCCGTGTCCAGTTCTTCGGGTCCCATGCCCGTCAGAGATGCAATCAGATGCTGCCACGCCATTAATGATTCTGTTTCCTCCTCACCACCTCTACATGCTGCCTCCCTCCAGACCACCGTTTCCGCCTCGGCCCACTGCAGAAGCTCCCTCCACTAGGCATCTACATTGGGTCTAGCTTGAGCTTTACATCCCATGGCTATCCTTCTATTTGCTAAAATATAGGCCAGGTCTTTGAGTTTGCACACATGCTTGAGTTTGCGCGGTCTAGGGAAGCCACCTACCATGCATGCCCACAAGGGGTCTTCCACTAGTTCAATCCCTTTAGAAGCCAGTCGGTCCTCTTTTTCCCTCCAATATTTCGCAATTTCGGGACACGCCCAATACATGTGTACCATCCCGGCATATTGTACCCCACATTTCGGGCAACGTTGTGTAACCGCATTTGTGAACTTAGCAATTCTCTTTGGGGTCATATATGCTCTGTGAGTAATATACAATTGAATCTGTTGTAAACAGGCATTCCTCAACACTTTTTTGTGATACCCCTGCACCCTTTCCCATAATCCATCGCTTTTTGTTTCCCCGCTTTCCTCTTCCCAGTCCCGCCTTGTCTGAGCCACCTCCTTTCCCACTTTAGATATCAGTATTTCGTATATTCTGGAGACCTGAGATTCTACTCATCGGTACTCCCACTCCCTCCTTCCCTGCAGCTCTCTGGCCTGCCTCCCTTGGCCCCCTCCCTGCTCCTACCTGCAGGGCAAAAAACCTTGGGGTCATCTTCGACTCCACACTCTCCTTCTCTCCTCATATTTCTGACGTCGCCAAGAGGTCACACTACCAGCTGCACCTCCTCAGAGGTATTCTTCCCTTCCTCTCCTTCCCCCAGAAGCTCACTGTCTCCCGAGCCCTGGTTCTCTCGAAGCTGGACTACTGTAACAGCCTCTATCTTAATCTGCCTGCCTCCACTCTCCGCCCTCTGCAACTCATCCAGAACAGAACTGCGAGACTTGTCCTTGGCCTCAAGCCCAGGGACCGTATCTCTCCAGGACTGAAATCTCTACACTGGCTCCCAGTGGCTGCGAGGATAAAGTTCAAAACCCTCTGCATTGTCCACAAGGCCTTCTGGGGCCTGGGTCCTAAATACCTTCAACTCTCTCTTCCCAAATATCTTCCTTCCCGGGCCCTTCGCTCATCCGCCTCCAACTCCCTCAGGGTTAGCCGCTTCTCGAAGCAACGAGCTGGGGGTAGATCTCTCTCCGCGGCAGGGGCCTCCCTCTGGAACAGCCTTCCTGCCTCCCTGAAACTTGAGGAGAACCATCTCCGGTTCCGGAAGGACCTCAAAACCTTCCTCTTTGCTTCTGCTTTCTCTCTCCCTCTCCCCTGCTGAACAGCAAATTAATTCTTCACTGAAACTGCACTGATCCTGCAACTGGACCACTCTAAACGGCCTCGGTCCTGGGCCCAGCCACTCTCCACTTGCACTGATGCCCTTGAACCCCTCTGCACTGCGGGACTGTCTCTGTATCCCTACAGCCCCCCCCTTCCCCAGCACTTGTTCTGCACTTATCTTGCACTTGCCACCAGCTGGCCCTATTTATTTATTACTTTACGCCACTTACCTTGTACTGCACTTCCCCCCTCCCCTTCCCCTTGCACTTTTTCCCCCTCCCCCACCCCTGCACTTGCGCGATCTGAATGAAACCTGGCCTAGTAGGATCGTTGTCTGTCTCCCCTTGTTCCTCCCCTCCCTGCCTCGTCGCGCCTTGAAACACCTGTGTATAGGCGCGTTACAAATACCATATCATATCATATCATATCATACCTCATGACCCCCCGTCTGACAGCATTTGGAATAATTTTATGGCCTAGTCTGGCTGCTGGGTCAGTTCTACTTCTGACCACGTCTTTTTAGGTATTGCCATCAACCTTACATATGTGATATACTGCCCGCTGTGTAGGCCTGTGCCCTCGTGTAAGCTGTCAAACTCTATTCTGCCCTCTCCTTGCCACACATCTCCTGCTGTTGTCACCCCCACCGGCTGCCAGTGTTCCCTTATAACTCGCCTCAATTGATCGTCTATCCCTTTTAATGTCACCAAAGGGACTTGCGGGGAGCACGGTGTCCGGCTTCCCAGCAATACACAGGTCCTATGCCAGATCTTCCTACCCAGGGTCAGTAGCGCTGCTCTCTTACTTTTCGGGGGCTCAGTTACTCACATCCATTCATTTAAGAAATACGGTGCACATTCCACCCTCAATAGTCTGGACTCTGAAGTGGTTTCTTCGGAGAGCCATCTAGCTACATATTGTAATTGACCCACTAGGTAATACACCTCAAAATTGGGTAGTTTAATACCCGCCCGATCATGTGGATTTTGTAATTTCTATAGGGCTGCCTGGTTTCTAGTATTATGACAGATGAACCCTCTACAAATGGAGTTTATTAAAAAAGTGTTTAGGTATCAGGTACGAGACATTTGCAAAGTTGTGTAGCAACCTGGGCAATACAATCATTTTAAGCAATGCCGTTCTCCCCATGAAGGTTAGGGGCAACCTTGCCCAGAATGTCATACTCATACCTTCTATTGCACGCTCTGTATTATTCCTATGTTCATCTCCCACACTGTGATACACATTTATCCCCAGGTATATGAAGGTGTCTACCGCCCATTCGATCTGTAACACCGGCAACCTATCTCAGGGTATTCCTATGTATCTCCCTTGTAGGAATATCACAGACTTCCGTGGGTTTACTGTTATACCCGATATTAGTGCATAATGATCCAATATCTCTAGTATATATTGTAAGTTTTCTTCAGGGTACCTTAGATACAACAGCATGCCATCAGCATACAATGATATCCGGTGCTGTCCGCCCTTCGTTGTGATGCCCACCTCCCCATATTGATATCTGAGGTATGCCGCCAAGGTCTCTATTGCTAGAATGAACAGCATCGGAGACCAAGGGCAGCCCTGTCTAGTTCCCCTGCCTAGCACCCACTTTTCTGTCACCGAGCCTGTCCGGACTCTGCAATGGGTGAAATGATTGTTTAGTGCGCCGATTGCCAAATACTCTGGTCCTATCCCAAACTTCTTTAGGATCGCCAGTAACCCGGGCCATTTAACAGAGTCAAACGCATGGACTGCATCTAGTGAGACTATTGCTCATATCATAATACAGCTGACCAAAATTTGGATATCCGCAGGCATTCCCAGACCAGATGGAAAAATCCTGCCGGAGCAAAGTCACACCTGGCACAGCCCGCTGGAGCAATAGGGAAATGTTTGTGGAGCCTGGCCGGAGTTTGCTAGACCTGGTGTAGGAAGTTAAAATGTATTAACTTGAATTTGGAGTTTAAAGATACTTTCTGGGTTTGTGTCAAGACACATATGCCCAGTCTTCGTCTTCTATAGTTTTCCCCAGGCCTGCCACCCACTGTCTCTTCAGGGCCTCCCCCTCATACGGTGTATCTGATATAATACTACTATAAATTCACGAGACCAAGCAACCCACCCCCTGAGGCTGGATCACCTCATGCAATAGAGGCCACACAGAGGATTGCGCAGGGAGTGAGGTGAACAGAGCCTTAAGCGCGTCATAAGCGAAAATAAAGAAAAACATCCAGCAGCAACTCACCTTCCCGCTCCCTTGCCTGCTGAACCGAGAGAAATACACCATCAACAAACGCATCTCTGAGGGTTTCAATACCAAGTTTGTTTGCCCACTGTAGGTACACTCGCTCACTTGTTATGGCCAGCCTAGCCACATGCCGTGCTAGAAGGAGAGGTGAATACAGAGTTGAGAGACCCATTCTCCTGCAATTCTTTTCCAAACAGCACAGGTAATCTTGAGAATATTCAGGGAATTGGCCGATGCTTGGGGCGCCCCAAGAATCATCGCATTCAACAGGTCTGGGGCGGCAAGTGCTCTCTACACTTGTACATGCAGCCTTATAAAACGTGTAGCATACCAGTGTCCAAGGAAGTGTACCTGCGCTGCCCATTAGTACGGCTCAAGATCTGGTAGAGCTAAGCCCCCTCTTGCCATTGGTTGTGTTAGTGTCATATATGCCACCCTCGCCGGCTTTCCGGCCCACAGCAAGTCAAGGATCAGCCCACGCAAATGCTGGAAAAAGCTGCCTGACAGCAGCAAGGGTACATTGAGAAAAAGGTACAGAAATTTAGGGAGCACCATCATTTTAACAATGGAGATCCGCCGTGTAGCATGAGCGGGAGCAACCACCATCTCACCACCGCCTCCTGAAGTTTTCCAATTGGCCTCCTGTAGTTGTCTCAAAACAGGTCATCCCGATTACGAGATACCAGTACGCGCAGGTAGCAGACTCCAGTACTCTCCCATCCAAGGCTGAACTCATCGTCAAACCTCCTGGTCCCATCCGTAAGGGGGAACACCATAGACTTGCTACGATTGATTCTCAGGCCCGAAAATTCCCCAAACCTCAGCAACTCCCGCATCCAGGGGCTCAAGTTGTGCATCGGATTGTCGACAAAGAGGGCCACATCATTGGTGTACAGAGCTATGATCAGCCTGTGCCAGCCGAGGCTTAGTCGCTTCTGAATGTGTCACTCTCACAGGATCGCCACCAATGGTGCCATCGCAAGGGCAAACAGGAGTGGGGAGAGAGGGCATCCCTGCAGAGTCCCCCTTCCCATCTCGAAGCCATCAGATCTCGCTCGCCCCACGACAATTTTCGCGGGCTTGACGTATAGGAGATAGACCAGTTTGACAAAATAGCAGCAGTGTTCCAGCTTTTGGAGTACTGCAAATAGGGAGGGCCATGCAATGGAGTCGAAGGCCTTTTCGGCATCTAGGAAAACAGCAAACACCTGGGACGTATGCTCAAGTGCGAATGCCATATGTGGTGTTTCCTCCGGGGATAAACCCAGCATGGTCCACCAGCACCAAGCCGGGCATCAATGGGAGCAGCCGATTTGCAATGACTTTTGCAAATATTTTATTGTCGACATTGATTAAAGAGATTGCTCAATATGAGGCGCAATCTTCGGACGGTTTCCCCAGTTTATGTAAAAGTATGTTTGCCTCACGCAACGTGGGGGGAAGCGTCTCAACATTAAGCGCTTCCTCATATAACCACAGAAGCAATGGAGCCAGAATGGGAGCATATGTCTTATAAAACTCCCCAGTTAAACCATCGGGCCACAGCGATTTCGATCCCGAGAGCTCCTTAATTACTGTTAGGATTTTTTCCAGTGATACCTCCCGATTGAGAAGCTCAAAGAGTTGTGCCTCCACCCAGTACAGCTCCACCTCCCGCAAATAATGCTGCAGCACGTCCGAATCCTGCGTGTTCTTGGATCTATATAGGTCCTTATACAACGCTCGAATGCCGTAGAAATACCCTCCTCTGTGTGCAGTGTTTCACCCTGGGGGTCCCTAATGTACTCCCCATGCAGGGCCAGTTTGTCGGCGGCCAGTAACCAGTAACCAAGCCAGTAGGACCCCTGGTTTCTGCACCTCCCAGTACCGACGTAACTGATGGCCTCGGCCGAAGAATCGCATTTTCCAGACCGGCACTGGCCCTAAACCTGTTGAGCTTCTCGCAGAGCATCGTAAGGGTTCGGGGGTCCACCGTATATGCATATTCTAGCTCCAAGTCCTTGATCCAAGATTCCCCTTCCATGAGGTCCCTCCTAATGCCCTGGAGAATCCCATTTTCTTTAGCCATACACACCCCCGACATAAAACTTAAGGCATTCACAGAGCACCCCTACTTAGGAGACAGAACCCTGTCTTGTATTGAAGGAAGGACTGAACTTCCTCCCGTAGTTCCTGCCAAAACACCAGGCCATGCAGCACGTCAGGTTTAAATCGCCAGGAGTGGCCCCACTCTCCACCTTTCCCAGCCCGCACTCCAGGAGCACAGGGGAGTGATCCGACAGGGTCTGAGAGAGTATCCAGCTATCGCCCCAAGTGAATTCCCCTTCGCGGGATACCAATAGGCAGTCAAGCCTGGAGTTCGATCCGTGAACCCAGGAGTGGAAATTGTAATCCTGTTCATACCAGTGCTGTTGTCGCCGACTGTCAACAAGTTTATGTCTTGCATATTTCTTGCACCTGCAAACTCGCCTTAGTCACAAGGGCCAGACCCGTCTGATCTATCCCTGAGAGGGTCCATCGATGTGGTCAAATCCCCACCCCACACGATGGTGGCGCCCTGACACCCGGGCAATTTCACCATGACCCAATGGAATGCATTTGGATTGTCTAAGTTGGGGCGGTACGAGTTCACCAGAGCCACCAGTACACCATCAAGGACTCCACACACCAGCAGGGCCCTCCCTTCATAGGCTCTTGCCGTTGAGACTTAACAAAACTTAACTCCCCTACCGATCAGGATAGCTATCCCCTCACATAGGAGTAGGAAGAGAAATACCTATGGTATCCCCAATGGGCGCCCCCTTTGTGTTCAGAGGAGGGAGTGAGATGGGTCTCCTGGATGAAGGCCACCTCTACCTGATGCCTTCTGGGGTATTGTGCCACCTTTCGGTTCTTGGAGGTCTTGTTCCCCCCTAATGTTCCATGTTCCAACCCAGAATATCATTTGCCCAAAGGATGCTCATGTGTTGGAGACAGCTTACCCTCGCCCATATATCCGCCACCCATAAAGCGGGATAGGTTGGTGAGACGCCAGGATGAGAATCCGACTACCAACAACCAGAACAAAACCAAACACCCTCCCCTTCCCCCAGTCAAACCCTGTAACCCCTCTTCCCGCTAAACTAACTCTGATCTGCCCCCCACCCCAATGAGCCACCCAACACTGGCCCAAATGTCCCGCTGCGATCCCCTCGTTCCCCATACCACATTACCCACACAGGCCTTCCTCCCACACGGGCAACCCCCAACCCTCCCGCTGGACCCCCCGTCCCACAGAACCAAAAACCGAACCCAATGCTGTGCTCGGGGCGAAAGAGCCCGGCCAAGCCTGCGAGGCTCCGCCACCCGTGGGTGGAATTCATATGACTGAGGCAGCCTAATCTAAGAAACAAAGAAGCCAGCGGCACCCCCAGTGTTATGCAACCGCCATAGACTGCCATTTCACTGTGAATGTCATAATCCCCCACGTCAAAGGTCAATCCGGCCGCGGTCCCCAATACCATCATAGGGCTTGGGTTATTGCAGGGATGACACCTGTTGATCTCATCCAAAAAAGAGCTTGCCGCCTCCGGAGACACAATTCTATATGTCTTCCCGTTGTGTTGGACACAGAGTTTTGCAGGAAACAGCATGGATTAAGGAACACTACAAACTCTAAGGTGTCTTTTTAACCCCTGCAAAGGACCGCCTTGAAGCCTGCACTGCTGCCGAAAAATCTGGGTAGATCTGGATTTTATCCCTGTTATACTTGAGATCTCCTTTCAGTCTGGCCAAATGAAGGATTGTGTCCCGGTCTCTATAGTTCAGGAGGAGAGCAAAGAGGGGCGAGAGGACCCTCCAGGTATCGGTCGAGCGGCCGGTTGCAGTGGGCCCTCTCCACCACAAACAGGGGGAATAGCTCAGATCCTCCAAAGAGCTCCTTACACAAAGTTTCAACAAATTCCTTCATCTTTAACTGCCCTTGCTGCTATCTGATGCCCACCAAGCAGATATTGTTCCTGCAGGCCCTTCCTTGCAGGTCCTCATTCTTGGAGATCACCGACTTGATCTATACCTTGAGGGTGGACACCCTGGCGACAGGTGAAGATGATCCATCCTCCAGCCCAGACACTCTCTGTTCCACCTATTCTAAATGATCGCCGTGTTTATCTAGCCGGTGCTGCAGTAGGTCCACCTTCAATACCCACCGCGAGATCCAGTAGTATTTCCCTAATGCCCAATTCCGGCATCTGGGCGGCTACGTCTGTCATCGCCTTCATTGAATCTTTTTTTTAACCTTTTATTTATTGGCAAACATATCAGAGTAAATTGGATACATGTTAATTTCTTAGTATCGTTACAGATTTATGAACAGGATTAGGATCGCAGTGTTTCAGGTACATATGTTATAATATAGGTAATCGTATACAGTTTGAAAGGCAACAGTAAGTGGGTGAAAACATTTTCAATTTTCAGTTCAGTCCCCCAACTGATTAGCCAGGTATGACTGTAATTCAGACCAGATGTTCTTTGGGCAGGATGGTAGAGGCATTAAGTCCAAATATTCCTCCTCGCAAGTCTGAGTCCAGGTGAGTGCCATCAGCCACATTTTAGAATTGGGTGGAGAAGTTTGTTTCCAACACTGGAGTATACATCTCTTGGTGACAATACAGCTTATGTTTACAAAGGGCATAATTTTGCTCATGGTTTTATGCCATATTCCAAATAGCAAGCCGAGTGGGGCATGTTCAACAGAGGTCCCGACTATGTCAGTAACTGTTTGTAAGACCTTGTCCCAGAAGTTCTGAAGGTGGGTGCATGACCAGAACATGTGTAGGGGATCAGCCTCTGTGGATTGGCATCTGGGGCACTTATGGAGCATTTTTCGGGCAAAATGATTGATCCTCTGGGGGGTATAGTACAACCTCTTCAGCAGTTTGTTCTGTATACAGCGGAACCTGAAATTGAGAGAAACAGTACATGTGTGCATACACATGGATCTCCACTGGACATCAGACAAGTCAATATCAAGATCATTCGCCCATTTAGCACGCACCCTTGCCGTCAGGTCCGGGCGTTTCTTCAGCAACATCTTATACAGAAATGACATAATCCCATGTGCGCCATACGCATTAGCAATGTACTGTAACTCTGCAGTTTCCAAGGGTCCAGTGGGGAGACATGGCCATCGAGATCGAATTGATGCACAGAGTATATAGTATTGTAGTGTTTCCAACCCAGAGCCAGAGCGTACCCTTGCCAGGTTTGTGGTGTTATGAACCTCCCTTCAGGGAACATGTCTGCCAGTGCCTTGTAGCCCAGCCCCTTCCAGTGGAGTAATATTGTCAGGTCATATGTGGGCTCCAGGCCCGGGAATTCCCACAAGGGGAGACATTTGTAATAAGGGCCCGGTACAGTGTCCAATGGCAGCACCCAGCGCCAGGCCTGTAGCGTGGTGACAATCAGGTCACATGGGCATTTATCTCTGTAGGTCCAGTCCAGTATAAGAGTTTGGAGATCAGAATCCCCGAATGCCAATTGCTCAAGCTTAACATGTGGCGGTCGATGGACATCGCCATACCAGAAAGAGGCATACTGTGCCTGCGCTGCTATCCAATATAACTCGAAGTCAGGGGCTGTGAAGCCTCCTCTCTCATACGGAACGGCCCCCTCGTGCCACAGGAATTGTGCACAGAGGCTATGTAGTGTAGCAAAATATGCCTCCGCGGGCCAGACAGGGACATTTGCGAATGTATATAGTAATTTCGGCACTAAACCCATCTTTATCAAGGATAATCTACCTTCTATGGTGATGGGATAATGATCGCCATCTGGTTAGTTTGCTTTCAACGTGAGTTTCCAAAGCCACATAATTATCTGCTAATAACGCCGTCTTCGTCCCAGTAACTTTTACCCCTAAGTATTTGAATCCCTCTGGGGACCTCCAGAGCGGAAACCCACTAGTCGGTCATCTGGTATTTTCCATAAGTGGGAACATTTTGTATTTGCTATAATTAATCATGAACCCAGAGAAGCTCCTCATTTGAATGATGTCTCTCAGGATAGGATCAAGGTGCATCTGAGGGTCTCTGATGTATAACAGAACGTTGTCGGCATATAATATCATCTCCGGCAGGTCCTTCAGTCGAATGCCACGGTGGGCTTTGCGAGTTCTAATCATATCCGCCATAGGTTCAATAACCAATGCAAAGAGGAGAGGGGACAGCACTGTCTTGTGCCCCTGTTCAAGGTGAATGATGATGATCAGTGAGAGTTGACTAATACACTAGCTGTAGGGCAAGTGTATAGTAATTTAATGTATCTGATCATTTCGGGACCGAATCCCATCTTTCCCAAGACCCCCACATTTATTGCTACAAAACCATGTCGAAGGCCTTCTGGGCGTCCAATGTGACTGCCACTGCTTCGGCCTTAAAATCCATTCTGGCCATTACATTAAAGAGTCTCCTGATGTTCAAGGATGTCAATCTACCGGAACCAAACCCCCTTGATTCTTGTGTATCATATAGGGCATGAGCGGTAGAAGCCTAATAGCTCGGTTTCCCAGGTTTCAGGAGGACTGTTATAGTGGCATCTCTGGCAGGAAGGATAGAATTGTTAAGTGATTCATTCCACATCTCTAATAGGCATGGGGAGAGCAAGACTGCATATTCTTGGTAAAATACAGGGGTAAGACCGTCAGGTCCAGGATCTTTGACTTTCGGAAGTTCTGATATTACCGTCACTATCTCTTCCAGTGAGACCGGATTCTCAAGCTCCTCTCTGGTCTGAGAGAGTAGGCATGAAATGGGAATACCCTCTAAGAGGGATTGTATAGTGTGTACAAGTATACGCCGCATACAAGGTGCCATAGAAGCTAGAGAATACATTTAGGATCTCCTGGTATGCACATTGGGGGATTCCTTCTCATTAATAATGCATTAATAATTCAGTCTACTTGCGCGTATCCACCTTTCGACCTGACTAATCTAGCTAGCGTTCTACCCGGCCTTTCACCCTCACTGTAGCTTTTAGCTGCATGTGGGCGTGTGAAGTATCATATTTCCCTATGTGCGAGCGCTTCAAAGAGCTCCAAATCGGCCCAGATTTTTTCCAATATTTTGGAGCTAGGTAAGGTTGAGTACTCATGTTCTAGGTCCTTGAGCTTGTCTTCAGAACAATGAAGGTCTTGCCTTACTGCTTTCAGTATACCCGCTTCCCTGGATATGGACATGCCCCGGATATATACCTTATAGGCTTCCCATTTTAGCCCCGCAGAGGTGGCACATGGTTCATTGCAGACAAAGTATGTTTCAGCTGAGCGGATCTCAGCTCTGTACACAATATCCAGGAGTGCCTGTGAGTGATCAGATAAGGTGCGGGCCATGTTTCAGTACTCCCGATCTTGCCCATCAAGGAGCTCGACACTAAGAACAGATCTATCTGCAATGAGCTATCGTGAACTGAGGAATAGTATGTGTACTGCTTTTCGTGTACGTGCAGTGCTCTCCACACATTGCGCCATCCCAGTGAGTTCATGTGTGATAGCAGCTTGTGGGCCGTATGTTATATGGGTCTAGAGGCTGACCTGGTTCTGTTCCACACTGTATCAAGTATCAGGTTCATGTCCCCCCCCCCCATATGATGGGAATCTCAATAAATCACATCAGTATGGATGCCACATTGTCGAAAAATTCAGGAGTATCGACATTGGGACAGGATGTATTAACCAACATTAATCAACGGGTATCCAGCACCAGCAACAATACAATGCAGCATGACATATTTACCATCAGGGTCGATGTAGCTCCATTTCAGAGTGAACTTGACAGATTCAGGAATCATTATCATAAGCCCTCTATTTTGGAAAGAACAGGTTGATAAAGTATCTGTTTGCCCCCCAGGTTGGTGCTATGTCAGTTGCAATTCCCGTCATGGCTTGTGTCTCCTGTAGAAGTAGAATTTTAATTTCATGTCTAAGGGCATACGCCATGATTCTGCGAGACTCATGTAATGACCTAGCCCTGTAACATTCCAGGACATTAGTTTAGTATCCATCAGGTAACAATGGCGGTATCTATCAAGTCCACTCCCACCTCAACGGATATTATGTCTGTTTTACCAATGTGAACGTTGTTAACCATGTACTCTTCTGCCAAACACTTTCCCATTTTCTTTGGTACGTCAGGCTTGGTTCCGCAAGTAGCGTCCAACCGTCCTATGAACTTGAGCGCCTCATCCGGGACCGTAAAAAAATAAAGCTTGCTGCGAAACTGGAATTTCAATCGTGCCGGGAATGGCATGGCATATTGAATGTTGCGGCTACGGAGCAGTTTCTTAACTCCAATGAACGGGCGTTGTTTGTTTTGTACTGATATGGAGAAGTCCGGAAAAAGTCTAATTACTTGGGAATCCAGGTGCAATTCCTTTTTTCCCTTGCAAGGTGATGGAGAAGGTCTTTGTCATGGTAGCTGAGAATCTTACGTATAATAGGTCTTGGGAAGTCGCCGGGTTTGGGCCGAGGACCCAAAGCTCAATGTGCCCGTTCAACTGCAAAGAAGGGTGATAAAGCCAGTGATCCCAAGAGTTCCCTGAGCAGATTGTCCACTGCCTGTTCCATAGCCCCTGTCAGGGCATCTTCCGGCACTCCCACTATCCTAATGTTGTTCCTCCTGGATCGGAACTCTAAATCATCGCATTTAGACTTTACCGTTTTTGTGTCTTTCACCAGGGATGACACTTTGTTCTGGAGGCTCTGCATGGTGTCTTCCATCGCCCCTATTCTTGTTTTGGCTTCTGTTATGCATCCGGATTCCCTGCCCAGCTGAGTCCTTGTGGAAGCAACATTCGCTTTAATATCATCCAGCTTCACGTGGATGGCTGCAAATCCCTTTGCCATGGCCTCCATCATATGCGTAAGATCTGTAGGGTGGATTCACCAGAGGTTGTGCTTGTTCCGTATTAGAGGTTGTTGCGGGTTCAGGGGTCCCCTGGTTTTAGCTGTTGTTAACCTGTCCATGTCGCCTGTTTTTTTGCTTCCGCCCGTGCCTCTAGTCATCGTGTTATGATCAGATAAATGATATTTGCACGTCCCAAGTCCCCCGGTGGGCGCCTCAGGCACGTATGTTGCCACAGCCGTGGTCAGCACATGTTCACAGGATATTGCCCTGTCTTCTATTGGAGGCAATTGTTGCAATTTCATGCGTGGCCAACTTCCTAGAAGATGCCACAGGACCGTTGGAGTGGGATTCCCAATTTATGGGCACATGCAGCGGAAGTTCAAACTTCTCAAGTGTGTCGCAGTGTTGGGTCAAGAGTTGGAACACTCAACTCTCGTGTCCAGGGCTAATACGCCCAATAGCAGACCGGGGATGTGCCACTCTGGGGCGGACCTCTTGCACTTTTGGAATGTCCAGCTGGAATCTAGGGGACTCCCTCCGGTGCTCAGTTATCAAATAAGACTTGCAGCAGTTAATAACAGATGGTGAAACTGTATGGGGCATTGAGTCTATGCCTTAGGCAGTTCTGTTGCTCTCTGAGTTTTAGAAGTCCCCCCCACCTAGGCACACACAGCACGTATCCTTGTACCACCACAGCCAGTCTACCCCTGAACACAACCCCCCAGGTGACCCCGACTGCGAGGCCGACACCAACAACCCGCCGGTGGGGAGTGGCCCAGCCGCTGATGCACAGAAAATCACAGCCAGCTGCAATGCGTGCTGCCCTAACTTGTTACTTCAATGCCTCCGACAACACTATCAGTAGCCGGGGTCTGCTCCTTGTGTAGTTGTGTTTGTACTTATGTCTCAACCTTTTCACGGGAGACCACAGTCTGTCCCAGGCTCCAAGGCCGTCATATGATGGTTCAGTTTACTTGAAAGTTGTGTTTGGTTCCCTCCCATGCGTGCCTGCTCGGTCCTCAGTGTTTGGATCTGGTGGGAGCGGATCTGTGCGCAGTAACAAGTTGGCATGCAGGCTCCTCCCCACGGCTCCACGAAGGTACAGAGATTCAGGTAACCTCCACGGCCAACTCTCTTGTGGCGGGGAGGGCGAATTCCAGCCGCAGTCGTTTACAGTCAGACACGGTCTGCAACGCCAATTCTAATGAGGCTGCATCTCGGTCGGAGAACGTCACGCCACACACGCATGCAGCGGCACTAGGAACAGCTGCAGACTCCGGACAAGAATCCTTGCGGCAAGGGTCATCAGGTGCAGGGGCTCCCGCCTGGCCCCTCCCCTGTCTAAGCCTCAATCAGCCACAGGAGCAGTCATGCCCCGCTCATCCAGGGTTCCTGCTCCAGCGCTGGCTCCACAGCAGTAGGTGTAGTTTTCCCCAGCTCGAACTGACGCTGCTTTACCGCATCCCTTCTTTGCAGCTGCCGCAGCTGGGCCTTCCCGGCTCCATTTTTGCCCGGGCAGTTTGGAATAGGTAGCCCCCGTTGTCCGATCGATGTATTCAACGATAGTTATGTGTTTTATTGTGAAAAAGATGGCACATTTCGTGTGTGGATAGTGCGGGTCACACCGGAGCGATGTTGGGTTAGACCTTTGATTGATTTCTTTTTTGATTGATATTTTATTTCTATCGTGCTTGTACACAAGCTCGCTCCTCAACAGCGCCCCCTCGCCTCCATTGATTCTAACGTCTCCACCTGGTGTTGTGGCTTGGGTGTCCTGGAGGAGGGCCCCCCATCAAAGGTGAGCTCCTGTTATGTTTTGTCAGATTTTCCCATGTTGGGGGAAGCCCACCACAGGCCCCGGGCTGCCAGGGAGGTGTGTCTGGTCAGCGGGCCTGGTCTTAGGGGGTTAACAGTACCCCACAGGGCCCCACGTCATTCAGGGACAGTGAAGTCAATCCGGGCCAGAGCCACCACGGAGGCACCCCACCAGGGCTCTGATCATATAATATGCCTCAGTAAAAGTAGACGTGGGACTAGATTGGCAAAAACGCGAGGCTATGGGAGCCTATGCTGGTGATACGGTGCAGCTTTGGGCAGCAGGGAGATCCAGTGGTAGAGCTGGCCTCCCTCCCAGGAAGGGAGGTAATTCAGTGCAGCGCAGCTCCTCCGGCTCCACGCAGAGCTGTCCCCTTAAGGGAAGTTTGTGTCAGCTGGTGCCTGGCCTTAGCTGAATATCCAAGAGGATGGGTGGTCCCTTGGGGTTATTAGTCCATTTCTTTACCCAAATTAAAGCTGAGGCTCACCAGAGCCCCCCCAAGCAGGCTCTTTATTTTATGTAATCCCGTGGTTGACAGTGCAAGGGTTATGGTAGCGCTACTCCAATTAGCGGGCTATTCTGGAGAGCCGGTTATCAGGGGACCATGATTGTACAGGCCTTGCCTCCAGTCCCTGCTCCACCAGTCCCCCACACCTCAGAGCCAGGCCATATCCCGCTCTGCCCCAACTCTGCCAGTGTTTGTTCAGAGCAGTCCCTCTGTCAGTTTCAGTGTTGATTGTATGTTACCACACTCCCTGCTGTCTAGGTGCGGGAGGGGTGGAGCAGGGGTGGGTCGTGGGCCTGATCGCCGTCTCATCTTGTGCTTCCCACCGTCTGTGTGAGCCATTCGAGCTGACTGGCGGCTTTCACTGATATTTCTCATGCCAGGAGCGGGCTCCACACTGCCTCTGCCCCCTGGCTGCATGGCGCTGCACCACTCTCAGCTATTATCGGCTTGATGAATCGCTCGGATATGTCGTCCCTCCACCAACGACAAGCCGATTCCTCCATCTGTGAGCCGGACGAGCGCCTCATATGGTGTTCCCCGCTATCACAATCTGCCGTCCGGGTTATCCAGTTGCTGTAGCCAACGTTACTGGCGCTGAAAGCGGGCTTCGGACTGTCTCTGCTTCCGGGCTGCACAATTCAGCCCTACAGCACCTTTTCTCCACTGCTTTCATTACAATGGTCCCCCTGGAGCGGCCTGCTCAGCTGGCCTGGGGCGTGGGGCACCACCCCGTCCCTGCAGCAGGGGAAGCCAGCCACAGGGCTCACAGCTAGAGCAGTCCACCGGCTCCACCGCCCGACCGCCTCGCAGCCATGCCGGTGAATCAGCTATGTCAGGGTCCTCAGCCACTCTTAACCATGCTATACATGGAGGGGGGGCGCACACTGCTCTCCGCTCACACTGGGTGAATGACTGTGGCTGCCTCGATGTGGATATATTCAGGTTTAATTGGAGCCCTCGGGCGAAGCTCAACACCGGAGTCCGCCATATTGGTCGGGCTCTCCAGAGCCACCCTTAAATCCTAGATAAATAGCCTTTGTTCTGAATGGGAACAGATGATAGAAGAAATCTATAATAACTCTGTGCTTTGACAAGGGAGTCATCCATATATAGTGAGCACTCTTACACAGACACTACATTTGGCCAGTCGGAACTTACAAAGAGAGTGGAGAAATGGGAGGCATGCCCGTAGCAACTTATAATTAAACAGGAGGATCAGGAGAACAGATCTCAGAGAAACAATGCCTGTATCCAGAGCATTCCGTCGGACAAATCAATGCTAGCCTGCAAAGTTATGTGAAAGCACACTGATCAATGCTCCACTGGAACCTTCTGAGACTCGAAAAAGTATACTAGACTGCACTCCCATGAATTATTATGCCTTCCAAACTACAACTGGACCGATCCTTGATAAAGTGACCCAATTTCATTATTGCAAATAAAAGGAAACATTTCTGTTTAAGATATGCTCCAAAATGATGTCCAACTTCAAAATAGCACACTCAAAATCTTCTGGAACTGGACCCTGCAACTGTTCTTCGTAGGAAACAATTTTGCAAGATCACATTACATTTGCAGCAGAAAAACAAATCTTGTATAAATCGGGTTTTCCCTTCTACATCATCCTTATATTGAAGCGGAATACTATCCGGTCTGCAGATAGAGACAAAATCACAAAGACAGCTTGGGTTGGGCAACCATAACAATGACATGTCAGAAGCGAGACCTGATTCCAGCTCACAATCTAGAGTAGCATCACAATGGAGCAAATGCTCTGTGATAAAAAAAAAAATAGAAACAGACAGAAATGAAGGCAGCGCCACAACAAAAGGAAAACTATGGATGATCAGATGTTGTTGCGTCACAAAAATACATATTTAACTTTGGTTAACTTCTGCCCAAATTCATAAAAGCGGCCTTCATTGTGACTGGTTATGCTAGGTCTGCCAAAACTGCCTGTATGATTACTGTAAATACCTTTTCACCCATTGTTATTTTATGTAACAGGAAGTGAAAACAAAGGGCCACATTAGAAGTTTGGAGGTAAATTTGCTGAATTACCGACAAAATTGATTACCATTACTGACACTCGTGGGTTTACCCCTGGATTACTAGTGGTGTAAATCTCATTTTTTGGAGGCCATAGCATACTTGCCAACCCTACCGATTTAGGCGGTAGTAGAATACTGCTTTTTAAGCAGTCCTACCGCCTACCGATTTAGTGGCAACAAATACAGATTTAAGAAAAAAAAAGAAATTACTATATATATATATATATATACGTTTTTTTTTTTTGGGCTGGATTTAGCAGCCTGTTCAGCCATGGTTGCAGGGTGCGCAAGTACACAGAATCCGAGGAACGTTCTTCAGTGGGGATGTGCCCAAGCTGCTCCTTTTATAATGGTGTGTTCTTACTGGCAGCAGTTAGCAGACCAGTGCGCCAGTGCAACCTCCCCAGACTGTCAGAGGTGCCTGTGAGATCCGCTCCTGCACTTCTGAATATCAACAGCCACATGGTTCACCGTACCTCAGCTACCCGGTGCCAGTCATCTACATGCTGGGGCGAGCCGCTGAAGCAATGGCAAGCCACTCCACCTAATGAGTTCTGGCAGGTGTGAGCTTGCGCCAGGAGCCGAGAGGAAACCGCACGTTTCAGCCCCGCCCTGTGCGAGTCTCGCCACTTCCACCCACCTGCAAGTGCAATATGCTATTTCTTCAGATTAGCTGCACAACGCAGCGCCCCTCTCTCCGGCACCTGCTACATACTTGCCAACCCTACCGATTTAGGCAGTAGGATGCCGCTTTTTAAGCAGTCCTACCGCATACCAATTTAGTGGCAACAAATACAGATTTTTTTCAATATTTTGGAAACTTTGAGAATCCTACAGATTTTTGGTCACAGAATGTTGGCATGTATGCCACAGAAATCCACAGAGATTTTGGCAGAATCAGCGCAAGTGGCAATTCCGCTGCAGAAATTCCACCAAATTTGACCTTAAAGTGGAGGGTTTAACCCAAGCATGAATCTGGAGGTAAATTCTCCACTTCAAGGTCAAACCTCGGAATTCAATGGTGTGTTAAAAACTGTGGTGCTTCCATTACTGCCCCAAAAAATTGACGGTACTGACACTTTTTTACAGCACCCCCAAACTTGTGAAGAGGCTCAAAGTGAGACTATCAGGGGGCGTAGGCAAGATGGAAGCCTGAATGCTAGCCTCCTCGAGAACCCACAGGCAATGGCGGTTTCTTAGCGCTCTGCCCAGCCCACAAGCAACCTAAACACGCCGTTTCACTGAAAGGAGTGGTCGGCTTTCATCTGACACGAGCCCGACAAGAATCGGTGCGGGATTCATATAGATCCAGCTTCAACCCGTGGTGTTCCAAAGGCCCAGTCACTACGATGCGGTGAGGCCATGCAGCAATACCCGTGAAGCATGTGGACGCTCAGCGCGGTGGACAGGAGAGATAGGGGCTCCCACCGCTCGCCGGCCCCCACCAACATCCTGGGGCCAGGCTGAGAGTGCCACTCAGCATCCCCCCTCACAACATGCAGTAGTCGCCAGCCACTGCTCCCCGGCAGAGCCGAGGTGTGCACAGAATGGGAGGAACCCCCGGCGCCATCTGAAGCGGTGAAGTCCCGCACAGTGGGCCACATAGGAGCGGCCACGGCCACGTCGCAACAGAAAGACTATGCACCCCGGCATAAGACAACCCGGTAAGGAGTGGAATGATAGGGAGGGCCGTAGAATATATAGCCATCTCAGCGTTTAGAGTGCTCCTCGTCCCCCCCTTGCTCACCCTACTGACACCGAGGCATGGCCGCCACCTAAGCAAGCAGCCCAGGACACGCCAACAAGGGCACCCAGAAAGACTGATCCCCTCAGAGGCGAAGCCACGTAATAGAATTCGGAGACCACGCAGCCGCCTGGCAATCCACGCGGCAGGGGAGAGAGGCCCCCATGGCTCGCCAGCCCCCAGCAGTGCCCCCAGGCCTGGTGAGGAACATTAACCAGCACCCCCCCCCCATATCTCACAGGAAAGGCTGCTATTGCATCCCCGCAGGGTTAGGGAGAGTGAAAATCAAGAGTGGCGCACAGCACGAATTGAAGAGGTAGGAGCCGCATATTGGGACCCAAATGTGTGCCTCTGGCAGCATCGCATTTAGGAGGCTCCGTCGCCCACATGCAGAGCAACACGGTGGGGAGTGAGCTTGCAGGAGAGGCCGCGCAGCACGACAGCCACTGTGCCCAGAGTGATCTTCACCCCCCTTGCACACAGGAAAAGAAAGTCAACAAAGCGGGCAGCTCAGGACACAGTTTCAGGGGTAGATTCACATGTGGAAAGCCCACAGACATGGCCCCAAGTGAGCACACACCACAGTGTTCACAAAACTGTGCACCAAATGCCCACACGCCAGAACGCCGCTATGCTGCTCCCTGCCCGCATATATCTTAAAACTTATTAGGTTCCAGAGGGCAGTGGCAACATATCGAACCAACCAGAACTGATAGAGCCCGCCCAACACCCCAAAGGGCAAAGAACCAAGGTAGCACCAAAGGGAGGTAGCCTTTAATACAAGAAGGGACTGCTAGAAGACAAGACGACTCTGACCAAGGATGGCTGCCAAGTCTAAAATCAAAGCCTAACCGCACCAGAAGGGGCAGAGTGCTCAAGTGGGAGGCTCCTCCTTCTTGAGCGCCCAAGGGAGAGCTCATACCGGATGCCGAGATCGCACTCCAAAGCAACCCACCAAAATCTGCCTCATATCCCCCCGCCCCTCATTACTGGATCTGCCACCAAACATCAAAAGGGTGCTTGCCCCCCCCTCCCAGCTAACAATAACACGCAGTACAAAAAGCAGGCAGCCCATGGATTTCAGGCTTCAGCTGAGCCCTGCTATGTGCGCATGCAGTGGGAATCCAGGAGGGGACCACAAAGCCTCCACTAAAACAGATGTGCGCCTCCTGCTGTGAGAAATCCGGACTTTAAGCAACAACATGATGGCCATGGTCAACACTCTTCAGGAAAGAGTGCACAAAATAGAAGGTAGAAACATTGGAGAACTACCAGCAATCCATAGACATCATGGAAATTAAAATGGAAGGTTGAGTACAGGATTTAGAGCAAAGCAACTTCGACTTAGCGGAAAAAGGTCGACGACCTAGAAAACAGAGAAAGGAGGTCAAATATTCATATTCAAGGACTAAGAGACAAGACCGCAGCGAGCCTAAAAAGAAAAGTGAAGGCATTGGTAAACTCCCTCTTCTCTTCACCCCTAAACCCAGAGCTTGAATTCGACAGAGTCCACCGAGCTGGCAGCCCGCCAGAGGGGTCAGCGATCAATATTAGCAAAATTGATTGATTTGTTTCTTTATTGAGCGCTTTGGCGTAAAGCGCTGTACAATGGAACAACAAATACAGAGAAATAACAATTAACATTGTGGAATGATTCAAGTTGAAATTTTTGCTCACAAAGCAGTGCAAAGAGCAATTAACTGAGAGGGAGGAAGTGGTGTGGGAATCAGAGTGTTGTGGGGGTGCAGGAGAAGGATTGAATAAGTGTAGAAGGATACATATAGGGTCTCTTAATGTCAAAGGTCTCAACTCGCCGTAGAAAAGGTCCATGTTAACAAGGCTGTTTCAAAAATCCAAGTTGGATTTATTGTTAATCCAAGAAACTAAATACAAAAACAAAAAGGAATTTCTACTACGGGGAAGGCAAGTGGGAGGAGCGCTCTGGGCCTCAGCGCCAGACAAAAAGGGCGGAGTGGGCATCGTATTCCACAGCTCCCTTGAGCTATGCGTGTCTCAGACGCATAGGGACCCGAGCTGAAGATTCATAGTAATACACAGAACCATTAGAACAAAAAAGGTCAAACTGTGCTCAGCATACACCCCAAATACCAAACAATTAGCTTTCTGCAAAGACATCCTCACACAGTTAGATAATGAAAGGGCAGGCTCCCTGATCTGCAGAGGTGATTTCAACCTGATCATGGACCCAGCACTGGATTGGAAATGCTACAGGGAAGGGGCTGTCCCCCCCAGGAAACGGGATTGTTCCGGGACCTAATAACAGAACACTTGTTGATACATGCTTGGAGAACCCAACTCCCCCGCCAAAAATCATATACGTTTTACTCACCCCGTACAACACCTTTACCCGAATAGATCATTTTTCTTTGGATGGGGACCTCAAACACCATCTGAGAAGTGCTAACATAGAACCAGTGGGGTGGTCAGAAAATGATATGGTTATGGTAGGATTAGACCTGGGTCCCAACAAACAAATAGACAGACGCTGGTTATGTAATGACAGGCTTTTCAGAGACAAGCCTTTTAGAGAATCCCTTGGCACAGAGATAAGAGAGTTTGTTTTAAAGAAACGACACAGGGGACCTCCCTCGCAACACTGTATGGGAAGCGGCAAAGGCCACGATAAGAGGCCTTATAATGGCCCAGGGGGCATCAGTCAAAAGGATCAGAAAGCTCAGAGAAACCCAATTTAAGAGACTAATTAGTTGAAAATTGTCAGCCCTAGGAAAGGATAAAGCAGACGCTAAAGTAATTCTAGCAGAAACAAGGGAACTCAGACAGGAATTGAAGGATATCTGGCAGGGAAAATCACCAGCCCACCTCAGGTTCGTCAAACAAAGGTACTACGAGAAGGGTGATAAAGAAGACAACCTACTGGCCACCAGGCTCAGGAAACAAAGAACTGAAAGGGCAGTCAACAAAATAAATTCCCCATCTGGATCCGCCCTAACTGACCCAACAGACATAACAGCCCGCTTTTCCCAATTCTATGAACAACTATACACCTCTGACTGCAACCCCTCCCCTGAGAGCTTGGCAAACTTCACAGCCAAAATTTCCTTCCCCCCGATACAGTCCACAGACTGCGATAAGCTCAATGTCCCTATAACAACAGAAGAGATTGACCACGCCATTTCAAAACAAAAGTTAATTTCACTTTACCTACTCTCCCCATCCATGTATTATATAATTTCCTGCACCTCTGGAGATCCTGCTGGAATGCATCAAATAAACACGGATGGTGTGCCCTAAATAATTGGGATAGCCCAGGAACCAAACATACTCAAATATTTCAGATGCTTCTTATCCCAAAGAAAGAGAATTGTAGGTTTGTGATCTGTGATCTCCTCAACAGACAATGTTAAATGTACTACCTCTGTTTTAACCACATTTACATGAACCCCTGAGATCGTAGAGAATGTTTTGATTTCCTCCATGATGGGTCCCAAAGTGCCTTTTGCATTCTAGAAAATTAATACATGTGGTCTGATAACAGACATAATTTAGGACATTTCCCACCCCAATTAATACCTGGTATGTCCATATGGTTCCTGATATGCCTCACAAATTGCTCTATTGTCAATGTGAAGACAAGGGACAAACCTATTTTGCCCCCTTACTCAAAGGGAAGCTGTTTGAAAGAGTGCCATTAACCTGCAATTCTGCCCTAAACTCACAATAATTAGCTTTAATCATTTTAACCATGTCTGGCCCAAGCCCAAATCTATAAAAAAAACTCAGTGAAACCCCCAGTTATTCTGAACAAAAGCCTCCTCAGGATTTAGAGCAAGAAGCATCAACTGGATCTTTGTCCTATTGGACTTAAATGAAACACCCTTCTGATATTGGTGAATGCACTTCTATTTTGTACAAAGCCTGCCTGATCCAGGTTAACCAGACCCATAAAATATCTCTGAATCTCGCTAGCCAGTATTCATATGAAATTGTTCACATCCAAGTCGATTTATGCTACTGGCCTGTAAAAAGGCACATACCGGAGGCCTTTCCCCTCTTTTACAATCAACTTTTCAAGGATTTCTCCATGGAGTTCGGCAGCTGTTCACCATTTCTAATGTGATTATACAGCGTTTCTAATTACGGGGCAAGCAGGCATTCAAATCTCTCATAGAAGTGTGCTGTGAAGCCATCAGGGCCTGGGTTCTTATTATTTTTCAGGTCTGATAGTGCCTTCAGCACTTCCTCCACTGTAATCGGGATGTCCATCACCTGACTCTTTAATTACATAAACCTCTGCAATGGGGTGACCCGTTGGTATTGGTCTTGCTCTCTTGGGGGGTTATTATCTTTAGAATAAAGGGATGTATAGTCGTTTTCAAATTCTCCTAGCTTTTCCTTTTCAGAACCTACCAGAGAGCAGTCAATGTATTTAATAAGCTGTACAGAGGTCTTGACTCTCTGCACATTCAAGTAATGTACAAGAAGTAAATATTTATTCCCCTATAAAAAGGAAACGCTGTTGTGATTTGAGTAAAAGAGCTTCTGTCTTATTTGGCACAATTTCTGAAGCGGCACATTAGCTGCTAACAGTCTCTTTACTTTGGAGATGTAGCCAGGTTCCTTATGTAACATTTCTAAATGGGATATTTAAACCTGCAATGTATTCTTCGCTAAGGACCTCAATTTGAAAGCTGCTGCAGATAGCTGAAATCATTGACGTCTCACCACCACTTTCATTGTGTCCAAAGTAACTTGTAGAATAATGTCCTGGGAGTCATTTTCTTTGGAAAATTGCCAATAGTTTTTCTTTCCTATAAATCAGGTCCCTAGACACATAATAATAGTCCTCAAATCTCCATATTCGGGTTCGGTAACTCAACCTAGCAAACCATGGGTCCGTCGGGATCAGGCGTGATCCAACATCCTTCCCATATAAACGTGTTTGTTTTCAGAAAATGTTTTCCAAGTGTCAAATATAAATCTATTCTAGAATAGCAGTGATGCACATGAGGGCAGCAGGAATAATCCCTCCTCTCAAAATACGCTGTCTGCAAAGCATCGGACAACTCCCTTTTCATTATTTTATTCTTAAGCTTTATTCTTCAGCTTTAGGAACATAACCATTGCCGAGAAATATATATGGTTTGTGGAGTGATCAAAATGAGGCTCCAGGACAAAATTACCCCCCTCCCATCGTCACCTTCCCCTTTTTTTTCAACAAAATGTAGAGAGTAAAATTTAAAGGTTTCCTGCCCTTGATTTGGAGCACACACAGACTTAAATGTCACATATTCCCTACCAACACATATGAGTCTACTCAATCCCTGATGGCTTCCTCAGTCCGCAGAGTAATGTTTTGAGATTTAAAATTATGCGAGGATCTAGGACGAAACCATAGGGACTCAGTTATGAGGAATAGTGCAGTTATGGCAGACTATGTTTTACTTGTGTGCACATTTCTCATGCACTATTCCTTTAAGTGCTTGTGGTCAATGTATATCTTTTTTAAATGGGGGAGTCTCACCCCACAACCCCCTCAAACCCTGACCCCCCTCCAGTCACCCCCCACCCTGCACCCTCCTACCACCCTACTACCACACAACCATGAAAACATACTATGATGAATCCAGGGTATTCCTCCCCTCTTTGAAGGGGAGAGACATCCCCTTTAGCACTGGTGAGGTGTGCCCACTAAGCGACACATCCCCTAGGGGACAGGGCAAGTGTGATCCCAATGGGGATAACTCCCCACCCCCAAAGAGGACAGGTTATCCTCCCTTATATCAAGACCAGTTATCCTCCCTTATATCAAGACCTCAATATCGTTGTTGGCTATCTGTGAATTCAAGTGTGTGATGAGTTGAAACTGCTTGTATGAATGGCTGGTATGGCTTATTATGACCCTCTGCGTACTCTGTCCATGCCTGAAAGGATAGAACAGTGGATAGTCTCCACCTCCTAACAGAGGGGAACATAAAGATACAATCAGAACTCTGCAGGTGGAGAAGAGAAACCTGTGGAGCTGTCAAGGCGTGGAGACTTGCTTCTGGGAGGTGTGGCAGGAAAGCAGAACTATCAACCAGGTGGGGTACAGTCCAGCAGTGGCCAAGCCTGCTGAATACCCCCCTCCCCACCCCCTGAGTCCCTGTTGGGTCAGGAGGCAGAATGCCTGGCCTAGAAGGACAGTGAGGCAGAGATGTTTTTATGGGAGGGCAAAAGGGGCACTTGCCCAGAGCCCCCACCTTGGATGGGGGCCCCCTGCAAGGCTGCCTGATCCAAACTAAGATTCCATTGTTCATCAGACTTAAATAGGACACGCCAGGAGATTCTCACTAAACCTATAGCCTGTCTGTTTTGACAAGTACATTCTGCTTTGATCAGTTCATCATGTAATGCTTTCTGTGATGACTGTGGAATACATAGTTTGTGTGTTCCGTACTAGCATTCTTTCCTTCATGTGGGAATTAAGTTGATCATGTGCAATAGCCAAAGTTGAAATCCATATGGATAAATCAAGTGCCACAATGGTTCAGAAGTTAGCTCAGTGTGTTAAGCACTCACTGCAGAGATATGTGTTCATATGAAATATTAGAAGAGCACATTCCAGCAAGGCTTGCTGAACCTTTCCTGTCTGAAGTTTATAAACCAACCTGCATATGTACTTGGTTTTGCAGCATAAGAGGTGCTATTATCAGCAATGTTCATGCACCAGATAGGGGTTGCTATAAAAACTAACATGTCATTCGTATGGTGAAGATCTAGAAATTGGTTTGTTCAGATGGGGCGTTCTAAAACCTAGGCAATCCCCTCCAAAGATGAGCATTAACTATTAGTCCAAGAGGTGAAAAAAAGACTTTGGTTACACAGTGTTCAGGCTTGTATCCTGGCTTTACCAGCAGACGATACATTGATCCTGGTCAAATCATATAATATCTCTTGCATTACCGTACTGTCTTCTGTGAGGCTTGCCTTCTTGGATGCTGGTGGCATCGTTTAGCTCATTACTTGATCTTTGTTCTTATGTAGGCCATTTGAGTGATAGACAGGAGAGAGCGGACCAGATGTTGTAGGCCTTGCGCAAGCATATTTTAAGGTCTGCTCGTTTGACACAAAAAACGTTTTGCTTTTTGTATAAAAGTCAAAGGTTTTTCTACATGTTTATGAATGACAATTTCACAAGCCATTGTTTTGGAAGTATTTAAAGCTTAAAAGTACAAAAGACATACCTAGATTAAATTTGTTAAATCACATTGATTGGTGTGCTGGTACTTATATACTTCCCTTGATGATGGAGAGAATAAAGCTAGAATCATTCACATTTTGCGTAACACCCTTCTGTAATATTTTGGTTTAAAAATTGTCCGGTTTGGAAATGTGATTTGTGCACTTTGCTAGTCAGTTTTATAAAATTAGATTGTTTTAGTACATGCTAAGAGCTGGAAAAGAAAGTGTTCAAATGCAGAAATTGCAGAGTTGGCACACATCCCAGCTTCACCCCCTAAGCAATGTGTGATCCTGGGTATCTCATTTAATATTGTATTGCCTAGCCTCTCAGAATTTCCAGTCCCTAAACCTTTCTAAATTGTCAGCCCTTCAGAGTGATTTCCTTCCCAGGGTATACTCTTCATAAAAGCCTCACTCATTGTTTCACTGGCTACTGGGTTGCTTCCACTATAATAGTGAGCATTGATATACTGCACACCACAGGCACTTGTTCCCTTGATCTCTAATGGCAACACTATTTGAAAACCATGTCCCACTTCTAATCTCAATCTGTCTGGATAGAGACACCTTCCTGGTAGCTTTTAATCTGCATTCACTGGTTTATACTGATTATTTTTTCGATATTATGTCGAACTACAAAAATGTTAAAAAAAATGTTGAAAACAAAAATATCGAAAACATATACATATAACAGAAAAAGTCAATTTTTAGAAAAATAAATGTCTAAAAAAAAGTTGACGAACAATAGCAATAAACCAATGTAAAGTGTCAACAATAGTACCATTTAATAGGGGGGGTTTCCCCCTCCAAACCTCCCTCACCTGACACCGCGCAGCCACCCACCAACCCCCCTGTGCCCCCGGACCACCCTCTCACCCCTCATACACAACACAAAAGGGTAAAAAAGAGTTAAGCACATAGGTGACAACCACGAGTAAAGAACCTTGCCTAGGTACCAAGGAACAAATAACAGTTGTGGAAAACCGTCATTACCTGACAGAACCACACTTGAGATCGGACTGCAGGAAATTGATTAGAGTTATTTCAGACTAAAACAGGTAATATTGTCATAACTAACATGTAACTAGACAATAAGGTATCTTACCATATAAAAATGTGTGACAGGAATGATAGAACAGTTTATTTTCTCGGTTATTTTAGAATAAACAATGGAGAACAAGGTGGAGTATATCAGCACACAAAAAGGAGGAAAACAGATGGTTTTGAATGGTTATATTTTCTATAAAGAAGCCGAAAAAAAGGAACGCACTTATTGGAAGTGCGCAGAGTATGGCAAAACAAAATGCAGCGCAAGAGCAATTACTGAAGCTTCGAATGTAAAGACCAAAAATGAGCACAACCATCTACCAGATCAAACAAATATTATAATAAAAAAAAATATACAAACTGAAACGAAAAGCAGTGGAAAGTCAGGGTGAAGCAAGTGGGTCAGTGATTTCAAGTGTTTGTGACAAGTTACCCTTGCATATATCGGCACAATTACCAGAATTACAACAAAAAGAGAATCTGCCACCGGCACCAATGGTATATACTGATATGACAATACCAGAAGTTTTTTAAATGACTGCAAAAGGAGACAGTTTCCACCATGCCACACTGGAAATAAACAATGAAAAAATAATAATATTTTCGACTGCTGCCAACTTTCAACATCTCAGTCAGAGTCAACATTGGCAAAGTGACGCCACATTTAAAGTGTGCCCACAACTGTTTCAACAGTTTTTCACAGTTCATGGAACAATTAATAACAAAATCATACCACTTGTATATGTTTTGATGCCAAGGAAATGTGAGGAAACCTATAAAATCGTGTTCAAAAAAATTAAAGACACTGCACCTGATTCTCATCCAAATACAATACTCATGGACTACGAAATGGCACAAATTAAGGCATTTTCAACAGTATACAAAGAGACAAGGGTACAAGGGTGTTTTTTCATTTTACACAGAACATATAGAGAAAATTACAAAAACTAGGATTAAGCACGAAATATACGGAGGACAGTTCTTACCAATACAACATAAAAAAACGTTTTGCTTTGGCTTTTGTAAAAGAGGATCGTGTTGTACATTTTTACGAACATTTGATTGAAAGTGAGTATTACAAGAATCATGAGGAGGAAAATTCAGACTTATTCGACTATATGGAGAACACTTGGATAGGACATTTGACACGTAGTGGAACAAGACACAGGCCAAAATTCCCTGTAACGTTGTGGAATTGCTACCAAGCAACGTTAGAAGGTAAACCACGCACCAACAATGCTTTAGAAGGATGGCATAGCAGATTAAATAAAAATGTCAATATCAACAACCCTAATTTGTGGCATTTTTTAAAAGAATTGCAAAATGGGGAACACCACCAGGAATTTTGCATATCTCAAACAATTTCATTGGCAAACCAGGAACCAAAAAGAAAAAAATACAGAGATTATGAACAAAAACTTGAACAACTGATACGAGAATTTGACGCACAGAATAAAGAAAACTTCCAGAATTCGGTTGCATTTAATTTAAAATGTTAAAAAAAACTTACGTTTCCGAAGCATCTACGGTCCAGTGTGGCACAAGAGAAAAGTATCCAAAAACGCAAACCAGAAACTCCATAAATCCAAATCTGCAACAACAATCCTTGGAAATATGCAACAAAAAAAAAACAAGAAAAATCCAAATCCAGCACGGAAGAATAAGAAAACCAGAAGAAAAAAATCCACATTCCACGATGCACCGGAAATAAAACCATTATAAAACCATAAATTCCACGTAATCCAATGGAAAAAAAAATCGATAGGTCCAAAAAAATCCAGGAAAAAAAAAGAAAATCCACTAAATCCATGAACGGAGTAACGTACGTACAAAAACAAAAACAATTATGACAAAAACAGCTATATGCACATTTGTAATGCAATACCGCCATCTAATGGACAATATATATATTGGATGTTCAACCTGAAAATAGCATGCAACTTATTTAATGTTATATATTTATTAATACATTTGAAGTTAAATAAAATAAACTAATGATTCATATAATTATTGAAAGTTATTATTATAAATTGTGAAGTTAACCATTAAAAAAATAAATACACATATGCATTGCATGTATTGATATTTTCGAAAAAAAAGTAGTAAATATGCTTACCTTATACAATGCATTTATTAATATTTTCGAAAAAATATAGAAAAAAATTCGACATTTTATATTTTTGACATTTTTTTTCTAACTAAATATTTTCGACATTTTGACTTTCGAAAATATTGCATTCGAAAAAATGACTGCACACTATTTGTAACTTTCTCCTTCCTTACACTTGGTCTGCTCTATCCATGCTTGAACACTTTTTCATTCTCTAAGGCAGCTAATGTGAGCTCTCTGCCTATTCTGGGTTACATGTACCTTTTACTTTAATACTACAGGCTGCATACCTTCCATGGATGCTATTGATGAAAAGTATCCTGTTTCTTTACTAGAAGAGAAGTAACCTCTTCGCAGATTGCTAATGTTGTCCTTCAAATGCTACTTGTTTATCAGTCTGATTAGAGCAAGAATGAAGAGGGTAAGGGGACTTAAAGGGAGTAAACATGCTTATTTTGAATGCTGCGAGACAGCATTTACACCTATGGACAATGCTCACGGTGGGGGGAAGGGAGTGCCACCCTATATTCTTGATCACTTTATTCCTTTGGTTTGGTGGAAAGGGGCCCCAAAGATGTCCATGCCCAGGGCTCCAAAAATGCTTAAGATGGCCCTGCACTGAGGGGTGAATGCTACTTGAGGAGCAGATAACCAGCGTGTGGAAGAGCTGGCACAAAGTATCCCCAGAATCCAGCGGGAACGGAGGGAGCTCCGCAGACGCGGGACACTGAGAAGAAGCCCAGGAAGCGGTGTTGCAGCAGCCAACTTACACAACACCCCAGAGGAGCACCGTCTAGGGACTGAGACAGAGTGAAAGAAACAAGACCCCAAGATAGGGTGAAAGGAACCAGGCCCAAGTCAGGGTGACAGAAGCCACAACACCAAGGAAGGGTGAAGGAAATGTGACCCCAAGGTGGCATGAGGGAAACTAAACCCCAAGGCTGGGTGAGAAGAACGCAACCCTACGGTGGGGTAAAGACAAGGAACTACACTTGTGGAGAAAACACCAGGACCTTGAGTGATCTACTTGTGTCTTTTACCAAGCAGAGTGGGGACAGGAGTCAGGGGTACCCAAGTGGGAAAAAGGATGAGAGACTTTTAGTGTACTTGTTTGAACTGTTCCAAGGAGAGCAAGATTGCAAAGACAATCCGTATAATGTGTGGATTGCGCTTCAAGGCAAGGAGTCCCTATTGATACAGATACACCAGGCTTGGGGCCAGAAACCAGCCACCATTCTTTTGCTTGGACCCTGGCCCTAAACGTACCTTTGTTGAATTTCTAATTTTCTGTTGCTGCGGTAGGGACAGAATTAGGCTAGCATATGTTTCTGGACAGAGGACCTTTCTTGTTTTGTAGGGCATCCTGACGAGCACCCTTTCATGTTTTCCTATATGGAATAGGACAAAGCACCATAGTCTTGGGGGGTAGCTTAGGCTTTGTGCTTTATAATAAAGAAACATGTTCAGACTACATGCCAATTTGTCCTTTTCCTGATTCTGATCTACTAAAATACCCCAAAACAAATTCCACCAAAAGCATATCATGGAAAATTGCACACGAGTAAAGCATATTTGGCAATAACATGTGTTAGGGTATCAACAAGTTTAAAGCAGGGGCGTGGCCAGCAGGCATGCCGTGAAGACAGTTTTCTTCGGAGCTCCGTCCCGCGATCCTTGATAACCTAATAACTATCGCCAAAAACCACTCTGCGGAATAAAACAAATACAGATTCCGGAAGGGGATCCGATTTCCTGAGCCCGACTGCGTTGCTGAGGCGAATCGGAAAACAGAAGACCCGAAACGGGGAGTCTGAACTCGCGCCCCCCCGGACCCACAAGATGGCGGCGCCCGCGAAGGAGAGAAGCTAACTGACGCTGCGGACCCAGGACGCCCCGCAGACCGCCACGACGAAGAGCTTTCTCTGGCGCTGATGTTGAGGGGCCGCCCGCCAGCTCACCTGACCGTATCCCAGCTCCAGCAGGGGAGACAAGGTGACGGAGAGATCGGGGCAGGAGCCTTGCGGCACCACCAGCGTCAGAACGCAGTGGAGGACCCGCTGGGTTGAGGGGGAGTGGATTGGGTCCGCACATCGGGGAGGCTGGTGCCGCTCAAGCGGTCTTGCCTGTCCAAGAGGGCAAAGGACGTTAACATAAAACAACACTGAAGACTCGAATCGGGAAGCCGGAATTAGCGCTCCCAGAACCCGCAAGATGGCGGCGACCGCCGAGGACCGAAGCTAATGTGAGGCTGCGTTCCTGAGAAGCCTTGCGGACTGCTGCGGCGGCGGGCTGCCCCTGGCTCCTGCGACCAGAAGACATAATCGGGGGATCGAGGCTGGTGCCCTGCGGCTTCAGCGACGACAACACGCACTGGAGGACCAGGCATGCTGAAGCGGGGCGGACAGGCCTGACCGCCGAGACGTGAGGATACGGCGACGAGGTTCCGGGCTTGAGGAGCTGACGCTGCCCACACACAGGTGAGCCTGATTGGAACCACACTTGAGCGGGCTTTCCGGAGCTGAGGTGGTGGTGGGCTGCTGCATAACGCAGCGTAGGGCGCGGGGCACCCCTTCCATTACCCCCCTACCGGGGGCCCCTGACCCCAATCTGCACGGCTGCCTGGCAAGCGGGGTGCCTGCAACTTGACCCCTAGAACACTGGTAGAGCCCCAACGTTACGGGGAGCCCACGAACATCGGGGCTCCTCCGAGGGGGTGAGCGCAGACCATTGGATCGGCCACGGCGGCGCCGTTGAGGCTGCGGAGAGGAAACCGAGGCGACCTGTGAGTCTCCGAACAACTAAGGAGAAGGTGGCTAGGTTCGCTGGCTCGCCTGGAGCCCGGGGCTCTCCTAGCCATACTTTGATACCCACTGGCAGGCAGGGGTTCCCCTGGAGCTAAGCAGGCGGCATAACAAGCACAGAGGAAAGACTACCAATTAGACGGTTGACCCAGGGGCCCCCTGCTGCTGGAGCTGGCACCCGGAACAACAAAAAAGGTACTTGCGGCTGAAACACCACGGAAAGCTGAACCCCCCCTGAAATAGCCAGAAGCTGGCCTATACGGTACCCCCTCTGCCTGCATCTGTGGGTGGGGAAATTGAACTTGCAAGGTCTGCATCATAACTGTAGCTATTGGACATTGGCCAGATAGGGGGCCCTGCCTGTGACACCTCAGTGGGTAACTCCAGTTCTGAAACACTGATCAAGGGCCATAAGCGAGACCCTCTTGCCTTGTAAAGCAGGACCTGGTCCAGAAGCAGAAGGACCTAAGGAGGGTGATGTCTCCCACCAAAACCAAGCCGAAGTTGGTCACAATGGATTCCTTTACGACGGTCAGGCCCCAAAGGCTACCACAACAGGCCCAGGAAACCTTAGAAGAGCCCCCTCAGCAGGGTGAAGACCTTAAGCATGTGCAAGTCCTGCAGGCGATAGCGGCCCTCCGCACGTCAGTGGAGGGGAAGATAGAGGAGATGAGATCGGGTATGCAGCTCATGCGTCAGGATGCCCGCAACCTCACGGAGAGGGTGACGGAAGCAGAAAACACCCTACAAGAGAATGTGGAAGGCACCCAGGACCTGAAGTCGAGAGTCCAGGATCTGGAACAAAAGGTGGCAAGGCTGGAGGCGCGCTCAGAGGACGCCGAGGGCCGAGCCCGCCGTAATAACATCCGCTTGCTGGGGGTCCCCGAGGACCTGAAAGGCTCAGACCCGACTGAATTTGTTGAAACACTCCTGCTGCAGGAAATTGGCCTAGGGAATCTCTCACAGGGGTTCTCTGTGGAAAGAGCCCATCGATCCCTCCAGAAACGTCCACCTCCAGGCTCGCACCCACGCCCAATTATAGCCAAAATTCTGAATTTTCGCGACCAGGAAATAATATTGCGATACTCCAGAGAAGGAGGGGAGATCAAACAGAAGGACTCGACAATAGTCATATACCCAGATTACACCCCCACTGTGCAACAAGCAAGGAACTCCTTCATTCCAATAAAAGCGCAACTAAGAAAGCTCAACCTAAAATACATGCTGCTTTATCCATCACGCCTCAAGATTCTCTATAAAGGAAGAGCTATATTCCTGGAGACCCCAGCCGCAGCAAATTTGTGGCTAGAACATAACAACCTGGCCGACGACAAGGAAGACCCCCCGAGGTCGGAAATGGGATGACCATCTCCACACTGAATTAAGAGGTATACCGAGATCCCCGCCCGCAAGCTTAGTCAAGCAGACTTTCACACTATACCAGAGTCCTACTGAGACGAACGCTTGATCGGGCAAGAACTCCAAGCACCGCACGAGCACCTGCAGAATGACCCACCCCTCCGGAAACTGTGTTGGTAATCTACCTACACGCCGCCCGATCCGGATGACCAGGACTGGTCTGGAAGGCTTGGGACCCCTGAGTGTTGCAAGTTCGAAGCAACTGCTGGGGGCAGTTCAAGGTTTTACTGTTTTGTTTAGTTTGCTTTGTTCATCTTCCCCATTCAAGGTAATGGGAGTTACCCAAGTTACAAAATCTCCCACGTGCGAAACGGATGCTGCTGGGGAGGGTGGACGGGAGGGGGATGGTTGGGACCGGGAGAATTGTACAGAAGGCATCGATGGGTGCCGGACTGTTTCGGTGACAATCGGAGTGACCCGGCATGGCATCCAACGCAAAAATAAGGATAATGACATGGAATGTGAGGGGATTGGGAACCTACTTACGCCGAAATAGAATCAAGTCATACTTGAACAGGAAAAAAGTGCAAATAGCACTATTGCAGGAGACCCACTGCACGGCGGACTCCCTGGCCAGGCTGGGGGAACACTGGGGAGGACAGGGAGTGGGCACCGCCTACTCCAAATTTGCAACGGGTGTGTACACCTGGATCCACCCCCAACTCCCATTCCATCTAATCAGGTCGGATATTGACCCTGAGGGGAGGTTTGTCATACTCTGCGGCCGACTGGAACACGAAGAAGTATGCATAATAAACTCTTACCTCCCCAAAACCAACATCCCAGCTCATTTGAACGCCATGTATGCTAAAATCGCACCCTACAGGCATGGAGTTTTTCTCTGGGGGGGAGACTTTAATTGTGTCCATGATGTGAACCTAGACAGGTCCCTGCCCCACCCGAAAGGCCCCTCACCGGCAACCACAGCTCTGTCCCTATTAACAAATAGATTGAATCTAGCCGACACTTGGAGGGAACGTCATCCGGATTCCAGGGGGTACTCATATTTCTCCTCCCCGCATGATCTCCACACAAGGATAGATTACATTTTCATAGGCAAAGAACACCTGTCACAAATAGAGGAGGCACAGCATTTAGGCAGGACCATCTCTGACCACTCCCTGCTTTTAATAGAATGGAATCAAACTGGCCCTAGACCCCCCACCCCTATGTAGAGGATGCCGATAGACAAGAAATTGAAGGGGACGGGGCTGTTCATTCAGTCAAGAGGACTCACAAGTAAAAGGCTCCTGAGGCATTAGTGTTGAATTTGGCGCAAAATGCATTGTGTTGTCGTGTAATATGAATGAACATACAATTTCAATCTTCAATAAAGAAAGATCTATTAAAAAATCAACACTTGCAAATTAAGAAAGTTTCTGTCCAGTCATGTGCCAAAAATAGTGAATGCTTTACGAATGTGCGTGTCATCCTTTAGAGCAGGGGCCGATTTAAATTTCCCATTATCATTCCAATATTAGTACATGTGTTGCAGAAGCAAGCGCAAAGGGAGAGTCAATCAAACCATTGATTAGGACCTCTGGTCAAAGGTTTGCCATACCAAATGTCCTTATTTCAGAGGGCAGAAAGTCCAAACACCATTTAGATATCGGGTGGTATGAAATGAAGAGGCAAACAACAACGAATAAGCATTCTTTGCTGCTGTATTGATCTGGCCCTAAAGGGTTTTAGTTTAATGCCAATTATATTTAAAGATATAAAGATTAATGGTCCAGGGTGCTTGCAAAATGAAAACCCCCTCCCCATCACAATGGCTGGGTCATACAAGCCTGAGAGCATCACAATAGACCCAATAGACATGAGAAAAACTCGGTACCTCTGAGTGTATGTGGGCCCATGGCTGTATCAAGGACAAGGCAAAAACAGGAGGTGGCTTAAGGAGTCAGCACCAGAGGCTGTCCGATTGAGCCCTGTAAGCAACAGATGTTGGACCATCCTATAAAGGATTCTGAGGCTGATTTCAATTTTAACTTTGCTGCTGATTTAAGGATTGCTCAACCTTCGACCCACGTCTAGTTTGCTTGGATAAGCCCTGGAAATCTTTTACAGCTTGTACTGGTGGGAGATGATGTGACTTTATCAACTGCAACGGGATATGAGGCATGTGTGCCACAAAAAGCAGGTCTAGGATTTTTTTATAAGAAAGCCGCTTTAAGAAGGGAACTTTGGGCAACCCCACTGAGAGCAAAAGTATTACACAAAAGGTAAGGGGGTCAGTGGGTCAACTGATACAATAAACTAACTCACAGTCAAATGTGCTAAGTCCAAATACTACCTGTTTCTACATTTTCCAGGCTTTTTGTCTCATTTCTTAACAGATCCATTCCTATGTACCTCTGTGCTTTCCACAGAGTTTTCATTGTAAGGGAGGGACATACAGTATACCTTAAACATTCCTGGGCAGGGAAGACTCTATGTAAAAGCAAGAGTAGCAGACAGCTTAAAAGAATCATCAGCAGGACCCTCTAGACCTTCCCCAAAAAACATAACATTATTTCTCTGCATGCATGTGCGTTGAACAGCGCAAGTAGTTTGGTTAATGTCAGTGGATAAATGTCACTTTCCCACAGCGCAGAACAAAATCACTTGTACAGGCCCCTTCTGCAAAAGCATTACCACTGTAGAAAGCAGTGAAGGTGAGGCAGTGTGCAGTCACCTCCGACACTTCCCTCCTCTGATCGGCCACGATCGGCCAAGGACCTCTCTATGAGAGCTGAGGGTGGAATTTTCTGGACCTCTGTAACTTAGGGAGACATGGCAAAAGGGATCCTCAATCAACAGCTCAGCCTTTGCTTTGTGGCCTGTCCGTATATATCTGTTCTCCAAATTACCTGCCGCTGCCCAGGTGTCAGCTGGTGGGATGGAATGACCTCCCAGGTAGGATCCTGGCAGATGATTTGCATAGGCAAACCCCCTCGCTCTCTTTCTTACCCCTGCTTACTCCACAGTAGCAAGTATCTGGGCAAAATATAGTGGTCGAGGTAGGGTAGCAGTAACTAGCAACTCTGAGAAAGTAAATCTGGGGAGCTTGGCGACTTGTGGGGAACAACTGCAGAGCTCATCTCCCAGAACTTTGTGGCACGGGGAGAAGGTCTGTGGGATTTCAGTAACTTGGAGACATGCGACCTGGTCGGGAGTGCTTCAGGTCTCCTTCCTTGCATGTTCCAAGCAACTCAACAAAGCATCAACAGGCTGCCATGCCAGCCACAGAGCCCCTTTCCACATGATTAAAAGCCTAAAATCTTTTCCATGCAAACACATAGCCACCGAAAACCATATTTTCTTTGTTTTCTCTCTCTCTGTCTCTCTCTCCTCCCTCCCTCCCCCATAACCCCCCCCTCCCTACCATTCATTTTAAGTTTTCCTGCACTGCAGCACATTGTGACAATGGTATTTCACAATGGGACTGTTTGAAAGTTACAGAAATAAAAAAAGAATTAACCAACTAAAAGCAGCCAAATCCGGAGTACACTGCTAAGCCACAATTAAAGATTAAGGCCTAGAAGCAAGTAAAGCTGTAGTTCAGAGCGATGTTTGCAAATAGCTCCTTAAAGCAGTTGACGCTGGAGTGCACAACAAGAGGAAAAGTGATAATACTGAGTTTGGTAGAATGGGATAAAAAACAAAAGCAGCGTGCCACTTCTAAAAGTACAAGTCAAGAAATTGAAGGAGATGGGGCTGTTCATTCAGTCAATAGGACTCACAAGTAAAAGTCTCCCGAGGCATTAGTGTTGAATTTGGCCCAAAATGTATTGTGTTGTCGTGTATTATGTATGAAAATACAATTTCAATCTTCATTAAAAAAAGATGTATTAAAAAATAAATACTTGCAGATTAAGAAAGTTTCTGTCCTGTCGTGTGCCAAAAATAGTGAATGCTTTACGAATGTGCGTGTCATCCTTTGAAGCAGGGGCCAATTCTATTTTCCCATTTTCATTCCAATATTAGTACATGTTTTGCTGAGGTACATAGGAATGGATCTGTTAAGAAATGAAACCAAAAGCCTGGAAAAATGTTGAAACAGGTAGGATTTGGACTTACAATAAACGGACTCACAGTCAGATGTGCTATCCCTTGACCCACTGACCCGCTTACCTTTTGTGTAATCCTTTTGCTCTCAGCAGTGTTGTCCAAAGTTCCCTACTTAAAGAGACTTTCTTATAAAAAAAGATCCTAGACATGTTTTTTATGGCCCACATGCCTCATATCCCGTTGCTCTTGATAAACTCACATCATCTCCCACCAATACAAGCTGTAAAAGATGTCAAGGGCATAGCCAAGGAAATTAGACGTGGGCCGAAGGTTGAGCAATCCTTAAATCAGCAGCAAAAATAACATTGAAATCAGCTTCAGAATCTCTTAAAGGATGGGCCAACACTGGTTGCTTGCAGGGCGCAATCGGGCTGACGCCTTAAGGCAAGCGCAAAGGGAGAGCCAACCAAACCATTGATTAGGACCTCTGGACTTTCTGCTCTTTAACATAAGGACATTTGATATGGCAAACGTTTGACCAAACACCATTTAGATGTCGGATGGTATGGAATTAAGCGGCAAACAGCAATACATCAGCATTCTTTGCTGCTTTATTGATCTGGTCCTAAAGGGTTTGGTTTAATGCCAATTATATTTAAAGATAAAAAGATTCATGCTCAACGGTGCTTGCAAATCGACACCCCTCTCCCCATCACGATGGCTGGGTGATGCAAGAGTGAGAGCATCACAGCAGACCCAGAGACATGAGAAACACTCTGTACCTCTGAGTGCATGTGGGCCCATGGCTGGATCAAGGACAAGGCAAGAATAGGAGATGGCTTAAGGTGTCAGGACCCAGGCTGCCCCATTGCGCACTGCCAGCAACAGATGTTGGACCATCCTTTAAGAGATTCTGAGGCTTATTTCAATGTTAACTTTGCTGCTGATTAAAGGATTGCTCAACCTTCGACCCGCGTCTAGTTTGCTTGGCTAAGCCCTGAAAATCTTTTACAGCTTGTATTGGTGGGAGATGATGTGAGTTTATCAAGAGCAACGGGATATGAGGCATGTGTGCCACAAAATGCAGGTCTATGATCTTTTATTTGAAAGCCACTTTGGAAAACCCTACTGAGAACAAAAGGATTACACAAAAGGAAAGGGGGTCAGGGGGGCAAGGGATAGCACATCTGAATGTGAGTCAGTTAATTGTAAGTCCAAATCCTACGCGTTTCGACATTTTTCCAGGCTTTTTGTTTCAGTTCTTAACAGATCCATTCCTATGTACCTCTGTGCTTTCAACAGAGTTTTCATTGTAATGGAGGGACATGCAGTATGCCTTAAACATGCCTGGGTAGGGAAGACTATGTAAAAGCAAGAGTAGCAGACAGCTTAATAAATCATCAGCAGGACCCTCTAGACCTTCCCCAAAAAACATAACATGATTTCTATGCATGTATGTGCGTTGAACAGCGCAAGTAATTTGGTTAATGTCAGTGGATAAATGTCACTTTCCCACAGCGCAGACAAAATCACTTGTACAGGCCCCTTCTGCAAAAGCATTACCGCTGTAGAAAGCAGTGAAAAGGTGAGGCAGTGTGCAGTCCCCCCACCCCCGACCCTGATCGGCCACGATCGGCCAAGGACCTCTCTATAAGAGCTGAGGGTGGAATTTTTCTGGACCTCAGTAACTTAGGGAGACATGGCTAAAGGGATCCTCAATCAACGGCCCAGCTTTTGCTCTGTGGCCTGTCCGAATATGTCTGTTCTCCAAATTACCTGCCGCTGCCCAGGTGTCAGATGGTGAGATGGAATGACCTCCCAGGAAGCATACTGGCAGATGATTTGCATAGGCACACCCCCTCTCTCTTAGCCCTGCTTACTCCACAGTAGCAAGTATCTGGGGAAAATATAGTGGTCGAGGTGGGGTAGCAGTAACTAGCAACTCTGAGAAAGTAAATCTGGGACACTTGGCGACCTGTGGGGAACAACTGCAGAGCTCAGTGCCCAGAAGTTTGTGGCACAGGGAGGAGGTCTGTTGGATTTCAGTAACTTGGAGACATGCAACCTGGTCGGGAGTGCTTCAGGTCTCCTTCCTTGCATGTTCCAAGCAACTCAACAAAGCATCAACAGGCTGAGATACCAACCACAGAGCCCCTTTCCACTTGATTAAAAGGCTAAAATCTTTTCCATGCAAATACATAGCCCCCAAATACCATATTTTCTTTGTTTTCTCTCTCTCTCCTCCCTGTCTCCTTCCCTCGCTCCCTCCCACCCTCCCGCACTCTCTCTTCCCCCCAGCCCCTCTCCCTCTCCCTACCATTAATTTTAAGTTTTCATGCACTGCAGCACATTGTGGCAATGGTATTTCACAATGGGACTGTTTGAAAGTTACAGAAATCAAAAAAGAAATCAACCAACTAAAAGCAGCCAAACCCGGAGTACTCTGCTCAGCCCCATTTAAAGATTAAGGCCCAGAAGCAAGTAAAGCTGTAGTTCAGAGCGATATTTGCAAATAGCACCTTAAAGCAGTTTACGCTGGAGTGCACAACAAGGGGGAAAGTGATAATACTGAGTTTGGTAGAATGGGATAAAAAAAAACAAAAGAAGCGTGCCACTTGTAAAAGTACAAGTCAAGAAATTGAAGGGGACGGGGCTGTTCATTCAGTCAAGAGGACTCACAAGTAAAAGGCTCCTGAGGCATTAGTGTTGAATTTGGCGCAAAATGCATTGTGTTGTCGTGTAATATGAATGAACATACAATTTCAATCTTCAATAAAGAAAGATCTATTAAAAAATCAACACTTGCAAATTAAGAAAGTTTCTGTCCAGTCATGTTCCAAAAATAGTGAATGCTTTACGAATGTGCGTGTCATCCTTTAGAGCAGGGGCCGATTTAAATTTCCCATTATCATTCCAATATTAGTACATGTGTTGCAGAAGCAAGCGCAAAGGGAGAGTCAATCAAACCATTGATTAGGACCTCTGGTCAAAGGTTTGCCATACCAAATGTCCTTATTTCAGAGGGCAGAAAGTCCAAACACCATTTAGATATCGGGTGGTATGAAATGAAGAGGCAAACAACAACGAATAAGCATTCTTTGCTGCTGTATTGATCTGGCCCTAAAGGGTTTTAGTTTAATGCCAATTATATTTAAAGATATAAAGATTAATGGTCCAGGGTGCTTGCAAAATGAAAACCCCCTCCCCATCACAATGGCTGGGTCATACAAGCCTGAGAGCATCACAATAGACCCAATAGACATGAGAAAAACTCGGTACCTCTGAGTGTATGTGGGCCCATGGCTGTATCAAGGACAAGGCAAAAACAGGAGGTGGCTTAAGGAGTCAGCACCAGAGGCTGTCCGATTGAGCCCTGTAAGCAACAGATGTTGGACCATCCTATAAAGGATTCTGAGGCTGATTTCAATTTTAACTTTGCTGCTGATTTAAGGATTGCTCAACCTTCGACCCACGTCTAGTTTGCTTGGATAAGCCCTGGAAATCTTTTACAGCTTGTACTGGTGGGAGATGATGTGACTTTATCAACTGCAACGGGATATGAGGCATGTGTGCCACAAAAAGCAGGTCTAGGATTTTTTTATAAGAAAGCCGCTTTAAGAAGGGAACTTTGGGCAACCCCACTGAGAGCAAAAGTATTACACAAAAGGTAAGGGGGTCAGTGGGTCAACTGATACAATAAACTAACTCACAGTCAAATGTGCTAAGTCCAAATACTACCTGTTTCTACATTTTCCAGGCTTTTTGTCTCATTTCTTAACAGATCCATTCCTATGTACCTCTGTGCTTTCAACAGAGTTTTCATTGTAATGGAGGGACATGCAGTATGCCTTAAACATGCCTGGGCAGGGAAGACTATGTAAAAGCAAGAGTAGCAGACAGCTTAATAAATCATCAGCAGGACCCTCTAGACCTTCCCCAAAAAACATAACATGATTTCTATGCATGTATGTGCGTTGAACAGCGCAAGTAATTTGGTTAATGTCAGTGGATAAATGTCACTTTCCCACAGCGCAGACAAAATCACTTGTACAGGCCCCTTCTGCAAAAGCATTACCGCTGTAGAAAGCAGTGAAAAGGTGAGGCAGTGTGCAGTCCCCCCACCCCCGACCCTGATCGGCCAAGGACCTCTCTATAAGAGCTGAGGGTGGAATTTTTCTGGACCTCAGTAACTTAGGGAGACATGGCTAAAGGGATCCTCAATCAACGGCCCAGCTTTTGCTCTGTGGCCTGTCCGAATATGTCTGTTCTCCAAATTACCTGCCGCTGCCCAGGTGTCAGATGGTGAGATGGAATGACCTCCCAGGAAGCATACTGGCAGATGATTTGCATAGGCACACCCCCTCTCTCTTAGCCCTGCTTACTCCACAGTAGCAAGTATCTGGGGAAAATATAGTGGTCGAGGTGGGGTAGCAGTAACTAGCAACTCTGAGAAAGTAAATCTGGGACACTTGGCGACCTGTGGGGAACAACTGCAGAGCTCAGTGCCCAGAAGTTTGTGGCACAGGGAGGAGGTCTGTTGGATTTCAGTAACTTGGAGACATGCAACCTGGTCGGGAGTGCTTCAGGTCTCCTTCCTTGCATGTTCCAAGCAACTCAACAAAGCATCAACAGGCTGAGATACCAACCACAGAGCCCCTTTCCACTTGATTAAAAGGCTAAAATCTTTTCCATGCAAATACATAGCCCCCAAATACCATATTTTCTTTGTTTTCTCTCTCTCTCCTCCCTGTCTCCTTCCCTCGCTCCCTCCCACCCTCCCGCACTCTCTCTTCCCCCCAGCCCCTCTCCCTCTCCCTACCATTAATTTTAAGTTTTCATGCACTGCAGCACATTGTGGCAATGGTATTTCACAATGGGACTGTTTGAAAGTTACAGAAATCAAAAAAGAAATCAACCAACTAAAAGCAGCCAAACCCGGAGTACTCTGCTCAGCCCCATTTAAAGATTAAGGCCCAGAAGCAAGTAAAGCTGTAGTTCAGAGCGATATTTGCAAATAGCACCTTAAAGCAGTTTACGCTGGAGTGCACAACAAGGGGGAAAGTGATAATACTGAGTTTGGTAGAATGGGATAAAAAAAAACAAAAGAAGCGTGCCACTTGTAAAAGTACAAGTCAAGAAATTGAAGGGGACGGGGCTGTTCATTCAGTCAAGAGGACTCACAAGTAAAAGGCTCCTGAGGCATTAGTGTTGAATTTGGCGCAAAATGCATTGTGTTGTCGTGTAATATGAATGAACATACAATTTCAATCTTCAATAAAGAAAGATCTATTAAAAAATCAACACTTGCAAATTAAGAAAGTTTCTGTCCAGTCATGTTCCAAAAATAGTGAATGCTTTACGAATGTGCGTGTCATCCTTTAGAGCAGGGGCCGATTTAAATTTCCCATTATCATTCCAATATTAGTACATGTGTTGCAGAAGCAAGCGCAAAGGGAGAGTCAATCAAACCATTGATTAGGACCTCTGGTCAAAGGTTTGCCATACCAAATGTCCTTATTTCAGAGGGCAGAAAGTCCAAACACCATTTAGATATCGGGTGGTATGAAATGAAGAGGCAAACAACAACGAATAAGCATTCTTTGCTGCTGTATTGATCTGGCCCTAAAGGGTTTTAGTTTAATGCCAATTATATTTAAAGATATAAAGATTAATGGTCCAGGGTGCTTGCAAAATGAAAACCCCCTCCCCATCACAATGGCTGGGTCATACAAGCCTGAGAGCATCACAATAGACCCAATAGACATGAGAAAAACTCGGTACCTCTGAGTGTATGTGGGCCCATGGCTGTATCAAGGACAAGGCAAAAACAGGAGGTGGCTTAAGGAGTCAGCACCAGAGGCTGTCCGATTGAGCCCTGTAAGCAACAGATGTTGGACCATCCTATAAAGGATTCTGAGGCTGATTTCAATTTTAACTTTGCTGCTGATTTAAGGATTGCTCAACCTTCGACCCACGTCTAGTTTGCTTGGATAAGCCCTGGAAATCTTTTACAGCTTGTACTGGTGGGAGATGATGTGACTTTATCAACTGCAACGGGATATGAGGCATGTGTGCCACAAAAAGCAGGTCTAGGATTTTTTTATAAGAAAGCCGCTTTAAGAAGGGAACTTTGGGCAACCCCACTGAGAGCAAAAGTATTACACAAAAGGTAAGGGGGTCAGTGGGTCAACTGATACAATAAACTAACTCACAGTCAAATGTGCTAAGTCCAAATACTACCTGTTTCTACATTTTCCAGGCTTTTTGTCTCATTTCTTAACAGATCCATTCCTATGTACCTCTGTGCTTTCAACAGAGTTTTCATTGTAATGGAGGGACATGCAGTATGCCTTAAACATGCCTGGGCAGGGAAGACTATGTAAAAGCAAGAGTAGCAGACAGCTTAATAAATCATCAGCAGGACCCTCTAGACCTTCCCCAAAAAACATAACATGATTTCTATGCATGTATGTGCGTTGAACAGCGCAAGTAATTTGGTTAATGTCAGTGGATAAATGTCACTTTCCCACAGCGCAGACAAAATCACTTGTACAGGCCCCTTCTGCAAAAGCATTACCGCTGTAGAAAGCAGTGAAAAGGTGAGGCAGTGTGCAGTCCCCCCACCCCCGACCCTGATCGGCCACGATCGGCCAAGGACCTCTCTATAAGAGCTGAGGGTGGAATTTTTCTGGACCTCAGTAACTTAGGGAGACATGGCTAAAGGGATCCTCAATCAACGGCCCAGCTTTTGCTCTGTGGCCTGTCCGAATATGTCTGTTCTCCAAATTACCTGCCGCTGCCCAGGTGTCAGATGGTGAGATGGAATGACCTCCCAGGAAGCATACTGGCAGATGATTTGCATAGGCACACCCCCTCTCTCTTAGCCCTGCTTACTCCACAGTAGCAAGTATCTGGGGAAAATATAGTGGTCGAGGTGGGGTAGCAGTAACTAGCAACTCTGAGAAAGTAAATCTGGGACACTTGGCGACCTGTGGGGAACAACTGCAGAGCTCAGTGCCCAGAAGTTTGTGGCACAGGGAGGAGGTCTGTTGGATTTCAGTAACTTGGAGACATGCAACCTGGTCGGGAGTGCTTCAGGTCTCCTTCCTTGCATGTTCCAAGCAACTCAACAAAGCATCAACAGGCTGAGATACCAACCACAGAGCCCCTTTCCACTTGATTAAAAGGCTAAAATCTTTTCCATGCAAATACATAGCCCCCAAATACCATATTTTCTTTGTTTTCTCTCTCTCTCCTCCCTGTCTCCTTCCCTCGCTCCCTCCCACCCTCCCGCACTCTCTCTTCCCCCCAGCCCCTCTCCCTCTCCCTACCATTAATTTTAGGTTTTCATGCACTGCAGCACATTGTGGCAATGGTATTTCACAATGGGACTGTTTGAAAGTTACAGAAATCAAAAAAGAAATCAACCAACTAAAAGCAGCCAAACCCGGAGTACTCTGCTCAGCCCCATTTAAAGATTAAGGCCCAGAAGCAAGTAAAGCTGTAGTTCAGAGCGATATTTGCAAATAGCACCTTAAAGCAGTTTACGCTGGAGTGCACAACAAGGGGGAAAGTGATAATACTGAGTTTGGTAGAATGGGATAAAAAAAAACAAAAGAAGCGTGCCACTTGTAAAAGTACAAGTCAAGAAATTGAAGGGGACGGGGCTGTTCATTCAGTCAAGAGGACTCACAAGTAAAAGGCTCCTGAGGCATTAGTGTTGAATTTGGCGCAAAATGCATTGTGTTGTCGTGTAATATGAATGAACATACAATTTCAATCTTCAATAAAGAAAGATCTATTAAAAAATCAACACTTGCAAATTAAGAAAGTTTCTGTCCAGTCATGTTCCAAAAATAGTGAATGCTTTACGAATGTGCGTGTCATCCTTTAGAGCAGGGGCCGATTTAAATTTCCCATTATCATTCCAATATTAGTACATGTGTTGCAGAAGCAAGCGCAAAGGGAGAGTCAATCAAACCATTGATTAGGACCTCTGGTCAAAGGTTTGCCATACCAAATGTCCTTATTTCAGAGGGCAGAAAGTCCAAACACCATTTAGATATCGGGTGGTATGAAATGAAGAGGCAAACAACAACGAATAAGCATTCTTTGCTGCTGTATTGATCTGGCCCTAAAGGGTTTTAGTTTAATGCCAATTATATTTAAAGATATAAAGATTAATGGTCCAGGGTGCTTGCAAAATGAAAACCCCCTCCCCATCACAATGGCTGGGTCATACAAGCCTGAGAGCATCACAATAGACCCAATAGACATGAGAAAAACTCGGTACCTCTGAGTGTATGTGGGCCCATGGCTGTATCAAGGACAAGGCAAAAACAGGAGGTGGCTTAAGGAGTCAGCACCAGAGGCTGTCCGATTGAGCCCTGTAAGCAACAGATGTTGGACCATCCTATAAAGGATTCTGAGGCTGATTTCAATTTTAACTTTGCTGCTGATTTAAGGATTGCTCAACCTTCGACCCACGTCTAGTTTGCTTGGATAAGCCCTGGAAATCTTTTACAGCTTGTACTGGTGGGAGATGATGTGACTTTATCAACTGCAACGGGATATGAGGCATGTGTGCCACAAAAAGCAGGTCTAGGATTTTTTTATAAGAAAGCCGCTTTAAGAAGGGAACTTTGGGCAACCCCACTGAGAGCAAAAGTATTACACAAAAGGTAAGGGGGTCAGTGGGTCAACTGATACAATAAACTAACTCACAGTCAAATGTGCTAAGTCCAAATACTACCTGTTTCTACATTTTCCAGGCTTTTTGTCTCATTTCTTAACAGATCCATTCCTATGTACCTCTGTGCTTTCCACAGAGTTTTCATTGTAAGGGAGGGACATACAGTATACCTTAAACATTCCTGGGCAGGGAAGACTCTATGTAAAAGCAAGAGTAGCAGACAGCTTAAAAGAATCATCAGCAGGACCCTCTAGACCTTCCCCAAAAAACATAACATTATTTCTCTGCATGCATGTGCGTTGAACAGCGCAAGTAGTTTGGTTAATGTCAGTGGATAAATGTCACTTTCCCACAGCGCAGAACAAAATCACTTGTACAGGCCCCTTCTGCAAAAGCATTACCACTGTAGAAAGCAGTGAAGGTGAGGCAGTGTGCAGTCACCTCCGACACTTCCCTCCTCTGATCGGCCACGATCGGCCAAGGACCTCTCTATGAGAGCTGAGGGTGGAATTTTCTGGACCTCTGTAACTTAGGGAGACATGGCAAAAGGGATCCTCAATCAACAGCTCAGCCTTTGCTTTGTGGCCTGTCCGTATATATCTGTTCTCCAAATTACCTGCCGCTGCCCAGGTGTCAGCTGGTGAGATGGAATGACCTCCCAGGTAGGATCCTGGCAGATGATTTGCATAGGCAAACCCCCTCGCTCTCTTTCTTACCCCTGCTTACTCCACAGTAGCAAGTATCTGGGCAAAATATAGTGGTCGAGGTAGGGTAGCAGTAACTAGCAACTCTGAGAAAGTAAATCTGGGGAGCTTGGCGACTTGTGGGGAACAACTGCAGAGCTCATCTCCCAGAACTTTGTGGCACGGGGAGAAGGTCTGTGGGATTTCAGTAACTTGGAGACATGCGACCTGGTCGGGAGTGCTTCAGGTCTCCTTCCTTGCATGTTCCAAGCAACTCAACAAAGCATCAACAGGCTGCCATGCCAGCCACAGAGCCCCTTTCCACATGATTAAAAGCCTAAAATCTTTTCCATGCAAACACATAGCCACCGAAAACCATATTTTCTTTGTTTTCTCTCTCTCTGTCTCTCTCTCCTCCCTCCCTCCCCCATAACCCCCCCCTCCCTACCATTCATTTTAAGTTTTCCTGCACTGCAGCACATTGTGACAATGGTATTTCACAATGGGACTGTTTGAAAGTTACAGAAATAAAAAAAGAATTAACCAACTAAAAGCAGCCAAATCCGGAGTACACTGCTAAGCCACAATTAAAGATTAAGGCCTAGAAGCAAGTAAAGCTGTAGTTCAGAGCGATGTTTGCAAATAGCTCCTTAAAGCAGTTGACGCTGGAGTGCACAACAAGAGGAAAAGTGATAATACTGAGTTTGGTAGAATGGGATAAAAAACAAAAGCAGCGTGCCACTTCTAAAAGTACAAGTCAAGAAATTGAAGGAGATGGGGCTGTTCATTCAGTCAATAGGACTCACAAGTAAAAGTCTCCCGAGGCATTAGTGTTGAATTTGGCCCAAAATGTATTGTGTTGTCGTGTATTATGTATGAAAATACAATTTCAATCTTCATTAAAAAAAGATGTATTAAAAAATAAATACTTGCAGATTAAGAAAGTTTCTGTCCTGTCGTGTGCCAAAAATAGTGAATGCTTTACGAATGTGCGTGTCATCCTTTGAAGCAGGGGCCAATTCTATTTTCCCATTTTCATTCCAATATTAGTACATGTTTTGCTGAGGTACATAGGAATGGATCTGTTAAGAAATGAAACCAAAAGCCTGGAAAAATGTTGAAACAGGTAGGATTTGGACTTACAATAAACGGACTCACAGTCAGATGTGCTATCCCTTGACCCACTGACCCGCTTACCTTTTGTGTAATCCTTTTGCTCTCAGCAGTGTTGTCCAAAGTTCCCTACTTAAAGAGACTTTCTTATAAAAAAAGATCCTAGACATGTTTTTTATGGCCCACATGCCTCATATCCCGTTGCTCTTGATAAACTCACATCATCTCCCACCAATACAAGCTGTAAAAGATGTCAAGGGCATAGCCAAGGAAATTAGACGTGGGCCGAAGGTTGAGCAATCCTTAAATCAGCAGCAAAAATAACATTGAAATCAGCTTCAGAATCTCTTAAAGGATGGGCCAACACTGGTTGCTTGCAGGGCGCAATCGGGCTGACGCCTTAAGGCAAGCGCAAAGGGAGAGCCAACCAAACCATTGATTAGGACCTCTGGACTTTCTGCTCTTTAACATAAGGACATTTGATATGGCAAACGTTTGACCAAACACCATTTAGATGTCGGATGGTATGGAATTAAGCGGCAAACAGCAATACATCAGCATTCTTTGCTGCTTTATTGATCTGGTCCTAAAGGGTTTGGTTTAATGCCAATTATATTTAAAGATAAAAAGATTCATGCTCAACGGTGCTTGCAAATCGACACCCCTCTCCCCATCACGATGGCTGGGTGATGCAAGAGTGAGAGCATCACAGCAGACCCAGAGACATGAGAAACACTCTGTACCTCTGAGTGCATGTGGGCCCATGGCTGGATCAAGGACAAGGCAAGAATAGGAGATGGCTTAAGGTGTCAGGACCCAGGCTGCCCCATTGCGCACTGCCAGCAACAGATGTTGGACCATCCTTTAAGAGATTCTGAGGCTTATTTCAATGTTAACTTTGCTGCTGATTAAAGGATTGCTCAACCTTCGACCCGCGTCTAGTTTGCTTGGCTAAGCCCTGAAAATCTTTTACAGCTTGTATTGGTGGGAGATGATGTGAGTTTATCAAGAGCAACGGGATATGAGGCATGTGTGCCACAAAATGCAGGTCTATGATCTTTTATTTGAAAGCCACTTTGGAAAACCCTACTGAGAACAAAAGGATTACACAAAAGGAAAGGGGGTCAGGGGGGCAAGGGATAGCACATCTGAATGTGAGTCAGTTAATTGTAAGTCCAAATCCTACGCGTTTCGACATTTTTCCAGGCTTTTTGTTTCAGTTCTTAACAGATCCATTCCTATGTACCTCTGTGCTTTCAACAGAGTTTTCATTGTAATGGAGGGACATGCAGTATGCCTTAAACATGCCTGGGCAGGGAAGACTATGTAAAAGCAAGAGTAGCAGACAGCTTAATAAATCATCAGCAGGACCCTCTAGACCTTCCCCAAAAAACATAACATGATTTCTATGCATGTATGTGCGTTGAACAGCGCAAGTAATTTGGTTAATGTCAGTGGATAAATGTCACTTTCCCACAGCGCAGACAAAATCACTTGTACAGGCCCCTTCTGCAAAAGCATTACCGCTGTAGAAAGCAGTGAAAAGGTGAGGCAGTGTGCAGTCCCCCCACCCCCGACCCTGATCGGCCACGATCGGCCAAGGACCTCTCTATAAGAGCTGAGGGTGGAATTTTTCTGGACCTCAGTAACTTAGGGAGACATGGCTAAAGGGATCCTCAATCAACGGCCCAGCTTTTGCTCTGTGGCCTGTCCGAATATGTCTGTTCTCCAAATTACCTGCCGCTGCCCAGGTGTCAGATGGTGAGATGGAATGACCTCCCAGGAAGCATACTGGCAGATGATTTGCATAGGCACACCCCCTCTCTCTTAGCCCTGCTTACTCCACAGTAGCAAGTATCTGGGGAAAATATAGTGGTCGAGGTGGGGTAGCAGTAACTAGCAACTCTGAGAAAGTAAATCTGGGACACTTGGCGACCTGTGGGGAACAACTGCAGAGCTCAGTGCCCAGAAGTTTGTGGCACAGGGAGGAGGTCTGTTGGATTTCAGTAACTTGGAGACATGCAACCTGGTCGGGAGTGCTTCAGGTCTCCTTCCTTGCATGTTCCAAGCAACTCAACAAAGCATCAACAGGCTGAGATACCAACCACAGAGCCCCTTTCCACTTGATTAAAAGGCTAAAATCTTTTCCATGCAAATACATAGCCCCCAAATACCATATTTTCTTTGTTTTCTCTCTCTCTCCTCCCTGTCTCCTTCCCTCGCTCCCTCCCACCCTCCCGCACTCTCTCTTCCCCCCAGCCCCTCTCCCTCTCCCTACCATTAATTTTAAGTTTTCATGCACTGCAGCACATTGTGGCAATGGTATTTCACAATGGGACTGTTTGAAAGTTACAGAAATCAAAAAAGAAATCAACCAACTAAAAGCAGCCAAACCCGGAGTACTCTGCTCAGCCCCATTTAAAGATTAAGGCCCAGAAGCAAGTAAAGCTGTAGTTCAGAGCGATATTTGCAAATAGCACCTTAAAGCAGTTTACGCTGGAGTGCACAACAAGGGGGAAAGTGATAATACTGAGTTTGGTAGAATGGGATAAAAAAAAACAAAAGAAGCGTGCCACTTGTAAAAGTACAAGTCAAGAAATTGAAGGGGACGGGGCTGTTCATTCAGTCAAGAGGACTCACAAGTAAAAGGCTCCTGAGGCATTAGTGTTGAATTTGGCGCAAAATGCATTGTGTTGTCGTGTAATATGAATGAACTTTCTTTATTGAAGATTGAAATTGTATGATCTATTAAAAAATCAACACTTGCAAATTAAGAAAGTTTCTGTCCAGTCATGTTCCAAAAATAGTGAATGCTTTACGAATGTGCGTGTCATCCTTTAGAGCAGGGGCCGATTTAAATTTCCCATTATCATTCCAATATTAGTACATGTGTTGCAGAAGCAAGCGCAAAGGGAGAGTCAATCAAACCATTGATTAGGACCTCTGGTCAAAGGTTTGCCATACCAAATGTCCTTATTTCAGAGGGCAGAAAGTCCAAACACCATTTAGATATCGGGTGGTATGAAATGAAGAGGCAAACAACAACGAATAAGCATTCTTTGCTGCTGTATTGATCTGGCCCTAAAGGGTTTTAGTTTAATGCCAATTATATTTAAAGATATAAAGATTAATGGTCCAGGGTGCTTGCAAAATGAAAACCCCCTCCCCATCACAATGGCTGGGTCATACAAGCCTGAGAGCATCACAATAGACCCAATAGACATGAGAAAAACTCGGTACCTCTGAGTGTATGTGGGCCCATGGCTGTATCAAGGACAAGGCAAAAACAGGAGGTGGCTTAAGGAGTCAGCACCAGAGGCTGTCCGATTGAGCCCTGTAAGCAACAGATGTTGGACCATCCTATAAAGGATTCTGAGGCTGATTTCAATTTTAACTTTGCTGCTGATTTAAGGATTGCTCAACCTTCGACCCACGTCTAGTTTGCTTGGATAAGCCCTGGAAATCTTTTACAGCTTGTACTGGTGGGAGATGATGTGACTTTATCAACTGCAACGGGATATGAGGCATGTGTGCCACAAAAAGCAGGTCTAGGATTTTTTTATAAGAAAGCCGCTTTAAGAAGGGAACTTTGGGCAACCCCACTGAGAGCAAAAGTATTACACAAAAGGTAAGGGGGTCAGTGGGTCAACTGATACAATAAACTAACTCACAGTCAAATGTGCTAAGTCCAAATACTACCTGTTTCTACATTTTCCAGGCTTTTTGTCTCATTTCTTAACAGATCCATTCCTATGTACCTCTGTGCTTTCAACAGAGTTTTCATTGTAATGGAGGGACATGCAGTATGCCTTAAACATGCCTGGGCAGGGAAGACTATGTAAAAGCAAGAGTAGCAGACAGCTTAATAAATCATCAGCAGGACCCTCTAGACCTTCCCCAAAAAACATAACATGATTTCTATGCATGTATGTGCGTTGAACAGCGCAAGTAATTTGGTTAATGTCAGTGGATAAATGTCACTTTCCCACAGCGCAGACAAAATCACTTGTACAGGCCCCTTCTGCAAAAGCATTACCGCTGTAGAAAGCAGTGAAAAGGTGAGGCAGTGTGCAGTCCCCCCACCCCCGACCCTGATCGGCCAAGGACCTCTCTATAAGAGCTGAGGGTGGAATTTTTCTGGACCTCAGTAACTTAGGGAGACATGGCTAAAGGGATCCTCAATCAACGGCCCAGCTTTTGCTCTGTGGCCTGTCCGAATATGTCTGTTCTCCAAATTACCTGCCGCTGCCCAGGTGTCAGATGGTGAGATGGAATGACCTCCCAGGAAGCATACTGGCAGATGATTTGCATAGGCACACCCCCTCTCTCTTAGCCCTGCTTACTCCACAGTAGCAAGTATCTGGGGAAAATATAGTGGTCGAGGTGGGGTAGCAGTAACTAGCAACTCTGAGAAAGTAAATCTGGGACACTTGGCGACCTGTGGGGAACAACTGCAGAGCTCAGTGCCCAGAAGTTTGTGGCACAGGGAGGAGGTCTGTTGGATTTCAGTAACTTGGAGACATGCAACCTGGTCGGGAGTGCTTCAGGTCTCCTTCCTTGCATGTTCCAAGCAACTCAACAAAGCATCAACAGGCTGAGATACCAACCACAGAGCCCCTTTCCACTTGATTAAAAGGCTAAAATCTTTTCCATGCAAATACATAGCCCCCAAATACCATATTTTCTTTGTTTTCTCTCTCTCTCCTCCCTGTCTCCTTCCCTCGCTCCCTCCCACCCTCCCGCACTCTCTCTTCCCCCCAGCCCCTCTCCCTCTCCCTACCATTAATTTTAAGTTTTCATGCACTGCAGCACATTGTGGCAATGGTATTTCACAATGGGACTGTTTGAAAGTTACAGAAATCAAAAAAGAAATCAACCAACTAAAAGCAGCCAAACCCGGAGTACTCTGCTCAGCCCCATTTAAAGATTAAGGCCCAGAAGCAAGTAAAGCTGTAGTTCAGAGCGATATTTGCAAATAGCACCTTAAAGCAGTTTACGCTGGAGTGCACAACAAGGGGGAAAGTGATAATACTGAGTTTGGTAGAATGGGATAAAAAAAAACAAAAGAAGCGTGCCACTTGTAAAAGTACAAGTCAAGAAATTGAAGGGGACGGGGCTGTTCATTCAGTCAAGAGGACTCACAAGTAAAAGGCTCCTGAGGCATTAGTGTTGAATTTGGCGCAAAATGCATTGTGTTGTCGTGTAATATGAATGAACATACAATTTCAATCTTCAATAAAGAAAGATCTATTAAAAAATCAACACTTGCAAATTAAGAAAGTTTCTGTCCAGTCATGTTCCAAAAATAGTGAATGCTTTACGAATGTGCGTGTCATCCTTTAGAGCAGGGGCCGATTTAAATTTCCCATTATCATTCCAATATTAGTACATGTGTTGCAGAAGCAAGCGCAAAGGGAGAGTCAATCAAACCATTGATTAGGACCTCTGGTCAAAGGTTTGCCATACCAAATGTCCTTATTTCAGAGGGCAGAAAGTCCAAACACCATTTAGATATCGGGTGGTATGAAATGAAGAGGCAAACAACAACGAATAAGCATTCTTTGCTGCTGTATTGATCTGGCCCTAAAGGGTTTTAGTTTAATGCCAATTATATTTAAAGATATAAAGATTAATGGTCCAGGGTGCTTGCAAAATGAAAACCCCCTCCCCATCACAATGGCTGGGTCATACAAGCCTGAGAGCATCACAATAGACCCAATAGACATGAGAAAAACTCGGTACCTCTGAGTGTATGTGGGCCCATGGCTGTATCAAGGACAAGGCAAAAACAGGAGGTGGCTTAAGGAGTCAGCACCAGAGGCTGTCCGATTGAGCCCTGTAAGCAACAGATGTTGGACCATCCTATAAAGGATTCTGAGGCTGATTTCAATTTTAACTTTGCTGCTGATTTAAGGATTGCTCAACCTTCGACCCACGTCTAGTTTGCTTGGATAAGCCCTGGAAATCTTTTACAGCTTGTACTGGTGGGAGATGATGTGACTTTATCAACTGCAACGGGATATGAGGCATGTGTGCCACAAAAAGCAGGTCTAGGATTTTTTTATAAGAAAGCCGCTTTAAGAAGGGAACTTTGGGCAACCCCACTGAGAGCAAAAGTATTACACAAAAGGTAAGGGGGTCAGTGGGTCAACTGATACAATAAACTAACTCACAGTCAAATGTGCTAAGTCCAAATACTACCTGTTTCTACATTTTCCAGGCTTTTTGTCTCATTTCTTAACAGATCCATTCCTATGTACCTCTGTGCTTTCAACAGAGTTTTCATTGTAATGGAGGGACATGCAGTATGCCTTAAACATGCCTGGGCAGGGAAGACTATGTAAAAGCAAGAGTAGCAGACAGCTTAATAAATCATCAGCAGGACCCTCTAGACCTTCCCCAAAAAACATAACATGATTTCTATGCATGTATGTGCGTTGAACAGCGCAAGTAATTTGGTTAATGTCAGTGGATAAATGTCACTTTCCCACAGCGCAGACAAAATCACTTGTACAGGCCCCTTCTGCAAAAGCATTACCGCTGTAGAAAGCAGTGAAAAGGTGAGGCAGTGTGCAGTCCCCCCACCCCCGACCCTGATCGGCCACGATCGGCCAAGGACCTCTCTATAAGAGCTGAGGGTGGAATTTTTCTGGACCTCAGTAACTTAGGGAGACATGGCTAAAGGGATCCTCAATCAACGGCCCAGCTTTTGCTCTGTGGCCTGTCCGAATATGTCTGTTCTCCAAATTACCTGCCGCTGCCCAGGTGTCAGATGGTGAGATGGAATGACCTCCCAGGAAGCATACTGGCAGATGATTTGCATAGGCACACCCCCTCTCCCTCTCTCTTAGCCCTGCTTACTCCACAGTAGCAAGTATCTGGGGAAAATATAGTGGTCGAGGTGGGGTAGCAGTAACTAGCAACTCTGAGAAAGTAAATCTGGGACACTTGGCGACCTGTGGGGAACAACTGCAGAGCTCAGTGCCCAGAAGTTTGTGGCACAGGGAGGAGGTCTGTTGGATTTCAGTAACTTGGAGACATGCAACCTGGTCGGGAGTGCTTCAGGTCTCCTTCCTTGCATGTTCCAAGCAACTCAACAAAGCATCAACAGGCTGAGATACCAACCACAGAGCCCCTTTCCACTTGATTAAAAGGCTAAAATCTTTTCCATGCAAATACATAGCCCCCAAATACCATATTTTCTTTGTTTTCTCTCTCTCTCCTCCCTGTCTCCTTCCCTCGCTCCCTCCCACCCTCCCGCACTCTCTCTTCCCCCCAGCCCCTCTCCCTCTCCCTACCATTAATTTTAAGTTTTCATGCACTGCAGCACATTGTGGCAATGGTATTTCACAATGGGACTGTTTGAAAGTTACAGAAATCAAAAAAGAAATCAACCAACTAAAAGCAGCCAAACCCGGAGTACTCTGCTCAGCCCCATTTAAAGATTAAGGCCCAGAAGCAAGTAAAGCTGTAGTTCAGAGCGATATTTGCAAATAGCACCTTAAAGCAGTTTACGCTGGAGTGCACAACAAGGGGGAAAGTGATAATACTGAGTTTGGTAGAATGGGATAAAAAAAAACAAAAGAAGCGTGCCACTTGTAAAAGTACAAGTCAAGAAATTGAAGGGGACGGGGCTGTTCATTCAGTCAAGAGGACTCACAAGTAAAAGGCTCCTGAGGCATTAGTGTTGAATTTGGCGCAAAATGCATTGTGTTGTCGTGTAATATGAATGAACATACAATTTCAATCTTCAATAAAGAAAGATCTATTAAAAAATCAACACTTGCAAATTAAGAAAGTTTCTGTCCAGTCATGTTCCAAAAATAGTGAATGCTTTACGAATGTGCGTGTCATCCTTTAGAGCAGGGGCCGATTTAAATTTCCCATCATCATTCCAATATTAGTACATGTGTTGCAGAAGCAAGCGCAAAGGGAGAGTCAATCAAACCATTGATTAGGACCTCTGGTCAAAGGTTTGCCATACCAAATGTCCTTATTTCAGAGGGCAGAAAGTCCAAACACCATTTAGATATCGGGTGGTATGAAATGAAGAGGCAAACAACAACGAATAAGCATTCTTTGCTGCTGTATTGATCTGGCCCTAAAGGGTTTTAGTTTAATGCCAATTATATTTAAAGATATAAAGATTAATGGTCCAGGGTGCTTGCAAAATGAAAACCCCCTCCCCATCACAATGGCTGGGTCATACAAGCCTGAGAGCATCACAATAGACCCAATAGACATGAGAAAAACTCGGTACCTCTGAGTGTATGTGGGCCCATGGCTGTATCAAGGACAAGGCAAAAACAGGAGGTGGCTTAAGGAGTCAGCACCAGAGGCTGTCCGATTGAGCCCTGTAAGCAACAGATGTTGGACCATCCTATAAAGGATTCTGAGGCTGATTTCAATTTTAACTTTGCTGCTGATTTAAGGATTGCTCAACCTTCGACCCACGTCTAGTTTGCTTGGATAAGCCCTGGAAATCTTTTACAGCTTGTACTGGTGGGAGATGATGTGACTTTATCAACTGCAACGGGATATGAGGCATGTGTGCCACAAAAAGCAGGTCTAGGATTTTTTTATAAGAAAGCCGCTTTAAGAAGGGAACTTTGGGCAACCCCACTGAGAGCAAAAGTATTACACAAAAGGTAAGGGGGTCAGTGGGTCAACTGATACAATAAACTAACTCACAGTCAAATGTGCTAAGTCCAAATACTACCTGTTTCTACATTTTCCAGGCTTTTTGTCTCATTTCTTAACAGATCCATTCCTATGTACCTCTGTGCTTTCAACAGAGTTTTCATTGTAATGGAGGGACATGCAGTATGCCTTAAACATGCCTGGGCAGGGAAGACTATGTAAAAGCAAGAGTAGCAGACAGCTTAATAAATCATCAGCAGGACCCTCTAGACCTTCCCCAAAAAACATAACATGATTTCTATGCATGTATGTGCGTTGAACAGCGCAAGTAATTTGGTTAATGTCAGTGGATAAATGTCACTTTCCCACAGCGCAGACAAAATCACTTGTACAGGCCCCTTCTGCAAAAGCATTACCGCTGTAGAAAGCAGTGAAAAGGTGAGGCAGTGTGCAGTCCCCCCACCCCCGACCCTGATCGGCCACGATCGGCCAAGGACCTCTCTATAAGAGCTGAGGGTGGAATTTTTCTGGACCTCAGTAACTTAGGGAGACATGGCTAAAGGGATCCTCAATCAACGGCCCAGCTTTTGCTCTGTGGCCTGTCCGAATATGTCTGTTCTCCAAATTACCTGCCGCTGCCCAGGTGTCAGATGGTGAGATGGAATGACCTCCCAGGAAGCATACTGGCAGATGATTTGCATAGGCACACCCCCTCTCTCTTAGCCCTGCTTACTCCACAGTAGCAAGTATCTGGGGAAAATATAGTGGTCGAGGTGGGGTAGCAGTAACTAGCAACTCTGAGAAAGTAAATCTGGGACACTTGGCGACCTGTGGGGAACAACTGCAGAGCTCAGTGCCCAGAAGTTTGTGGCACAGGGAGGAGGTCTGTTGGATTTCAGTAACTTGGAGACATGCAACCTGGTCGGGAGTGCTTCAGGTCTCCTTCCTTGCATGTTCCAAGCAACTCAACAAAGCATCAACAGGCTGAGATACCAACCACAGAGCCCCTTTCCACTTGATTAAAAGGCTAAAATCTTTTCCATGCAAATACATAGCCCCCAAATACCATATTTTCTTTGTTTTCTCTCTCTCTCCTCCCTGTCTCCTTCCCTCGCTCCCTCCCACCCTCCCGCACTCTCTCTTCCCCCCAGCCCCTCTCCCTCTCCCTACCATTAATTTTAAGTTTTCATGCACTGCAGCACATTGTGGCAATGGTATTTCACAATGGGACTGTTTGAAAGTTACAGAAATCAAAAAAGAAATCAACCAACTAAAAGCAGCCAAACCCGGAGTACTCTGCTCAGCCCCATTTAAAGATTAAGGCCCAGAAGCAAGTAAAGCTGTAGTTCAGAGCGATATTTGCAAATAGCACCTTAAAGCAGTTTACGCTGGAGTGCACAACAAGAGGGAAAGTGATAATACTGAGTTTGGTAGAATGGGATAAAAAAAAACAAAAGAAGCGTGCCACTTGTAAAAGTACAAGTCAAGAAATTGAAGGGGACGGGGCTGTTCATTCAGTCAAGAGGACTCACAAGTAAAAGGCTCCTGAGGCATTAGTGTTGAATTTGGCGCAAAATGCATTGTGTTGTCGTGTAATATGAATGAACATACAATTTCAATCTTCAATAAAGAAAGATCTATTAAAAAATCAACACTTGCAAATTAAGAAAGTTTCTGTCCAGTCATGTTCCAAAAATAGTGAATGCTTTACGAATGTGCGTGTCATCCTTTAGAGCAGGGGCCGATTTAAATTTCCCATTATCATTCCAATATTAGTACATGTGTTGCAGAAGCAAGCGCAAAGGGAGAGTCAATCAAACCATTGATTAGGACCTCTGGTCAAAGGTTTGCCATACCAAATGTCCTTATTTCAGAGGGCAGAAAGTCCAAACACCATTTAGATATCGGGTGGTATGAAATGAAGAGGCAAACAACAACGAATAAGCATTCTTTGCTGCTGTATTGATCTGGCCCTAAAGGGTTTTAGTTTAATGCCAATTATATTTAAAGATATAAAGATTAATGGTCCAGGGTGCTTGCAAAATGAAAACCCCCTCCCCATCACAATGGCTGGGTCATACAAGCCTGAGAGCATCACAATAGACCCAATAGACATGAGAAAAACTCGGTACCTCTGAGTGTATGTGGGCCCATGGCTGTATCAAGGACAAGGCAAAAACAGGAGGTGGCTTAAGGAGTCAGCACCAGAGGCTGTCCGATTGAGCCCTGTAAGCAACAGATGTTGGACCATCCTATAAAGGATTCTGAGGCTGATTTCAATTTTAACTTTGCTGCTGATTTAAGGATTGCTCAACCTTCGACCCACGTCTAGTTTGCTTGGATAAGCCCTGGAAATCTTTTACAGCTTGTACTGGTGGGAGATGATGTGACTTTATCAACTGCAACGGGATATGAGGCATGTGTGCCACAAAAAGCAGGTCTAGGATTTTTTTATAAGAAAGCCGCTTTAAGAAGGGAACTTTGGGCAACCCCACTGAGAGCAAAAGTATTACACAAAAGGTAAGGGGGTCAGTGGGTCAACTGATACAATAAACTAACTCACAGTCAAATGTGCTAAGTCCAAATACTACCTGTTTCTACATTTTCCAGGCTTTTTGTCTCATTTCTTAACAGATCCATTCCTATGTACCTCTGTGCTTTCAACAGAGTTTTCATTGTAATGGAGGGACATGCAGTATGCCTTAAACATGCCTGGGCAGGGAAGACTATGTAAAAGCAAGAGTAGCAGACAGCTTAATAAATCATCAGCAGGACCCTCTAGACCTTCCCCAAAAAACATAACATGATTTCTATGCATGTATGTGCGTTGAACAGCGCAAATAATTTGGTTAATGTCAGTGGATAAATGTCACTTTCCCACAGCGCAGACAAAATCACTTGTACAGGCCCCTTCTGCAAAAGCATTACCGCTGTAGAAAGCAGTGAAAAGGTGAGGCAGTGTGCAGTCCCCCCACCCCCGACCCTGATCGGCCACGATCGGCCAAGGACCTCTCTATAAGAGCTGAGGGTGGAATTTTTCTGGACCTCAGTAACTTAGGGAGACATGGCTAAAGGGATCCTCAATCAACGGCCCAGCTTTTGCTCTGTGGCCTGTCCGAATATGTCTGTTCTCCAAATTACCTGCCGCTGCCCAGGTGTCAGATGGTGAGATGGAATGACCTCCCAGGAAGCATACTGGCAGATGATTTGCATAGGCACACCCCCTCTCCCTCTCTCTTAGCCCTGCTTACTCCACAGTAGCAAGTATCTGGGGAAAATATAGTGGTCGAGGTGGGGTAGCAGTAACTAGCAACTCTGAGAAAGTAAATCTGGGACACTTGGCGACCTGTGGGGAACAACTGCAGAGCTCAGTGCCCAGAAGTTTGTGGCACAGGGAGGAGGTCTGTTGGATTTCAGTAACTTGGAGACATGCAACCTGGTCGGGAGTGCTTCAGGTCTCCTTCCTTGCATGTTCCAAGCAACTCAACAAAGCATCAACAGGCTGAGATACCAACCACAGAGCCCCTTTCCACTTGATTAAAAGGCTAAAATCTTTTCCATGCAAATACATAGCCCCCAAATACCATATTTTCTTTGTTTTCTCTCTCTCTCCTCCCTGTCTCCTTCCCTCGCTCCCTCCCACCCTCCCGCACTCTCTCTTCCCCCCAGCCCCTCTCCCTCTCCCTACCATTAATTTTAAGTTTTCATGCACTGCAGCACATTGTGGCAATGGTATTTCACAATGGGACTGTTTGAAAGTTACAGAAATCAAAAAAGAAATCAACCAACTAAAAGCAGCCAAACCCGGAGTACTCTGCTCAGCCCCATTTAAAGATTAAGGCCCAGAAGCAAGTAAAGCTGTAGTTCAGAGCGATATTTGCAAATAGCACCTTAAAGCAGTTTACGCTGGAGTGCACAACAAGGGGGAAAGTGATAATACTGAGTTTGGTAGAATGGGATAAAAAAAAACAAAAGAAGCGTGCCACTTGTAAAAGTACAAGTCAAGAAATTGAAGGGGACGGGGCTGTTCATTCAGTCAAGAGGACTCACAAGTAAAAGGCTCCTGAGGCATTAGTGTTGAATTTGGCGCAAAATGCATTGTGTTGTCGTGTAATATGAATGAACATACAATTTCAATCTTCAATAAAGAAAGATCTATTAAAAAATCAACACTTGCAAATTAAGAAAGTTTCTGTCCAGTCATGTTCCAAAAATAGTGAATGCTTTACGAATGTGCGTGTCATCCTTTAGAGCAGGGGCCGATTTAAATTTCCCATTATCATTCCAATATTAGTACATGTGTTGCAGAAGCAAGCGCAAAGGGAGAGTCAATCAAACCATTGATTAGGACCTCTGGTCAAAGGTTTGCCATACCAAATGTCCTTATTTCAGAGGGCAGAAAGTCCAAACACCATTTAGATATCGGGTGGTATGAAATGAAGAGGCAAACAACAACGAATAAGCATTCTTTGCTGCTGTATTGATCTGGCCCTAAAGGGTTTTAGTTTAATGCCAATTATATTTAAAGATATAAAGATTAATGGTCCAGGGTGCTTGCAAAATGAAAACCCCCTCCCCATCACAATGGCTGGGTCATACAAGCCTGAGAGCATCACAATAGACCCAATAGACATGAGAAAAACTCGGTACCTCTGAGTGTATGTGGGCCCATGGCTGTATCAAGGACAAGGCAAAAACAGGAGGTGGCTTAAGGAGTCAGCACCAGAGGCTGTCCGATTGAGCCCTGTAAGCAACAGATGTTGGACCATCCTATAAAGGATTCTGAGGCTGATTTCAATTTTAACTTTGCTGCTGATTTAAGGATTGCTCAACCTTCGACCCACGTCTAGTTTGCTTGGATAAGCCCTGGAAATCTTTTACAGCTTGTACTGGTGGGAGATGATGTGACTTTATCAACTGCAACGGGATATGAGGCATGTGTGCCACAAAAAGCAGGTCTAGGATTTTTTTATAAGAAAGCCGCTTTAAGAAGGGAACTTTGGGCAACCCCACTGAGAGCAAAAGTATTACACAAAAGGTAAGGGGGTCAGTGGGTCAACTGATACAATAAACTAACTCACAGTCAAATGTGCTAAGTCCAAATACTACCTGTTTCTACATTTTCCAGGCTTTTTGTCTCATTTCTTAACAGATCCATTCCTATGTACCTCTGTGCTTTCAACAGAGTTTTCATTGTAATGGAGGGACATGCAGTATGCCTTAAACATGCCTGGGCAGGGAAGACTATGTAAAAGCAAGAGTAGCAGACAGCTTAATAAATCATCAGCAGGACCCTCTAGACCTTCCCCAAAAAACATAACATGATTTCTATGCATGTATGTGCGTTGAACAGCGCAAGTAATTTGGTTAATGTCAGTGGATAAATGTCACTTTCCCACAGCGCAGACAAAATCACTTGTACAGGCCCCTTCTGCAAAAGCATTACCGCTGTAGAAAGCAGTGAAAAGGTGAGGCAGTGTGCAGTCCCCCCACCCCCGACCCTGATCGGCCACGATCGGCCAAGGACCTCTCTATAAGAGCTGAGGGTGGAATTTTTCTGGACCTCAGTAACTTAGGGAGACATGGCTAAAGGGATCCTCAATCAACGGCCCAGCTTTTGCTCTGTGGCCTGTCCGAATATGTCTGTTCTCCAAATTACCTGCCGCTGCCCAGGTGTCAGATGGTGAGATGGAATGACCTCCCAGGAAGCATACTGGCAGATGATTTGCATAGGCACACCCCCTCTCTCTTAGCCCTGCTTACTCCACAGTAGCAAGTATCTGGGGAAAATATAGTGGTCGAGGTGGGGTAGCAGTAACTAGCAACTCTGAGAAAGTAAATCTGGGACACTTGGCGACCTGTGGGGAACAACTGCAGAGCTCAGTGCCCAGAAGTTTGTGGCACAGGGAGGAGGTCTGTTGGATTTCAGTAACTTGGAGACATGCAACCTGGTCGGGAGTGCTTCAGGTCTCCTTCCTTGCATGTTCCAAGCAACTCAACAAAGCATCAACAGGCTGAGATACCAACCACAGAGCCCCTTTCCACTTGATTAAAAGGCTAAAATCTTTTCCATGCAAATACATAGCCCCCAAATACCATATTTTCTTTGTTTTCTCTCTCTCTCCTCCCTGTCTCCTTCCCTCGCTCCCTCCCACCCTCCCGCACTCTCTCTTCCCCCCAGCCCCTCTCCCTCTCCCTACCATTAATTTTAAGTTTTCATGCACTGCAGCACATTGTGGCAATGGTATTTCACAATGGGACTGTTTGAAAGTTACAGAAATCAAAAAAGAAATCAACCAACTAAAAGCAGCCAAACCCGGAGTACTCTGCTCAGCCCCATTTAAAGATTAAGGCCCAGAAGCAAGTAAAGCTGTAGTTCAGAGCGATATTTGCAAATAGCACCTTAAAGCAGTTTACGCTGGAGTGCACAACAAGGGGGAAAGTGATAATACTGAGTTTGGTAGAATGGGATAAAAAAAAACAAAAGAAGCGTGCCACTTGTAAAAGTACAAGTCAAGAAATTGAAGGGGACGGGGCTGTTCATTCAGTCAAGAGGACTCACAAGTAAAAGGCTCCTGAGGCATTAGTGTTGAATTTGGCGCAAAATGCATTGTGTTGTCGTGTAATATGAATGAACATACAATTTCAATCTTCAATAAAGAAAGATCTATTAAAAAATCAACACTTGCAAATTAAGAAAGTTTCTGTCCAGTCATGTTCCAAAAATAGTGAATGCTTTACGAATGTGCGTGTCATCCTTTAGAGCAGGGGCCGATTTAAATTTCCCATTATCATTCCAATATTAGTACATGTGTTGCAGAAGCAAGCGCAAAGGGAGAGTCAATCAAACCATTGATTAGGACCTCTGGTCAAAGGTTTGCCATACCAAATGTCCTTATTTCAGAGGGCAGAAAGTCCAAACACCATTTAGATATCGGGTGGTATGAAATGAAGAGGCAAACAACAACGAATAAGCATTCTTTGCTGCTGTATTGATCTGGCCCTAAAGGGTTTTAGTTTAATGCCAATTATATTTAAAGATATAAAGATTAATGGTCCAGGGTGCTTGCAAAATGAAAACCCCCTCCCCATCACAATGGCTGGGTCATACAAGCCTGAGAGCATCACAATAGACCCAATAGACATGAGAAAAACTCGGTACCTCTGAGTGTATGTGGGCCCATGGCTGTATCAAGGACAAGGCAAAAACAGGAGGTGGCTTAAGGAGTCAGCACCAGAGGCTGTCCGATTGAGCCCTGTAAGCAACAGATGTTGGACCATCCTATAAAGGATTCTGAGGCTGATTTCAATTTTAACTTTGCTGCTGATTTAAGGATTGCTCAACCTTCGACCCACGTCTAGTTTGCTTGGATAAGCCCTGGAAATCTTTTACAGCTTGTACTGGTGGGAGATGATGTGACTTTATCAACTGCAACGGGATATGAGGCATGTGTGCCACAAAAAGCAGGTCTAGGATTTTTTTATAAGAAAGCCGCTTTAAGAAGGGAACTTTGGGCAACCCCACTGAGAGCAAAAGTATTACACAAAAGGTAAGGGGGTCAGTGGGTCAACTGATACAATAAACTAACTCACAGTCAAATGTGCTAAGTCCAAATACTACCTGTTTCTACATTTTCCAGGCTTTTTGTCTCATTTCTTAACAGATCCATTCCTATGTACCTCTGTGCTTTCAACAGAGTTTTCATTGTAATGGAGGGACATGCAGTATGCCTTAAACATGCCTGGGCAGGGAAGACTATGTAAAAGCAAGAGTAGCAGACAGCTTAATAAATCATCAGCAGGACCCTCTAGACCTTCCCCAAAAAACATAACATGATTTCTATGCATGTATGTGCGTTGAACAGCGCAAGTAATTTGGTTAATGTCAGTGGATAAATGTCACTTTCCCACAGCGCAGACAAAATCACTTGTACAGGCCCCTTCTGCAAAAGCATTACCGCTGTAGAAAGCAGTGAAAAGGTGAGGCAGTGTGCAGTCCCCCCACCCCCGACCCTGATCGGCCACGATCGGCCAAGGACCTCTCTATAAGAGCTGAGGGTGGAATTTTTCTGGACCTCAGTAACTTAGGGAGACATGGCTAAAGGGATCCTCAATCAACGGCCCAGCTTTTGCTCTGTGGCCTGTCCGAATATGTCTGTTCTCCAAATTACCTGCCGCTGCCCAGGTGTCAGATGGTGAGATGGAATGACCTCCCAGGAAGCATACTGGCAGATGATTTGCATAGGCACACCCCCTCTCTCTTAGCCCTGCTTACTCCACAGTAGCAAGTATCTGGGGAAAATATAGTGGTCGAGGTGGGGTAGCAGTAACTAGCAACTCTGAGAAAGTAAATCTGGGACACTTGGCGACCTGTGGGGAACAACTGCAGAGCTCAGTGCCCAGAAGTTTGTGGCACAGGGAGGAGGTCTGTTGGATTTCAGTAACTTGGAGACATGCAACCTGGTCGGGAGTGCTTCAGGTCTCCTTCCTTGCATGTTCCAAGCAACTCAACAAAGCATCAACAGGCTGAGATACCAACCACAGAGCCCCTTTCCACTTGATTAAAAGGCTAAAATCTTTTCCATGCAAATACATAGCCCCCAAATACCATATTTTCTTTGTTTTCTCTCTCTCTCCTCCCTGTCTCCTTCCCTCGCTCCCTCCCACCCTCCCGCACTCTCTCTTCCCCCCAGCCCCTCTCCCTCTCCCTACCATTAATTTTAAGTTTTCATGCACTGCAGCACATTGTGGCAATGGTATTTCACAATGGGACTGTTTGAAAGTTACAGAAATCAAAAAAGAAATCAACCAACTAAAAGCAGCCAAACCCGGAGTACTCTGCTCAGCCCCATTTAAAGATTAAGGCCCAGAAGCAAGTAAAGCTGTAGTTCAGAGCGATATTTGCAAATAGCACCTTAAAGCAGTTTACGCTGGAGTGCACAACAAGAGGGAAAGTGATAATACTGAGTTTGGTAGAATGGGATAAAAAAAAACAAAAGAAGCGTGCCACTTGTAAAAGTACAAGTCAAGAAATTGAAGGGGACGGGGCTGTTCATTCAGTCAAGAGGACTCACAAGTAAAAGGCTCCTGAGGCATTAGTGTTGAATTTGGCGCAAAATGCATTGTGTTGTCGTGTAATATGAATGAACATACAATTTCAATCTTCAATAAAGAAAGATCTATTAAAAAATCAACACTTGCAAATTAAGAAAGTTTCTGTCCAGTCATGTTCCAAAAATAGTGAATGCTTTACGAATGTGCGTGTCATCCTTTAGAGCAGGGGCCGATTTAAATTTCCCATTATCATTCCAATATTAGTACATGTGTTGCAGAAGCAAGCGCAAAGGGAGAGTCAATCAAACCATTGATTAGGACCTCTGGTCAAAGGTTTGCCATACCAAATGTCCTTATTTCAGAGGGCAGAAAGTCCAAACACCATTTAGATATCGGGTGGTATGAAATGAAGAGGCAAACAACAACGAATAAGCATTCTTTGCTGCTGTATTGATCTGGCCCTAAAGGGTTTTAGTTTAATGCCAATTATATTTAAAGATATAAAGATTAATGGTCCAGGGTGCTTGCAAAATGAAAACCCCCTCCCCATCACAATGGCTGGGTCATACAAGCCTGAGAGCATCACAATAGACCCAATAGACATGAGAAAAACTCGGTACCTCTGAGTGTATGTGGGCCCATGGCTGTATCAAGGACAAGGCAAAAACAGGAGGTGGCTTAAGGAGTCAGCACCAGAGGCTGTCCGATTGAGCCCTGTAAGCAACAGATGTTGGACCATCCTATAAAGGATTCTGAGGCTGATTTCAATTTTAACTTTGCTGCTGATTTAAGGATTGCTCAACCTTCGACCCACGTCTAGTTTGCTTGGATAAGCCCTGGAAATCTTTTACAGCTTGTACTGGTGGGAGATGATGTGACTTTATCAACTGCAACGGGATATGAGGCATGTGTGCCACAAAAAGCAGGTCTAGGATTTTTTTATAAGAAAGCCGCTTTAAGAAGGGAACTTTGGGCAACCCCACTGAGAGCAAAAGTATTACACAAAAGGTAAGGGGGTCAGTGGGTCAACTGATACAATAAACTAACTCACAGTCAAATGTGCTAAGTCCAAATACTACCTGTTTCTACATTTTCCAGGCTTTTTGTCTCATTTCTTAACAGATCCATTCCTATGTACCTCTGTGCTTTCAACAGAGTTTTCATTGTAATGGAGGGACATGCAGTATGCCTTAAACATGCCTGGGCAGGGAAGACTATGTAAAAGCAAGAGTAGCAGACAGCTTAATAAATCATCAGCAGGACCCTCTAGACCTTCCCCAAAAAACATAACATGATTTCTATGCATGTATGTGCGTTGAACAGCGCAAGTAATTTGGTTAATGTCAGTGGATAAATGTCACTTTCCCACAGCGCAGACAAAATCACTTGTACAGGCCCCTTCTGCAAAAGCATTACCGCTGTAGAAAGCAGTGAAAAGGTGAGGCAGTGTGCAGTCCCCCCACCCCCGACCCTGATCGGCCACGATCGGCCAAGGACCTCTCTATAAGAGCTGAGGGTGGAATTTTTCTGGACCTCAGTAACTTAGGGAGACATGGCTAAAGGGATCCTCAATCAACGGCCCAGCTTTTGCTCTGTGGCCTGTCCGAATATGTCTGTTCTCCAAATTACCTGCCGCTGCCCAGGTGTCAGATGGTGAGATGGAATGACCTCCCAGGAAGCATACTGGCAGATGATTTGCATAGGCACACCCCCTCTCCCTCTCTCTTAGCCCTGCTTACTCCACAGTAGCAAGTATCTGGGGAAAATATAGTGGTCGAGGTGGGGTAGCAGTAACTAGCAACTCTGAGAAAGTAAATCTGGGACACTTGGCGACCTGTGGGGAACAACTGCAGAGCTCAGTGCCCAGAAGTTTGTGGCACAGGGAGGAGGTCTGTTGGATTTCAGTAACTTGGAGACATGCAACCTGGTCGGGAGTGCTTCAGGTCTCCTTCCTTGCATGTTCCAAGCAACTCAACAAAGCATCAACAGGCTGAGATACCAACCACAGAGCCCCTTTCCACTTGATTAAAAGGCTAAAATCTTTTCCATGCAAATACATAGCCCCCAAATACCATATTTTCTTTGTTTTCTCTCTCTCTCCTCCCTGTCTCCTTCCCTCGCTCCCTCCCACCCTCCCGCACTCTCTCTTCCCCCCAGCCCCTCTCCCTCTCCCTACCATTAATTTTAAGTTTTCATGCACTGCAGCACATTGTGGCAATGGTATTTCACAATGGGACTGTTTGAAAGTTACAGAAATCAAAAAAGAAATCAACCAACTAAAAGCAGCCAAACCCGGAGTACTCTGCTCAGCCCCATTTAAAGATTAAGGCCCAGAAGCAAGTAAAGCTGTAGTTCAGAGCGATATTTGCAAATAGCACCTTAAAGCAGTTTACGCTGGAGTGCACAACAAGGGGGAAAGTGATAATACTGAGTTTGGTAGAATGGGATAAAAAAAAACAAAAGAAGCGTGCCACTTGTAAAAGTACAAGTCAAGAAATTGAAGGGGACGGGGCTGTTCATTCAGTCAAGAGGACTCACAAGTAAAAGGCTCCTGAGGCATTAGTGTTGAATTTGGCGCAAAATGCATTGTGTTGTCGTGTAATATGAATGAACATACAATTTCAATCTTCAATAAAGAAAGATCTATTAAAAAATCAACACTTGCAAATTAAGAAAGTTTCTGTCCAGTCATGTTCCAAAAATAGTGAATGCTTTACGAATGTGCGTGTCATCCTTTAGAGCAGGGGCCGATTTAAATTTCCCATTATCATTCCAATATTAGTACATGTGTTGCAGAAGCAAGCGCAAAGGGAGAGTCAATCAAACCATTGATTAGGACCTCTGGTCAAAGGTTTGCCATACCAAATGTCCTTATTTCAGAGGGCAGAAAGTCCAAACACCATTTAGATATCGGGTGGTATGAAATGAAGAGGCAAACAACAACGAATAAGCATTCTTTGCTGCTGTATTGATCTGGCCCTAAAGGGTTTTAGTTTAATGCCAATTATATTTAAAGATATAAAGATTAATGGTCCAGGGTGCTTGCAAAATGAAAACCCCCTCCCCATCACAATGGCTGGGTCATACAAGCCTGAGAGCATCACAATAGACCCAATAGACATGAGAAAAACTCGGTACCTCTGAGTGTATGTGGGCCCATGGCTGTATCAAGGACAAGGCAAAAACAGGAGGTGGCTTAAGGAGTCAGCACCAGAGGCTGTCCGATTGAGCCCTGTAAGCAACAGATGTTGGACCATCCTATAAAGGATTCTGAGGCTGATTTCAATTTTAACTTTGCTGCTGATTTAAGGATTGCTCAACCTTCGACCCACGTCTAGTTTGCTTGGATAAGCCCTGGAAATCTTTTACAGCTTGTACTGGTGGGAGATGATGTGACTTTATCAACTGCAACGGGATATGAGGCATGTGTGCCACAAAAAGCAGGTCTAGGATTTTTTTATAAGAAAGCCGCTTTAAGAAGGGAACTTTGGGCAACCCCACTGAGAGCAAAAGTATTACACAAAAGGTAAGGGGGTCAGTGGGTCAACTGATACAATAAACTAACTCACAGTCAAATGTGCTAAGTCCAAATACTACCTGTTTCTACATTTTCCAGGCTTTTTGTCTCATTTCTTAACAGATCCATTCCTATGTACCTCTGTGCTTTCAACAGAGTTTTCATTGTAATGGAGGGACATGCAGTATGCCTTAAACATGCCTGGGCAGGGAAGACTATGTAAAAGCAAGAGTAGCAGACAGCTTAATAAATCATCAGCAGGACCCTCTAGACCTTCCCCAAAAAACATAACATGATTTCTATGCATGTATGTGCGTTGAACAGCGCAAGTAATTTGGTTAATGTCAGTGGATAAATGTCACTTTCCCACAGCGCAGACAAAATCACTTGTACAGGCCCCTTCTGCAAAAGCATTACCGCTGTAGAAAGCAGTGAAAAGGTGAGGCAGTGTGCAGTCCCCCCACCCCCGACCCTGATCGGCCAAGGACCTCTCTATAAGAGCTGAGGGTGGAATTTTTCTGGACCTCAGTAACTTAGGGAGACATGGCTAAAGGGATCCTCAATCAACGGCCCAGCTTTTGCTCTGTGGCCTGTCCGAATATGTCTGTTCTCCAAATTACCTGCCGCTGCCCAGGTGTCAGATGGTGAGATGGAATGACCTCCCAGGAAGCATACTGGCAGATGATTTGCATAGGCACACCCCCTCTCCCTCTCTCTTAGCCCTGCTTACTCCACAGTAGCAAGTATCTGGGGAAAATATAGTGGTCGAGGTGGGGTAGCAGTAACTAGCAACTCTGAGAAAGTAAATCTGGGACACTTGGCGACCTGTGGGGAACAACTGCAGAGCTCAGTGCCCAGAAGTTTGTGGCACAGGGAGGAGGTCTGTTGGATTTCAGTAACTTGGAGACATGCAACCTGGTCGGGAGTGCTTCAGGTCTCCTTCCTTGCATGTTCCAAGCAACTCAACAAAGCATCAACAGGCTGAGATACCAACCACAGAGCCCCTTTCCACTTGATTAAAAGGCTAAAATCTTTTCCATGCAAATACATAGCCCCCAAATACCATATTTTCTTTGTTTTCTCTCTCTCTCCTCCCTGTCTCCTTCCCTCGCTCCCTCCCACCCTCCCGCACTCTCTCTTCCCCCCAGCCCCTCTCCCTCTCCCTACCATTAATTTTAAGTTTTCATGCACTGCAGCACATTGTGGCAATGGTATTTCACAATGGGACTGTTTGAAAGTTACAGAAATCAAAAAAGAAATCAACCAACTAAAAGCAGCCAAACCCGGAGTACTCTGCTCAGCCCCATTTAAAGATTAAGGCCCAGAAGCAAGTAAAGCTGTAGTTCAGAGCGATATTTGCAAATAGCACCTTAAAGCAGTTTACGCTGGAGTGCACAACAAGGGGGAAAGTGATAATACTGAGTTTGGTAGAATGGGATAAAAAAAAACAAAAGAAGCGTGCCACTTGTAAAAGTACAAGTCAAGAAATTGAAGGGGACGGGGCTGTTCATTCAGTCAAGAGGACTCACAAGTAAAAGGCTCCTGAGGCATTAGTGTTGAATTTGGCGCAAAATGCATTGTGTTGTCGTGTAATATGAATGAACATACAATTTCAATCTTCAATAAAGAAAGATCTATTAAAAAATCAACACTTGCAAATTAAGAAAGTTTCTGTCCAGTCATGTTCCAAAAATAGTGAATGCTTTACGAATGTGCGTGTCATCCTTTAGAGCAGGGGCCGATTTAAATTTCCCATTATCATTCCAATATTAGTACATGTGTTGCAGAAGCAAGCGCAAAGGGAGAGTCAATCAAACCATTGATTAGGACCTCTGGTCAAAGGTTTGCCATACCAAATGTCCTTATTTCAGAGGGCAGAAAGTCCAAACACCATTTAGATATCGGGTGGTATGAAATGAAGAGGCAAACAACAACGAATAAGCATTCTTTGCTGCTGTATTGATCTGGCCCTAAAGGGTTTTAGTTTAATGCCAATTATATTTAAAGATATAAAGATTAATGGTCCAGGGTGCTTGCAAAATGAAAACCCCCTCCCCATCACAATGGCTGGGTCATACAAGCCTGAGAGCATCACAATAGACCCAATAGACATGAGAAAAACTCGGTACCTCTGAGTGTATGTGGGCCCATGGCTGTATCAAGGACAAGGCAAAAACAGGAGGTGGCTTAAGGAGTCAGCACCAGAGGCTGTCCGATTGAGCCCTGTAAGCAACAGATGTTGGACCATCCTATAAAGGATTCTGAGGCTGATTTCAATTTTAACTTTGCTGCTGATTTAAGGATTGCTCAACCTTCGACCCACGTCTAGTTTGCTTGGATAAGCCCTGGAAATCTTTTACAGCTTGTACTGGTGGGAGATGATGTGACTTTATCAACTGCAACGGGATATGAGGCATGTGTGCCACAAAAAGCAGGTCTAGGATTTTTTTATAAGAAAGCCGCTTTAAGAAGGGAACTTTGGGCAACCCCACTGAGAGCAAAAGTATTACACAAAAGGTAAGGGGGTCAGTGGGTCAACTGATACAATAAACTAACTCACAGTCAAATGTGCTAAGTCCAAATACTACCTGTTTCTACATTTTCCAGGCTTTTTGTCTCATTTCTTAACAGATCCATTCCTATGTACCTCTGTGCTTTCAACAGAGTTTTCATTGTAATGGAGGGACATGCAGTATGCCTTAAACATGCCTGGGCAGGGAAGACTATGTAAAAGCAAGAGTAGCAGACAGCTTAATAAATCATCAGCAGGACCCTCTAGACCTTCCCCAAAAAACATAACATGATTTCTATGCATGTATGTGCGTTGAACAGCGCAAGTAATTTGGTTAATGTCAGTGGATAAATGTCACTTTCCCACAGCGCAGACAAAATCACTTGTACAGGCCCCTTCTGCAAAAGCATTACCGCTGTAGAAAGCAGTGAAAAGGTGAGGCAGTGTGCAGTCCCCCCACCCCCGACCCTGATCGGCCACGATCGGCCAAGGACCTCTCTATAAGAGCTGAGGGTGGAATTTTTCTGGACCTCAGTAATTTAGGGAGACATGGCTAAAGGGATCCTCAATCAACGGCCCAGCTTTTGCTCTGTGGCCTGTCCGAATATGTCTGTTCTCCAAATTACCTGCCGCTGCCCAGGTGTCAGATGGTGAGATGGAATGACCTCCCAGGAAGCATACTGGCAGATGATTTGCATAGGCACACCCCCTCTCTCTTAGCCCTGCTTACTCCACAGTAGCAAGTATCTGGGGAAAATATAGTGGTCGAGGTGGGGTAGCAGTAACTAGCAACTCTGAGAAAGTAAATCTGGGACACTTGGCGACCTGTGGGGAACAACTGCAGAGCTCAGTGCCCAGAAGTTTGTGGCACAGGGAGGAGGTCTGTTGGATTTCAGTAACTTGGAGACATGCAACCTGGTCGGGAGTGCTTCAGGTCTCCTTCCTTGCATGTTCCAAGCAACTCAACAAAGCATCAACAGGCTGAGATACCAACCACAGAGCCCCTTTCCACTTGATTAAAAGGCTAAAATCTTTTCCATGCAAATACATAGCCCCCAAATACCATATTTTCTTTGTTTTCTCTCTCTCTCCTCCCTGTCTCCTTCCCTCGCTCCCTCCCACCCTCCCGCACTCTCTCTTCCCCCCAGCCCCTCTCCCTCTCCCTACCATTAATTTTAAGTTTTCATGCACTGCAGCACATTGTGGCAATGGTATTTCACAATGGGACTGTTTGAAAGTTACAGAAATCAAAAAAGAAATCAACCAACTAAAAGCAGCCAAACCCGGAGTACTCTGCTCAGCCCCATTTAAAGATTAAGGCCCAGAAGCAAGTAAAGCTGTAGTTCAGAGCGATATTTGCAAATAGCACCTTAAAGCAGTTTACGCTGGAGTGCACAACAAGAGGGAAAGTGATAATACTGAGTTTGGTAGAATGGGATAAAAAAAAACAAAAGAAGCGTGCCACTTGTAAAAGTACAAGTCAAGAAATTGAAGGGGACGGGGCTGTTCATTCAGTCAAGAGGACTCACAAGTAAAAGGCTCCTGAGGCATTAGTGTTGAATTTGGCGCAAAATGCATTGTGTTGTCGTGTAATATGAATGAACATACAATTTCAATCTTCAATAAAGAAAGATCTATTAAAAAATCAACACTTGCAAATTAAGAAAGTTTCTGTCCAGTCATGTTCCAAAAATAGTGAATGCTTTACGAATGTGCGTGTCATCCTTTAGAGCAGGGGCCGATTTAAATTTCCCATTATCATTCCAATATTAGTACATGTGTTGCAGAAGCAAGCGCAAAGGGAGAGTCAATCAAACCATTGATTAGGACCTCTGGTCAAAGGTTTGCCATACCAAATGTCCTTATTTCAGAGGGCAGAAAGTCCAAACACCATTTAGATATCGGGTGGTATGAAATGAAGAGGCAAACAACAACGAATAAGCATTCTTTGCTGCTGTATTGATCTGGCCCTAAAGGGTTTTAGTTTAATGCCAATTATATTTAAAGATATAAAGATTAATGGTCCAGGGTGCTTGCAAAATGAAAACCCCCTCCCCATCACAATGGCTGGGTCATACAAGCCTGAGAGCATCACAATAGACCCAATAGACATGAGAAAAACTCGGTACCTCTGAGTGTATGTGGGCCCATGGCTGTATCAAGGACAAGGCAAAAACAGGAGGTGGCTTAAGGAGTCAGCACCAGAGGCTGTCCGATTGAGCCCTGTAAGCAACAGATGTTGGACCATCCTATAAAGGATTCTGAGGCTGATTTCAATTTTAACTTTGCTGCTGATTTAAGGATTGCTCAACCTTCGACCCACGTCTAGTTTGCTTGGATAAGCCCTGGAAATCTTTTACAGCTTGTACTGGTGGGAGATGATGTGACTTTATCAACTGCAACGGGATATGAGGCATGTGTGCCACAAAAAGCAGGTCTAGGATTTTTTTATAAGAAAGCCGCTTTAAGAAGGGAACTTTGGGCAACCCCACTGAGAGCAAAAGTATTACACAAAAGGTAAGGGGGTCAGTGGGTCAACTGATACAATAAACTAACTCACAGTCAAATGTGCTAAGTCCAAATACTACCTGTTTCTACATTTTCCAGGCTTTTTGTCTCATTTCTTAACAGATCCATTCCTATGTACCTCTGTGCTTTCAACAGAGTTTTCATTGTAATGGAGGGACATGCAGTATGCCTTAAACATGCCTGGGCAGGGAAGACTATGTAAAAGCAAGAGTAGCAGACAGCTTAATAAATCATCAGCAGGACCCTCTAGACCTTCCCCAAAAAACATAACATGATTTCTATGCATGTATGTGCGTTGAACAGCGCAAGTAATTTGGTTAATGTCAGTGGATAAATGTCACTTTCCCACAGCGCAGACAAAATCACTTGTACAGGCCCCTTCTGCAAAAGCATTACCGCTGTAGAAAGCAGTGAAAAGGTGAGGCAGTGTGCAGTCCCCCCACCCCCGACCCTGATCGGCCACGATCGGCCAAGGACCTCTCTATAAGAGCTGAGGGTGGAATTTTTCTGGACCTCAGTAACTTAGGGAGACATGGCTAAAGGGATCCTCAATCAACGGCCCAGCTTTTGCTCTGTGGCCTGTCCGAATATGTCTGTTCTCCAAATTACCTGCCGCTGCCCAGGTGTCAGATGGTGAGATGGAATGACCTCCCAGGAAGCATACTGGCAGATGATTTGCATAGGCACACCCCCTCTCCCTCTCTCTTAGCCCTGCTTACTCCACAGTAGCAAGTATCTGGGGAAAATATAGTGGTCGAGGTGGGGTAGCAGTAACTAGCAACTCTGAGAAAGTAAATCTGGGACACTTGGCGACCTGTGGGGAACAACTGCAGAGCTCAGTGCCCAGAAGTTTGTGGCACAGGGAGGAGGTCTGTTGGATTTCAGTAACTTGGAGACATGCAACCTGGTCGGGAGTGCTTCAGGTCTCCTTCCTTGCATGTTCCAAGCAACTCAACAAAGCATCAACAGGCTGAGATACCAACCACAGAGCCCCTTTCCACTTGATTAAAAGGCTAAAATCTTTTCCATGCAAATACATAGCCCCCAAATACCATATTTTCTTTGTTTTCTCTCTCTCTCCTCCCTGTCTCCTTCCCTCGCTCCCTCCCACCCTCCCGCACTCTCTCTTCCCCCCAGCCCCTCTCCCTCTCCCTACCATTAATTTTAAGTTTTCATGCACTGCAGCACATTGTGGCAATGGTATTTCACAATGGGACTGTTTGAAAGTTACAGAAATCAAAAAAGAAATCAACCAACTAAAAGCAGCCAAACCCGGAGTACTCTGCTCAGCCCCATTTAAAGATTAAGGCCCAGAAGCAAGTAAAGCTGTAGTTCAGAGCGATATTTGCAAATAGCACCTTAAAGCAGTTTACGCTGGAGTGCACAACAAGGGGGAAAGTGATAATACTGAGTTTGGTAGAATGGGATAAAAAAAAACAAAAGAAGCGTGCCACTTGTAAAAGTACAAGTCAAGAAATTGAAGGGGACGGGGCTGTTCATTCAGTCAAGAGGACTCACAAGTAAAAGGCTCCTGAGGCATTAGTGTTGAATTTGGCGCAAAATGCATTGTGTTGTCGTGTAATATGAATGAACATACAATTTCAATCTTCAATAAAGAAAGATCTATTAAAAAATCAACACTTGCAAATTAAGAAAGTTTCTGTCCAGTCATGTTCCAAAAATAGTGAATGCTTTACGAATGTGCGTGTCATCCTTTAGAGCAGGGGCCGATTTAAATTTCCCATTATCATTCCAATATTAGTACATGTGTTGCAGAAGCAAGCGCAAAGGGAGAGTCAATCAAACCATTGATTAGGACCTCTGGTCAAAGGTTTGCCATACCAAATGTCCTTATTTCAGAGGGCAGAAAGTCCAAACACCATTTAGATATCGGGTGGTATGAAATGAAGAGGCAAACAACAACGAATAAGCATTCTTTGCTGCTGTATTGATCTGGCCCTAAAGGGTTTTAGTTTAATGCCAATTATATTTAAAGATATAAAGATTAATGGTCCAGGGTGCTTGCAAAATGAAAACCCCCTCCCCATCACAATGGCTGGGTCATACAAGCCTGAGAGCATCACAATAGACCCAATAGACATGAGAAAAACTCGGTACCTCTGAGTGTATGTGGGCCCATGGCTGTATCAAGGACAAGGCAAAAACAGGAGGTGGCTTAAGGAGTCAGCACCAGAGGCTGTCCGATTGAGCCCTGTAAGCAACAGATGTTGGACCATCCTATAAAGGATTCTGAGGCTGATTTCAATTTTAACTTTGCTGCTGATTTAAGGATTGCTCAACCTTCGACCCACGTCTAGTTTGCTTGGATAAGCCCTGGAAATCTTTTACAGCTTGTACTGGTGGGAGATGATGTGACTTTATCAACTGCAACGGGATATGAGGCATGTGTGCCACAAAAAGCAGGTCTAGGATTTTTTTATAAGAAAGCCGCTTTAAGAAGGGAACTTTGGGCAACCCCACTGAGAGCAAAAGTATTACACAAAAGGTAAGGGGGTCAGTGGGTCAACTGATACAATAAACTAACTCACAGTCAAATGTGCTAAGTCCAAATACTACCTGTTTCTACATTTTCCAGGCTTTTTGTCTCATTTCTTAACAGATCCATTCCTATGTACCTCTGTGCTTTCAACAGAGTTTTCATTGTAATGGAGGGACATGCAGTATGCCTTAAACATGCCTGGGCAGGGAAGACTATGTAAAAGCAAGAGTAGCAGACAGCTTAATAAATCATCAGCAGGACCCTCTAGACCTTCCCCAAAAAACATAACATGATTTCTATGCATGTATGTGCGTTGAACAGCGCAAGTAATTTGGTTAATGTCAGTGGATAAATGTCACTTTCCCACAGCGCAGACAAAATCACTTGTACAGGCCCCTTCTGCAAAAGCATTACCGCTGTAGAAAGCAGTGAAAAGGTGAGGCAGTGTGCAGTCCCCCCACCCCCGACCCTGATCGGCCACGATCGGCCAAGGACCTCTCTATAAGAGCTGAGGGTGGAATTTTTCTGGACCTCAGTAACTTAGGGAGACATGGCTAAAGGGATCCTCAATCAACGGCCCAGCTTTTGCTCTGTGGCCTGTCCGAATATGTCTGTTCTCCAAATTACCTGCCGCTGCCCAGGTGTCAGATGGTGAGATGGAATGACCTCCCATGAAGCATACTGGCAGATGATTTGCATAGGCACACCCCCTCTCCCTCTCTCTTAGCCCTGCTTACTCCACAGTAGCAAGTATCTGGGGAAAATATAGTGGTCGAGGTGGGGTAGCAGTAACTAGCAACTCTGAGAAAGTAAATCTGGGACACTTGGCGACCTGTGGGGAACAACTGCAGAGCTCAGTGCCCAGAAGTTTGTGGCACAGGGAGGAGGTCTGTTGGATTTCAGTAACTTGGAGACATGCAACCTGGTCGGGAGTGCTTCAGGTCTCCTTCCTTGCATGTTCCAAGCAACTCAACAAAGCATCAACAGGCTGAGATACCAACCACAGAGCCCCTTTCCACTTGATTAAAAGGCTAAAATCTTTTCCATGCAAATACATAGCCCCCAAATACCATATTTTCTTTGTTTTCTCTCTCTCTCCTCCCTGTCTCCTTCCCTCGCTCCCTCCCACCCTCCCGCACTCTCTCTTCCCCCCAGCCCCTCTCCCTCTCCCTACCATTAATTTTAGGTTTTCATGCACTGCAGCACATTGTGGCAATGGTATTTCACAATGGGACTGTTTGAAAGTTACAGAAATCAAAAAAGAAATCAACCAACTAAAAGCAGCCAAACCCGGAGTACTCTGCTCAGCCCCATTTAAAGATTAAGGCCCAGAAGCAAGTAAAGCTGTAGTTCAGAGCGATATTTGCAAATAGCACCTTAAAGCAGTTTACGCTGGAGTGCACAACAAGGGGGAAAGTGATAATACTGAGTTTGGTAGAATGGGATAAAAAAAAACAAAAGAAGCGTGCCACTTGTAAAAGTACAAGTCAAGAAATTGAAGGGGACGGGGCTGTTCATTCAGTCAAGAGGACTCACAAGTAAAAGGCTCCTGAGGCATTAGTGTTGAATTTGGCGCAAAATGCATTGTGTTGTCGTGTAATATGAATGAACATACAATTTCAATCTTCAATAAAGAAAGATCTATTAAAAAATCAACACTTGCAAATTAAGAAAGTTTCTGTCCAGTCATGTTCCAAAAATAGTGAATGCTTTACGAATGTGCGTGTCATCCTTTAGAGCAGGGGCCGATTTAAATTTCCCATTATCATTCCAATATTAGTACATGTGTTGCAGAAGCAAGCGCAAAGGGAGAGTCAATCAAACCATTGATTAGGACCTCTGGTCAAAGGTTTGCCATACCAAATGTCCTTATTTCAGAGGGCAGAAAGTCCAAACACCATTTAGATATCGGGTGGTATGAAATGAAGAGGCAAACAACAACGAATAAGCATTCTTTGCTGCTGTATTGATCTGGCCCTAAAGGGTTTTAGTTTAATGCCAATTATATTTAAAGATATAAAGATTAATGGTCCAGGGTGCTTGCAAAATGAAAACCCCCTCCCCATCACAATGGCTGGGTCATACAAGCCTGAGAGCATCACAATAGACCCAATAGACATGAGAAAAACTCGGTACCTCTGAGTGTATGTGGGCCCATGGCTGTATCAAGGACAAGGCAAAAACAGGAGGTGGCTTAAGGAGTCAGCACCAGAGGCTGTCCGATTGAGCCCTGTAAGCAACAGATGTTGGACCATCCTATAAAGGATTCTGAGGCTGATTTCAATTTTAACTTTGCTGCTGATTTAAGGATTGCTCAACCTTCGACCCACGTCTAGTTTGCTTGGATAAGCCCTGGAAATCTTTTACAGCTTGTACTGGTGGGAGATGATGTGACTTTATCAACTGCAACGGGATATGAGGCATGTGTGCCACAAAAAGCAGGTCTAGGATTTTTTTATAAGAAAGCCGCTTTAAGAAGGGAACTTTGGGCAACCCCACTGAGAGCAAAAGTATTACACAAAAGGTAAGGGGGTCAGTGGGTCAACTGATACAATAAACTAACTCACAGTCAAATGTGCTAAGTCCAAATACTACCTGTTTCTACATTTTCCAGGCTTTTTGTCTCATTTCTTAACAGATCCATTCCTATGTACCTCTGTGCTTTCAACAGAGTTTTCATTGTAATGGAGGGACATGCAGTATGCCTTAAACATGCCTGGGCAGGGAAGACTATGTAAAAGCAAGAGTAGCAGACAGCTTAATAAATCATCAGCAGGACCCTCTAGACCTTCCCCAAAAAACATAACATGATTTCTATGCATGTATGTGCGTTGAACAGCGCAAGTAATTTGGTTAATGTCAGTGGATAAATGTCACTTTCCCACAGCGCAGACAAAATCACTTGTACAGGCCCCTTCTGCAAAAGCATTACCGCTGTAGAAAGCAGTGAAAAGGTGAGGCAGTGTGCAGTCCCCCCACCCCCGACCCTGATCGGCCACGATCGGCCAAGGACCTCTCTATAAGAGCTGAGGGTGGAATTTTTCTGGACCTCAGTAACTTAGGGAGACATGGCTAAAGGGATCCTCAATCAACGGCCCAGCTTTTGCTCTGTGGCCTGTCCGAATATGTCTGTTCTCCAAATTACCTGCCGCTGCCCAGGTGTCAGATGGTGAGATGGAATGACCTCCCAGGAAGCATACTGGCAGATGATTTGCATAGGCACACCCCCTCTCTCTTAGCCCTGCTTACTCCACAGTAGCAAGTATCTGGGGAAAATATAGTGGTCGAGGTGGGGTAGCAGTAACTAGCAACTCTGAGAAAGTAAATCTGGGACACTTGGCGACCTGTGGGGAACAACTGCAGAGCTCAGTGCCCAGAAGTTTGTGGCACAGGGAGGAGGTCTGTTGGATTTCAGTAACTTGGAGACATGCAACCTGGTCGGGAGTGCTTCAGGTCTCCTTCCTTGCATGTTCCAAGCAACTCAACAAAGCATCAACAGGCTGAGATACCAACCACAGAGCCCCTTTCCACTTGATTAAAAGGCTAAAATCTTTTCCATGCAAATACATAGCCCCCAAATACCATATTTTCTTTGTTTTCTCTCTCTCTCCTCCCTGTCTCCTTCCCTCGCTCCCTCCCACCCTCCCGCACTCTCTCTTCCCCCCAGCCCCTCTCCCTCTCCCTACCATTAATTTTAAGTTTTCATGCACTGCAGCACATTGTGGCAATGGTATTTCACAATGGGACTGTTTGAAAGTTACAGAAATCAAAAAAGAAATCAACCAACTAAAAGCAGCCAAACCCGGAGTACTCTGCTCAGCCCCATTTAAAGATTAAGGCCCAGAAGCAAGTAAAGCTGTAGTTCAGAGCGATATTTGCAAATAGCACCTTAAAGCAGTTTACGCTGGAGTGCACAACAAGAGGGAAAGTGATAATACTGAGTTTGGTAGAATGGGATAAAAAAAAACAAAAGAAGCGTGCCACTTGTAAAAGTACAAGTCAAGAAATTGAAGGGGACGGGGCTGTTCATTCAGTCAAGAGGACTCACAAGTAAAAGGCTCCTGAGGCATTAGTGTTGAATTTGGCGCAAAATGCATTGTGTTGTCGTGTAATATGAATGAACATACAATTTCAATCTTCAATAAAGAAAGATCTATTAAAAAATCAACACTTGCAAATTAAGAAAGTTTCTGTCCAGTCATGTTCCAAAAATAGTGAATGCTTTACGAATGTGCGTGTCATCCTTTAGAGCAGGGGCCGATTTAAATTTCCCATTATCATTCCAATATTAGTACATGTGTTGCAGAAGCAAGCGCAAAGGGAGAGTCAATCAAACCATTGATTAGGACCTCTGGTCAAAGGTTTGCCATACCAAATGTCCTTATTTCAGAGGGCAGAAAGTCCAAACACCATTTAGATATCGGGTGGTATGAAATGAAGAGGCAAACAACAACGAATAAGCATTCTTTGCTGCTGTATTGATCTGGCCCTAAAGGGTTTTAGTTTAATGCCAATTATATTTAAAGATATAAAGATTAATGGTCCAGGGTGCTTGCAAAATGAAAACCCCCTCCCCATCACAATGGCTGGGTCATACAAGCCTGAGAGCATCACAATAGACCCAATAGACATGAGAAAAACTCGGTACCTCTGAGTGTATGTGGGCCCATGGCTGTATCAAGGACAAGGCAAAAACAGGAGGTGGCTTAAGGAGTCAGCACCAGAGGCTGTCCGATTGAGCCCTGTAAGCAACAGATGTTGGACCATCCTATAAAGGATTCTGAGGCTGATTTCAATTTTAACTTTGCTGCTGATTTAAGGATTGCTCAACCTTCGACCCACGTCTAGTTTGCTTGGATAAGCCCTGGAAATCTTTTACAGCTTGTACTGGTGGGAGATGATGTGACTTTATCAACTGCAACGGGATATGAGGCATGTGTGCCACAAAAAGCAGGTCTAGGATTTTTTTATAAGAAAGCCGCTTTAAGAAGGGAACTTTGGGCAACCCCACTGAGAGCAAAAGTATTACACAAAAGGTAAGGGGGTCAGTGGGTCAACTGATACAATAAACTAACTCACAGTCAAATGTGCTAAGTCCAAATACTACCTGTTTCTACATTTTCCAGGCTTTTTGTCTCATTTCTTAACAGATCCATTCCTATGTACCTCTGTGCTTTCAACAGAGTTTTCATTGTAATGGAGGGACATGCAGTATGCCTTAAACATGCCTGGGCAGGGAAGACTATGTAAAAGCAAGAGTAGCAGACAGCTTAATAAATCATCAGCAGGACCCTCTAGACCTTCCCCAAAAAACATAACATGATTTCTATGCATGTATGTGCGTTGAACAGCGCAAGTAATTTGGTTAATGTCAGTGGATAAATGTCACTTTCCCACAGCGCAGACAAAATCACTTGTACAGGCCCCTTCTGCAAAAGCATTACCGCTGTAGAAAGCAGTGAAAAGGTGAGGCAGTGTGCAGTCCCCCCACCCCCGACCCTGATCGGCCACGATCGGCCAAGGACCTCTCTATAAGAGCTGAGGGTGGAATTTTTCTGGACCTCAGTAACTTAGGGAGACATGGCTAAAGGGATCCTCAATCAATGGCCCAGCTTTTGCTCTGTGGCCTGTCCGAATATGTCTGTTCTCCAAATTACCTGCCGCTGCCCAGGTGTCAGATGGTGAGATGGAATGACCTCCCAGGAAGCATACTGGCAGATGATTTGCATAGGCACACCCCCTCTCCCTCTCTCTTAGCCCTGCTTACTCCACAGTAGCAAGTATCTGGGGAAAATATAGTGGTCGAGGTGGGGTAGCAGTAACTAGCAACTCTGAGAAAGTAAATCTGGGACACTTGGCGACCTGTGGGGAACAACTGCAGAGCTCAGTGCCCAGAAGTTTGTGGCACAGGGAGGAGGTCTGTTGGATTTCAGTAACTTGGAGACATGCAACCTGGTCGGGAGTGCTTCAGGTCTCCTTCCTTGCATGTTCCAAGCAACTCAACAAAGCATCAACAGGCTGAGATACCAACCACAGAGCCCCTTTCCACTTGATTAAAAGGCTAAAATCTTTTCCATGCAAATACATAGCCCCCAAATACCATATTTTCTTTGTTTTCTCTCTCTCTCCTCCCTGTCTCCTTCCCTCGCTCCCTCCCACCCTCCCGCACTCTCTCTTCCCCCCAGCCCCTCTCCCTCTCCCTACCATTAATTTTAAGTTTTCATGCACTGCAGCACATTGTGGCAATGGTATTTCACAATGGGACTGTTTGAAAGTTACAGAAATCAAAAAAGAAATCAACCAACTAAAAGCAGCCAAACCCGGAGTACTCTGCTCAGCCCCATTTAAAGATTAAGGCCCAGAAGCAAGTAAAGCTGTAGTTCAGAGCGATATTTGCAAATAGCACCTTAAAGCAGTTTACGCTGGAGTGCACAACAAGGGGGAAAGTGATAATACTGAGTTTGGTAGAATGGGATAAAAAAAAACAAAAGAAGCGTGCCACTTGTAAAAGTACAAGTCAAGAAATTGAAGGGGACGGGGCTGTTCATTCAGTCAAGAGGACTCACAAGTAAAAGGCTCCTGAGGCATTAGTGTTGAATTTGGCGCAAAATGCATTGTGTTGTCGTGTAATATGAATGAACATACAATTTCAATCTTCAATAAAGAAAGATCTATTAAAAAATCAACACTTGCAAATTAAGAAAGTTTCTGTCCAGTCATGTTCCAAAAATAGTGAATGCTTTACGAATGTGCGTGTCATCCTTTAGAGCAGGGGCCGATTTAAATTTCCCATTATCATTCCAATATTAGTACATGTGTTGCAGAAGCAAGCGCAAAGGGAGAGTCAATCAAACCATTGATTAGGACCTCTGGTCAAAGGTTTGCCATACCAAATGTCCTTATTTCAGAGGGCAGAAAGTCCAAACACCATTTAGATATCGGGTGGTATGAAATGAAGAGGCAAACAACAACGAATAAGCATTCTTTGCTGCTGTATTGATCTGGCCCTAAAGGGTTTTAGTTTAATGCCAATTATATTTAAAGATATAAAGATTAATGGTCCAGGGTGCTTGCAAAATGAAAACCCCCTCCCCATCACAATGGCTGGGTCATACAAGCCTGAGAGCATCACAATAGACCCAATAGACATGAGAAAAACTCGGTACCTCTGAGTGTATGTGGGCCCATGGCTGTATCAAGGACAAGGCAAAAACAGGAGGTGGCTTAAGGAGTCAGCACCAGAGGCTGTCCGATTGAGCCCTGTAAGCAACAGATGTTGGACCATCCTATAAAGGATTCTGAGGCTGATTTCAATTTTAACTTTGCTGCTGATTTAAGGATTGCTCAACCTTCGACCCACGTCTAGTTTGCTTGGATAAGCCCTGGAAATCTTTTACAGCTTGTACTGGTGGGAGATGATGTGACTTTATCAACTGCAACGGGATATGAGGCATGTGTGCCACAAAAAGCAGGTCTAGGATTTTTTTATAAGAAAGCCGCTTTAAGAAGGGAACTTTGGGCAACCCCACTGAGAGCAAAAGTATTACACAAAAGGTAAGGGGGTCAGTGGGTCAACTGATACAATAAACTAACTCACAGTCAAATGTGCTAAGTCCAAATACTACCTGTTTCTACATTTTCCAGGCTTTTTGTCTCATTTCTTAACAGATCCATTCCTATGTACCTCTGTGCTTTCAACAGAGTTTTCATTGTAATGGAGGGACATGCAGTATGCCTTAAACATGCCTGGGCAGGGAAGACTATGTAAAAGCAAGAGTAGCAGACAGCTTAATAAATCATCAGCAGGACCCTCTAGACCTTCCCCAAAAAACATAACATGATTTCTATGCATGTATGTGCGTTGAACAGCGCAAGTAATTTGGTTAATGTCAGTGGATAAATGTCACTTTCCCACAGCGCAGACAAAATCACTTGTACAGGCCCCTTCTGCAAAAGCATTACCGCTGTAGAAAGCAGTGAAAAGGTGAGGCAGTGTGCAGTCCCCCCACCCCCGACCCTGATCGGCCAAGGACCTCTCTATAAGAGCTGAGGGTGGAATTTTTCTGGACCTCAGTAACTTAGGGAGACATGGCTAAAGGGATCCTCAATCAACGGCCCAGCTTTTGCTCTGTGGCCTGTCCGAATATGTCTGTTCTCCAAATTACCTGCCGCTGCCCAGGTGTCAGATGGTGAGATGGAATGACCTCCCAGGAAGCATACTGGCAGATGATTTGCATAGGCACACCCCCTCTCCCTCTCTCTTAGCCCTGCTTACTCCACAGTAGCAAGTATCTGGGGAAAATATAGTGGTCGAGGTGGGGTAGCAGTAACTAGCAACTCTGAGAAAGTAAATCTGGGACACTTGGCGACCTGTGGGGAACAACTGCAGAGCTCAGTGCCCAGAAGTTTGTGGCACAGGGAGGAGGTCTGTTGGATTTCAGTAACTTGGAGACATGCAACCTGGTCGGGAGTGCTTCAGGTCTCCTTCCTTGCATGTTCCAAGCAACTCAACAAAGCATCAACAGGCTGAGATACCAACCACAGAGCCCCTTTCCACTTGATTAAAAGGCTAAAATCTTTTCCATGCAAATACATAGCCCCCAAATACCATATTTTCTTTGTTTTCTCTCTCTCTCCTCCCTGTCTCCTTCCCTCGCTCCCTCCCACCCTCCCGCACTCTCTCTTCCCCCCAGCCCCTCTCCCTCTCCCTACCATTAATTTTAAGTTTTCATGCACTGCAGCACATTGTGGCAATGGTATTTCACAATGGGACTGTTTGAAAGTTACAGAAATCAAAAAAGAAATCAACCAACTAAAAGCAGCCAAACCCGGAGTACTCTGCTCAGCCCCATTTAAAGATTAAGGCCCAGAAGCAAGTAAAGCTGTAGTTCAGAGCGATATTTGCAAATAGCACCTTAAAGCAGTTTACGCTGGAGTGCACAACAAGGGGGAAAGTGATAATACTGAGTTTGGTAGAATGGGATAAAAAAAAACAAAAGAAGCGTGCCACTTGTAAAAGTACAAGTCAAGAAATTGAAGGGGACGGGGCTGTTCATTCAGTCAAGAGGACTCACAAGTAAAAGGCTCCTGAGGCATTAGTGTTGAATTTGGCGCAAAATGCATTGTGTTGTCGTGTAATATGAATGAACATACAATTTCAATCTTCAATAAAGAAAGATCTATTAAAAAATCAACACTTGCAAATTAAGAAAGTTTCTGTCCAGTCATGTTCCAAAAATAGTGAATGCTTTACGAATGTGCGTGTCATCCTTTAGAGCAGGGGCCGATTTAAATTTCCCATTATCATTCCAATATTAGTACATGTGTTGCAGAAGCAAGCGCAAAGGGAGAGTCAATCAAACCATTGATTAGGACCTCTGGTCAAAGGTTTGCCATACCAAATGTCCTTATTTCAGAGGGCAGAAAGTCCAAACACCATTTAGATATCGGGTGGTATGAAATGAAGAGGCAAACAACAACGAATAAGCATTCTTTGCTGCTGTATTGATCTGGCCCTAAAGGGTTTTAGTTTAATGCCAATTATATTTAAAGATATAAAGATTAATGGTCCAGGGTGCTTGCAAAATGAAAACCCCCTCCCCATCACAATGGCTGGGTCATACAAGCCTGAGAGCATCACAATAGACCCAATAGACATGAGAAAAACTCGGTACCTCTGAGTGTATGTGGGCCCATGGCTGTATCAAGGACAAGGCAAAAACAGGAGGTGGCTTAAGGAGTCAGCACCAGAGGCTGTCCGATTGAGCCCTGTAAGCAACAGATGTTGGACCATCCTATAAAGGATTCTGAGGCTGATTTCAATTTTAACTTTGCTGCTGATTTAAGGATTGCTCAACCTTCGACCCACGTCTAGTTTGCTTGGATAAGCCCTGGAAATCTTTTACAGCTTGTACTGGTGGGAGATGATGTGACTTTATCAACTGCAACGGGATATGAGGCATGTGTGCCACAAAAAGCAGGTCTAGGATTTTTTTATAAGAAAGCCGCTTTAAGAAGGGAACTTTGGGCAACCCCACTGAGAGCAAAAGTATTACACAAAAGGTAAGGGGGTCAGTGGGTCAACTGATACAATAAACTAACTCACAGTCAAATGTGCTAAGTCCAAATACTACCTGTTTCTACATTTTCCAGGCTTTTTGTCTCATTTCTTAACAGATCCATTCCTATGTACCTCTGTGCTTTCAACAGAGTTTTCATTGTAAGGGAGGGACATACAGTATACCTTAAACATTCCTGGGCAGGGAAGACTCTATGTAAAAGCAAGAGTAGCAGACAGCTTAAAAGAATCATCAGCAGGACCCTCTAGACCTTCCCCAAAAAACATAACATTATTTCTCTGCATGCATGTGCGTTGAACAGCGCAAGTAGTTTGGTTAATGTCAGTGGATAAATGTCACTTTCCCACAGCGCAGAACAAAATCACTTGTACAGGCCCCTTCTGCAAAAGCATTACCACTGTAGAAAGCAGTGAAGGTGAGGCAGTGTGCAGTCACCTCCGACACTTCCCTCCTCTGATCGGCCACGATCGGCCAAGGACCTCTCTATGAGAGCTGAGGGTGGAATTTTCTGGACCTCTGTAACTTAGGGAGACATGGCAAAAGGGATCCTCAATCAACAGCTCAGCCTTTGCTTTGTGGCCTGTCCGTATATATCTGTTCTCCAAATTACCTGCCGCTGCCCAGGTGTCAGCTGGTGAGATGGAATGACCTCCCAGGTAGGATCCTGGCAGATGATTTGCATAGGCAAACCCCCTCGCTCTCTTTCTTACCCCTGCTTACTCCACAGTAGCAAGTATCTGGGCAAAATATAGTGGTCGAGGTAGGGTAGCAGTAACTAGCAACTCTGAGAAAGTAAATCTGGGGAGCTTGGCGACTTGTGGGGAACAACTGCAGAGCTCATCTCCCAGAACTTTGTGGCACGGGGAGAAGGTCTGTGGGATTTCAGTAACTTGGAGACATGCGACCTGGTCGGGAGTGCTTCAGGTCTCCTTCCTTGCATGTTCCAAGCAACTCAACAAAGCATCAACAGGCTGCCATGCCAGCCACAGAGCCCCTTTCCACATGATTAAAAGCCTAAAATCTTTTCCATGCAAACACATAGCCACCGAAAACCATATTTTCTTTGTTTTCTCTCTCTCTGTCTCTCTCTCCTCCCTCCCTCCCCCATAACCCCCCCCTCCCTACCATTCATTTTAAGTTTTCCTGCACTGCAGCACATTGTGACAATGGTATTTCACAATGGGACTGTTTGAAAGTTACAGAAATAAAAAAAGAATTAACCAACTAAAAGCAGCCAAATCCGGAGTACACTGCTAAGCCACAATTAAAGATTAAGGCCTAGAAGCAAGTAAAGCTGTAGTTCAGAGCGATGTTTGCAAATAGCTCCTTAAAGCAGTTGACGCTGGAGTGCACAACAAGAGGAAAAGTGATAATACTGAGTTTGGTAGAATGGGATAAAAAACAAAAGCAGCGTGCCACTTCTAAAAGTACAAGTCAAGAAATTGAAGGAGATGGGGCTGTTCATTCAGTCAATAGGACTCACAAGTAAAAGTCTCCCGAGGCATTAGTGTTGAATTTGGCCCAAAATGTATTGTGTTGTCGTGTATTATGTATGAAAATACAATTTCAATCTTCATTAAAAAAAGATGTATTAAAAAATAAATACTTGCAGATTAAGAAAGTTTCTGTCCTGTCGTGTGCCAAAAATAGTGAATGCTTTACGAATGTGCGTGTCATCCTTTGAAGCAGGGGCCAATTCTATTTTCCCATTTTCATTCCAATATTAGTACATGTTTTGCTGAGGTACATAGGAATGGATCTGTTAAGAAATGAAACCAAAAGCCTGGAAAAATGTTGAAACAGGTAGGATTTGGACTTACAATAAACGGACTCACAGTCAGATGTGCTATCCCTTGACCCACTGACCCGCTTACCTTTTGTGTAATCCTTTTGCTCTCAGCAGTGTTGTCCAAAGTTCCCTACTTAAAGAGACTTTCTTATAAAAAAAGATCCTAGACATGTTTTTTATGGCCCACATGCCTCATATCCCGTTGCTCTTGATAAACTCACATCATCTCCCACCAATACAAGCTGTAAAAGATGTCAAGGGCATAGCCAAGGAAATTAGACGTGGGCCGAAGGTTGAGCAATCCTTAAATCAGCAGCAAAAATAACATTGAAATCAGCTTCAGAATCTCTTAAAGGATGGGCCAACACTGGTTGCTTGCAGGGCGCAATCGGGCTGACGCCTTAAGGCAAGCGCAAAGGGAGAGCCAACCAAACCATTGATTAGGACCTCTGGACTTTCTGCTCTTTAACATAAGGACATTTGATATGGCAAACGTTTGACCAAACACCATTTAGATGTCGGATGGAATGGAATTAAGCGGCAAACAGCAATACATCAGCATTCTTTGCTGCTTTATTGATCTGGTCCTAAAGGGTTTGGTTTAATGCCAATTATATTTAAAGATAAAAAGATTCATGCTCAACGGTGCTTGCAAATCGACACCCCTCTCCCCATCACGATGGCTGGGTGATGCAAGAGTGAGAGCATCACAGCAGACCCAGAGACATGAGAAACACTCTGTACCTCTGAGTGCATGTGGGCCCATGGCTGGATCAAGGACAAGGCAAGAATAGGAGATGGCTTAAGGTGTCAGGACCCAGGCTGCCCCATTGCGCACTGCCAGCAACAGATGTTGGACCATCCTTTAAGAGATTCTGAGGCTTATTTCAATGTTAACTTTGCTGCTGATTAAAGGATTGCTCAACCTTCGACCCGCGTCTAGTTTGCTTGGCTAAGCCCTGAAAATCTTTTACAGCTTGTATTGGTGGGAGATGATGTGAGTTTATCAAGAGCAACGGGATATGAGGCATGTGTGCCACAAAATGCAGGTCTATGATCTTTTATTTGAAAGCCACTTTGGAAAACCCTACTGAGAACAAAAGGATTACACAAAAGGAAAGGGGGTCAGGGGGGCAAGGGATAGCACATCTGAATGTGAGTCAGTTAATTGTAAGTCCAAATCCTACGCGTTTCGACATTTTTCCAGGCTTTTTGTTTCAGTTCTTAACAGATCCATTCCTATGTACCTCTGTGCTTTCAACAGAGTTTTCATTGTAATGGAGGGACATGCAGTATGCCTTAAACATGCCTGGGCAGGGAAGACTATGTAAAAGCAAGAGTAGCAGACAGCTTAATAAATCATCAGCAGGACCCTCTAGACCTTCCCCAAAAAACATAACATGATTTCTATGCATGTATGTGCGTTGAACAGCGCAAGTAATTTGGTTAATGTCAGTGGATAAATGTCACTTTCCCACAGCGCAGACAAAATCACTTGTACAGGCCCCTTCTGCAAAAGCATTACCGCTGTAGAAAGCAGTGAAAAGGTGAGGCAGTGTGCAGTCCCCCCACCCCCGACCCTGATCGGCCACGATCGGCCAAGGACCTCTCTATAAGAGCTGAGGGTGGAATTTTTCTGGACCTCAGTAACTTAGGGAGACATGGCTAAAGGGATCCTCAATCAACGGCCCAGCTTTTGCTCTGTGGCCTGTCCGAATATGTCTGTTCTCCAAATTACCTGCCGCTGCCCAGGTGTCAGATGGTGAGATGGAATGACCTCCCAGGAAGCATACTGGCAGATGATTTGCATAGGCACACCCCCTCTCCCTCTCTCTTAGCCCTGCTTACTCCACAGTAGCAAGTATCTGGGGAAAATATAGTGGTCGAGGTGGGGTAGCAGTAACTAGCAACTCTGAGAAAGTAAATCTGGGACACTTGGCGACCTGTGGGGAACAACTGCAGAGCTCAGTGCCCAGAAGTTTGTGGCACAGGGAGGAGGTCTGTTGGATTTCAGTAACTTGGAGACATGCAACCTGGTCGGGAGTGCTTCAGGTCTCCTTCCTTGCATGTTCCAAGCAACTCAACAAAGCATCAACAGGCTGAGATACCAACCACAGAGCCCCTTTCCACTTGATTAAAAGGCTAAAATCTTTTCCATGCAAATACATAGCCCCCAAATACCATATTTTCTTTGTTTTCTCTCTCTCTCCTCCCTGTCTCCTTCCCTCGCTCCCTCCCACCCTCCCGCACTCTCTCTTCCCCCCAGCCCCTCTCCCTCTCCCTACCATTAATTTTAAGTTTTCATGCACTGCAGCACATTGTGGCAATGGTATTTCACAATGGGACTGTTTGAAAGTTACAGAAATCAAAAAAGAAATCAACCAACTAAAAGCAGCCAAACCCGGAGTACTCTGCTCAGCCCCATTTAAAGATTAAGGCCCAGAAGCAAGTAAAGCTGTAGTTCAGAGCGATATTTGCAAATAGCACCTTAAAGCAGTTTACGCTGGAGTGCACAACAAGGGGGAAAGTGATAATACTGAGTTTGGTAGAATGGGATAAAAAAAAACAAAAGAAGCGTGCCACTTGTAAAAGTACAAGTCAAGAAATTGAAGGGGACGGGGCTGTTCATTCAGTCAAGAGGACTCACAAGTAAAAGGCTCCTGAGGCATTAGTGTTGAATTTGGCGCAAAATGCATTGTGTTGTCGTGTAATATGAATGAACATACAATTTCAATCTTCAATAAAGAAAGATCTATTAAAAAATCAACACTTGCAAATTAAGAAAGTTTCTGTCCAGTCATGTTCCAAAAATAGTGAATGCTTTACGAATGTGCGTGTCATCCTTTAGAGCAGGGGCCGATTTAAATTTCCCATTATCATTCCAATATTAGTACATGTGTTGCAGAAGCAAGCGCAAAGGGAGAGTCAATCAAACCATTGATTAGGACCTCTGGTCAAAGGTTTGCCATACCAAATGTCCTTATTTCAGAGGGCAGAAAGTCCAAACACCATTTAGATATCGGGTGGTATGAAATGAAGAGGCAAACAACAACGAATAAGCATTCTTTGCTGCTGTATTGATCTGGCCCTAAAGGGTTTTAGTTTAATGCCAATTATATTTAAAGATATAAAGATTAATGGTCCAGGGTGCTTGCAAAATGAAAACCCCCTCCCCATCACAATGGCTGGGTCATACAAGCCTGAGAGCATCACAATAGACCCAATAGACATGAGAAAAACTCGGTACCTCTGAGTGTATGTGGGCCCATGGCTGTATCAAGGACAAGGCAAAAACAGGAGGTGGCTTAAGGAGTCAGCACCAGAGGCTGTCCGATTGAGCCCTGTAAGCAACAGATGTTGGACCATCCTATAAAGGATTCTGAGGCTGATTTCAATTTTAACTTTGCTGCTGATTTAAGGATTGCTCAACCTTCGACCCACGTCTAGTTTGCTTGGATAAGCCCTGGAAATCTTTTACAGCTTGTACTGGTGGGAGATGATGTGACTTTATCAACTGCAACGGGATATGAGGCATGTGTGCCACAAAAAGCAGGTCTAGGATTTTTTTATAAGAAAGCCGCTTTAAGAAGGGAACTTTGGGCAACCCCACTGAGAGCAAAAGTATTACACAAAAGGTAAGGGGGTCAGTGGGTCAACTGATACAATAAACTAACTCACAGTCAAATGTGCTAAGTCCAAATACTACCTGTTTCTACATTTTCCAGGCTTTTTGTCTCATTTCTTAACAGATCCATTCCTATGTACCTCTGTGCTTTCAACAGAGTTTTCATTGTAATGGAGGGACATGCAGTATGCCTTAAACATGCCTGGGCAGGGAAGACTATGTAAAAGCAAGAGTAGCAGACAGCTTAATAAATCATCAGCAGGACCCTCTAGACCTTCCCCAAAAAACATAACATGATTTCTATGCATGTATGTGCGTTGAACAGCGCAAGTAATTTGGTTAATGTCAGTGGATAAATGTCACTTTCCCACAGCGCAGACAAAATCACTTGTACAGGCCCCTTCTGCAAAAGCATTACCGCTGTAGAAAGCAGTGAAAAGGTGAGGCAGTGTGCAGTCCCCCCACCCCCGACCCTGATCGGCCACGATCGGCCAAGGACCTCTCTATAAGAGCTGAGGGTGGAATTTTTCTGGACCTCAGTAACTTAGGGAGACATGGCTAAAGGGATCCTCAATCAACGGCCCAGCTTTTGCTCTGTGGCCTGTCCGAATATGTCTGTTCTCCAAATTACCTGCCGCTGCCCAGGTGTCAGATGGTGAGATGGAATGACCTCCCAGGAAGCATACTGGCAGATGATTTGCATAGGCACACCCCCTCTCTCTTAGCCCTGCTTACTCCACAGTAGCAAGTATCTGGGGAAAATATAGTGGTCGAGGTGGGGTAGCAGTAACTAGCAACTCTGAGAAAGTAAATCTGGGACACTTGGCGACCTGTGGGGAACAACTGCAGAGCTCAGTGCCCAGAAGTTTGTGGCACAGGGAGGAGGTCTGTTGGATTTCAGTAACTTGGAGACATGCAACCTGGTCGGGAGTGCTTCAGGTCTCCTTCCTTGCATGTTCCAAGCAACTCAACAAAGCATCAACAGGCTGAGATACCAACCACAGAGCCCCTTTCCACTTGATTAAAAGGCTAAAATCTTTTCCATGCAAATACATAGCCCCCAAATACCATATTTTCTTTGTTTTCTCTCTCTCTCCTCCCTGTCTCCTTCCCTCGCTCCCTCCCACCCTCCCGCACTCTCTCTTCCCCCCAGCCCCTCTCCCTCTCCCTACCATTAATTTTAAGTTTTCATGCACTGCAGCACATTGTGGCAATGGTATTTCACAATGGGACTGTTTGAAAGTTACAGAAATCAAAAAAGAAATCAACCAACTAAAAGCAGCCAAACCCGGAGTACTCTGCTCAGCCCCATTTAAAGATTAAGGCCCAGAAGCAAGTAAAGCTGTAGTTCAGAGCGATATTTGCAAATAGCACCTTAAAGCAGTTTACGCTGGAGTGCACAACAAGGGGGAAAGTGATAATACTGAGTTTGGTAGAATGGGATAAAAAAAAACAAAAGAAGCGTGCCACTTGTAAAAGTACAAGTCAAGAAATTGAAGGGGACGGGGCTGTTCATTCAGTCAAGAGGACTCACAAGTAAAAGGCTCCTGAGGCATTAGTGTTGAATTTGGCGCAAAATGCATTGTGTTGTCGTGTAATATGAATGAACATACAATTTCAATCTTCAATAAAGAAAGATCTATTAAAAAATCAACACTTGCAAATTAAGAAAGTTTCTGTCCAGTCATGTTCCAAAAATAGTGAATGCTTTACGAATGTGCGTGTCATCCTTTAGAGCAGGGGCCGATTTAAATTTCCCATTATCATTCCAATATTAGTACATGTGTTGCAGAAGCAAGCGCAAAGGGAGAGTCAATCAAACCATTGATTAGGACCTCTGGTCAAAGGTTTGCCATACCAAATGTCCTTATTTCAGAGGGCAGAAAGTCCAAACACCATTTAGATATCGGGTGGTATGAAATGAAGAGGCAAACAACAACGAATAAGCATTCTTTGCTGCTGTATTGATCTGGCCCTAAAGGGTTTTAGTTTAATGCCAATTATATTTAAAGATATAAAGATTAATGGTCCAGGGTGCTTGCAAAATGAAAACCCCCTCCCCATCACAATGGCTGGGTCATACAAGCCTGAGAGCATCACAATAGACCCAATAGACATGAGAAAAACTCGGTACCTCTGAGTGTATGTGGGCCCATGGCTGTATCAAGGACAAGGCAAAAACAGGAGGTGGCTTAAGGAGTCAGCACCAGAGGCTGTCCGATTGAGCCCTGTAAGCAACAGATGTTGGACCATCCTATAAAGGATTCTGAGGCTGATTTCAATTTTAACTTTGCTGCTGATTTAAGGATTGCTCAACCTTCGACCCACGTCTAGTTTGCTTGGATAAGCCCTGGAAATCTTTTACAGCTTGTACTGGTGGGAGATGATGTGACTTTATCAACTGCAACGGGATATGAGGCATGTGTGCCACAAAAAGCAGGTCTAGGATTTTTTTATAAGAAAGCCGCTTTAAGAAGGGAACTTTGGGCAACCCCACTGAGAGCAAAAGTATTACACAAAAGGTAAGGGGGTCAGTGGGTCAACTGATACAATAAACTAACTCACAGTCAAATGTGCTAAGTCCAAATACTACCTGTTTCTACATTTTCCAGGCTTTTTGTCTCATTTCTTAACAGATCCATTCCTATGTACCTCTGTGCTTTCAACAGAGTTTTCATTGTAATGGAGGGACATGCAGTATGCCTTAAACATGCCTGGGCAGGGAAGACTATGTAAAAGCAAGAGTAGCAGACAGCTTAATAAATCATCAGCAGGACCCTCTAGACCTTCCCCAAAAAACATAACATGATTTCTATGCATGTATGTGCGTTGAACAGCGCAAGTAATTTGGTTAATGTCAGTGGATAAATGTCACTTTCCCACAGCGCAGACAAAATCACTTGTACAGGCCCCTTCTGCAAAAGCATTACCGCTGTAGAAAGCAGTGAAAAGGTGAGGCAGTGTGCAGTCCCCCCACCCCCGACCCTGATCGGCCAAGGACCTCTCTATAAGAGCTGAGGGTGGAATTTTTCTGGACCTCAGTAACTTAGGGAGACATGGCTAAAGGGATCCTCAATCAACGGCCCAGCTTTTGCTCTGTGGCCTGTCCGAATATGTCTGTTCTCCAAATTACCTGCCGCTGCCCAGGTGTCAGATGGTGAGATGGAATGACCTCCCAGGAAGCATACTGGCAGATGATTTGCATAGGCACACCCCCTCTCTCTTAGCCCTGCTTACTCCACAGTAGCAAGTATCTGGGGAAAATATAGTGGTCGAGGTGGGGTAGCAGTAACTAGCAACTCTGAGAAAGTAAATCTGGGACACTTGGCGACCTGTGGGGAACAACTGCAGAGCTCAGTGCCCAGAAGTTTGTGGCACAGGGAGGAGGTCTGTTGGATTTCAGTAACTTGGAGACATGCAACCTGGTCGGGAGTGCTTCAGGTCTCCTTCCTTGCATGTTCCAAGCAACTCAACAAAGCATCAACAGGCTGAGATACCAACCACAGAGCCCCTTTCCACTTGATTAAAAGGCTAAAATCTTTTCCATGCAAATACATAGCCCCCAAATACCATATTTTCTTTGTTTTCTCTCTCTCTCCTCCCTGTCTCCTTCCCTCGCTCCCTCCCACCCTCCCGCACTCTCTCTTCCCCCCAGCCCCTCTCCCTCTCCCTACCATTAATTTTAAGTTTTCATGCACTGCAGCACATTGTGGCAATGGTATTTCACAATGGGACTGTTTGAAAGTTACAGAAATCAAAAAAGAAATCAACCAACTAAAAGCAGCCAAACCCGGAGTACTCTGCTCAGCCCCATTTAAAGATTAAGGCCCAGAAGCAAGTAAAGCTGTAGTTCAGAGCGATATTTGCAAATAGCACCTTAAAGCAGTTTACGCTGGAGTGCACAACAAGGGGGAAAGTGATAATACTGAGTTTGGTAGAATGGGATAAAAAAAAACAAAAGAAGCGTGCCACTTGTAAAAGTACAAGTCAAGAAATTGAAGGGGACGGGGCTGTTCATTCAGTCAAGAGGACTCACAAGTAAAAGGCTCCTGAGGCATTAGTGTTGAATTTGGCGCAAAATGCATTGTGTTGTCGTGTAATATGAATGAACATACAATTTCAATCTTCAATAAAGAAAGATCTATTAAAAAATCAACACTTGCAAATTAAGAAAGTTTCTGTCCAGTCATGTTCCAAAAATAGTGAATGCTTTACGAATGTGCGTGTCATCCTTTAGAGCAGGGGCCGATTTAAATTTCCCATTATCATTCCAATATTAGTACATGTGTTGCAGAAGCAAGCGCAAAGGGAGAGTCAATCAAACCATTGATTAGGACCTCTGGTCAAAGGTTTGCCATACCAAATGTCCTTATTTCAGAGGGCAGAAAGTCCAAACACCATTTAGATATCGGGTGGTATGAAATGAAGAGGCAAACAACAACGAATAAGCATTCTTTGCTGCTGTATTGATCTGGCCCTAAAGGGTTTTAGTTTAATGCCAATTATATTTAAAGATATAAAGATTAATGGTCCAGGGTGCTTGCAAAATGAAAACCCCCTCCCCATCACAATGGCTGGGTCATACAAGCCTGAGAGCATCACAATAGACCCAATAGACATGAGAAAAACTCGGTACCTCTGAGTGTATGTGGGCCCATGGCTGTATCAAGGACAAGGCAAAAACAGGAGGTGGCTTAAGGAGTCAGCACCAGAGGCTGTCCGATTGAGCCCTGTAAGCAACAGATGTTGGACCATCCTATAAAGGATTCTGAGGCTGATTTCAATTTTAACTTTGCTGCTGATTTAAGGATTGCTCAACCTTCGACCCACGTCTAGTTTGCTTGGATAAGCCCTGGAAATCTTTTACAGCTTGTACTGGTGGGAGATGATGTGACTTTATCAACTGCAACGGGATATGAGGCATGTGTGCCACAAAAAGCAGGTCTAGGATTTTTTTATAAGAAAGCCGCTTTAAGAAGGGAACTTTGGGCAACCCCACTGAGAGCAAAAGTATTACACAAAAGGTAAGGGGGTCAGTGGGTCAACTGATACAATAAACTAACTCACAGTCAAATGTGCTAAGTCCAAATACTACCTGTTTCTACATTTTCCAGGCTTTTTGTCTCATTTCTTAACAGATCCATTCCTATGTACCTCTGTGCTTTCAACAGAGTTTTCATTGTAATGGAGGGACATGCAGTATGCCTTAAACATGCCTGGGCAGGGAAGACTATGTAAAAGCAAGAGTAGCAGACAGCTTAATAAATCATCAGCAGGACCCTCTAGACCTTCCCCAAAAAACATAACATGATTTCTATGCATGTATGTGCGTTGAACAGCGCAAGTAATTTGGTTAATGTCAGTGGATAAATGTCACTTTCCCACAGCGCAGACAAAATCACTTGTACAGGCCCCTTCTGCAAAAGCATTACCGCTGTAGAAAGCAGTGAAAAGGTGAGGCAGTGTGCAGTCCCCCCACCCCCGACCCTGATCGGCCACGATCGGCCAAGGACCTCTCTATAAGAGCTGAGGGTGGAATTTTTCTGGACCTCAGTAACTTAGGGAGACATGGCTAAAGGGATCCTCAATCAACGGCCCAGCTTTTGCTCTGTGGCCTGTCCGAATATGTCTGTTCTCCAAATTACCTGCCGCTGCCCAGGTGTCAGATGGTGAGATGGAATGACCTCCCAGGAAGCATACTGGCAGATGATTTGCATAGGCACACCCCCTCTCCCTCTCTCTTAGCCCTGCTTACTCCACAGTAGCAAGTATCTGGGGAAAATATAGTGGTCGAGGTGGGGTAGCAGTAACTAGCAACTCTGAGAAAGTAAATCTGGGACACTTGGCGACCTGTGGGGAACAACTGCAGAGCTCAGTGCCCAGAAGTTTGTGGCACAGGGAGGAGGTCTGTTGGATTTCAGTAACTTGGAGACATGCAACCTGGTCGGGAGTGCTTCAGGTCTCCTTCCTTGCATGTTCCAAGCAACTCAACAAAGCATCAACAGGCTGAGATACCAACCACAGAGCCCCTTTCCACTTGATTAAAAGGCTAAAATCTTTTCCATGCAAATACATAGCCCCCAAATACCATATTTTCTTTGTTTTCTCTCTCTCTCCTCCCTGTCTCCTTCCCTCGCTCCCTCCCACCCTCCCGCACTCTCTCTTCCCCCCAGCCCCTCTCCCTCTCCCTACCATTAATTTTAGGTTTTCATGCACTGCAGCACATTGTGGCAATGGTATTTCACAATGGGACTGTTTGAAAGTTACAGAAATCAAAAAAGAAATCAACCAACTAAAAGCAGCCAAACCCGGAGTACTCTGCTCAGCCCCATTTAAAGATTAAGGCCCAGAAGCAAGTAAAGCTGTAGTTCAGAGCGATATTTGCAAATAGCACCTTAAAGCAGTTTACGCTGGAGTGCACAACAAGGGGGAAAGTGATAATACTGAGTTTGGTAGAATGGGATAAAAAAAAACAAAAGAAGCGTGCCACTTGTAAAAGTACAAGTCAAGAAATTGAAGGGGACGGGGCTGTTCATTCAGTCAAGAGGACTCACAAGTAAAAGGCTCCTGAGGCATTAGTGTTGAATTTGGCGCAAAATGCATTGTGTTGTCGTGTAATATGAATGAACATACAATTTCAATCTTCAATAAAGAAAGATCTATTAAAAAATCAACACTTGCAAATTAAGAAAGTTTCTGTCCAGTCATGTTCCAAAAATAGTGAATGCTTTACGAATGTGCGTGTCATCCTTTAGAGCAGGGGCCGATTTAAATTTCCCATTATCATTCCAATATTAGTACATGTGTTGCAGAAGCAAGCGCAAAGGGAGAGTCAATCAAACCATTGATTAGGACCTCTGGTCAAAGGTTTGCCATACCAAATGTCCTTATTTCAGAGGGCAGAAAGTCCAAACACCATTTAGATATCGGGTGGTATGAAATGAAGAGGCAAACAACAACGAATAAGCATTCTTTGCTGCTGTATTGATCTGGCCCTAAAGGGTTTTAGTTTAATGCCAATTATATTTAAAGATATAAAGATTAATGGTCCAGGGTGCTTGCAAAATGAAAACCCCCTCCCCATCACAATGGCTGGGTCATACAAGCCTGAGAGCATCACAATAGACCCAATAGACATGAGAAAAACTCGGTACCTCTGAGTGTATGTGGGCCCATGGCTGTATCAAGGACAAGGCAAAAACAGGAGGTGGCTTAAGGAGTCAGCACCAGAGGCTGTCCGATTGAGCCCTGTAAGCAACAGATGTTGGACCATCCTATAAAGGATTCTGAGGCTGATTTCAATTTTAACTTTGCTGCTGATTTAAGGATTGCTCAACCTTCGACCCACGTCTAGTTTGCTTGGATAAGCCCTGGAAATCTTTTACAGCTTGTACTGGTGGGAGATGATGTGACTTTATCAACTGCAACGGGATATGAGGCATGTGTGCCACAAAAAGCAGGTCTAGGATTTTTTTATAAGAAAGCCGCTTTAAGAAGGGAACTTTGGGCAACCCCACTGAGAGCAAAAGTATTACACAAAAGGTAAGGGGGTCAGTGGGTCAACTGATACAATAAACTAACTCACAGTCAAATGTGCTAAGTCCAAATACTACCTGTTTCTACATTTTCCAGGCTTTTTGTCTCATTTCTTAACAGATCCATTCCTATGTACCTCTGTGCTTTCAACAGAGTTTTCATTGTAATGGAGGGACATGCAGTATGCCTTAAACATGCCTGGGCAGGGAAGACTATGTAAAAGCAAGAGTAGCAGACAGCTTAATAAATCATCAGCAGGACCCTCTAGACCTTCCCCAAAAAACATAACATGATTTCTATGCATGTATGTGCGTTGAACAGCGCAAGTAATTTGGTTAATGTCAGTGGATAAATGTCACTTTCCCACAGCGCAGACAAAATCACTTGTACAGGCCCCTTCTGCAAAAGCATTACCGCTGTAGAAAGCAGTGAAAAGGTGAGGCAGTGTGCAGTCCCCCCACCCCCGACCCTGATCGGCCAAGGACCTCTCTATAAGAGCTGAGGGTGGAATTTTTCTGGACCTCAGTAACTTAGGGAGACATGGCTAAAGGGATCCTCAATCAACGGCCCAGCTTTTGCTCTGTGGCCTGTCCGAATATGTCTGTTCTCCAAATTACCTGCCGCTGCCCAGGTGTCAGATGGTGAGATGGAATGACCTCCCAGGAAGCATACTGGCAGATGATTTGCATAGGCACACCCCCTCTCCCTCTCTCTTAGCCCTGCTTACTCCACAGTAGCAAGTATCTGGGGAAAATATAGTGGTCGAGGTGGGGTAGCAGTAACTAGCAACTCTGAGAAAGTAAATCTGGGACACTTGGCGACCTGTGGGGAACAACTGCAGAGCTCAGTGCCCAGAAGTTTGTGGCACAGGGAGGAGGTCTGTTGGATTTCAGTAACTTGGAGACATGCAACCTGGTCGGGAGTGCTTCAGGTCTCCTTCCTTGCATGTTCCAAGCAACTCAACAAAGCATCAACAGGCTGAGATACCAACCACAGAGCCCCTTTCCACTTGATTAAAAGGCTAAAATCTTTTCCATGCAAATACATAGCCCCCAAATACCATATTTTCTTTGTTTTCTCTCTCTCTCCTCCCTGTCTCCTTCCCTCGCTCCCTCCCACCCTCCCGCACTCTCTCTTCCCCCCAGCCCCTCTCCCTCTCCCTACCATTAATTTTAGGTTTTCATGCACTGCAGCACATTGTGGCAATGGTATTTCACAATGGGACTGTTTGAAAGTTACAGAAATCAAAAAAGAAATCAACCAACTAAAAGCAGCCAAACCCGGAGTACTCTGCTCAGCCCCATTTAAAGATTAAGGCCCAGAAGCAAGTAAAGCTGTAGTTCAGAGCGATATTTGCAAATAGCACCTTAAAGCAGTTTACGCTGGAGTGCACAACAAGGGGGAAAGTGATAATACTGAGTTTGGTAGAATGGGATAAAAAAAAACAAAAGAAGCGTGCCACTTGTAAAAGTACAAGTCAAGAAATTGAAGGGGACGGGGCTGTTCATTCAGTCAAGAGGACTCACAAGTAAAAGGCTCCTGAGGCATTAGTGTTGAATTTGGCGCAAAATGCATTGTGTTGTCGTGTAATATGAATGAACATACAATTTCAATCTTCAATAAAGAAAGATCTATTAAAAAATCAACACTTGCAAATTAAGAAAGTTTCTGTCCAGTCATGTTCCAAAAATAGTGAATGCTTTACGAATGTGCGTGTCATCCTTTAGAGCAGGGGCCGATTTAAATTTCCCATTATCATTCCAATATTAGTACATGTGTTGCAGAAGCAAGCGCAAAGGGAGAGTCAATCAAACCATTGATTAGGACCTCTGGTCAAAGGTTTGCCATACCAAATGTCCTTATTTCAGAGGGCAGAAAGTCCAAACACCATTTAGATATCGGGTGGTATGAAATGAAGAGGCAAACAACAACGAATAAGCATTCTTTGCTGCTGTATTGATCTGGCCCTAAAGGGTTTTAGTTTAATGCCAATTATATTTAAAGATATAAAGATTAATGGTCCAGGGTGCTTGCAAAATGAAAACCCCCTCCCCATCACAATGGCTGGGTCATACAAGCCTGAGAGCATCACAATAGACCCAATAGACATGAGAAAAACTCGGTACCTCTGAGTGTATGTGGGCCCATGGCTGTATCAAGGACAAGGCAAAAACAGGAGGTGGCTTAAGGAGTCAGCACCAGAGGCTGTCCGATTGAGCCCTGTAAGCAACAGATGTTGGACCATCCTATAAAGGATTCTGAGGCTGATTTCAATTTTAACTTTGCTGCTGATTTAAGGATTGCTCAACCTTCGACCCACGTCTAGTTTGCTTGGATAAGCCCTGGAAATCTTTTACAGCTTGTACTGGTGGGAGATGATGTGACTTTATCAACTGCAACGGGATATGAGGCATGTGTGCCACAAAAAGCAGGTCTAGGATTTTTTTATAAGAAAGCCGCTTTAAGAAGGGAACTTTGGGCAACCCCACTGAGAGCAAAAGTATTACACAAAAGGTAAGGGGGTCAGTGGGTCAACTGATACAATAAACTAACTCACAGTCAAATGTGCTAAGTCCAAATACTACCTGTTTCTACATTTTCCAGGCTTTTTGTCTCATTTCTTAACAGATCCATTCCTATGTACCTCTGTGCTTTCAACAGAGTTTTCATTGTAATGGAGGGACATGCAGTATGCCTTAAACATGCCTGGGCAGGGAAGACTATGTAAAAGCAAGAGTAGCAGACAGCTTAATAAATCATCAGCAGGACCCTCTAGACCTTCCCCAAAAAACATAACATGATTTCTATGCATGTATGTGCGTTGAACAGCGCAAGTAATTTGGTTAATGTCAGTGGATAAATGTCACTTTCCCACAGCGCAGACAAAATCACTTGTACAGGCCCCTTCTGCAAAAGCATTACCGCTGTAGAAAGCAGTGAAAAGGTGAGGCAGTGTGCAGTCCCCCCACCCCCGACCCTGATCGGCCAAGGACCTCTCTATAAGAGCTGAGGGTGGAATTTTTCTGGACCTCAGTAACTTAGGGAGACATGGCTAAAGGGATCCTCAATCAACGGCCCAGCTTTTGCTCTGTGGCCTGTCCGAATATGTCTGTTCTCCAAATTACCTGCCGCTGCCCAGGTGTCAGATGGTGAGATGGAATGACCTCCCAGGAAGCATACTGGCAGATGATTTGCATAGGCACACCCCCTCTCCCTCTCTCTTAGCCCTGCTTACTCCACAGTAGCAAGTATCTGGGGAAAATATAGTGGTCGAGGTGGGGTAGCAGTAACTAGCAACTCTGAGAAAGTAAATCTGGGACACTTGGCGACCTGTGGGGAACAACTGCAGAGCTCAGTGCCCAGAAGTTTGTGGCACAGGGAGGAGGTCTGTTGGATTTCAGTAACTTGGAGACATGCAACCTGGTCGGGAGTGCTTCAGGTCTCCTTCCTTGCATGTTCCAAGCAACTCAACAAAGCATCAACAGGCTGAGATACCAACCACAGAGCCCCTTTCCACTTGATTAAAAGGCTAAAATCTTTTCCATGCAAATACATAGCCCCCAAATACCATATTTTCTTTGTTTTCTCTCTCTCTCCTCCCTGTCTCCTTCCCTCGCTCCCTCCCACCCTCCCACCCTCCCGCACTCTCTCTTCCCCCCAGCCCCTCTCCCTCTCCCTACCATTAATTTTAAGTTTTCATGCACTGCAGCACATTGTGGCAATGGTATTTCACAATGGGACTGTTTGAAAGTTACAGAAATCAAAAAAGAAATCAACCAACTAAAAGCAGCCAAACCCGGAGTACTCTGCTCAGCCCCATTTAAAGATTAAGGCCCAGAAGCAAGTAAAGCTGTAGTTCAGAGCGATATTTGCAAATAGCACCTTAAAGCAGTTTACGCTGGAGTGCACAACAAGGGGGAAAGTGATAATACTGAGTTTGGTAGAATGGGATAAAAAAAAACAAAAGAAGCGTGCCACTTGTAAAAGTACAAGTCAAGAAATTGAAGGGGACGGGGCTGTTCATTCAGTCAAGAGGACTCACAAGTAAAAGGCTCCTGAGGCATTAGTGTTGAATTTGGCGCAAAATGCATTGTGTTGTCGTGTAATATGAATGAACATACAATTTCAATCTTCAATAAAGAAAGATCTATTAAAAAATCAACACTTGCAAATTAAGAAAGTTTCTGTCCAGTCATGTTCCAAAAATAGTGAATGCTTTACGAATGTGCGTGTCATCCTTTAGAGCAGGGGCCGATTTAAATTTCCCATTATCATTCCAATATTAGTACATGTGTTGCAGAAGCAAGCGCAAAGGGAGAGTCAATCAAACCATTGATTAGGACCTCTGGTCAAAGGTTTGCCATACCAAATGTCCTTATTTCAGAGGGCAGAAAGTCCAAACACCATTTAGATATCGGGTGGTATGAAATGAAGAGGCAAACAACAACGAATAAGCATTCTTTGCTGCTGTATTGATCTGGCCCTAAAGGGTTTTAGTTTAATGCCAATTATATTTAAAGATATAAAGATTAATGGTCCAGGGTGCTTGCAAAATGAAAACCCCCTCCCCATCACAATGGCTGGGTCATACAAGCCTGAGAGCATCACAATAGACCCAATAGACATGAGAAAAACTCGGTACCTCTGAGTGTATGTGGGCCCATGGCTGTATCAAGGACAAGGCAAAAACAGGAGGTGGCTTAAGGAGTCAGCACCAGAGGCTGTCCGATTGAGCCCTGTAAGCAACAGATGTTGGACCATCCTATAAAGGATTCTGAGGCTGATTTCAATTTTAACTTTGCTGCTGATTTAAGGATTGCTCAACCTTCGACCCACGTCTAGTTTGCTTGGATAAGCCCTGGAAATCTTTTACAGCTTGTACTGGTGGGAGATGATGTGACTTTATCAACTGCAACGGGATATGAGGCATGTGTGCCACAAAAAGCAGGTCTAGGATTTTTTTATAAGAAAGCCGCTTTAAGAAGGGAACTTTGGGCAACCCCACTGAGAGCAAAAGTATTACACAAAAGGTAAGGGGGTCAGTGGGTCAACTGATACAATAAACTAACTCACAGTCAAATGTGCTAAGTCCAAATACTACCTGTTTCTACATTTTCCAGGCTTTTTGTCTCATTTCTTAACAGATCCATTCCTATGTACCTCTGTGCTTTCAACAGAGTTTTCATTGTAATGGAGGGACATGCAGTATGCCTTAAACATGCCTGGGCAGGGAAGACTATGTAAAAGCAAGAGTAGCAGACAGCTTAATAAATCATCAGCAGGACCCTCTAGACCTTCCCCAAAAAACATAACATGATTTCTATGCATGTATGTGCGTTGAACAGCGCAAGTAATTTGGTTAATGTCAGTGGATAAATGTCACTTTCCCACAGCGCAGACAAAATCACTTGTACAGGCCCCTTCTGCAAAAGCATTACCGCTGTAGAAAGCAGTGAAAAGGTGAGGCAGTGTGCAGTCCCCCCACCCCCGACCCTGATCGGCCACGATCGGCCAAGGACCTCTCTATAAGAGCTGAGGGTGGAATTTTTCTGGACCTCAGTAATTTAGGGAGACATGGCTAAAGGGATCCTCAATCAACGGCCCAGCTTTTGCTCTGTGGCCTGTCCGAATATGTCTGTTCTCCAAATTACCTGCCGCTGCCCAGGTGTCAGATGGTGAGATGGAATGACCTCCCAGGAAGCATACTGGCAGATGATTTGCATAGGCACACCCCCTCTCTCTTAGCCCTGCTTACTCCACAGTAGCAAGTATCTGGGGAAAATATAGTGGTCGAGGTGGGGTAGCAGTAACTAGCAACTCTGAGAAAGTAAATCTGGGACACTTGGCGACCTGTGGGGAACAACTGCAGAGCTCAGTGCCCAGAAGTTTGTGGCACAGGGAGGAGGTCTGTTGGATTTCAGTAACTTGGAGACATGCAACCTGGTCGGGAGTGCTTCAGGTCTCCTTCCTTGCATGTTCCAAGCAACTCAACAAAGCATCAACAGGCTGAGATACCAACCACAGAGCCCCTTTCCACTTGATTAAAAGGCTAAAATCTTTTCCATGCAAATACATAGCCCCCAAATACCATATTTTCTTTGTTTTCTCTCTCTCTCCTCCCTGTCTCCTTCCCTCGCTCCCTCCCACCCTCCCGCACTCTCTCTTCCCCCCAGCCCCTCTCCCTCTCCCTACCATTAATTTTAAGTTTTCATGCACTGCAGCACATTGTGGCAATGGTATTTCACAATGGGACTGTTTGAAAGTTACAGAAATCAAAAAAGAAATCAACCAACTAAAAGCAGCCAAACCCGGAGTACTCTGCTCAGCCCCATTTAAAGATTAAGGCCCAGAAGCAAGTAAAGCTGTAGTTCAGAGCGATATTTGCAAATAGCACCTTAAAGCAGTTTACGCTGGAGTGCACAACAAGAGGGAAAGTGATAATACTGAGTTTGGTAGAATGGGATAAAAAAAAACAAAAGAAGCGTGCCACTTGTAAAAGTACAAGTCAAGAAATTGAAGGGGACGGGGCTGTTCATTCAGTCAAGAGGACTCACAAGTAAAAGGCTCCTGAGGCATTAGTGTTGAATTTGGCGCAAAATGCATTGTGTTGTCGTGTAATATGAATGAACATACAATTTCAATCTTCAATAAAGAAAGATCTATTAAAAAATCAACACTTGCAAATTAAGAAAGTTTCTGTCCAGTCATGTTCCAAAAATAGTGAATGCTTTACGAATGTGCGTGTCATCCTTTAGAGCAGGGGCCGATTTAAATTTCCCATTATCATTCCAATATTAGTACATGTGTTGCAGAAGCAAGCGCAAAGGGAGAGTCAATCAAACCATTGATTAGGACCTCTGGTCAAAGGTTTGCCATACCAAATGTCCTTATTTCAGAGGGCAGAAAGTCCAAACACCATTTAGATATCGGGTGGTATGAAATGAAGAGGCAAACAACAACGAATAAGCATTCTTTGCTGCTGTATTGATCTGGCCCTAAAGGGTTTTAGTTTAATGCCAATTATATTTAAAGATATAAAGATTAATGGTCCAGGGTGCTTGCAAAATGAAAACCCCCTCCCCATCACAATGGCTGGGTCATACAAGCCTGAGAGCATCACAATAGACCCAATAGACATGAGAAAAACTCGGTACCTCTGAGTGTATGTGGGCCCATGGCTGTATCAAGGACAAGGCAAAAACAGGAGGTGGCTTAAGGAGTCAGCACCAGAGGCTGTCCGATTGAGCCCTGTAAGCAACAGATGTTGGACCATCCTATAAAGGATTCTGAGGCTGATTTCAATTTTAACTTTGCTGCTGATTTAAGGATTGCTCAACCTTCGACCCACGTCTAGTTTGCTTGGATAAGCCCTGGAAATCTTTTACAGCTTGTACTGGTGGGAGATGATGTGACTTTATCAACTGCAACGGGATATGAGGCATGTGTGCCACAAAAAGCAGGTCTAGGATTTTTTTATAAGAAAGCCGCTTTAAGAAGGGAACTTTGGGCAACCCCACTGAGAGCAAAAGTATTACACAAAAGGTAAGGGGGTCAGTGGGTCAACTGATACAATAAACTAACTCACAGTCAAATGTGCTAAGTCCAAATACTACCTGTTTCTACATTTTCCAGGCTTTTTGTCTCATTTCTTAACAGATCCATTCCTATGTACCTCTGTGCTTTCAACAGAGTTTTCATTGTAATGGAGGGACATGCAGTATGCCTTAAACATGCCTGGGCAGGGAAGACTATGTAAAAGCAAGAGTAGCAGACAGCTTAATAAATCATCAGCAGGACCCTCTAGACCTTCCCCAAAAAACATAACATGATTTCTATGCATGTATGTGCGTTGAACAGCGCAAGTAATTTGGTTAATGTCAGTGGATAAATGTCACTTTCCCACAGCGCAGACAAAATCACTTGTACAGGCCCCTTCTGCAAAAGCATTACCGCTGTAGAAAGCAGTGAAAAGGTGAGGCAGTGTGCAGTCCCCCCACCCCCGACCCTGATCGGCCACGATCGGCCAAGGACCTCTCTATAAGAGCTGAGGGTGGAATTTTTCTGGACCTCAGTAACTTAGGGAGACATGGCTAAAGGGATCCTCAATCAACGGCCCAGCTTTTGCTCTGTGGCCTGTCCGAATATGTCTGTTCTCCAAATTACCTGCCGCTGCCCAGGTGTCAGATGGTGAGATGGAATGACCTCCCAGGAAGCATACTGGCAGATGATTTGCATAGGCACACCCCCTCTCTCTTAGCCCTGCTTACTCCACAGTAGCAAGTATCTGGGGAAAATATAGTGGTCGAGGTGGGGTAGCAGTAACTAGCAACTCTGAGAAAGTAAATCTGGGACACTTGGCGACCTGTGGGGAACAACTGCAGAGCTCAGTGCCCAGAAGTTTGTGGCACAGGGAGGAGGTCTGTTGGATTTCAGTAACTTGGAGACATGCAACCTGGTCGGGAGTGCTTCAGGTCTCCTTCCTTGCATGTTCCAAGCAACTCAACAAAGCATCAACAGGCTGAGATACCAACCACAGAGCCCCTTTCCACTTGATTAAAAGGCTAAAATCTTTTCCATGCAAATACATAGCCCCCAAATACCATATTTTCTTTGTTTTCTCTCTCTCTCCTCCCTGTCTCCTTCCCTCGCTCCCTCCCACCCTCCCGCACTCTCTCTTCCCCCCAGCCCCTCTCCCTCTCCCTACCATTAATTTTAAGTTTTCATGCACTGCAGCACATTGTGGCAATGGTATTTCACAATGGGACTGTTTGAAAGTTACAGAAATCAAAAAAGAAATCAACCAACTAAAAGCAGCCAAACCCGGAGTACTCTGCTCAGCCCCATTTAAAGATTAAGGCCCAGAAGCAAGTAAAGCTGTAGTTCAGAGCGATATTTGCAAATAGCACCTTAAAGCAGTTTACGCTGGAGTGCACAACAAGGGGGAAAGTGATAATACTGAGTTTGGTAGAATGGGATAAAAAAAAACAAAAGAAGCGTGCCACTTGTAAAAGTACAAGTCAAGAAATTGAAGGGGACGGGGCTGTTCATTCAGTCAAGAGGACTCACAAGTAAAAGGCTCCTGAGGCATTAGTGTTGAATTTGGCGCAAAATGCATTGTGTTGTCGTGTAATATGAATGAACATACAATTTCAATCTTCAATAAAGAAAGATCTATTAAAAAATCAACACTTGCAAATTAAGAAAGTTTCTGTCCAGTCATGTTCCAAAAATAGTGAATGCTTTACGAATGTGCGTGTCATCCTTTAGAGCAGGGGCCGATTTAAATTTCCCATTATCATTCCAATATTAGTACATGTGTTGCAGAAGCAAGCGCAAAGGGAGAGTCAATCAAACCATTGATTAGGACCTCTGGTCAAAGGTTTGCCATACCAAATGTCCTTATTTCAGAGGGCAGAAAGTCCAAACACCATTTAGATATCGGGTGGTATGAAATGAAGAGGCAAACAACAACGAATAAGCATTCTTTGCTGCTGTATTGATCTGGCCCTAAAGGGTTTTAGTTTAATGCCAATTATATTTAAAGATATAAAGATTAATGGTCCAGGGTGCTTGCAAAATGAAAACCCCCTCCCCATCACAATGGCTGGGTCATACAAGCCTGAGAGCATCACAATAGACCCAATAGACATGAGAAAAACTCGGTACCTCTGAGTGTATGTGGGCCCATGGCTGTATCAAGGACAAGGCAAAAACAGGAGGTGGCTTAAGGAGTCAGCACCAGAGGCTGTCCGATTGAGCCCTGTAAGCAACAGATGTTGGACCATCCTATAAAGGATTCTGAGGCTGATTTCAATTTTAACTTTGCTGCTGATTTAAGGATTGCTCAACCTTCGACCCACGTCTAGTTTGCTTGGATAAGCCCTGGAAATCTTTTACAGCTTGTACTGGTGGGAGATGATGTGACTTTATCAACTGCAACGGGATATGAGGCATGTGTGCCACAAAAAGCAGGTCTAGGATTTTTTTATAAGAAAGCCGCTTTAAGAAGGGAACTTTGGGCAACCCCACTGAGAGCAAAAGTATTACACAAAAGGTAAGGGGGTCAGTGGGTCAACTGATACAATAAACTAACTCACAGTCAAATGTGCTAAGTCCAAATACTACCTGTTTCTACATTTTCCAGGCTTTTTGTCTCATTTCTTAACAGATCCATTCCTATGTACCTCTGTGCTTTCAACAGAGTTTTCATTGTAATGGAGGGACATGCAGTATGCCTTAAACATGCCTGGGCAGGGAAGACTATGTAAAAGCAAGAGTAGCAGACAGCTTAATAAATCATCAGCAGGACCCTCTAGACCTTCCCCAAAAAACATAACATGATTTCTATGCATGTATGTGCGTTGAACAGCGCAAGTAATTTGGTTAATGTCAGTGGATAAATGTCACTTTCCCACAGCGCAGACAAAATCACTTGTACAGGCCCCTTCTGCAAAAGCATTACCGCTGTAGAAAGCAGTGAAAAGGTGAGGCAGTGTGCAGTCCCCCCACCCCCGACCCTGATCGGCCAAGGACCTCTCTATAAGAGCTGAGGGTGGAATTTTTCTGGACCTCAGTAACTTAGGGAGACATGGCTAAAGGGATCCTCAATCAACGGCCCAGCTTTTGCTCTGTGGCCTGTCCGAATATGTCTGTTCTCCAAATTACCTGCCGCTGCCCAGGTGTCAGATGGTGAGATGGAATGACCTCCCAGGAAGCATACTGGCAGATGATTTGCATAGGCACACCCCCTCTCCCTCTCTCTTAGCCCTGCTTACTCCACAGTAGCAAGTATCTGGGGAAAATATAGTGGTCGAGGTGGGGTAGCAGTAACTAGCAACTCTGAGAAAGTAAATCTGGGACACTTGGCGACCTGTGGGGAACAACTGCAGAGCTCAGTGCCCAGAAGTTTGTGGCACAGGGAGGAGGTCTGTTGGATTTCAGTAACTTGGAGACATGCAACCTGGTCGGGAGTGCTTCAGGTCTCCTTCCTTGCATGTTCCAAGCAACTCAACAAAGCATCAACAGGCTGAGATACCAACCACAGAGCCCCTTTCCACTTGATTAAAAGGCTAAAATCTTTTCCATGCAAATACATAGCCCCCAAATACCATATTTTCTTTGTTTTCTCTCTCTCTCCTCCCTGTCTCCTTCCCTCGCTCCCTCCCACCCTCCCACCCTCCCGCACTCTCTCTTCCCCCCAGCCCCTCTCCCTCTCCCTACCATTAATTTTAAGTTTTCATGCACTGCAGCACATTGTGGCAATGGTATTTCACAATGGGACTGTTTGAAAGTTACAGAAATCAAAAAAGAAATCAACCAACTAAAAGCAGCCAAACCCGGAGTACTCTGCTCAGCCCCATTTAAAGATTAAGGCCCAGAAGCAAGTAAAGCTGTAGTTCAGAGCGATATTTGCAAATAGCACCTTAAAGCAGTTTACGCTGGAGTGCACAACAAGGGGGAAAGTGATAATACTGAGTTTGGTAGAATGGGATAAAAAAAAACAAAAGAAGCGTGCCACTTGTAAAAGTACAAGTCAAGAAATTGAAGGGGACGGGGCTGTTCATTCAGTCAAGAGGACTCACAAGTAAAAGGCTCCTGAGGCATTAGTGTTGAATTTGGCGCAAAATGCATTGTGTTGTCGTGTAATATGAATGAACATACAATTTCAATCTTCAATAAAGAAAGATCTATTAAAAAATCAACACTTGCAAATTAAGAAAGTTTCTGTCCAGTCATGTTCCAAAAATAGTGAATGCTTTACGAATGTGCGTGTCATCCTTTAGAGCAGGGGCCGATTTAAATTTCCCATTATCATTCCAATATTAGTACATGTGTTGCAGAAGCAAGCGCAAAGGGAGAGTCAATCAAACCATTGATTAGGACCTCTGGTCAAAGGTTTGCCATACCAAATGTCCTTATTTCAGAGGGCAGAAAGTCCAAACACCATTTAGATATCGGGTGGTATGAAATGAAGAGGCAAACAACAACGAATAAGCATTCTTTGCTGCTGTATTGATCTGGCCCTAAAGGGTTTTAGTTTAATGCCAATTATATTTAAAGATATAAAGATTAATGGTCCAGGGTGCTTGCAAAATGAAAACCCCCTCCCCATCACAATGGCTGGGTCATACAAGCCTGAGAGCATCACAATAGACCCAATAGACATGAGAAAAACTCGGTACCTCTGAGTGTATGTGGGCCCATGGCTGTATCAAGGACAAGGCAAAAACAGGAGGTGGCTTAAGGAGTCAGCACCAGAGGCTGTCCGATTGAGCCCTGTAAGCAACAGATGTTGGACCATCCTATAAAGGATTCTGAGGCTGATTTCAATTTTAACTTTGCTGCTGATTTAAGGATTGCTCAACCTTCGACCCACGTCTAGTTTGCTTGGATAAGCCCTGGAAATCTTTTACAGCTTGTACTGGTGGGAGATGATGTGACTTTATCAACTGCAACGGGATATGAGGCATGTGTGCCACAAAAAGCAGGTCTAGGATTTTTTTATAAGAAAGCCGCTTTAAGAAGGGAACTTTGGGCAACCCCACTGAGAGCAAAAGTATTACACAAAAGGTAAGGGGGTCAGTGGGTCAACTGATACAATAAACTAACTCACAGTCAAATGTGCTAAGTCCAAATACTACCTGTTTCTACATTTTCCAGGCTTTTTGTCTCATTTCTTAACAGATCCATTCCTATGTACCTCTGTGCTTTCAACAGAGTTTTCATTGTAATGGAGGGACATGCAGTATGCCTTAAACATGCCTGGGCAGGGAAGACTATGTAAAAGCAAGAGTAGCAGACAGCTTAATAAATCATCAGCAGGACCCTCTAGACCTTCCCCAAAAAACATAACATGATTTCTATGCATGTATGTGCGTTGAACAGCGCAAGTAATTTGGTTAATGTCAGTGGATAAATGTCACTTTCCCACAGCGCAGACAAAATCACTTGTACAGGCCCCTTCTGCAAAAGCATTACCGCTGTAGAAAGCAGTGAAAAGGTGAGGCAGTGTGCAGTCCCCCCACCCCCGACCCTGATCGGCCACGATCGGCCAAGGACCTCTCTATAAGAGCTGAGGGTGGAATTTTTCTGGACCTCAGTAATTTAGGGAGACATGGCTAAAGGGATCCTCAATCAACGGCCCAGCTTTTGCTCTGTGGCCTGTCCGAATATGTCTGTTCTCCAAATTACCTGCCGCTGCCCAGGTGTCAGATGGTGAGATGGAATGACCTCCCAGGAAGCATACTGGCAGATGATTTGCATAGGCACACCCCCTCTCTCTTAGCCCTGCTTACTCCACAGTAGCAAGTATCTGGGGAAAATATAGTGGTCGAGGTGGGGTAGCAGTAACTAGCAACTCTGAGAAAGTAAATCTGGGACACTTGGCGACCTGTGGGGAACAACTGCAGAGCTCAGTGCCCAGAAGTTTGTGGCACAGGGAGGAGGTCTGTTGGATTTCAGTAACTTGGAGACATGCAACCTGGTCGGGAGTGCTTCAGGTCTCCTTCCTTGCATGTTCCAAGCAACTCAACAAAGCATCAACAGGCTGAGATACCAACCACAGAGCCCCTTTCCACTTGATTAAAAGGCTAAAATCTTTTCCATGCAAATACATAGCCCCCAAATACCATATTTTCTTTGTTTTCTCTCTCTCTCCTCCCTGTCTCCTTCCCTCGCTCCCTCCCACCCTCCCGCACTCTCTCTTCCCCCCAGCCCCTCTCCCTCTCCCTACCATTAATTTTAAGTTTTCATGCACTGCAGCACATTGTGGCAATGGTATTTCACAATGGGACTGTTTGAAAGTTACAGAAATCAAAAAAGAAATCAACCAACTAAAAGCAGCCAAACCCGGAGTACTCTGCTCAGCCCCATTTAAAGATTAAGGCCCAGAAGCAAGTAAAGCTGTAGTTCAGAGCGATATTTGCAAATAGCACCTTAAAGCAGTTTACGCTGGAGTGCACAACAAGAGGGAAAGTGATAATACTGAGTTTGGTAGAATGGGATAAAAAAAAACAAAAGAAGCGTGCCACTTGTAAAAGTACAAGTCAAGAAATTGAAGGGGACGGGGCTGTTCATTCAGTCAAGAGGACTCACAAGTAAAAGGCTCCTGAGGCATTAGTGTTGAATTTGGCGCAAAATGCATTGTGTTGTCGTGTAATATGAATGAACATACAATTTCAATCTTCAATAAAGAAAGATCTATTAAAAAATCAACACTTGCAAATTAAGAAAGTTTCTGTCCAGTCATGTTCCAAAAATAGTGAATGCTTTACGAATGTGCGTGTCATCCTTTAGAGCAGGGGCCGATTTAAATTTCCCATTATCATTCCAATATTAGTACATGTGTTGCAGAAGCAAGCGCAAAGGGAGAGTCAATCAAACCATTGATTAGGACCTCTGGTCAAAGGTTTGCCATACCAAATGTCCTTATTTCAGAGGGCAGAAAGTCCAAACACCATTTAGATATCGGGTGGTATGAAATGAAGAGGCAAACAACAACGAATAAGCATTCTTTGCTGCTGTATTGATCTGGCCCTAAAGGGTTTTAGTTTAATGCCAATTATATTTAAAGATATAAAGATTAATGGTCCAGGGTGCTTGCAAAATGAAAACCCCCTCCCCATCACAATGGCTGGGTCATACAAGCCTGAGAGCATCACAATAGACCCAATAGACATGAGAAAAACTCGGTACCTCTGAGTGTATGTGGGCCCATGGCTGTATCAAGGACAAGGCAAAAACAGGAGGTGGCTTAAGGAGTCAGCACCAGAGGCTGTCCGATTGAGCCCTGTAAGCAACAGATGTTGGACCATCCTATAAAGGATTCTGAGGCTGATTTCAATTTTAACTTTGCTGCTGATTTAAGGATTGCTCAACCTTCGACCCACGTCTAGTTTGCTTGGATAAGCCCTGGAAATCTTTTACAGCTTGTACTGGTGGGAGATGATGTGACTTTATCAACTGCAACGGGATATGAGGCATGTGTGCCACAAAAAGCAGGTCTAGGATTTTTTTATAAGAAAGCCGCTTTAAGAAGGGAACTTTGGGCAACCCCACTGAGAGCAAAAGTATTACACAAAAGGTAAGGGGGTCAGTGGGTCAACTGATACAATAAACTAACTCACAGTCAAATGTGCTAAGTCCAAATACTACCTGTTTCTACATTTTCCAGGCTTTTTGTCTCATTTCTTAACAGATCCATTCCTATGTACCTCTGTGCTTTCAACAGAGTTTTCATTGTAATGGAGGGACATGCAGTATGCCTTAAACATGCCTGGGCAGGGAAGACTATGTAAAAGCAAGAGTAGCAGACAGCTTAATAAATCATCAGCAGGACCCTCTAGACCTTCCCCAAAAAACATAACATGATTTCTATGCATGTATGTGCGTTGAACAGCGCAAGTAATTTGGTTAATGTCAGTGGATAAATGTCACTTTCCCACAGCGCAGACAAAATCACTTGTACAGGCCCCTTCTGCAAAAGCATTACCGCTGTAGAAAGCAGTGAAAAGGTGAGGCAGTGTGCAGTCCCCCCACCCCCGACCCTGATCGGCCACGATCGGCCAAGGACCTCTCTATAAGAGCTGAGGGTGGAATTTTTCTGGACCTCAGTAACTTAGGGAGACATGGCTAAAGGGATCCTCAATCAACGGCCCAGCTTTTGCTCTGTGGCCTGTCCGAATATGTCTGTTCTCCAAATTACCTGCCGCTGCCCAGGTGTCAGATGGTGAGATGGAATGACCTCCCAGGAAGCATACTGGCAGATGATTTGCATAGGCACACCCCCTCTCTCTTAGCCCTGCTTACTCCACAGTAGCAAGTATCTGGGGAAAATATAGTGGTCGAGGTGGGGTAGCAGTAACTAGCAACTCTGAGAAAGTAAATCTGGGACACTTGGCGACCTGTGGGGAACAACTGCAGAGCTCAGTGCCCAGAAGTTTGTGGCACAGGGAGGAGGTCTGTTGGATTTCAGTAACTTGGAGACATGCAACCTGGTCGGGAGTGCTTCAGGTCTCCTTCCTTGCATGTTCCAAGCAACTCAACAAAGCATCAACAGGCTGAGATACCAACCACAGAGCCCCTTTCCACTTGATTAAAAGGCTAAAATCTTTTCCATGCAAATACATAGCCCCCAAATACCATATTTTCTTTGTTTTCTCTCTCTCTCCTCCCTGTCTCCTTCCCTCGCTCCCTCCCACCCTCCCGCACTCTCTCTTCCCCCCAGCCCCTCTCCCTCTCCCTACCATTAATTTTAAGTTTTCATGCACTGCAGCACATTGTGGCAATGGTATTTCACAATGGGACTGTTTGAAAGTTACAGAAATCAAAAAAGAAATCAACCAACTAAAAGCAGCCAAACCCGGAGTACTCTGCTCAGCCCCATTTAAAGATTAAGGCCCAGAAGCAAGTAAAGCTGTAGTTCAGAGCGATATTTGCAAATAGCACCTTAAAGCAGTTTACGCTGGAGTGCACAACAAGGGGGAAAGTGATAATACTGAGTTTGGTAGAATGGGATAAAAAAAAACAAAAGAAGCGTGCCACTTGTAAAAGTACAAGTCAAGAAATTGAAGGGGACGGGGCTGTTCATTCAGTCAAGAGGACTCACAAGTAAAAGGCTCCTGAGGCATTAGTGTTGAATTTGGCGCAAAATGCATTGTGTTGTCGTGTAATATGAATGAACATACAATTTCAATCTTCAATAAAGAAAGATCTATTAAAAAATCAACACTTGCAAATTAAGAAAGTTTCTGTCCAGTCATGTTCCAAAAATAGTGAATGCTTTACGAATGTGCGTGTCATCCTTTAGAGCAGGGGCCGATTTAAATTTCCCATTATCATTCCAATATTAGTACATGTGTTGCAGAAGCAAGCGCAAAGGGAGAGTCAATCAAACCATTGATTAGGACCTCTGGTCAAAGGTTTGCCATACCAAATGTCCTTATTTCAGAGGGCAGAAAGTCCAAACACCATTTAGATATCGGGTGGTATGAAATGAAGAGGCAAACAACAACGAATAAGCATTCTTTGCTGCTGTATTGATCTGGCCCTAAAGGGTTTTAGTTTAATGCCAATTATATTTAAAGATATAAAGATTAATGGTCCAGGGTGCTTGCAAAATGAAAACCCCCTCCCCATCACAATGGCTGGGTCATACAAGCCTGAGAGCATCACAATAGACCCAATAGACATGAGAAAAACTCGGTACCTCTGAGTGTATGTGGGCCCATGGCTGTATCAAGGACAAGGCAAAAACAGGAGGTGGCTTAAGGAGTCAGCACCAGAGGCTGTCCGATTGAGCCCTGTAAGCAACAGATGTTGGACCATCCTATAAAGGATTCTGAGGCTGATTTCAATTTTAACTTTGCTGCTGATTTAAGGATTGCTCAACCTTCGACCCACGTCTAGTTTGCTTGGATAAGCCCTGGAAATCTTTTACAGCTTGTACTGGTGGGAGATGATGTGACTTTATCAACTGCAACGGGATATGAGGCATGTGTGCCACAAAAAGCAGGTCTAGGATTTTTTTATAAGAAAGCCGCTTTAAGAAGGGAACTTTGGGCAACCCCACTGAGAGCAAAAGTATTACACAAAAGGTAAGGGGGTCAGTGGGTCAACTGATACAATAAACTAACTCACAGTCAAATGTGCTAAGTCCAAATACTACCTGTTTCTACATTTTCCAGGCTTTTTGTCTCATTTCTTAACAGATCCATTCCTATGTACCTCTGTGCTTTCAACAGAGTTTTCATTGTAAGGGAGGGACATACAGTATACCTTAAACATTCCTGGGCAGGGAAGACTCTATGTAAAAGCAAGAGTAGCAGACAGCTTAAAAGAATCATCAGCAGGACCCTCTAGACCTTCCCCAAAAAACATAACATTATTTCTCTGCATGCATGTGCGTTGAACAGCGCAAGTAGTTTGGTTAATGTCAGTGGATAAATGTCACTTTCCCACAGCGCAGAACAAAATCACTTGTACAGGCCCCTTCTGCAAAAGCATTACCACTGTAGAAAGCAGTGAAGGTGAGGCAGTGTGCAGTCACCTCCGACACTTCCCTCCTCTGATCGGCCACGATCGGCCAAGGACCTCTCTATTAGAGCTGAGGGTGGAATTTTCTGGACCTCTGTAACTTAGGGAGACATGGCAAAAGGGATCCTCAATCAACAGCTCAGCCTTTGCTTTGTGGCCTGTCCGTATATATCTGTTCTCCAAATTACCTGCCGCTGCCCAGGTGTCAGCTGGTGAGATGGAATGACCTCCCAGGTAGGATCCTGGCAGATGATTTGCATAGGCAAACCCCCTCGCTCTCTTTCTTACCCCTGCTTACTCCACAGTAGCAAGTATCTGGGCAAAATATAGTGGTCGAGGTAGGGTAGCAGTAACTAGCAACTCTGAGAAAGTAAATCTGGGGAGCTTGGCGACTTGTGGGGAACAACTGCAGAGCTCATCTCCCAGAACTTTGTGGCACGGGGAGAAGGTCTGTGGGATTTCAGTAACTTGGAGACATGCGACCTGGTCGGGAGTGCTTCAGGTCTCCTTCCTTGCATGTTCCAAGCAACTCAACAAAGCATCAACAGGCTGCCATGCCAGCCACAGAGCCCCTTTCCACATGATTAAAAGCCTAAAATCTTTTCCATGCAAACACATAGCCACCGAAAACCATATTTTCTTTGTTTTCTCTCTCTCTGTCTCTCTCTCCTCCCTCCCTCCCCCATAACCCCCCCCTCCCTACCATTCATTTTAAGTTTTCCTGCACTGCAGCACATTGTGACAATGGTATTTCACAATGGGACTGTTTGAAAGTTACAGAAATAAAAAAAGAATTAACCAACTAAAAGCAGCCAAATCCGGAGTACACTGCTAAGCCACAATTAAAGATTAAGGCCTAGAAGCAAGTAAAGCTGTAGTTCAGAGCGATGTTTGCAAATAGCTCCTTAAAGCAGTTGACGCTGGAGTGCACAACAAGAGGAAAAGTGATAATACTGAGTTTGGTAGAATGGGATAAAAAACAAAAGCAGCGTGCCACTTCTAAAAGTACAAGTCAAGAAATTGAAGGAGATGGGGCTGTTCATTCAGTCAATAGGACTCACAAGTAAAAGTCTCCCGAGGCATTAGTGTTGAATTTGGCCCAAAATGTATTGTGTTGTCGTGTATTATGTATGAAAATACAATTTCAATCTTCATTAAAAAAAGATGTATTAAAAAATAAATACTTGCAGATTAAGAAAGTTTCTGTCCTGTCGTGTGCCAAAAATAGTGAATGCTTTACGAATGTGCGTGTCATCCTTTGAAGCAGGGGCCAATTCTATTTTCCCATTTTCATTCCAATATTAGTACATGTTTTGCTGAGGTACATAGGAATGGATCTGTTAAGAAATGAAACCAAAAGCCTGGAAAAATGTTGAAACAGGTAGGATTTGGACTTACAATAAACGGACTCACAGTCAGATGTGCTATCCCTTGACCCACTGACCCGCTTACCTTTTGTGTAATCCTTTTGCTCTCAGCAGTGTTGTCCAAAGTTCCCTACTTAAAGAGACTTTCTTATAAAAAAAGATCCTAGACATGTTTTTTATGGCCCACATGCCTCATATCCCGTTGCTCTTGATAAACTCACATCATCTCCCACCAATACAAGCTGTAAAAGATGTCAAGGGCATAGCCAAGGAAATTAGACGTGGGCCGAAGGTTGAGCAATCCTTAAATCAGCAGCAAAAATAACATTGAAATCAGCTTCAGAATCTCTTAAAGGATGGGCCAACACTGGTTGCTTGCAGGGCGCAATCGGGCTGACGCCTTAAGGCAAGCGCAAAGGGAGAGCCAACCAAACCATTGATTAGGACCTCTGGACTTTCTGCTCTTTAACATAAGGACATTTGATATGGCAAACGTTTGACCAAACACCATTTAGATGTCGGATGGTATGGAATTAAGCGGCAAACAGCAATACATCAGCATTCTTTGCTGCTTTATTGATCTGGTCCTAAAGGGTTTGGTTTAATGCCAATTATATTTAAAGATAAAAAGATTCATGCTCAACGGTGCTTGCAAATCGACACCCCTCTCCCCATCACGATGGCTGGGTGATGCAAGAGTGAGAGCATCACAGCAGACCCAGAGACATGAGAAACACTCTGTACCTCTGAGTGCATGTGGGCCCATGGCTGGATCAAGGACAAGGCAAGAATAGGAGATGGCTTAAGGTGTCAGGACCCAGGCTGCCCCATTGCGCACTGCCAGCAACAGATGTTGGACCATCCTTTAAGAGATTCTGAGGCTTATTTCAATGTTAACTTTGCTGCTGATTAAAGGATTGCTCAACCTTCGACCCGCGTCTAGTTTGCTTGGCTAAGCCCTGAAAATCTTTTACAGCTTGTATTGGTGGGAGATGATGTGAGTTTATCAAGAGCAACGGGATATGAGGCATGTGTGCCACAAAATGCAGGTCTATGATCTTTTATTTGAAAGCCACTTTGGAAAACCCTACTGAGAACAAAAGGATTACACAAAAGGAAAGGGGGTCAGGGGGGCAAGGGATAGCACATCTGAATGTGAGTCAGTTAATTGTAAGTCCAAATCCTACGCGTTTCGACATTTTTCCAGGCTTTTTGTTTCAGTTCTTAACAGATCCATTCCTATGTACCTCTGTGCTTTCAACAGAGTTTTCATTGTAATGGAGGGACATGCAGTATGCCTTAAACATGCCTGGGCAGGGAAGACTATGTAAAAGCAAGAGTAGCAGACAGCTTAATAAATCATCAGCAGGACCCTCTAGACCTTCCCCAAAAAACATAACATGATTTCTATGCATGTATGTGCGTTGAACAGCGCAAGTAATTTGGTTAATGTCAGTGGATAAATGTCACTTTCCCACAGCGCAGACAAAATCACTTGTACAGGCCCCTTCTGCAAAAGCATTACCGCTGTAGAAAGCAGTGAAAAGGTGAGGCAGTGTGCAGTCCCCCCACCCCCGACCCTGATCGGCCACGATCGGCCAAGGACCTCTCTATAAGAGCTGAGGGTGGAATTTTTCTGGACCTCAGTAACTTAGGGAGACATGGCTAAAGGGATCCTCAATCAACGGCCCAGCTTTTGCTCTGTGGCCTGTCCGAATATGTCTGTTCTCCAAATTACCTGCCGCTGCCCAGGTGTCAGATGGTGAGATGGAATGACCTCCCAGGAAGCATACTGGCAGATGATTTGCATAGGCACACCCCCTCTCTCTTAGCCCTGCTTACTCCACAGTAGCAAGTATCTGGGGAAAATATAGTGGTCGAGGTGGGGTAGCAGTAACTAGCAACTCTGAGAAAGTAAATCTGGGACACTTGGCGACCTGTGGGGAACAACTGCAGAGCTCAGTGCCCAGAAGTTTGTGGCACAGGGAGGAGGTCTGTTGGATTTCAGTAACTTGGAGACATGCAACCTGGTCGGGAGTGCTTCAGGTCTCCTTCCTTGCATGTTCCAAGCAACTCAACAAAGCATCAACAGGCTGAGATACCAACCACAGAGCCCCTTTCCACTTGATTAAAAGGCTAAAATCTTTTCCATGCAAATACATAGCCCCCAAATACCATATTTTCTTTGTTTTCTCTCTCTCTCCTCCCTGTCTCCTTCCCTCGCTCCCTCCCACCCTCCCGCACTCTCTCTTCCCCCCAGCCCCTCTCCCTCTCCCTACCATTAATTTTAAGTTTTCATGCACTGCAGCACATTGTGGCAATGGTATTTCACAATGGGACTGTTTGAAAGTTACAGAAATCAAAAAAGAAATCAACCAACTAAAAGCAGCCAAACCCGGAGTACTCTGCTCAGCCCCATTTAAAGATTAAGGCCCAGAAGCAAGTAAAGCTGTAGTTCAGAGCGATATTTGCAAATAGCACCTTAAAGCAGTTTACGCTGGAGTGCACAACAAGGGGGAAAGTGATAATACTGAGTTTGGTAGAATGGGATAAAAAAAAACAAAAGAAGCGTGCCACTTGTAAAAGTACAAGTCAAGAAATTGAAGGGGACGGGGCTGTTCATTCAGTCAAGAGGACTCACAAGTAAAAGGCTCCTGAGGCATTAGTGTTGAATTTGGCGCAAAATGCATTGTGTTGTCGTGTAATATGAATGAACTTTCTTTATTGAAGATTGAAATTGTATGATCTATTAAAAAATCAACACTTGCAAATTAAGAAAGTTTCTGTCCAGTCATGTTCCAAAAATAGTGAATGCTTTACGAATGTGCGTGTCATCCTTTAGAGCAGGGGCCGATTTAAATTTCCCATTATCATTCCAATATTAGTACATGTGTTGCAGAAGCAAGCGCAAAGGGAGAGTCAATCAAACCATTGATTAGGACCTCTGGTCAAAGGTTTGCCATACCAAATGTCCTTATTTCAGAGGGCAGAAAGTCCAAACACCATTTAGATATCGGGTGGTATGAAATGAAGAGGCAAACAACAACGAATAAGCATTCTTTGCTGCTGTATTGATCTGGCCCTAAAGGGTTTTAGTTTAATGCCAATTATATTTAAAGATATAAAGATTAATGGTCCAGGGTGCTTGCAAAATGAAAACCCCCTCCCCATCACAATGGCTGGGTCATACAAGCCTGAGAGCATCACAATAGACCCAATAGACATGAGAAAAACTCGGTACCTCTGAGTGTATGTGGGCCCATGGCTGTATCAAGGACAAGGCAAAAACAGGAGGTGGCTTAAGGAGTCAGCACCAGAGGCTGTCCGATTGAGCCCTGTAAGCAACAGATGTTGGACCATCCTATAAAGGATTCTGAGGCTGATTTCAATTTTAACTTTGCTGCTGATTTAAGGATTGCTCAACCTTCGACCCACGTCTAGTTTGCTTGGATAAGCCCTGGAAATCTTTTACAGCTTGTACTGGTGGGAGATGATGTGACTTTATCAACTGCAACGGGATATGAGGCATGTGTGCCACAAAAAGCAGGTCTAGGATTTTTTTATAAGAAAGCCGCTTTAAGAAGGGAACTTTGGGCAACCCCACTGAGAGCAAAAGTATTACACAAAAGGTAAGGGGGTCAGTGGGTCAACTGATACAATAAACTAACTCACAGTCAAATGTGCTAAGTCCAAATACTACCTGTTTCTACATTTTCCAGGCTTTTTGTCTCATTTCTTAACAGATCCATTCCTATGTACCTCTGTGCTTTCAACAGAGTTTTCATTGTAATGGAGGGACATGCAGTATGCCTTAAACATGCCTGGGCAGGGAAGACTATGTAAAAGCAAGAGTAGCAGACAGCTTAATAAATCATCAGCAGGACCCTCTAGACCTTCCCCAAAAAACATAACATGATTTCTATGCATGTATGTGCGTTGAACAGCGCAAGTAATTTGGTTAATGTCAGTGGATAAATGTCACTTTCCCACAGCGCAGACAAAATCACTTGTACAGGCCCCTTCTGCAAAAGCATTACCGCTGTAGAAAGCAGTGAAAAGGTGAGGCAGTGTGCAGTCCCCCCACCCCCGACCCTGATCGGCCAAGGACCTCTCTATAAGAGCTGAGGGTGGAATTTTTCTGGACCTCAGTAACTTAGGGAGACATGGCTAAAGGGATCCTCAATCAACGGCCCAGCTTTTGCTCTGTGGCCTGTCCGAATATGTCTGTTCTCCAAATTACCTGCCGCTGCCCAGGTGTCAGATGGTGAGATGGAATGACCTCCCAGGAAGCATACTGGCAGATGATTTGCATAGGCACACCCCCTCTCCCTCTCTCTTAGCCCTGCTTACTCCACAGTAGCAAGTATCTGGGGAAAATATAGTGGTCGAGGTGGGGTAGCAGTAACTAGCAACTCTGAGAAAGTAAATCTGGGACACTTGGCGACCTGTGGGGAACAACTGCAGAGCTCAGTGCCCAGAAGTTTGTGGCACAGGGAGGAGGTCTGTTGGATTTCAGTAACTTGGAGACATGCAACCTGGTCGGGAGTGCTTCAGGTCTCCTTCCTTGCATGTTCCAAGCAACTCAACAAAGCATCAACAGGCTGAGATACCAACCACAGAGCCCCTTTCCACTTGATTAAAAGGCTAAAATCTTTTCCATGCAAATACATAGCCCCCAAATACCATATTTTCTTTGTTTTCTCTCTCTCTCCTCCCTGTCTCCTTCCCTCGCTCCCTCCCACCCTCCCGCACTCTCTCTTCCCCCCAGCCCCTCTCCCTCTCCCTACCATTAATTTTAAGTTTTCATGCACTGCAGCACATTGTGGCAATGGTATTTCACAATGGGACTGTTTGAAAGTTACAGAAATCAAAAAAGAAATCAACCAACTAAAAGCAGCCAAACCCGGAGTACTCTGCTCAGCCCCATTTAAAGATTAAGGCCCAGAAGCAAGTAAAGCTGTAGTTCAGAGCGATATTTGCAAATAGCACCTTAAAGCAGTTTACGCTGGAGTGCACAACAAGGGGGAAAGTGATAATACTGAGTTTGGTAGAATGGGATAAAAAAAAACAAAAGAAGCGTGCCACTTGTAAAAGTACAAGTCAAGAAATTGAAGGGGACGGGGCTGTTCATTCAGTCAAGAGGACTCACAAGTAAAAGGCTCCTGAGGCATTAGTGTTGAATTTGGCGCAAAATGCATTGTGTTGTCGTGTAATATGAATGAACATACAATTTCAATCTTCAATAAAGAAAGATCTATTAAAAAATCAACACTTGCAAATTAAGAAAGTTTCTGTCCAGTCATGTTCCAAAAATAGTGAATGCTTTACGAATGTGCGTGTCATCCTTTAGAGCAGGGGCCGATTTAAATTTCCCATTATCATTCCAATATTAGTACATGTGTTGCAGAAGCAAGCGCAAAGGGAGAGTCAATCAAACCATTGATTAGGACCTCTGGTCAAAGGTTTGCCATACCAAATGTCCTTATTTCAGAGGGCAGAAAGTCCAAACACCATTTAGATATCGGGTGGTATGAAATGAAGAGGCAAACAACAACGAATAAGCATTCTTTGCTGCTGTATTGATCTGGCCCTAAAGGGTTTTAGTTTAATGCCAATTATATTTAAAGATATAAAGATTAATGGTCCAGGGTGCTTGCAAAATGAAAACCCCCTCCCCATCACAATGGCTGGGTCATACAAGCCTGAGAGCATCACAATAGACCCAATAGACATGAGAAAAACTCGGTACCTCTGAGTGTATGTGGGCCCATGGCTGTATCAAGGACAAGGCAAAAACAGGAGGTGGCTTAAGGAGTCAGCACCAGAGGCTGTCCGATTGAGCCCTGTAAGCAACAGATGTTGGACCATCCTATAAAGGATTCTGAGGCTGATTTCAATTTTAACTTTGCTGCTGATTTAAGGATTGCTCAACCTTCGACCCACGTCTAGTTTGCTTGGATAAGCCCTGGAAATCTTTTACAGCTTGTACTGGTGGGAGATGATGTGACTTTATCAACTGCAACGGGATATGAGGCATGTGTGCCACAAAAAGCAGGTCTAGGATTTTTTTATAAGAAAGCCGCTTTAAGAAGGGAACTTTGGGCAACCCCACTGAGAGCAAAAGTATTACACAAAAGGTAAGGGGGTCAGTGGGTCAACTGATACAATAAACTAACTCACAGTCAAATGTGCTAAGTCCAAATACTACCTGTTTCTACATTTTCCAGGCTTTTTGTCTCATTTCTTAACAGATCCATTCCTATGTACCTCTGTGCTTTCAACAGAGTTTTCATTGTAATGGAGGGACATGCAGTATGCCTTAAACATGCCTGGGCAGGGAAGACTATGTAAAAGCAAGAGTAGCAGACAGCTTAATAAATCATCAGCAGGACCCTCTAGACCTTCCCCAAAAAACATAACATGATTTCTATGCATGTATGTGCGTTGAACAGCGCAAGTAATTTGGTTAATGTCAGTGGATAAATGTCACTTTCCCACAGCGCAGACAAAATCACTTGTACAGGCCCCTTCTGCAAAAGCATTACCGCTGTAGAAAGCAGTGAAAAGGTGAGGCAGTGTGCAGTCCCCCCACCCCCGACCCTGATCGGCCACGATCGGCCAAGGACCTCTCTATAAGAGCTGAGGGTGGAATTTTTCTGGACCTCAGTAACTTAGGGAGACATGGCTAAAGGGATCCTCAATCAACGGCCCAGCTTTTGCTCTGTGGCCTGTCCGAATATGTCTGTTCTCCAAATTACCTGCCGCTGCCCAGGTGTCAGATGGTGAGATGGAATGACCTCCCAGGAAGCATACTGGCAGATGATTTGCATAGGCACACCCCCTCTCCCTCTCTCTTAGCCCTGCTTACTCCACAGTAGCAAGTATCTGGGGAAAATATAGTGGTCGAGGTGGGGTAGCAGTAACTAGCAACTCTGAGAAAGTAAATCTGGGACACTTGGCGACCTGTGGGGAACAACTGCAGAGCTCAGTGCCCAGAAGTTTGTGGCACAGGGAGGAGGTCTGTTGGATTTCAGTAACTTGGAGACATGCAACCTGGTCGGGAGTGCTTCAGGTCTCCTTCCTTGCATGTTCCAAGCAACTCAACAAAGCATCAACAGGCTGAGATACCAACCACAGAGCCCCTTTCCACTTGATTAAAAGGCTAAAATCTTTTCCATGCAAATACATAGCCCCCAAATACCATATTTTCTTTGTTTTCTCTCTCTCTCCTCCCTGTCTCCTTCCCTCGCTCCCTCCCACCCTCCCGCACTCTCTCTTCCCCCCAGCCCCTCTCCCTCTCCCTACCATTAATTTTAAGTTTTCATGCACTGCAGCACATTGTGGCAATGGTATTTCACAATGGGACTGTTTGAAAGTTACAGAAATCAAAAAAGAAATCAACCAACTAAAAGCAGCCAAACCCGGAGTACTCTGCTCAGCCCCATTTAAAGATTAAGGCCCAGAAGCAAGTAAAGCTGTAGTTCAGAGCGATATTTGCAAATAGCACCTTAAAGCAGTTTACGCTGGAGTGCACAACAAGGGGGAAAGTGATAATACTGAGTTTGGTAGAATGGGATAAAAAAAAACAAAAGAAGCGTGCCACTTGTAAAAGTACAAGTCAAGAAATTGAAGGGGACGGGGCTGTTCATTCAGTCAAGAGGACTCACAAGTAAAAGGCTCCTGAGGCATTAGTGTTGAATTTGGCGCAAAATGCATTGTGTTGTCGTGTAATATGAATGAACATACAATTTCAATCTTCAATAAAGAAAGATCTATTAAAAAATCAACACTTGCAAATTAAGAAAGTTTCTGTCCAGTCATGTTCCAAAAATAGTGAATGCTTTACGAATGTGCGTGTCATCCTTTAGAGCAGGGGCCGATTTAAATTTCCCATTATCATTCCAATATTAGTACATGTGTTGCAGAAGCAAGCGCAAAGGGAGAGTCAATCAAACCATTGATTAGGACCTCTGGTCAAAGGTTTGCCATACCAAATGTCCTTATTTCAGAGGGCAGAAAGTCCAAACACCATTTAGATATCGGGTGGTATGAAATGAAGAGGCAAACAACAACGAATAAGCATTCTTTGCTGCTGTATTGATCTGGCCCTAAAGGGTTTTAGTTTAATGCCAATTATATTTAAAGATATAAAGATTAATGGTCCAGGGTGCTTGCAAAATGAAAACCCCCTCCCCATCACAATGGCTGGGTCATACAAGCCTGAGAGCATCACAATAGACCCAATAGACATGAGAAAAACTCGGTACCTCTGAGTGTATGTGGGCCCATGGCTGTATCAAGGACAAGGCAAAAACAGGAGGTGGCTTAAGGAGTCAGCACCAGAGGCTGTCCGATTGAGCCCTGTAAGCAACAGATGTTGGACCATCCTATAAAGGATTCTGAGGCTGATTTCAATTTTAACTTTGCTGCTGATTTAAGGATTGCTCAACCTTCGACCCACGTCTAGTTTGCTTGGATAAGCCCTGGAAATCTTTTACAGCTTGTACTGGTGGGAGATGATGTGACTTTATCAACTGCAACGGGATATGAGGCATGTGTGCCACAAAAAGCAGGTCTAGGATTTTTTTATAAGAAAGCCGCTTTAAGAAGGGAACTTTGGGCAACCCCACTGAGAGCAAAAGTATTACACAAAAGGTAAGGGGGTCAGTGGGTCAACTGATACAATAAACTAACTCACAGTCAAATGTGCTAAGTCCAAATACTACCTGTTTCTACATTTTCCAGGCTTTTTGTCTCATTTCTTAACAGATCCATTCCTATGTACCTCTGTGCTTTCAACAGAGTTTTCATTGTAAGGGAGGGACATACAGTATACCTTAAACATTCCTGGGCAGGGAAGACTCTATGTAAAAGCAAGAGTAGCAGACAGCTTAAAAGAATCATCAGCAGGACCCTCTAGACCTTCCCCAAAAAACATAACATTATTTCTCTGCATGCATGTGCGTTGAACAGCGCAAGTAGTTTGGTTAATGTCAGTGGATAAATGTCACTTTCCCACAGCGCAGAACAAAATCACTTGTACAGGCCCCTTCTGCAAAAGCATTACCACTGTAGAAAGCAGTGAAGGTGAGGCAGTGTGCAGTCACCTCCGACACTTCCCTCCTCTGATCGGCCACGATCGGCCAAGGACCTCTCTATGAGAGCTGAGGGTGGAATTTTCTGGACCTCTGTAACTTAGGGAGACATGGCAAAAGGGATCCTCAATCAACAGCTCAGCCTTTGCTTTGTGGCCTGTCCGTATATATCTGTTCTCCAAATTACCTGCCGCTGCCCAGGTGTCAGCTGGTGAGATGGAATGACCTCCCAGGTAGGATCCTGGCAGATGATTTGCATAGGCAAACCCCCTCGCTCTCTTTCTTACCCCTGCTTACTCCACAGTAGCAAGTATCTGGGCAAAATATAGTGGTCGAGGTAGGGTAGCAGTAACTAGCAACTCTGAGAAAGTAAATCTGGGGAGCTTGGCGACTTGTGGGGAACAACTGCAGAGCTCATCTCCCAGAACTTTGTGGCACGGGGAGAAGGTCTGTGGGATTTCAGTAACTTGGAGACATGCGACCTGGTCGGGAGTGCTTCAGGTCTCCTTCCTTGCATGTTCCAAGCAACTCAACAAAGCATCAACAGGCTGCCATGCCAGCCACAGAGCCCCTTTCCACATGATTAAAAGCCTAAAATCTTTTCCATGCAAACACATAGCCACCGAAAACCATATTTTCTTTGTTTTCTCTCTCTCTGTCTCTCTCTCCTCCCTCCCTCCCCCATAACCCCCCCCTCCCTACCATTCATTTTAAGTTTTCCTGCACTGCAGCACATTGTGACAATGGTATTTCACAATGGGACTGTTTGAAAGTTACAGAAATAAAAAAAGAATTAACCAACTAAAAGCAGCCAAATCCGGAGTACACTGCTAAGCCACAATTAAAGATTAAGGCCTAGAAGCAAGTAAAGCTGTAGTTCAGAGCGATGTTTGCAAATAGCTCCTTAAAGCAGTTGACGCTGGAGTGCACAACAAGAGGAAAAGTGATAATACTGAGTTTGGTAGAATGGGATAAAAAACAAAAGCAGCGTGCCACTTCTAAAAGTACAAGTCAAGAAATTGAAGGAGATGGGGCTGTTCATTCAGTCAATAGGACTCACAAGTAAAAGTCTCCCGAGGCATTAGTGTTGAATTTGGCCCAAAATGTATTGTGTTGTCGTGTATTATGTATGAAAATACAATTTCAATCTTCATTAAAAAAAGATGTATTAAAAAATAAATACTTGCAGATTAAGAAAGTTTCTGTCCTGTCGTGTGCCAAAAATAGTGAATGCTTTACGAATGTGCGTGTCATCCTTTGAAGCAGGGGCCAATTCTATTTTCCCATTTTCATTCCAATATTAGTACATGTTTTGCTGAGGTACATAGGAATGGATCTGTTAAGAAATGAAACCAAAAGCCTGGAAAAATGTTGAAACAGGTAGGATTTGGACTTACAATAAACGGACTCACAGTCAGATGTGCTATCCCTTGACCCACTGACCCGCTTACCTTTTGTGTAATCCTTTTGCTCTCAGCAGTGTTGTCCAAAGTTCCCTACTTAAAGAGACTTTCTTATAAAAAAAGATCCTAGACATGTTTTTTATGGCCCACATGCCTCATATCCCGTTGCTCTTGATAAACTCACATCATCTCCCACCAATACAAGCTGTAAAAGATGTCAAGGGCATAGCCAAGGAAATTAGACGTGGGCCGAAGGTTGAGCAATCCTTAAATCAGCAGCAAAAATAACATTGAAATCAGCTTCAGAATCTCTTAAAGGATGGGCCAACACTGGTTGCTTGCAGGGCGCAATCGGGCTGACGCCTTAAGGCAAGCGCAAAGGGAGAGCCAACCAAACCATTGATTAGGACCTCTGGACTTTCTGCTCTTTAACATAAGGACATTTGATATGGCAAACGTTTGACCAAACACCATTTAGATGTCGGATGGAATGGAATTAAGCGGCAAACAGCAATACATCAGCATTCTTTGCTGCTTTATTGATCTGGTCCTAAAGGGTTTGGTTTAATGCCAATTATATTTAAAGATAAAAAGATTCATGCTCAACGGTGCTTGCAAATCGACACCCCTCTCCCCATCACGATGGCTGGGTGATGCAAGAGTGAGAGCATCACAGCAGACCCAGAGACATGAGAAACACTCTGTACCTCTGAGTGCATGTGGGCCCATGGCTGGATCAAGGACAAGGCAAGAATAGGAGATGGCTTAAGGTGTCAGGACCCAGGCTGCCCCATTGCGCACTGCCAGCAACAGATGTTGGACCATCCTTTAAGAGATTCTGAGGCTTATTTCAATGTTAACTTTGCTGCTGATTAAAGGATTGCTCAACCTTCGACCCGCGTCTAGTTTGCTTGGCTAAGCCCTGAAAATCTTTTACAGCTTGTATTGGTGGGAGATGATGTGAGTTTATCAAGAGCAACGGGATATGAGGCATGTGTGCCACAAAATGCAGGTCTATGATCTTTTATTTGAAAGCCACTTTGGAAAACCCTACTGAGAACAAAAGGATTACACAAAAGGAAAGGGGGTCAGGGGGGCAAGGGATAGCACATCTGAATGTGAGTCAGTTAATTGTAAGTCCAAATCCTACGCGTTTCGACATTTTTCCAGGCTTTTTGTTTCAGTTCTTAACAGATCCATTCCTATGTACCTCTGTGCTTTCAACAGAGTTTTCATTGTAATGGAGGGACATGCAGTATGCCTTAAACATGCCTGGGCAGGGAAGACTATGTAAAAGCAAGAGTAGCAGACAGCTTAATAAATCATCAGCAGGACCCTCTAGACCTTCCCCAAAAAACATAACATGATTTCTATGCATGTATGTGCGTTGAACAGCGCAAGTAATTTGGTTAATGTCAGTGGATAAATGTCACTTTCCCACAGCGCAGACAAAATCACTTGTACAGGCCCCTTCTGCAAAAGCATTACCGCTGTAGAAAGCAGTGAAAAGGTGAGGCAGTGTGCAGTCCCCCCACCCCCGACCCTGATCGGCCACGATCGGCCAAGGACCTCTCTATAAGAGCTGAGGGTGGAATTTTTCTGGACCTCAGTAACTTAGGGAGACATGGCTAAAGGGATCCTCAATCAACGGCCCAGCTTTTGCTCTGTGGCCTGTCCGAATATGTCTGTTCTCCAAATTACCTGCCGCTGCCCAGGTGTCAGATGGTGAGATGGAATGACCTCCCAGGAAGCATACTGGCAGATGATTTGCATAGGCACACCCCCTCTCTCTTAGCCCTGCTTACTCCACAGTAGCAAGTATCTGGGGAAAATATAGTGGTCGAGGTGGGGTAGCAGTAACTAGCAACTCTGAGAAAGTAAATCTGGGACACTTGGCGACCTGTGGGGAACAACTGCAGAGCTCAGTGCCCAGAAGTTTGTGGCACAGGGAGGAGGTCTGTTGGATTTCAGTAACTTGGAGACATGCAACCTGGTCGGGAGTGCTTCAGGTCTCCTTCCTTGCATGTTCCAAGCAACTCAACAAAGCATCAACAGGCTGAGATACCAACCACAGAGCCCCTTTCCACTTGATTAAAAGGCTAAAATCTTTTCCATGCAAATACATAGCCCCCAAATACCATATTTTCTTTGTTTTCTCTCTCTCTCCTCCCTGTCTCCTTCCCTCGCTCCCTCCCACCCTCCCGCACTCTCTCTTCCCCCCAGCCCCTCTCCCTCTCCCTACCATTAATTTTAAGTTTTCATGCACTGCAGCACATTGTGGCAATGGTATTTCACAATGGGACTGTTTGAAAGTTACAGAAATCAAAAAAGAAATCAACCAACTAAAAGCAGCCAAACCCGGAGTACTCTGCTCAGCCCCATTTAAAGATTAAGGCCCAGAAGCAAGTAAAGCTGTAGTTCAGAGCGATATTTGCAAATAGCACCTTAAAGCAGTTTACGCTGGAGTGCACAACAAGGGGGAAAGTGATAATACTGAGTTTGGTAGAATGGGATAAAAAAAAACAAAAGAAGCGTGCCACTTGTAAAAGTACAAGTCAAGAAATTGAAGGGGACGGGGCTGTTCATTCAGTCAAGAGGACTCACAAGTAAAAGGCTCCTGAGGCATTAGTGTTGAATTTGGCGCAAAATGCATTGTGTTGTCGTGTAATATGAATGAACATACAATTTCAATCTTCAATAAAGAAAGATCTATTAAAAAATCAACACTTGCAAATTAAGAAAGTTTCTGTCCAGTCATGTTCCAAAAATAGTGAATGCTTTACGAATGTGCGTGTCATCCTTTAGAGCAGGGGCCGATTTAAATTTCCCATTATCATTCCAATATTAGTACATGTGTTGCAGAAGCAAGCGCAAAGGGAGAGTCAATCAAACCATTGATTAGGACCTCTGGTCAAAGGTTTGCCATACCAAATGTCCTTATTTCAGAGGGCAGAAAGTCCAAACACCATTTAGATATCGGGTGGTATGAAATGAAGAGGCAAACAACAACGAATAAGCATTCTTTGCTGCTGTATTGATCTGGCCCTAAAGGGTTTTAGTTTAATGCCAATTATATTTAAAGATATAAAGATTAATGGTCCAGGGTGCTTGCAAAATGAAAACCCCCTCCCCATCACAATGGCTGGGTCATACAAGCCTGAGAGCATCACAATAGACCCAATAGACATGAGAAAAACTCGGTACCTCTGAGTGTATGTGGGCCCATGGCTGTATCAAGGACAAGGCAAAAACAGGAGGTGGCTTAAGGAGTCAGCACCAGAGGCTGTCCGATTGAGCCCTGTAAGCAACAGATGTTGGACCATCCTATAAAGGATTCTGAGGCTGATTTCAATTTTAACTTTGCTGCTGATTTAAGGATTGCTCAACCTTCGACCCACGTCTAGTTTGCTTGGATAAGCCCTGGAAATCTTTTACAGCTTGTACTGGTGGGAGATGATGTGACTTTATCAACTGCAACGGGATATGAGGCATGTGTGCCACAAAAAGCAGGTCTAGGATTTTTTTATAAGAAAGCCGCTTTAAGAAGGGAACTTTGGGCAACCCCACTGAGAGCAAAAGTATTACACAAAAGGTAAGGGGGTCAGTGGGTCAACTGATACAATAAACTAACTCACAGTCAAATGTGCTAAGTCCAAATACTACCTGTTTCTACATTTTCCAGGCTTTTTGTCTCATTTCTTAACAGATCCATTCCTATGTACCTCTGTGCTTTCAACAGAGTTTTCATTGTAATGGAGGGACATGCAGTATGCCTTAAACATGCCTGGGCAGGGAAGACTATGTAAAAGCAAGAGTAGCAGACAGCTTAATAAATCATCAGCAGGACCCTCTAGACCTTCCCCAAAAAACATAACATGATTTCTATGCATGTATGTGCGTTGAACAGCGCAAGTAATTTGGTTAATGTCAGTGGATAAATGTCACTTTCCCACAGCGCAGACAAAATCACTTGTACAGGCCCCTTCTGCAAAAGCATTACCGCTGTAGAAAGCAGTGAAAAGGTGAGGCAGTGTGCAGTCCCCCCACCCCCGACCCTGATCGGCCACGATCGGCCAAGGACCTCTCTATAAGAGCTGAGGGTGGAATTTTTCTGGACCTCAGTAACTTAGGGAGACATGGCTAAAGGGATCCTCAATCAACGGCCCAGCTTTTGCTCTGTGGCCTGTCCGAATATGTCTGTTCTCCAAATTACCTGCCGCTGCCCAGGTGTCAGATGGTGAGATGGAATGACCTCCCAGGAAGCATACTGGCAGATGATTTGCATAGGCACACCCCCTCTCTCTTAGCCCTGCTTACTCCACAGTAGCAAGTATCTGGGGAAAATATAGTGGTCGAGGTGGGGTAGCAGTAACTAGCAACTCTGAGAAAGTAAATCTGGGACACTTGGCGACCTGTGGGGAACAACTGCAGAGCTCAGTGCCCAGAAGTTTGTGGCACAGGGAGGAGGTCTGTTGGATTTCAGTAACTTGGAGACATGCAACCTGGTCGGGAGTGCTTCAGGTCTCCTTCCTTGCATGTTCCAAGCAACTCAACAAAGCATCAACAGGCTGAGATACCAACCACAGAGCCCCTTTCCACTTGATTAAAAGGCTAAAATCTTTTCCATGCAAATACATAGCCCCCAAATACCATATTTTCTTTGTTTTCTCTCTCTCTCCTCCCTGTCTCCTTCCCTCGCTCCCTCCCACCCTCCCGCACTCTCTCTTCCCCCCAGCCCCTCTCCCTCTCCCTACCATTAATTTTAAGTTTTCATGCACTGCAGCACATTGTGGCAATGGTATTTCACAATGGGACTGTTTGAAAGTTACAGAAATCAAAAAAGAAATCAACCAACTAAAAGCAGCCAAACCCGGAGTACTCTGCTCAGCCCCATTTAAAGATTAAGGCCCAGAAGCAAGTAAAGCTGTAGTTCAGAGCGATATTTGCAAATAGCACCTTAAAGCAGTTTACGCTGGAGTGCACAACAAGGGGGAAAGTGATAATACTGAGTTTGGTAGAATGGGATAAAAAAAAACAAAAGAAGCGTGCCACTTGTAAAAGTACAAGTCAAGAAATTGAAGGGGACGGGGCTGTTCATTCAGTCAAGAGGACTCACAAGTAAAAGGCTCCTGAGGCATTAGTGTTGAATTTGGCGCAAAATGCATTGTGTTGTCGTGTAATATGAATGAACATACAATTTCAATCTTCAATAAAGAAAGATCTATTAAAAAATCAACACTTGCAAATTAAGAAAGTTTCTGTCCAGTCATGTTCCAAAAATAGTGAATGCTTTACGAATGTGCGTGTCATCCTTTAGAGCAGGGGCCGATTTAAATTTCCCATTATCATTCCAATATTAGTACATGTGTTGCAGAAGCAAGCGCAAAGGGAGAGTCAATCAAACCATTGATTAGGACCTCTGGTCAAAGGTTTGCCATACCAAATGTCCTTATTTCAGAGGGCAGAAAGTCCAAACACCATTTAGATATCGGGTGGTATGAAATGAAGAGGCAAACAACAACGAATAAGCATTCTTTGCTGCTGTATTGATCTGGCCCTAAAGGGTTTTAGTTTAATGCCAATTATATTTAAAGATATAAAGATTAATGGTCCAGGGTGCTTGCAAAATGAAAACCCCCTCCCCATCACAATGGCTGGGTCATACAAGCCTGAGAGCATCACAATAGACCCAATAGACATGAGAAAAACTCGGTACCTCTGAGTGTATGTGGGCCCATGGCTGTATCAAGGACAAGGCAAAAACAGGAGGTGGCTTAAGGAGTCAGCACCAGAGGCTGTCCGATTGAGCCCTGTAAGCAACAGATGTTGGACCATCCTATAAAGGATTCTGAGGCTGATTTCAATTTTAACTTTGCTGCTGATTTAAGGATTGCTCAACCTTCGACCCACGTCTAGTTTGCTTGGATAAGCCCTGGAAATCTTTTACAGCTTGTACTGGTGGGAGATGATGTGACTTTATCAACTGCAACGGGATATGAGGCATGTGTGCCACAAAAAGCAGGTCTAGGATTTTTTTATAAGAAAGCCGCTTTAAGAAGGGAACTTTGGGCAACCCCACTGAGAGCAAAAGTATTACACAAAAGGTAAGGGGGTCAGTGGGTCAACTGATACAATAAACTAACTCACAGTCAAATGTGCTAAGTCCAAATACTACCTGTTTCTACATTTTCCAGGCTTTTTGTCTCATTTCTTAACAGATCCATTCCTATGTACCTCTGTGCTTTCAACAGAGTTTTCATTGTAATGGAGGGACATGCAGTATGCCTTAAACATGCCTGGGCAGGGAAGACTATGTAAAAGCAAGAGTAGCAGACAGCTTAATAAATCATCAGCAGGACCCTCTAGACCTTCCCCAAAAAACATAACATGATTTCTATGCATGTATGTGCGTTGAACAGCGCAAGTAATTTGGTTAATGTCAGTGGATAAATGTCACTTTCCCACAGCGCAGACAAAATCACTTGTACAGGCCCCTTCTGCAAAAGCATTACCGCTGTAGAAAGCAGTGAAAAGGTGAGGCAGTGTGCAGTCCCCCCACCCCCGACCCTGATCGGCCACGATCGGCCAAGGACCTCTCTATAAGAGCTGAGGGTGGAATTTTTCTGGACCTCAGTAACTTAGGGAGACATGGCTAAAGGGATCCTCAATCAACGGCCCAGCTTTTGCTCTGTGGCCTGTCCGAATATGTCTGTTCTCCAAATTACCTGCCGCTGCCCAGGTGTCAGATGGTGAGATGGAATGACCTCCCAGGAAGCATACTGGCAGATGATTTGCATAGGCACACCCCCTCTCCCTCTCTCTTAGCCCTGCTTACTCCACAGTAGCAAGTATCTGGGGAAAATATAGTGGTCGAGGTGGGGTAGCAGTAACTAGCAACTCTGAGAAAGTAAATCTGGGACACTTGGCGACCTGTGGGGAACAACTGCAGAGCTCAGTGCCCAGAAGTTTGTGGCACAGGGAGGAGGTCTGTTGGATTTCAGTAACTTGGAGACATGCAACCTGGTCGGGAGTGCTTCAGGTCTCCTTCCTTGCATGTTCCAAGCAACTCAACAAAGCATCAACAGGCTGAGATACCAACCACAGAGCCCCTTTCCACTTGATTAAAAGGCTAAAATCTTTTCCATGCAAATACATAGCCCCCAAATACCATATTTTCTTTGTTTTCTCTCTCTCTCCTCCCTGTCTCCTTCCCTCGCTCCCTCCCACCCTCCCGCACTCTCTCTTCCCCCCAGCCCCTCTCCCTCTCCCTACCATTAATTTTAAGTTTTCATGCACTGCAGCACATTGTGGCAATGGTATTTCACAATGGGACTGTTTGAAAGTTACAGAAATCAAAAAAGAAATCAACCAACTAAAAGCAGCCAAACCCGGAGTACTCTGCTCAGCCCCATTTAAAGATTAAGGCCCAGAAGCAAGTAAAGCTGTAGTTCAGAGCGATATTTGCAAATAGCACCTTAAAGCAGTTTACGCTGGAGTGCACAACAAGGGGGAAAGTGATAATACTGAGTTTGGTAGAATGGGATAAAAAAAAACAAAAGAAGCGTGCCACTTGTAAAAGTACAAGTCAAGAAATTGAAGGGGACGGGGCTGTTCATTCAGTCAAGAGGACTCACAAGTAAAAGGCTCCTGAGGCATTAGTGTTGAATTTGGCGCAAAATGCATTGTGTTGTCGTGTAATATGAATGAACATACAATTTCAATCTTCAATAAAGAAAGATCTATTAAAAAATCAACACTTGCAAATTAAGAAAGTTTCTGTCCAGTCATGTTCCAAAAATAGTGAATGCTTTACGAATGTGCGTGTCATCCTTTAGAGCAGGGGCCGATTTAAATTTCCCATTATCATTCCAATATTAGTACATGTGTTGCAGAAGCAAGCGCAAAGGGAGAGTCAATCAAACCATTGATTAGGACCTCTGGTCAAAGGTTTGCCATACCAAATGTCCTTATTTCAGAGGGCAGAAAGTCCAAACACCATTTAGATATCGGGTGGTATGAAATGAAGAGGCAAACAACAACGAATAAGCATTCTTTGCTGCTGTATTGATCTGGCCCTAAAGGGTTTTAGTTTAATGCCAATTATATTTAAAGATATAAAGATTAATGGTCCAGGGTGCTTGCAAAATGAAAACCCCCTCCCCATCACAATGGCTGGGTCATACAAGCCTGAGAGCATCACAATAGACCCAATAGACATGAGAAAAACTCGGTACCTCTGAGTGTATGTGGGCCCATGGCTGTATCAAGGACAAGGCAAAAACAGGAGGTGGCTTAAGGAGTCAGCACCAGAGGCTGTCCGATTGAGCCCTGTAAGCAACAGATGTTGGACCATCCTATAAAGGATTCTGAGGCTGATTTCAATTTTAACTTTGCTGCTGATTTAAGGATTGCTCAACCTTCGACCCACGTCTAGTTTGCTTGGATAAGCCCTGGAAATCTTTTACAGCTTGTACTGGTGGGAGATGATGTGACTTTATCAACTGCAACGGGATATGAGGCATGTGTGCCACAAAAAGCAGGTCTAGGATTTTTTTATAAGAAAGCCGCTTTAAGAAGGGAACTTTGGGCAACCCCACTGAGAGCAAAAGTATTACACAAAAGGTAAGGGGGTCAGTGGGTCAACTGATACAATAAACTAACTCACAGTCAAATGTGCTAAGTCCAAATACTACCTGTTTCTACATTTTCCAGGCTTTTTGTCTCATTTCTTAACAGATCCATTCCTATGTACCTCTGTGCTTTCAACAGAGTTTTCATTGTAAGGGAGGGACATACAGTATACCTTAAACATTCCTGGGCAGGGAAGACTCTATGTAAAAGCAAGAGTAGCAGACAGCTTAAAAGAATCATCAGCAGGACCCTCTAGACCTTCCCCAAAAAACATAACATTATTTCTCTGCATGCATGTGCGTTGAACAGCGCAAGTAGTTTGGTTAATGTCAGTGGATAAATGTCACTTTCCCACAGCGCAGAACAAAATCACTTGTACAGGCCCCTTCTGCAAAAGCATTACCACTGTAGAAAGCAGTGAAGGTGAGGCAGTGTGCAGTCACCTCCGACACTTCCCTCCTCTGATCGGCCACGATCGGCCAAGGACCTCTCTATGAGAGCTGAGGGTGGAATTTTCTGGACCTCTGTAACTTAGGGAGACATGGCAAAAGGGATCCTCAATCAACAGCTCAGCCTTTGCTTTGTGGCCTGTCCGTATATATCTGTTCTCCAAATTACCTGCCGCTGCCCAGGTGTCAGCTGGTGAGATGGAATGACCTCCCAGGTAGGATCCTGGCAGATGATTTGCATAGGCAAACCCCCTCGCTCTCTTTCTTACCCCTGCTTACTCCACAGTAGCAAGTATCTGGGCAAAATATAGTGGTCGAGGTAGGGTAGCAGTAACTAGCAACTCTGAGAAAGTAAATCTGGGGAGCTTGGCGACTTGTGGGGAACAACTGCAGAGCTCATCTCCCAGAACTTTGTGGCACGGGGAGAAGGTCTGTGGGATTTCAGTAACTTGGAGACATGCGACCTGGTCGGGAGTGCTTCAGGTCTCCTTCCTTGCATGTTCCAAGCAACTCAACAAAGCATCAACAGGCTGCCATGCCAGCCACAGAGCCCCTTTCCACATGATTAAAAGCCTAAAATCTTTTCCATGCAAACACATAGCCACCGAAAACCATATTTTCTTTGTTTTCTCTCTCTCTGTCTCTCTCTCCTCCCTCCCTCCCCCATAACCCCCCCCTCCCTACCATTCATTTTAAGTTTTCCTGCACTGCAGCACATTGTGACAATGGTATTTCACAATGGGACTGTTTGAAAGTTACAGAAATAAAAAAAGAATTAACCAACTAAAAGCAGCCAAATCCGGAGTACACTGCTAAGCCACAATTAAAGATTAAGGCCTAGAAGCAAGTAAAGCTGTAGTTCAGAGCGATGTTTGCAAATAGCTCCTTAAAGCAGTTGACGCTGGAGTGCACAACAAGAGGAAAAGTGATAATACTGAGTTTGGTAGAATGGGATAAAAAACAAAAGCAGCGTGCCACTTCTAAAAGTACAAGTCAAGAAATTGAAGGAGATGGGGCTGTTCATTCAGTCAATAGGACTCACAAGTAAAAGTCTCCCGAGGCATTAGTGTTGAATTTGGCCCAAAATGTATTGTGTTGTCGTGTATTATGTATGAAAATACAATTTCAATCTTCATTAAAAAAAGATGTATTAAAAAATAAATACTTGCAGATTAAGAAAGTTTCTGTCCTGTCGTGTGCCAAAAATAGTGAATGCTTTACGAATGTGCGTGTCATCCTTTGAAGCAGGGGCCAATTCTATTTTCCCATTTTCATTCCAATATTAGTACATGTTTTGCTGAGGTACATAGGAATGGATCTGTTAAGAAATGAAACCAAAAGCCTGGAAAAATGTTGAAACAGGTAGGATTTGGACTTACAATAAACGGACTCACAGTCAGATGTGCTATCCCTTGACCCACTGACCCGCTTACCTTTTGTGTAATCCTTTTGCTCTCAGCAGTGTTGTCCAAAGTTCCCTACTTAAAGAGACTTTCTTATAAAAAAAGATCCTAGACATGTTTTTTATGGCCCACATGCCTCATATCCCGTTGCTCTTGATAAACTCACATCATCTCCCACCAATACAAGCTGTAAAAGATGTCAAGGGCATAGCCAAGGAAATTAGACGTGGGCCGAAGGTTGAGCAATCCTTAAATCAGCAGCAAAAATAACATTGAAATCAGCTTCAGAATCTCTTAAAGGATGGGCCAACACTGGTTGCTTGCAGGGCGCAATCGGGCTGACGCCTTAAGGCAAGCGCAAAGGGAGAGCCAACCAAACCATTGATTAGGACCTCTGGACTTTCTGCTCTTTAACATAAGGACATTTGATATGGCAAACGTTTGACCAAACACCATTTAGATGTCGGATGGAATGGAATTAAGCGGCAAACAGCAATACATCAGCATTCTTTGCTGCTTTATTGATCTGGTCCTAAAGGGTTTGGTTTAATGCCAATTATATTTAAAGATAAAAAGATTCATGCTCAACGGTGCTTGCAAATCGACGCCCCTCTCCCCATCACGATGGCTGGGTGATGCAAGAGTGAGAGCATCACAGCAGACCCAGAGACATGAGAAACACTCTGTACCTCTGAGTGCATGTGGGCCCATGGCTGGATCAAGGACAAGGCAAGAATAGGAGATGGCTTAAGGTGTCAGGACCCAGGCTGCCCCATTGCGCACTGCCAGCAACAGATGTTGGACCATCCTTTAAGAGATTCTGAGGCTTATTTCAATGTTAACTTTGCTGCTGATTAAAGGATTGCTCAACCTTCGACCCGCGTCTAGTTTGCTTGGCTAAGCCCTGAAAATCTTTTACAGCTTGTATTGGTGGGAGATGATGTGAGTTTATCAAGAGCAACGGGATATGAGGCATGTGTGCCACAAAATGCAGGTCTATGATCTTTTATTTGAAAGCCACTTTGGAAAACCCTACTGAGAACAAAAGGATTACACAAAAGGAAAGGGGGTCAGGGGGGCAAGGGATAGCACATCTGAATGTGAGTCAGTTAATTGTAAGTCCAAATCCTACGCGTTTCGACATTTTTCCAGGCTTTTTGTTTCAGTTCTTAACAGATCCATTCCTATGTACCTCTGTGCTTTCAACAGAGTTTTCATTGTAATGGAGGGACATGCAGTATGCCTTAAACATGCCTGGGCAGGGAAGACTATGTAAAAGCAAGAGTAGCAGACAGCTTAATAAATCATCAGCAGGACCCTCTAGACCTTCCCCAAAAAACATAACATGATTTCTATGCATGTATGTGCGTTGAACAGCGCAAGTAATTTGGTTAATGTCAGTGGATAAATGTCACTTTCCCACAGCGCAGACAAAATCACTTGTACAGGCCCCTTCTGCAAAAGCATTACCGCTGTAGAAAGCAGTGAAAAGGTGAGGCAGTGTGCAGTCCCCCCACCCCCGACCCTGATCGGCCACGATCGGCCAAGGACCTCTCTATAAGAGCTGAGGGTGGAATTTTTCTGGACCTCAGTAACTTAGGGAGACATGGCTAAAGGGATCCTCAATCAACGGCCCAGCTTTTGCTCTGTGGCCTGTCCGAATATGTCTGTTCTCCAAATTACCTGCCGCTGCCCAGGTGTCAGATGGTGAGATGGAATGACCTCCCAGGAAGCATACTGGCAGATGATTTGCATAGGCACACCCCCTCTCTCTTAGCCCTGCTTACTCCACAGTAGCAAGTATCTGGGGAAAATATAGTGGTCGAGGTGGGGTAGCAGTAACTAGCAACTCTGAGAAAGTAAATCTGGGACACTTGGCGACCTGTGGGGAACAACTGCAGAGCTCAGTGCCCAGAAGTTTGTGGCACAGGGAGGAGGTCTGTTGGATTTCAGTAACTTGGAGACATGCAACCTGGTCGGGAGTGCTTCAGGTCTCCTTCCTTGCATGTTCCAAGCAACTCAACAAAGCATCAACAGGCTGAGATACCAACCACAGAGCCCCTTTCCACTTGATTAAAAGGCTAAAATCTTTTCCATGCAAATACATAGCCCCCAAATACCATATTTTCTTTGTTTTCTCTCTCTCTCCTCCCTGTCTCCTTCCCTCGCTCCCTCCCACCCTCCCGCACTCTCTCTTCCCCCCAGCCCCTCTCCCTCTCCCTACCATTAATTTTAAGTTTTCATGCACTGCAGCACATTGTGGCAATGGTATTTCACAATGGGACTGTTTGAAAGTTACAGAAATCAAAAAAGAAATCAACCAACTAAAAGCAGCCAAACCCGGAGTACTCTGCTCAGCCCCATTTAAAGATTAAGGCCCAGAAGCAAGTAAAGCTGTAGTTCAGAGCGATATTTGCAAATAGCACCTTAAAGCAGTTTACGCTGGAGTGCACAACAAGGGGGAAAGTGATAATACTGAGTTTGGTAGAATGGGATAAAAAAAAACAAAAGAAGCGTGCCACTTGTAAAAGTACAAGTCAAGAAATTGAAGGGGACGGGGCTGTTCATTCAGTCAAGAGGACTCACAAGTAAAAGGCTCCTGAGGCATTAGTGTTGAATTTGGCGCAAAATCCATTGTGTTGTCGTGTAATATGAATGAACATACAATTTCAATCTTCAATAAAGAAAGATCTATTAAAAAATCAACACTTGCAAATTAAGAAAGTTTCTGTCCAGTCATGTTCCAAAAATAGTGAATGCTTTACGAATGTGCGTGTCATCCTTTAGAGCAGGGGCCGATTTAAATTTCCCATTATCATTCCAATATTAGTACATGTGTTGCAGAAGCAAGCGCAAAGGGAGAGTCAATCAAACCATTGATTAGGACCTCTGGTCAAAGGTTTGCCATAGCAAATGTCCTTATTTCAGAGGGCAGAAAGTCCAAACACCATTTAGATATCGGGTGGTATGAAATGAAGAGGCAAACAACAACGAATAAGCATTCTTTGCTGCTGTATTGATCTGGCCCTAAAGGGTTTTAGTTTAATGCCAATTATATTTAAAGATATAAAGATTAATGGTCCAGGGTGCTTGCAAAATGAAAACCCCCTCCCCATCACAATGGCTGGGTCATACAAGCCTGAGAGCATCACAATAGACCCAATAGACATGAGAAAAACTCGGTACCTCTGAGTGTATGTGGGCCCATGGCTGTATCAAGGACAAGGCAAAAACAGGAGGTGGCTTAAGGAGTCAGCACCAGAGGCTGTCCGATTGAGCCCTGTAAGCAACAGATGTTGGACCATCCTATAAAGGATTCTGAGGCTGATTTCAATTTTAACTTTGCTGCTGATTTAAGGATTGCTCAACCTTCGACCCACGTCTAGTTTGCTTGGATAAGCCCTGGAAATCTTTTACAGCTTGTACTGGTGGGAGATGATGTGACTTTATCAACTGCAACGGGATATGAGGCATGTGTGCCACAAAAAGCAGGTCTAGGATTTTTTTATAAGAAAGCCGCTTTAAGAAGGGAACTTTGGGCAACCCCACTGAGAGCAAAAGTATTACACAAAAGGTAAGGGGGTCAGTGGGTCAACTGATACAATAAACTAACTCACAGTCAAATGTGCTAAGTCCAAATACTACCTGTTTCTACATTTTCCAGGCTTTTTGTCTCATTTCTTAACAGATCCATTCCTATGTACCTCTGTGCTTTCAACAGAGTTTTCATTGTAATGGAGGGACATGCAGTATGCCTTAAACATGCCTGGGCAGGGAAGACTATGTAAAAGCAAGAGTAGCAGACAGCTTAATAAATCATCAGCAGGACCCTCTAGACCTTCCCCAAAAAACATAACATGATTTCTATGCATGTATGTGCGTTGAACAGCGCAAGTAATTTGGTTAATGTCAGTGGATAAATGTCACTTTCCCACAGCGCAGACAAAATCACTTGTACAGGCCCCTTCTGCAAAAGCATTACCGCTGTAGAAAGCAGTGAAAAGGTGAGGCAGTGTGCAGTCCCCCCACCCCCGACCCTGATCGGCCAAGGACCTCTCTATAAGAGCTGAGGGTGGAATTTTTCTGGACCTCAGTAACTTAGGGAGACATGGCTAAAGGGATCCTCAATCAACGGCCCAGCTTTTGCTCTGTGGCCTGTCCGAATATGTCTGTTCTCCAAATTACCTGCCGCTGCCCAGGTGTCAGATGGTGAGATGGAATGACCTCCCAGGAAGCATACTGGCAGATGATTTGCATAGGCACACCCCCTCTCCCTCTCTCTTAGCCCTGCTTACTCCACAGTAGCAAGTATCTGGGGAAAATATAGTGGTCGAGGTGGGGTAGCAGTAACTAGCAACTCTGAGAAAGTAAATCTGGGACACTTGGCGACCTGTGGGGAACAACTGCAGAGCTCAGTGCCCAGAAGTTTGTGGCACAGGGAGGAGGTCTGTTGGATTTCAGTAACTTGGAGACATGCAACCTGGTCGGGAGTGCTTCAGGTCTCCTTCCTTGCATGTTCCAAGCAACTCAACAAAGCATCAACAGGCTGAGATACCAACCACAGAGCCCCTTTCCACTTGATTAAAAGGCTAAAATCTTTTCCATGCAAATACATAGCCCCCAAATACCATATTTTCTTTGTTTTCTCTCTCTCTCCTCCCTGTCTCCTTCCCTCGCTCCCTCCCACCCTCCCGCACTCTCTCTTCCCCCCAGCCCCTCTCCCTCTCCCTACCATTAATTTTAAGTTTTCATGCACTGCAGCACATTGTGGCAATGGTATTTCACAATGGGACTGTTTGAAAGTTACAGAAATCAAAAAAGAAATCAACCAACTAAAAGCAGCCAAACCCGGAGTACTCTGCTCAGCCCCATTTAAAGATTAAGGCCCAGAAGCAAGTAAAGCTGTAGTTCAGAGCGATATTTGCAAATAGCACCTTAAAGCAGTTTACGCTGGAGTGCACAACAAGGGGGAAAGTGATAATACTGAGTTTGGTAGAATGGGATAAAAAAAAACAAAAGAAGCGTGCCACTTGTAAAAGTACAAGTCAAGAAATTGAAGGGGACGGGGCTGTTCATTCAGTCAAGAGGACTCACAAGTAAAAGGCTCCTGAGGCATTAGTGTTGAATTTGGCGCAAAATGCATTGTGTTGTCGTGTAATATGAATGAACATACAATTTCAATCTTCAATAAAGAAAGATCTATTAAAAAATCAACACTTGCAAATTAAGAAAGTTTCTGTCCAGTCATGTTCCAAAAATAGTGAATGCTTTACGAATGTGCGTGTCATCCTTTAGAGCAGGGGCCGATTTAAATTTCCCATTATCATTCCAATATTAGTACATGTGTTGCAGAAGCAAGCGCAAAGGGAGAGTCAATCAAACCATTGATTAGGACCTCTGGTCAAAGGTTTGCCATACCAAATGTCCTTATTTCAGAGGGCAGAAAGTCCAAACACCATTTAGATATCGGGTGGTATGAAATGAAGAGGCAAACAACAACGAATAAGCATTCTTTGCTGCTGTATTGATCTGGCCCTAAAGGGTTTTAGTTTAATGCCAATTATATTTAAAGATATAAAGATTAATGGTCCAGGGTGCTTGCAAAATGAAAACCCCCTCCCCATCACAATGGCTGGGTCATACAAGCCTGAGAGCATCACAATAGACCCAATAGACATGAGAAAAACTCGGTACCTCTGAGTGTATGTGGGCCCATGGCTGTATCAAGGACAAGGCAAAAACAGGAGGTGGCTTAAGGAGTCAGCACCAGAGGCTGTCCGATTGAGCCCTGTAAGCAACAGATGTTGGACCATCCTATAAAGGATTCTGAGGCTGATTTCAATTTTAACTTTGCTGCTGATTTAAGGATTGCTCAACCTTCGACCCACGTCTAGTTTGCTTGGATAAGCCCTGGAAATCTTTTACAGCTTGTACTGGTGGGAGATGATGTGACTTTATCAACTGCAACGGGATATGAGGCATGTGTGCCACAAAAAGCAGGTCTAGGATTTTTTTATAAGAAAGCCGCTTTAAGAAGGGAACTTTGGGCAACCCCACTGAGAGCAAAAGTATTACACAAAAGGTAAGGGGGTCAGTGGGTCAACTGATACAATAAACTAACTCACAGTCAAATGTGCTAAGTCCAAATACTACCTGTTTCTACATTTTCCAGGCTTTTTGTCTCATTTCTTAACAGATCCATTCCTATGTACCTCTGTGCTTTCAACAGAGTTTTCATTGTAATGGAGGGACATGCAGTATGCCTTAAACATGCCTGGGCAGGGAAGACTATGTAAAAGCAAGAGTAGCAGACAGCTTAATAAATCATCAGCAGGACCCTCTAGACCTTCCCCAAAAAACATAACATGATTTCTATGCATGTATGTGCGTTGAACAGCGCAAGTAATTTGGTTAATGTCAGTGGATAAATGTCACTTTCCCACAGCGCAGACAAAATCACTTGTACAGGCCCCTTCTGCAAAAGCATTACCGCTGTAGAAAGCAGTGAAAAGGTGAGGCAGTGTGCAGTCCCCCCACCCCCGACCCTGATCGGCCACGATCGGCCAAGGACCTCTCTATAAGAGCTGAGGGTGGAATTTTTCTGGACCTCAGTAACTTAGGGAGACATGGCTAAAGGGATCCTCAATCAACGGCCCAGCTTTTGCTCTGTGGCCTGTCCGAATATGTCTGTTCTCCAAATTACCTGCCGCTGCCCAGGTGTCAGATGGTGAGATGGAATGACCTCCCAGGAAGCATACTGGCAGATGATTTGCATAGGCACACCCCCTCTCTCTTAGCCCTGCTTACTCCACAGTAGCAAGTATCTGGGGAAAATATAGTGGTCGAGGTGGGGTAGCAGTAACTAGCAACTCTGAGAAAGTAAATCTGGGACACTTGGCGACCTGTGGGGAACAACTGCAGAGCTCAGTGCCCAGAAGTTTGTGGCACAGGGAGGAGGTCTGTTGGATTTCAGTAACTTGGAGACATGCAACCTGGTCGGGAGTGCTTCAGGTCTCCTTCCTTGCATGTTCCAAGCAACTCAACAAAGCATCAACAGGCTGAGATACCAACCACAGAGCCCCTTTCCACTTGATTAAAAGGCTAAAATCTTTTCCATGCAAATACATAGCCCCCAAATACCATATTTTCTTTGTTTTCTCTCTCTCTCCTCCCTGTCTCCTTCCCTCGCTCCCTCCCACCCTCCCGCACTCTCTCTTCCCCCCAGCCCCTCTCCCTCTCCCTACCATTAATTTTAAGTTTTCATGCACTGCAGCACATTGTGGCAATGGTATTTCACAATGGGACTGTTTGAAAGTTACAGAAATCAAAAAAGAAATCAACCAACTAAAAGCAGCCAAACCCGGAGTACTCTGCTCAGCCCCATTTAAAGATTAAGGCCCAGAAGCAAGTAAAGCTGTAGTTCAGAGCGATATTTGCAAATAGCACCTTAAAGCAGTTTACGCTGGAGTGCACAACAAGGGGGAAAGTGATAATACTGAGTTTGGTAGAATGGGATAAAAAAAAACAAAAGAAGCGTGCCACTTGTAAAAGTACAAGTCAAGAAATTGAAGGGGACGGGGCTGTTCATTCAGTCAAGAGGACTCACAAGTAAAAGGCTCCTGAGGCATTAGTGTTGAATTTGGCGCAAAATCCATTGTGTTGTCGTGTAATATGAATGAACATACAATTTCAATCTTCAATAAAGAAAGATCTATTAAAAAATCAACACTTGCAAATTAAGAAAGTTTCTGTCCAGTCATGTTCCAAAAATAGTGAATGCTTTACGAATGTGCGTGTCATCCTTTAGAGCAGGGGCCGATTTAAATTTCCCATTATCATTCCAATATTAGTACATGTGTTGCAGAAGCAAGCGCAAAGGGAGAGTCAATCAAACCATTGATTAGGACCTCTGGTCAAAGGTTTGCCATAGCAAATGTCCTTATTTCAGAGGGCAGAAAGTCCAAACACCATTTAGATATCGGGTGGTATGAAATGAAGAGGCAAACAACAACGAATAAGCATTCTTTGCTGCTGTATTGATCTGGCCCTAAAGGGTTTTAGTTTAATGCCAATTATATTTAAAGATATAAAGATTAATGGTCCAGGGTGCTTGCAAAATGAAAACCCCCTCCCCATCACAATGGCTGGGTCATACAAGCCTGAGAGCATCACAATAGACCCAATAGACATGAGAAAAACTCGGTACCTCTGAGTGTATGTGGGCCCATGGCTGTATCAAGGACAAGGCAAAAACAGGAGGTGGCTTAAGGAGTCAGCACCAGAGGCTGTCCGATTGAGCCCTGTAAGCAACAGATGTTGGACCATCCTATAAAGGATTCTGAGGCTGATTTCAATTTTAACTTTGCTGCTGATTTAAGGATTGCTCAACCTTCGACCCACGTCTAGTTTGCTTGGATAAGCCCTGGAAATCTTTTACAGCTTGTACTGGTGGGAGATGATGTGACTTTATCAACTGCAACGGGATATGAGGCATGTGTGCCACAAAAAGCAGGTCTAGGATTTTTTTATAAGAAAGCCGCTTTAAGAAGGGAACTTTGGGCAACCCCACTGAGAGCAAAAGTATTACACAAAAGGTAAGGGGGTCAGTGGGTCAACTGATACAATAAACTAACTCACAGTCAAATGTGCTAAGTCCAAATACTACCTGTTTCTACATTTTCCAGGCTTTTTGTCTCATTTCTTAACAGATCCATTCCTATGTACCTCTGTGCTTTCAACAGAGTTTTCATTGTAATGGAGGGACATGCAGTATGCCTTAAACATGCCTGGGCAGGGAAGACTATGTAAAAGCAAGAGTAGCAGACAGCTTAATAAATCATCAGCAGGACCCTCTAGACCTTCCCCAAAAAACATAACATGATTTCTATGCATGTATGTGCGTTGAACAGCGCAAGTAATTTGGTTAATGTCAGTGGATAAATGTCACTTTCCCACAGCGCAGACAAAATCACTTGTACAGGCCCCTTCTGCAAAAGCATTACCGCTGTAGAAAGCAGTGAAAAGGTGAGGCAGTGTGCAGTCCCCCCACCCCCGACCCTGATCGGCCAAGGACCTCTCTATAAGAGCTGAGGGTGGAATTTTTCTGGACCTCAGTAACTTAGGGAGACATGGCTAAAGGGATCCTCAATCAACGGCCCAGCTTTTGCTCTGTGGCCTGTCCGAATATGTCTGTTCTCCAAATTACCTGCCGCTGCCCAGGTGTCAGATGGTGAGATGGAATGACCTCCCAGGAAGCATACTGGCAGATGATTTGCATAGGCACACCCCCTCTCCCTCTCTCTTAGCCCTGCTTACTCCACAGTAGCAAGTATCTGGGGAAAATATAGTGGTCGAGGTGGGGTAGCAGTAACTAGCAACTCTGAGAAAGTAAATCTGGGACACTTGGCGACCTGTGGGGAACAACTGCAGAGCTCAGTGCCCAGAAGTTTGTGGCACAGGGAGGAGGTCTGTTGGATTTCAGTAACTTGGAGACATGCAACCTGGTCGGGAGTGCTTCAGGTCTCCTTCCTTGCATGTTCCAAGCAACTCAACAAAGCATCAACAGGCTGAGATACCAACCACAGAGCCCCTTTCCACTTGATTAAAAGGCTAAAATCTTTTCCATGCAAATACATAGCCCCCAAATACCATATTTTCTTTGTTTTCTCTCTCTCTCCTCCCTGTCTCCTTCCCTCGCTCCCTCCCACCCTCCCGCACTCTCTCTTCCCCCCAGCCCCTCTCCCTCTCCCTACCATTAATTTTAAGTTTTCATGCACTGCAGCACATTGTGGCAATGGTATTTCACAATGGGACTGTTTGAAAGTTACAGAAATCAAAAAAGAAATCAACCAACTAAAAGCAGCCAAACCCGGAGTACTCTGCTCAGCCCCATTTAAAGATTAAGGCCCAGAAGCAAGTAAAGCTGTAGTTCAGAGCGATATTTGCAAATAGCACCTTAAAGCAGTTTACGCTGGAGTGCACAACAAGGGGGAAAGTGATAATACTGAGTTTGGTAGAATGGGATAAAAAAAAACAAAAGAAGCGTGCCACTTGTAAAAGTACAAGTCAAGAAATTGAAGGGGACGGGGCTGTTCATTCAGTCAAGAGGACTCACAAGTAAAAGGCTCCTGAGGCATTAGTGTTGAATTTGGCGCAAAATGCATTGTGTTGTCGTGTAATATGAATGAACATACAATTTCAATCTTCAATAAAGAAAGATCTATTAAAAAATCAACACTTGCAAATTAAGAAAGTTTCTGTCCAGTCATGTTCCAAAAATAGTGAATGCTTTACGAATGTGCGTGTCATCCTTTAGAGCAGGGGCCGATTTAAATTTCCCATTATCATTCCAATATTAGTACATGTGTTGCAGAAGCAAGCGCAAAGGGAGAGTCAATCAAACCATTGATTAGGACCTCTGGTCAAAGGTTTGCCATACCAAATGTCCTTATTTCAGAGGGCAGAAAGTCCAAACACCATTTAGATATCGGGTGGTATGAAATGAAGAGGCAAACAACAACGAATAAGCATTCTTTGCTGCTGTATTGATCTGGCCCTAAAGGGTTTTAGTTTAATGCCAATTATATTTAAAGATATAAAGATTAATGGTCCAGGGTGCTTGCAAAATGAAAACCCCCTCCCCATCACAATGGCTGGGTCATACAAGCCTGAGAGCATCACAATAGACCCAATAGACATGAGAAAAACTCGGTACCTCTGAGTGTATGTGGGCCCATGGCTGTATCAAGGACAAGGCAAAAACAGGAGGTGGCTTAAGGAGTCAGCACCAGAGGCTGTCCGATTGAGCCCTGTAAGCAACAGATGTTGGACCATCCTATAAAGGATTCTGAGGCTGATTTCAATTTTAACTTTGCTGCTGATTTAAGGATTGCTCAACCTTCGACCCACGTCTAGTTTGCTTGGATAAGCCCTGGAAATCTTTTACAGCTTGTACTGGTGGGAGATGATGTGACTTTATCAACTGCAACGGGATATGAGGCATGTGTGCCACAAAAAGCAGGTCTAGGATTTTTTTATAAGAAAGCCGCTTTAAGAAGGGAACTTTGGGCAACCCCACTGAGAGCAAAAGTATTACACAAAAGGTAAGGGGGTCAGTGGGTCAACTGATACAATAAACTAACTCACAGTCAAATGTGCTAAGTCCAAATACTACCTGTTTCTACATTTTCCAGGCTTTTTGTCTCATTTCTTAACAGATCCATTCCTATGTACCTCTGTGCTTTCAACAGAGTTTTCATTGTAAGGGAGGGACATACAGTATACCTTAAACATTCCTGGGCAGGGAAGACTCTATGTAAAAGCAAGAGTAGCAGACAGCTTAAAAGAATCATCAGCAGGACCCTCTAGACCTTCCCCAAAAAACATAACATTATTTCTCTGCATGCATGTGCGTTGAACAGCGCAAGTAGTTTGGTTAATGTCAGTGGATAAATGTCACTTTCCCACAGCGCAGAACAAAATCACTTGTACAGGCCCCTTCTGCAAAAGCATTACCACTGTAGAAAGCAGTGAAGGTGAGGCAGTGTGCAGTCACCTCCGACACTTCCCTCCTCTGATCGGCCACGATCGGCCAAGGACCTCTCTATGAGAGCTGAGGGTGGAATTTTCTGGACCTCTGTAACTTAGGGAGACATGGCAAAAGGGATCCTCAATCAACAGCTCAGCCTTTGCTTTGTGGCCTGTCCGTATATATCTGTTCTCCAAATTACCTGCCGCTGCCCAGGTGTCAGCTGGTGAGATGGAATGACCTCCCAGGTAGGATCCTGGCAGATGATTTGCATAGGCAAACCCCCTCGCTCTCTTTCTTACCCCTGCTTACTCCACAGTAGCAAGTATCTGGGCAAAATATAGTGGTCGAGGTAGGGTAGCAGTAACTAGCAACTCTGAGAAAGTAAATCTGGGGAGCTTGGCGACTTGTGGGGAACAACTGCAGAGCTCATCTCCCAGAACTTTGTGGCACGGGGAGAAGGTCTGTGGGATTTCAGTAACTTGGAGACATGCGACCTGGTCGGGAGTGCTTCAGGTCTCCTTCCTTGCATGTTCCAAGCAACTCAACAAAGCATCAACAGGCTGCCATGCCAGCCACAGAGCCCCTTTCCACATGATTAAAAGCCTAAAATCTTTTCCATGCAAACACATAGCCACCGAAAACCATATTTTCTTTGTTTTCTCTCTCTCTGTCTCTCTCTCCTCCCTCCCTCCCCCATAACCCCCCCCTCCCTACCATTCATTTTAAGTTTTCCTGCACTGCAGCACATTGTGACAATGGTATTTCACAATGGGACTGTTTGAAAGTTACAGAAATAAAAAAAGAATTAACCAACTAAAAGCAGCCAAATCCGGAGTACACTGCTAAGCCACAATTAAAGATTAAGGCCTAGAAGCAAGTAAAGCTGTAGTTCAGAGCGATGTTTGCAAATAGCTCCTTAAAGCAGTTGACGCTGGAGTGCACAACAAGAGGAAAAGTGATAATACTGAGTTTGGTAGAATGGGATAAAAAACAAAAGCAGCGTGCCACTTCTAAAAGTACAAGTCAAGAAATTGAAGGAGATGGGGCTGTTCATTCAGTCAATAGGACTCACAAGTAAAAGTCTCCCGAGGCATTAGTGTTGAATTTGGCCCAAAATGTATTGTGTTGTCGTGTATTATGTATGAAAATACAATTTCAATCTTCATTAAAAAAAGATGTATTAAAAAATAAATACTTGCAGATTAAGAAAGTTTCTGTCCTGTCGTGTGCCAAAAATAGTGAATGCTTTACGAATGTGCGTGTCATCCTTTGAAGCAGGGGCCAATTCTATTTTCCCATTTTCATTCCAATATTAGTACATGTTTTGCTGAGGTACATAGGAATGGATCTGTTAAGAAATGAAACCAAAAGCCTGGAAAAATGTTGAAACAGGTAGGATTTGGACTTACAATAAACGGACTCACAGTCAGATGTGCTATCCCTTGACCCACTGACCCGCTTACCTTTTGTGTAATCCTTTTGCTCTCAGCAGTGTTGTCCAAAGTTCCCTACTTAAAGAGACTTTCTTATAAAAAAAGATCCTAGACATGTTTTTTATGGCCCACATGCCTCATATCCCGTTGCTCTTGATAAACTCACATCATCTCCCACCAATACAAGCTGTAAAAGATGTCAAGGGCATAGCCAAGGAAATTAGACGTGGGCCGAAGGTTGAGCAATCCTTAAATCAGCAGCAAAAATAACATTGAAATCAGCTTCAGAATCTCTTAAAGGATGGGCCAACACTGGTTGCTTGCAGGGCGCAATCGGGCTGACGCCTTAAGGCAAGCGCAAAGGGAGAGCCAACCAAACCATTGATTAGGACCTCTGGACTTTCTGCTCTTTAACATAAGGACATTTGATATGGCAAACGTTTGACCAAACACCATTTAGATGTCGGATGGTATGGAATTAAGCGGCAAACAGCAATACATCAGCATTCTTTGCTGCTTTATTGATCTGGTCCTAAAGGGTTTGGTTTAATGCCAATTATATTTAAAGATAAAAAGATTCATGCTCAACGGTGCTTGCAAATCGACACCCCTCTCCCCATCACGATGGCTGGGTGATGCAAGAGTGAGAGCATCACAGCAGACCCAGAGACATGAGAAACACTCTGTACCTCTGAGTGCATGTGGGCCCATGGCTGGATCAAGGACAAGGCAAGAATAGGAGATGGCTTAAGGTGTCAGGACCCAGGCTGCCCCATTGCGCACTGCCAGCAACAGATGTTGGACCATCCTTTAAGAGATTCTGAGGCTTATTTCAATGTTAACTTTGCTGCTGATTAAAGGATTGCTCAACCTTCGACCCGCGTCTAGTTTGCTTGGCTAAGCCCTGAAAATCTTTTACAGCTTGTATTGGTGGGAGATGATGTGAGTTTATCAAGAGCAACGGGATATGAGGCATGTGTGCCACAAAATGCAGGTCTATGATCTTTTATTTGAAAGCCACTTTGGAAAACCCTACTGAGAACAAAAGGATTACACAAAAGGAAAGGGGGTCAGGGGGGCAAGGGATAGCACATCTGAATGTGAGTCATTTAATTGTAAGTCCAAATCCTACGCGTTTCGACATTTTTCCAGGCTTTTTGTTTCAGTTCTTAACAGATCCACTCCTATGTACCTCTGTGCTTTCAACAGAGTTTTCATTGTAATGGAGGGACATACAGTATGCCTTAAACATGCCTGGGCAGGGAAGACTATGTAAAAGCAAGAGTAGCAGACAGCTTAATAAATCATCAGCAGGACCCTCTAGACCTTCCCCAAAAAACATAACATGATTTCTATGCATGTATGTGCGTTGAACAGCACAAGTAATTTGGTTAATGTCAGTGGATAAATGTCACTTTCCCACAGCGCAGACAAAATCACTTGTACAGGCCCCTTCTGCAAAAGCATTACCGCTGTAGAAAGCAGTGAAAAGGTGAGGCAGTGTGCAGTCCCCCCACCCCCGACCCTGATCGGCCACGATCGGCCAAGGACCTCTCTATAAGAGCTGAGGGTGGAATTTTTCTGGACCTCAGTAACTTAGGGAGACATGGCTAAAGGGATCCTCAATCAACGGCCCAGCTTTTGCTCTGTGGCCTGTCCGAATATGTCTGTTCTCCAAATTACCTGCCGCTGCCCAGGTGTCAGATGGTGAGATGGAATGACCTCCCAGGAAGCATACTGGCAGATGATTTGCATAGGCACACCCCCTCTCCCTCTCTCTTAGCCCTGCTTACTCCACAGTAGCAAGTATCTGGGGAAAATATAGTGGTCGAGGTGGGGTAGCAGTAACTAGCAACTCTGAGAAAGTAAATCTGGGACACTTGGCGACCTGTGGGGAACAACTGCAGAGCTCAGTGCCCAGAAGTTTGTGGCACAGGGAGGAGGTCTGTTGGATTTCAGTAACTTGGAGACATGCAACCTGGTCGGGAGTGCTTCAGGTCTCCTTCCTTGCATGTTCCAAGCAACTCAACAAAGCATCAACAGGCTGAGATACCAACCACAGAGCCCCTTTCCACTTGATTAAAAGGCTAAAATCTTTTCCATGCAAATACATAGCCCCCAAATACCATATTTTCTTTGTTTTCTCTCTCTCTCCTCCCTGTCTCCTTCCCTCGCTCCCTCCCACCCTCCCGCACTCTCTCTTCCCCCCAGCCCCTCTCCCTCTCCCTACCATTAATTTTAAGTTTTCATGCACTGCAGCACATTGTGGCAATGGTATTTCACAATGGGACTGTTTGAAAGTTACAGAAATCAAAAAAGAAATCAACCAACTAAAAGCAGCCAAACCCGGAGTACTCTGCTCAGCCCCATTTAAAGATTAAGGCCCAGAAGCAAGTAAAGCTGTAGTTCAGAGCGATATTTGCAAATAGCACCTTAAAGCAGTTTACGCTGGAGTGCACAACAAGGGGGAAAGTGATAATACTGAGTTTGGTAGAATGGGATAAAAAAAAACAAAAGAAGCGTGCCACTTGTAAAAGTACAAGTCAAGAAATTGAAGGGGACGGGGCTGTTCATTCAGTCAAGAGGACTCACAAGTAAAAGGCTCCTGAGGCATTAGTGTTGAATTTGGCGCAAAATGCATTGTGTTGTCGTGTAATATGAATGAACATACAATTTCAATCTTCAATAAAGAAAGATCTATTAAAAAATCAACACTTGCAAATTAAGAAAGTTTCTGTCCAGTCATGTTCCAAAAATAGTGAATGCTTTACGAATGTGCGTGTCATCCTTTAGAGCAGGGGCCGATTTAAATTTCCCATTATCATTCCAATATTAGTACATGTGTTGCAGAAGCAAGCGCAAAGGGAGAGTCAATCAAACCATTGATTAGGACCTCTGGTCAAAGGTTTGCCATACCAAATGTCCTTATTTCAGAGGGCAGAAAGTCCAAACACCATTTAGATATCGGGTGGTATGAAATGAAGAGGCAAACAACAACGAATAAGCATTCTTTGCTGCTGTATTGATCTGGCCCTAAAGGGTTTTAGTTTAATGCCAATTATATTTAAAGATATAAAGATTAATGGTCCAGGGTGCTTGCAAAATGAAAACCCCCTCCCCATCACAATGGCTGGGTCATACAAGCCTGAGAGCATCACAATAGACCCAATAGACATGAGAAAAACTCGGTACCTCTGAGTGTATGTGGGCCCATGGCTGTATCAAGGACAAGGCAAAAACAGGAGGTGGCTTAAGGAGTCAGCACCAGAGGCTGTCCGATTGAGCCCTGTAAGCAACAGATGTTGGACCATCCTATAAAGGATTCTGAGGCTGATTTCAATTTTAACTTTGCTGCTGATTTAAGGATTGCTCAACCTTCGACCCACGTCTAGTTTGCTTGGATAAGCCCTGGAAATCTTTTACAGCTTGTACTGGTGGGAGATGATGTGACTTTATCAACTGCAACGGGATATGAGGCATGTGTGCCACAAAAAGCAGGTCTAGGATTTTTTTATAAGAAAGCCGCTTTAAGAAGGGAACTTTGGGCAACCCCACTGAGAGCAAAAGTATTACACAAAAGGTAAGGGGGTCAGTGGGTCAACTGATACAATAAACTAACTCACAGTCAAATGTGCTAAGTCCAAATACTACCTGTTTCTACATTTTCCAGGCTTTTTGTCTCATTTCTTAACAGATCCATTCCTATGTACCTCTGTGCTTTCAACAGAGTTTTCATTGTAATGGAGGGACATGCAGTATGCCTTAAACATGCCTGGGCAGGGAAGACTATGTAAAAGCAAGAGTAGCAGACAGCTTAATAAATCATCAGCAGGACCCTCTAGACCTTCCCCAAAAAACATAACATGATTTCTATGCATGTATGTGCGTTGAACAGCGCAAGTAATTTGGTTAATGTCAGTGGATAAATGTCACTTTCCCACAGCGCAGACAAAATCACTTGTACAGGCCCCTTCTGCAAAAGCATTACCGCTGTAGAAAGCAGTGAAAAGGTGAGGCAGTGTGCAGTCCCCCCACCCCCGACCCTGATCGGCCAAGGACCTCTCTATAAGAGCTGAGGGTGGAATTTTTCTGGACCTCAGTAACTTAGGGAGACATGGCTAAAGGGATCCTCAATCAACGGCCCAGCTTTTGCTCTGTGGCCTGTCCGAATATGTCTGTTCTCCAAATTACCTGCCGCTGCCCAGGTGTCAGATGGTGAGATGGAATGACCTCCCAGGAAGCATACTGGCAGATGATTTGCATAGGCACACCCCCTCTCCCTCTCTCTTAGCCCTGCTTACTCCACAGTAGCAAGTATCTGGGGAAAATATAGTGGTCGAGGTGGGGTAGCAGTAACTAGCAACTCTGAGAAAGTAAATCTGGGACACTTGGCGACCTGTGGGGAACAACTGCAGAGCTCAGTGCCCAGAAGTTTGTGGCACAGGGAGGAGGTCTGTTGGATTTCAGTAACTTGGAGACATGCAACCTGGTCGGGAGTGCTTCAGGTCTCCTTCCTTGCATGTTCCAAGCAACTCAACAAAGCATCAACAGGCTGAGATACCAACCACAGAGCCCCTTTCCACTTGATTAAAAGGCTAAAATCTTTTCCATGCAAATACATAGCCCCCAAATACCATATTTTCTTTGTTTTCTCTCTCTCTCCTCCCTGTCTCCTTCCCTCGCTCCCTCCCACCCTCCCGCACTCTCTCTTCCCCCCAGCCCCTCTCCCTCTCCCTACCATTAATTTTAAGTTTTCATGCACTGCAGCACATTGTGGCAATGGTATTTCACAATGGGACTGTTTGAAAGTTACAGAAATCAAAAAAGAAATCAACCAACTAAAAGCAGCCAAACCCGGAGTACTCTGCTCAGCCCCATTTAAAGATTAAGGCCCAGAAGCAAGTAAAGCTGTAGTTCAGAGCGATATTTGCAAATAGCACCTTAAAGCAGTTTACGCTGGAGTGCACAACAAGGGGGAAAGTGATAATACTGAGTTTGGTAGAATGGGATAAAAAAAAACAAAAGAAGCGTGCCACTTGTAAAAGTACAAGTCAAGAAATTGAAGGGGACGGGGCTGTTCATTCAGTCAAGAGGACTCACAAGTAAAAGGCTCCTGAGGCATTAGTGTTGAATTTGGCGCAAAATGCATTGTGTTGTCGTGTAATATGAATGAACATACAATTTCAATCTTCAATAAAGAAAGATCTATTAAAAAATCAACACTTGCAAATTAAGAAAGTTTCTGTCCAGTCATGTTCCAAAAATAGTGAATGCTTTACGAATGTGCGTGTCATCCTTTAGAGCAGGGGCCGATTTAAATTTCCCATTATCATTCCAATATTAGTACATGTGTTGCAGAAGCAAGCGCAAAGGGAGAGTCAATCAAACCATTGATTAGGACCTCTGGTCAAAGGTTTGCCATACCAAATGTCCTTATTTCAGAGGGCAGAAAGTCCAAACACCATTTAGATATCGGGTGGTATGAAATGAAGAGGCAAACAACAACGAATAAGCATTCTTTGCTGCTGTATTGATCTGGCCCTAAAGGGTTTTAGTTTAATGCCAATTATATTTAAAGATATAAAGATTAATGGTCCAGGGTGCTTGCAAAATGAAAACCCCCTCCCCATCACAATGGCTGGGTCATACAAGCCTGAGAGCATCACAATAGACCCAATAGACATGAGAAAAACTCGGTACCTCTGAGTGTATGTGGGCCCATGGCTGTATCAAGGACAAGGCAAAAACAGGAGGTGGCTTAAGGAGTCAGCACCAGAGGCTGTCCGATTGAGCCCTGTAAGCAACAGATGTTGGACCATCCTATAAAGGATTCTGAGGCTGATTTCAATTTTAACTTTGCTGCTGATTTAAGGATTGCTCAACCTTCGACCCACGTCTAGTTTGCTTGGATAAGCCCTGGAAATCTTTTACAGCTTGTACTGGTGGGAGATGATGTGACTTTATCAACTGCAACGGGATATGAGGCATGTGTGCCACAAAAAGCAGGTCTAGGATTTTTTTATAAGAAAGCCGCTTTAAGAAGGGAACTTTGGGCAACCCCACTGAGAGCAAAAGTATTACACAAAAGGTAAGGGGGTCAGTGGGTCAACTGATACAATAAACTAACTCACAGTCAAATGTGCTAAGTCCAAATACTACCTGTTTCTACATTTTCCAGGCTTTTTGTCTCATTTCTTAACAGATCCATTCCTATGTACCTCTGTGCTTTCAACAGAGTTTTCATTGTAAGGGAGGGACATACAGTATACCTTAAACATTCCTGGGCAGGGAAGACTCTATGTAAAAGCAAGAGTAGCAGACAGCTTAAAAGAATCATCAGCAGGACCCTCTAGACCTTCCCCAAAAAACATAACATTATTTCTCTGCATGCATGTGCGTTGAACAGCGCAAGTAGTTTGGTTAATGTCAGTGGATAAATGTCACTTTCCCACAGCGCAGAACAAAATCACTTGTACAGGCCCCTTCTGCAAAAGCATTACCACTGTAGAAAGCAGTGAAGGTGAGGCAGTGTGCAGTCACCTCCGACACTTCCCTCCTCTGATCGGCCACGATCGGCCAAGGACCTCTCTATGAGAGCTGAGGGTGGAATTTTCTGGACCTCTGTAACTTAGGGAGACATGGCAAAAGGGATCCTCAATCAACAGCTCAGCCTTTGCTTTGTGGCCTGTCCGTATATATCTGTTCTCCAAATTACCTGCCGCTGCCCAGGTGTCAGCTGGTGAGATGGAATGACCTCCCAGGTAGGATCCTGGCAGATGATTTGCATAGGCAAACCCCCTCGCTCTCTTTCTTACCCCTGCTTACTCCACAGTAGCAAGTATCTGGGCAAAATATAGTGGTCGAGGTAGGGTAGCAGTAACTAGCAACTCTGAGAAAGTAAATCTGGGGAGCTTGGCGACTTGTGGGGAACAACTGCAGAGCTCATCTCCCAGAACTTTGTGGCACGGGGAGAAGGTCTGTGGGATTTCAGTAACTTGGAGACATGCGACCTGGTCGGGAGTGCTTCAGGTCTCCTTCCTTGCATGTTCCAAGCAACTCAACAAAGCATCAACAGGCTGCCATGCCAGCCACAGAGCCCCTTTCCACATGATTAAAAGCCTAAAATCTTTTCCATGCAAACACATAGCCACCGAAAACCATATTTTCTTTGTTTTCTCTCTCTCTGTCTCTCTCTCCTCCCTCCCTCCCCCATAACCCCCCCCTCCCTACCATTCATTTTAAGTTTTCCTGCACTGCAGCACATTGTGACAATGGTATTTCACAATGGGACTGTTTGAAAGTTACAGAAATAAAAAAAGAATTAACCAACTAAAAGCAGCCAAATCCGGAGTACACTGCTAAGCCACAATTAAAGATTAAGGCCTAGAAGCAAGTAAAGCTGTAGTTCAGAGCGATGTTTGCAAATAGCTCCTTAAAGCAGTTGACGCTGGAGTGCACAACAAGAGGAAAAGTGATAATACTGAGTTTGGTAGAATGGGATAAAAAACAAAAGCAGCGTGCCACTTCTAAAAGTACAAGTCAAGAAATTGAAGGAGATGGGGCTGTTCATTCAGTCAATAGGACTCACAAGTAAAAGTCTCCCGAGGCATTAGTGTTGAATTTGGCCCAAAATGTATTGTGTTGTCGTGTATTATGTATGAAAATACAATTTCAATCTTCATTAAAAAAAGATGTATTAAAAAATAAATACTTGCAGATTAAGAAAGTTTCTGTCCTGTCGTGTGCCAAAAATAGTGAATGCTTTACGAATGTGCGTGTCATCCTTTGAAGCAGGGGCCAATTCTATTTTCCCATTTTCATTCCAATATTAGTACATGTTTTGCTGAGGTACATAGGAATGGATCTGTTAAGAAATGAAACCAAAAGCCTGGAAAAATGTTGAAACAGGTAGGATTTGGACTTACAATAAACGGACTCACAGTCAGATGTGCTATCCCTTGACCCACTGACCCGCTTACCTTTTGTGTAATCCTTTTGCTCTCAGCAGTGTTGTCCAAAGTTCCCTACTTAAAGAGACTTTCTTATAAAAAAAGATCCTAGACATGTTTTTTATGGCCCACATGCCTCATATCCCGTTGCTCTTGATAAACTCACATCATCTCCCACCAATACAAGCTGTAAAAGATGTCAAGGGCATAGCCAAGGAAATTAGACGTGGGCCGAAGGTTGAGCAATCCTTAAATCAGCAGCAAAAATAACATTGAAATCAGCTTCAGAATCTCTTAAAGGATGGGCCAACACTGGTTGCTTGCAGGGCGCAATCGGGCTGACGCCTTAAGGCAAGCGCAAAGGGAGAGCCAACCAAACCATTGATTAGGACCTCTGGACTTTCTGCTCTTTAACATAAGGACATTTGATATGGCAAACGTTTGACCAAACACCATTTAGATGTCGGATGGAATGGAATTAAGCGGCAAACAGCAATACATCAGCATTCTTTGCTGCTTTATTGATCTGGTCCTAAAGGGTTTGGTTTAATGCCAATTATATTTAAAGATAAAAAGATTCATGCTCAACGGTGCTTGCAAATCGACACCCCTCTCCCCATCACGATGGCTGGGTGATGCAAGAGTGAGAGCATCACAGCAGACCCAGAGACATGAGAAACACTCTGTACCTCTGAGTGCATGTGGGCCCATGGCTGGATCAAGGACAAGGCAAGAATAGGAGATGGCTTAAGGTGTCAGGACCCAGGCTGCCCCATTGCGCACTGCCAGCAACAGATGTTGGACCATCCTTTAAGAGATTCTGAGGCTTATTTCAATGTTAACTTTGCTGCTGATTAAAGGATTGCTCAACCTTCGACCCGCGTCTAGTTTGCTTGGCTAAGCCCTGAAAATCTTTTACAGCTTGTATTGGTGGGAGATGATGTGAGTTTATCAAGAGCAACGGGATATGAGGCATGTGTGCCACAAAATGCAGGTCTATGATCTTTTATTTGAAAGCCACTTTGGAAAACCCTACTGAGAACAAAAGGATTACACAAAAGGAAAGGGGGTCAGGGGGGCAAGGGATAGCACATCTGAATGTGAGTCAGTTAATTGTAAGTCCAAATCCTACGCGTTTCGACATTTTTCCAGGCTTTTTGTTTCAGTTCTTAACAGATCCATTCCTATGTACCTCTGTGCTTTCAACAGAGTTTTCATTGTAATGGAGGGACATGCAGTATGCCTTAAACATGCCTGGGCAGGGAAGACTATGTAAAAGCAAGAGTAGCAGACAGCTTAATAAATCATCAGCAGGGCCCTCTAGACCTTCCCCAAAAACCATAACATGATTTCTATGCATGTATGTGCGTTGAACAGCGCAAGTAATTTGGTTAATGTCAGTGGATAAATGTCACTTTCCCACAGCGCAGACAAAATCACTTGTACAGGCCCCTTCTGCAAAAGCATTACCGCTGTAGAAAGCAGTGAAAAGGTGAGGCAGTGTGCAGTCCCCCCACCCCCGACCCTGATCGGCCACGATCGGCCAAGGACCTCTCTATAAGAGCTGAGGGTGGAATTTTTCTGGACCTCAGTAACTTAGGGAGACATGGCTAAAGGGATCCTCAATCAACGGCCCAGCTTTTGCTCTGTGGCCTGTCCGAATATGTCTGTTCTCCAAATTACCTGCCGCTGCCCAGGTGTCAGATGGTGAGATGGAATGACCTCCCAGGAAGCATACTGGCAGATGATTTGCATAGGCACACCCCCTCTCTCTTAGCCCTGCTTACTCCACAGTAGCAAGTATCTGGGGAAAATATAGTGGTCGAGGTGGGGTAGCAGTAACTAGCAACTCTGAGAAAGTAAATCTGGGACACTTGGCGACCTGTGGGGAACAACTGCAGAGCTCAGTGCCCAGAAGTTTGTGGCACAGGGAGGAGGTCTGTTGGATTTCAGTAACTTGGAGACATGCAACCTGGTCGGGAGTGCTTCAGGTCTCCTTCCTTGCATGTTCCAAGCAACTCAACAAAGCATCAACAGGCTGAGATACCAACCACAGAGCCCCTTTCCACTTGATTAAAAGGCTAAAATCTTTTCCATGCAAATACATAGCCCCCAAATACCATATTTTCTTTGTTTTCTCTCTCTCTCCTCCCTGTCTCCTTCCCTCGCTCCCTCCCACCCTCCCGCACTCTCTCTTCCCCCCAGCCCCTCTCCCTCTCCCTACCATTAATTTTAAGTTTTCATGCACTGCAGCACATTGTGGCAATGGTATTTCACAATGGGACTGTTTGAAAGTTACAGAAATCAAAAAAGAAATCAACCAACTAAAAGCAGCCAAACCCGGAGTACTCTGCTCAGCCCCATTTAAAGATTAAGGCCCAGAAGCAAGTAAAGCTGTAGTTCAGAGCGATATTTGCAAATAGCACCTTAAAGCAGTTTACGCTGGAGTGCACAACAAGGGGGAAAGTGATAATACTGAGTTTGGTAGAATGGGATAAAAAAAAACAAAAGAAGCGTGCCACTTGTAAAAGTACAAGTCAAGAAATTGAAGGGGACGGGGCTGTTCATTCAGTCAAGAGGACTCACAAGTAAAAGGCTCCTGAGGCATTAGTGTTGAATTTGGCGCAAAATGCATTGTGTTGTCGTGTAATATGAATGAACATACAATTTCAATCTTCAATAAAGAAAGATCTATTAAAAAATCAACACTTGCAAATTAAGAAAGTTTCTGTCCAGTCATGTTCCAAAAATAGTGAATGCTTTACGAATGTGCGTGTCATCCTTTAGAGCAGGGGCCGATTTAAATTTCCCATTATCATTCCAATATTAGTACATGTGTTGCAGAAGCAAGCGCAAAGGGAGAGTCAATCAAACCATTGATTAGGACCTCTGGTCAAAGGTTTGCCATACCAAATGTCCTTATTTCAGAGGGCAGAAAGTCCAAACACCATTTAGATATCGGGTGGTATGAAATGAAGAGGCAAACAACAACGAATAAGCATTCTTTGCTGCTGTATTGATCTGGCCCTAAAGGGTTTTAGTTTAATGCCAATTATATTTAAAGATATAAAGATTAATGGTCCAGGGTGCTTGCAAAATGAAAACCCCCTCCCCATCACAATGGCTGGGTCATACAAGCCTGAGAGCATCACAATAGACCCAATAGACATGAGAAAAACTCGGTACCTCTGAGTGTATGTGGGCCCATGGCTGTATCAAGGACAAGGCAAAAACAGGAGGTGGCTTAAGGAGTCAGCACCAGAGGCTGTCCGATTGAGCCCTGTAAGCAACAGATGTTGGACCATCCTATAAAGGATTCTGAGGCTGATTTCAATTTTAACTTTGCTGCTGATTTAAGGATTGCTCAACCTTCGACCCACGTCTAGTTTGCTTGGATAAGCCCTGGAAATCTTTTACAGCTTGTACTGGTGGGAGATGATGTGACTTTATCAACTGCAACGGGATATGAGGCATGTGTGCCACAAAAAGCAGGTCTAGGATTTTTTTATAAGAAAGCCGCTTTAAGAAGGGAACTTTGGGCAACCCCACTGAGAGCAAAAGTATTACACAAAAGGTAAGGGGGTCAGTGGGTCAACTGATACAATAAACTAACTCACAGTCAAATGTGCTAAGTCCAAATACTACCTGTTTCTACATTTTCCAGGCTTTTTGTCTCATTTCTTAACAGATCCATTCCTATGTACCTCTGTGCTTTCAACAGAGTTTTCATTGTAATGGAGGGACATGCAGTATGCCTTAAACATGCCTGGGCAGGGAAGACTATGTAAAAGCAAGAGTAGCAGACAGCTTAATAAATCATCAGCAGGACCCTCTAGACCTTCCCCAAAAAACATAACATGATTTCTATGCATGTATGTGCGTTGAACAGCGCAAGTAATTTGGTTAATGTCAGTGGATAAATGTCACTTTCCCACAGCGCAGACAAAATCACTTGTACAGGCCCCTTCTGCAAAAGCATTACCGCTGTAGAAAGCAGTGAAAAGGTGAGGCAGTGTGCAGTCCCCCCACCCCCGACCCTGATCGGCCACGATCGGCCAAGGACCTCTCTATAAGAGCTGAGGGTGGAATTTTTCTGGACCTCAGTAACTTAGGGAGACATGGCTAAAGGGATCCTCAATCAACGGCCCAGCTTTTGCTCTGTGGCCTGTCCGAATATGTCTGTTCTCCAAATTACCTGCCGCTGCCCAGGTGTCAGATGGTGAGATGGAATGACCTCCCAGGAAGCATACTGGCAGATGATTTGCATAGGCACACCCCCTCTCCCTCTCTCTTAGCCCTGCTTACTCCACAGTAGCAAGTATCTGGGGAAAATATAGTGGTCGAGGTGGGGTAGCAGTAACTAGCAACTCTGAGAAAGTAAATCTGGGACACTTGGCGACCTGTGGGGAACAACTGCAGAGCTCAGTGCCCAGAAGTTTGTGGCACAGGGAGGAGGTCTGTTGGATTTCAGTAACTTGGAGACATGCAACCTGGTCGGGAGTGCTTCAGGTCTCCTTCCTTGCATGTTCCAAGCAACTCAACAAAGCATCAACAGGCTGAGATACCAACCACAGAGCCCCTTTCCACTTGATTAAAAGGCTAAAATCTTTTCCATGCAAATACATAGCCCCCAAATACCATATTTTCTTTGTTTTCTCTCTCTCTCCTCCCTGTCTCCTTCCCTCGCTCCCTCCCACCCTCCCGCACTCTCTCTTCCCCCCAGCCCCTCTCCCTCTCCCTACCATTAATTTTAGGTTTTCATGCACTGCAGCACATTGTGGCAATGGTATTTCACAATGGGACTGTTTGAAAGTTACAGAAATCAAAAAAGAAATCAACCAACTAAAAGCAGCCAAACCCGGAGTACTCTGCTCAGCCCCATTTAAAGATTAAGGCCCAGAAGCAAGTAAAGCTGTAGTTCAGAGCGATATTTGCAAATAGCACCTTAAAGCAGTTTACGCTGGAGTGCACAACAAGGGGGAAAGTGATAATACTGAGTTTGGTAGAATGGGATAAAAAAAAACAAAAGAAGCGTGCCACTTGTAAAAGTACAAGTCAAGAAATTGAAGGGGACGGGGCTGTTCATTCAGTCAAGAGGACTCACAAGTAAAAGGCTCCTGAGGCATTAGTGTTGAATTTGGCGCAAAATGCATTGTGTTGTCGTGTAATATGAATGAACATACAATTTCAATCTTCAATAAAGAAAGATCTATTAAAAAATCAACACTTGCAAATTAAGAAAGTTTCTGTCCAGTCATGTTCCAAAAATAGTGAATGCTTTACGAATGTGCGTGTCATCCTTTAGAGCAGGGGCCGATTTAAATTTCCCATTATCATTCCAATATTAGTACATGTGTTGCAGAAGCAAGCGCAAAGGGAGAGTCAATCAAACCATTGATTAGGACCTCTGGTCAAAGGTTTGCCATACCAAATGTCCTTATTTCAGAGGGCAGAAAGTCCAAACACCATTTAGATATCGGGTGGTATGAAATGAAGAGGCAAACAACAACGAATAAGCATTCTTTGCTGCTGTATTGATCTGGCCCTAAAGGGTTTTAGTTTAATGCCAATTATATTTAAAGATATAAAGATTAATGGTCCAGGGTGCTTGCAAAATGAAAACCCCCTCCCCATCACAATGGCTGGGTCATACAAGCCTGAGAGCATCACAATAGACCCAATAGACATGAGAAAAACTCGGTACCTCTGAGTGTATGTGGGCCCATGGCTGTATCAAGGACAAGGCAAAAACAGGAGGTGGCTTAAGGAGTCAGCACCAGAGGCTGTCCGATTGAGCCCTGTAAGCAACAGATGTTGGACCATCCTATAAAGGATTCTGAGGCTGATTTCAATTTTAACTTTGCTGCTGATTTAAGGATTGCTCAACCTTCGACCCACGTCTAGTTTGCTTGGATAAGCCCTGGAAATCTTTTACAGCTTGTACTGGTGGGAGATGATGTGACTTTATCAACTGCAACGGGATATGAGGCATGTGTGCCACAAAAAGCAGGTCTAGGATTTTTTTATAAGAAAGCCGCTTTAAGAAGGGAACTTTGGGCAACCCCACTGAGAGCAAAAGTATTACACAAAAGGTAAGGGGGTCAGTGGGTCAACTGATACAATAAACTAACTCACAGTCAAATGTGCTAAGTCCAAATACTACCTGTTTCTACATTTTCCAGGCTTTTTGTCTCATTTCTTAACAGATCCATTCCTATGTACCTCTGTGCTTTCAACAGAGTTTTCATTGTAATGGAGGGACATGCAGTATGCCTTAAACATGCCTGGGCAGGGAAGACTATGTAAAAGCAAGAGTAGCAGACAGCTTAATAAATCATCAGCAGGACCCTCTAGACCTTCCCCAAAAAACATAACATGATTTCTATGCATGTATGTGCGTTGAACAGCGCAAGTAATTTGGTTAATGTCAGTGGATAAATGTCACTTTCCCACAGCGCAGACAAAATCACTTGTACAGGCCCCTTCTGCAAAAGCATTACCGCTGTAGAAAGCAGTGAAAAGGTGAGGCAGTGTGCAGTCCCCCCACCCCCGACCCTGATCGGCCACGATCGGCCAAGGACCTCTCTATAAGAGCTGAGGGTGGAATTTTTCTGGACCTCAGTAACTTAGGGAGACATGGCTAAAGGGATCCTCAATCAACGGCCCAGCTTTTGCTCTGTGGCCTGTCCGAATATGTCTGTTCTCCAAATTACCTGCCGCTGCCCAGGTGTCAGATGGTGAGATGGAATGACCTCCCAGGAAGCATACTGGCAGATGATTTGCATAGGCACACCCCCTCTCCCTCTCTCTTAGCCCTGCTTACTCCACAGTAGCAAGTATCTGGGGAAAATATAGTGGTCGAGGTGGGGTAGCAGTAACTAGCAACTCTGAGAAAGTAAATCTGGGACACTTGGCGACCTGTGGGGAACAACTGCAGAGCTCAGTGCCCAGAAGTTTGTGGCACAGGGAGGAGGTCTGTTGGATTTCAGTAACTTGGAGACATGCAACCTGGTCGGGAGTGCTTCAGGTCTCCTTCCTTGCATGTTCCAAGCAACTCAACAAAGCATCAACAGGCTGAGATACCAACCACAGAGCCCCTTTCCACTTGATTAAAAGGCTAAAATCTTTTCCATGCAAATACATAGCCCCCAAATACCATATTTTCTTTGTTTTCTCTCTCTCTCCTCCCTGTCTCCTTCCCTCGCTCCCTCCCACCCTCCCGCACTCTCTCTTCCCCCCAGCCCCTCTCCCTCTCCCTACCATTAATTTTAGGTTTTCATGCACTGCAGCACATTGTGGCAATGGTATTTCACAATGGGACTGTTTGAAAGTTACAGAAATCAAAAAAGAAATCAACCAACTAAAAGCAGCCAAACCCGGAGTACTCTGCTCAGCCCCATTTAAAGATTAAGGCCCAGAAGCAAGTAAAGCTGTAGTTCAGAGCGATATTTGCAAATAGCACCTTAAAGCAGTTTACGCTGGAGTGCACAACAAGGGGGAAAGTGATAATACTGAGTTTGGTAGAATGGGATAAAAAAAAACAAAAGAAGCGTGCCACTTGTAAAAGTACAAGTCAAGAAATTGAAGGGGACGGGGCTGTTCATTCAGTCAAGAGGACTCACAAGTAAAAGGCTCCTGAGGCATTAGTGTTGAATTTGGCGCAAAATGCATTGTGTTGTCGTGTAATATGAATGAACATACAATTTCAATCTTCAATAAAGAAAGATCTATTAAAAAATCAACACTTGCAAATTAAGAAAGTTTCTGTCCAGTCATGTTCCAAAAATAGTGAATGCTTTACGAATGTGCGTGTCATCCTTTAGAGCAGGGGCCGATTTAAATTTCCCATTATCATTCCAATATTAGTACATGTGTTGCAGAAGCAAGCGCAAAGGGAGAGTCAATCAAACCATTGATTAGGACCTCTGGTCAAAGGTTTGCCATACCAAATGTCCTTATTTCAGAGGGCAGAAAGTCCAAACACCATTTAGATATCGGGTGGTATGAAATGAAGAGGCAAACAACAACGAATAAGCATTCTTTGCTGCTGTATTGATCTGGCCCTAAAGGGTTTTAGTTTAATGCCAATTATATTTAAAGATATAAAGATTAATGGTCCAGGGTGCTTGCAAAATGAAAACCCCCTCCCCATCACAATGGCTGGGTCATACAAGCCTGAGAGCATCACAATAGACCCAATAGACATGAGAAAAACTCGGTACCTCTGAGTGTATGTGGGCCCATGGCTGTATCAAGGACAAGGCAAAAACAGGAGGTGGCTTAAGGAGTCAGCACCAGAGGCTGTCCGATTGAGCCCTGTAAGCAACAGATGTTGGACCATCCTATAAAGGATTCTGAGGCTGATTTCAATTTTAACTTTGCTGCTGATTTAAGGATTGCTCAACCTTCGACCCACGTCTAGTTTGCTTGGATAAGCCCTGGAAATCTTTTACAGCTTGTACTGGTGGGAGATGATGTGACTTTATCAACTGCAACGGGATATGAGGCATGTGTGCCACAAAAAGCAGGTCTAGGATTTTTTTATAAGAAAGCCGCTTTAAGAAGGGAACTTTGGGCAACCCCACTGAGAGCAAAAGTATTACACAAAAGGTAAGGGGGTCAGTGGGTCAACTGATACAATAAACTAACTCACAGTCAAATGTGCTAAGTCCAAATACTACCTGTTTCTACATTTTCCAGGCTTTTTGTCTCATTTCTTAACAGATCCATTCCTATGTACCTCTGTGCTTTCAACAGAGTTTTCATTGTAATGGAGGGACATGCAGTATGCCTTAAACATGCCTGGGCAGGGAAGACTATGTAAAAGCAAGAGTAGCAGACAGCTTAATAAATCATCAGCAGGACCCTCTAGACCTTCCCCAAAAAACATAACATGATTTCTATGCATGTATGTGCGTTGAACAGCGCAAGTAATTTGGTTAATGTCAGTGGATAAATGTCACTTTCCCACAGCGCAGACAAAATCACTTGTACAGGCCCCTTCTGCAAAAGCATTACCGCTGTAGAAAGCAGTGAAAAGGTGAGGCAGTGTGCAGTCCCCCCACCCCCGACCCTGATCGGCCACGATCGGCCAAGGACCTCTCTATAAGAGCTGAGGGTGGAATTTTTCTGGACCTCAGTAACTTAGGGAGACATGGCTAAAGGGATCCTCAATCAACGGCCCAGCTTTTGCTCTGTGGCCTGTCCGAATATGTCTGTTCTCCAAATTACCTGCCGCTGCCCAGGTGTCAGATGGTGAGATGGAATGACCTCCCAGGAAGCATACTGGCAGATGATTTGCATAGGCACACCCCCTCTCCCTCTCTCTTAGCCCTGCTTACTCCACAGTAGCAAGTATCTGGGGAAAATATAGTGGTCGAGGTGGGGTAGCAGTAACTAGCAACTCTGAGAAAGTAAATCTGGGACACTTGGCGACCTGTGGGGAACAACTGCAGAGCTCAGTGCCCAGAAGTTTGTGGCACAGGGAGGAGGTCTGTTGGATTTCAGTAACTTGGAGACATGCAACCTGGTCGGGAGTGCTTCAGGTCTCCTTCCTTGCATGTTCCAAGCAACTCAACAAAGCATCAACAGGCTGAGATACCAACCACAGAGCCCCTTTCCACTTGATTAAAAGGCTAAAATCTTTTCCATGCAAATACATAGCCCCCAAATACCATATTTTCTTTGTTTTCTCTCTCTCTCCTCCCTGTCTCCTTCCCTCGCTCCCTCCCACCCTCCCGCACTCTCTCTTCCCCCCAGCCCCTCTCCCTCTCCCTACCATTAATTTTAAGTTTTCATGCACTGCAGCACATTGTGGCAATGGTATTTCACAATGGGACTGTTTGAAAGTTACAGAAATCAAAAAAGAAATCAACCAACTAAAAGCAGCCAAACCCGGAGTACTCTGCTCAGCCCCATTTAAAGATTAAGGCCCAGAAGCAAGTAAAGCTGTAGTTCAGAGCGATATTTGCAAATAGCACCTTAAAGCAGTTTACGCTGGAGTGCACAACAAGGGGGAAAGTGATAATACTGAGTTTGGTAGAATGGGATAAAAAAAAACAAAAGAAGCGTGCCACTTGTAAAAGTACAAGTCAAGAAATTGAAGGGGACGGGGCTGTTCATTCAGTCAAGAGGACTCACAAGTAAAAGGCTCCTGAGGCATTAGTGTTGAATTTGGCGCAAAATGCATTGTGTTGTCGTGTAATATGAATGAACATACAATTTCAATCTTCAATAAAGAAAGATCTATTAAAAAATCAACACTTGCAAATTAAGAAAGTTTCTGTCCAGTCATGTTCCAAAAATAGTGAATGCTTTACGAATGTGCGTGTCATCCTTTAGAGCAGGGGCCGATTTAAATTTCCCATTATCATTCCAATATTAGTACATGTGTTGCAGAAGCAAGCGCAAAGGGAGAGTCAATCAAACCATTGATTAGGACCTCTGGTCAAAGGTTTGCCATACCAAATGTCCTTATTTCAGAGGGCAGAAAGTCCAAACACCATTTAGATATCGGGTGGTATGAAATGAAGAGGCAAACAACAACGAATAAGCATTCTTTGCTGCTGTATTGATCTGGCCCTAAAGGGTTTTAGTTTAATGCCAATTATATTTAAAGATATAAAGATTAATGGTCCAGGGTGCTTGCAAAATGAAAACCCCCTCCCCATCACAATGGCTGGGTCATACAAGCCTGAGAGCATCACAATAGACCCAATAGACATGAGAAAAACTCGGTACCTCTGAGTGTATGTGGGCCCATGGCTGTATCAAGGACAAGGCAAAAACAGGAGGTGGCTTAAGGAGTCAGCACCAGAGGCTGTCCGATTGAGCCCTGTAAGCAACAGATGTTGGACCATCCTATAAAGGATTCTGAGGCTGATTTCAATTTTAACTTTGCTGCTGATTTAAGGATTGCTCAACCTTCGACCCACGTCTAGTTTGCTTGGATAAGCCCTGGAAATCTTTTACAGCTTGTACTGGTGGGAGATGATGTGACTTTATCAACTGCAACGGGATATGAGGCATGTGTGCCACAAAAAGCAGGTCTAGGATTTTTTTATAAGAAAGCCGCTTTAAGAAGGGAACTTTGGGCAACCCCACTGAGAGCAAAAGTATTACACAAAAGGTAAGGGGGTCAGTGGGTCAACTGATACAATAAACTAACTCACAGTCAAATGTGCTAAGTCCAAATACTACCTGTTTCTACATTTTCCAGGCTTTTTGTCTCATTTCTTAACAGATCCATTCCTATGTACCTCTGTGCTTTCAACAGAGTTTTCATTGTAATGGAGGGACATGCAGTATGCCTTAAACATGCCTGGGCAGGGAAGACTATGTAAAAGCAAGAGTAGCAGACAGCTTAATAAATCATCAGCAGGACCCTCTAGACCTTCCCCAAAAAACATAACATGATTTCTATGCATGTATGTGCGTTGAACAGCGCAAGTAATTTGGTTAATGTCAGTGGATAAATGTCACTTTCCCACAGCGCAGACAAAATCACTTGTACAGGCCCCTTCTGCAAAAGCATTACCGCTGTAGAAAGCAGTGAAAAGGTGAGGCAGTGTGCAGTCCCCCCACCCCCGACCCTGATCGGCCACGATCGGCCAAGGACCTCTCTATAAGAGCTGAGGGTGGAATTTTTCTGGACCTCAGTAACTTAGGGAGACATGGCTAAAGGGATCCTCAATCAACGGCCCAGCTTTTGCTCTGTGGCCTGTCCGAATATGTCTGTTCTCCAAATTACCTGCCGCTGCCCAGGTGTCAGATGGTGAGATGGAATGACCTCCCAGGAAGCATACTGGCAGATGATTTGCATAGGCACACCCCCTCTCCCTCTCTCTTAGCCCTGCTTACTCCACAGTAGCAAGTATCTGGGGAAAATATAGTGGTCGAGGTGGGGTAGCAGTAACTAGCAACTCTGAGAAAGTAAATCTGGGACACTTGGCGACCTGTGGGGAACAACTGCAGAGCTCAGTGCCCAGAAGTTTGTGGCACAGGGAGGAGGTCTGTTGGATTTCAGTAACTTGGAGACATGCAACCTGGTCGGGAGTGCTTCAGGTCTCCTTCCTTGCATGTTCCAAGCAACTCAACAAAGCATCAACAGGCTGAGATACCAACCACAGAGCCCCTTTCCACTTGATTAAAAGGCTAAAATCTTTTCCATGCAAATACATAGCCCCCAAATACCATATTTTCTTTGTTTTCTCTCTCTCTCCTCCCTGTCTCCTTCCCTCGCTCCCTCCCACCCTCCCGCACTCTCTCTTCCCCCCAGCCCCTCTCCCTCTCCCTACCATTAATTTTAGGTTTTCATGCACTGCAGCACATTGTGGCAATGGTATTTCACAATGGGACTGTTTGAAAGTTACAGAAATCAAAAAAGAAATCAACCAACTAAAAGCAGCCAAACCCGGAGTACTCTGCTCAGCCCCATTTAAAGATTAAGGCCCAGAAGCAAGTAAAGCTGTAGTTCAGAGCGATATTTGCAAATAGCACCTTAAAGCAGTTTACGCTGGAGTGCACAACAAGGGGGAAAGTGATAATACTGAGTTTGGTAGAATGGGATAAAAAAAAACAAAAGAAGCGTGCCACTTGTAAAAGTACAAGTCAAGAAATTGAAGGGGACGGGGCTGTTCATTCAGTCAAGAGGACTCACAAGTAAAAGGCTCCTGAGGCATTAGTGTTGAATTTGGCGCAAAATGCATTGTGTTGTCGTGTAATATGAATGAACATACAATTTCAATCTTCAATAAAGAAAGATCTATTAAAAAATCAACACTTGCAAATTAAGAAAGTTTCTGTCCAGTCATGTTCCAAAAATAGTGAATGCTTTACGAATGTGCGTGTCATCCTTTAGAGCAGGGGCCGATTTAAATTTCCCATTATCATTCCAATATTAGTACATGTGTTGCAGAAGCAAGCGCAAAGGGAGAGTCAATCAAACCATTGATTAGGACCTCTGGTCAAAGGTTTGCCATACCAAATGTCCTTATTTCAGAGGGCAGAAAGTCCAAACACCATTTAGATATCGGGTGGTATGAAATGAAGAGGCAAACAACAACGAATAAGCATTCTTTGCTGCTGTATTGATCTGGCCCTAAAGGGTTTTAGTTTAATGCCAATTATATTTAAAGATATAAAGATTAATGGTCCAGGGTGCTTGCAAAATGAAAACCCCCTCCCCATCACAATGGCTGGGTCATACAAGCCTGAGAGCATCACAATAGACCCAATAGACATGAGAAAAACTCGGTACCTCTGAGTGTATGTGGGCCCATGGCTGTATCAAGGACAAGGCAAAAACAGGAGGTGGCTTAAGGAGTCAGCACCAGAGGCTGTCCGATTGAGCCCTGTAAGCAACAGATGTTGGACCATCCTATAAAGGATTCTGAGGCTGATTTCAATTTTAACTTTGCTGCTGATTTAAGGATTGCTCAACCTTCGACCCACGTCTAGTTTGCTTGGATAAGCCCTGGAAATCTTTTACAGCTTGTACTGGTGGGAGATGATGTGACTTTATCAACTGCAACGGGATATGAGGCATGTGTGCCACAAAAAGCAGGTCTAGGATTTTTTTATAAGAAAGCCGCTTTAAGAAGGGAACTTTGGGCAACCCCACTGAGAGCAAAAGTATTACACAAAAGGTAAGGGGGTCAGTGGGTCAACTGATACAATAAACTAACTCACAGTCAAATGTGCTAAGTCCAAATACTACCTGTTTCTACATTTTCCAGGCTTTTTGTCTCATTTCTTAACAGATCCATTCCTATGTACCTCTGTGCTTTCAACAGAGTTTTCATTGTAATGGAGGGACATGCAGTATGCCTTAAACATGCCTGGGCAGGGAAGACTATGTAAAAGCAAGAGTAGCAGACAGCTTAATAAATCATCAGCAGGACCCTCTAGACCTTCCCCAAAAAACATAACATGATTTCTATGCATGTATGTGCGTTGAACAGCGCAAGTAATTTGGTTAATGTCAGTGGATAAATGTCACTTTCCCACAGCGCAGACAAAATCACTTGTACAGGCCCCTTCTGCAAAAGCATTACCGCTGTAGAAAGCAGTGAAAAGGTGAGGCAGTGTGCAGTCCCCCCACCCCCGACCCTGATCGGCCACGATCGGCCAAGGACCTCTCTATAAGAGCTGAGGGTGGAATTTTTCTGGACCTCAGTAACTTAGGGAGACATGGCTAAAGGGATCCTCAATCAACGGCCCAGCTTTTGCTCTGTGGCCTGTCCGAATATGTCTGTTCTCCAAATTACCTGCCGCTGCCCAGGTGTCAGATGGTGAGATGGAATGACCTCCCAGGAAGCATACTGGCAGATGATTTGCATAGGCACACCCCCTCTCCCTCTCTCTTAGCCCTGCTTACTCCACAGTAGCAAGTATCTGGGGAAAATATAGTGGTCGAGGTGGGGTAGCAGTAACTAGCAACTCTGAGAAAGTAAATCTGGGACACTTGGCGACCTGTGGGGAACAACTGCAGAGCTCAGTGCCCAGAAGTTTGTGGCACAGGGAGGAGGTCTGTTGGATTTCAGTAACTTGGAGACATGCAACCTGGTCGGGAGTGCTTCAGGTCTCCTTCCTTGCATGTTCCAAGCAACTCAACAAAGCATCAACAGGCTGAGATACCAACCACAGAGCCCCTTTCCACTTGATTAAAAGGCTAAAATCTTTTCCATGCAAATACATAGCCCCCAAATACCATATTTTCTTTGTTTTCTCTCTCTCTCCTCCCTGTCTCCTTCCCTCGCTCCCTCCCACCCTCCCGCACTCTCTCTTCCCCCCAGCCCCTCTCCCTCTCCCTACCATTAATTTTAAGTTTTCATGCACTGCAGCACATTGTGGCAATGGTATTTCACAATGGGACTGTTTGAAAGTTACAGAAATCAAAAAAGAAATCAACCAACTAAAAGCAGCCAAACCCGGAGTACTCTGCTCAGCCCCATTTAAAGATTAAGGCCCAGAAGCAAGTAAAGCTGTAGTTCAGAGCGATATTTGCAAATAGCACCTTAAAGCAGTTTACGCTGGAGTGCACAACAAGGGGGAAAGTGATAATACTGAGTTTGGTAGAATGGGATAAAAAAAAACAAAAGAAGCGTGCCACTTGTAAAAGTACAAGTCAAGAAATTGAAGGGGACGGGGCTGTTCATTCAGTCAAGAGGACTCACAAGTAAAAGGCTCCTGAGGCATTAGTGTTGAATTTGGCGCAAAATGCATTGTGTTGTCGTGTAATATGAATGAACATACAATTTCAATCTTCAATAAAGAAAGATCTATTAAAAAATCAACACTTGCAAATTAAGAAAGTTTCTGTCCAGTCATGTTCCAAAAATAGTGAATGCTTTACGAATGTGCGTGTCATCCTTTAGAGCAGGGGCCGATTTAAATTTCCCATTATCATTCCAATATTAGTACATGTGTTGCAGAAGCAAGCGCAAAGGGAGAGTCAATCAAACCATTGATTAGGACCTCTGGTCAAAGGTTTGCCATACCAAATGTCCTTATTTCAGAGGGCAGAAAGTCCAAACACCATTTAGATATCGGGTGGTATGAAATGAAGAGGCAAACAACAACGAATAAGCATTCTTTGCTGCTGTATTGATCTGGCCCTAAAGGGTTTTAGTTTAATGCCAATTATATTTAAAGATATAAAGATTAATGGTCCAGGGTGCTTGCAAAATGAAAACCCCCTCCCCATCACAATGGCTGGGTCATACAAGCCTGAGAGCATCACAATAGACCCAATAGACATGAGAAAAACTCGGTACCTCTGAGTGTATGTGGGCCCATGGCTGTATCAAGGACAAGGCAAAAACAGGAGGTGGCTTAAGGAGTCAGCACCAGAGGCTGTCCGATTGAGCCCTGTAAGCAACAGATGTTGGACCATCCTATAAAGGATTCTGAGGCTGATTTCAATTTTAACTTTGCTGCTGATTTAAGGATTGCTCAACCTTCGACCCACGTCTAGTTTGCTTGGATAAGCCCTGGAAATCTTTTACAGCTTGTACTGGTGGGAGATGATGTGACTTTATCAACTGCAACGGGATATGAGGCATGTGTGCCACAAAAAGCAGGTCTAGGATTTTTTTATAAGAAAGCCGCTTTAAGAAGGGAACTTTGGGCAACCCCACTGAGAGCAAAAGTATTACACAAAAGGTAAGGGGGTCAGTGGGTCAACTGATACAATAAACTAACTCACAGTCAAATGTGCTAAGTCCAAATACTACCTGTTTCTACATTTTCCAGGCTTTTTGTCTCATTTCTTAACAGATCCATTCCTATGTACCTCTGTGCTTTCAACAGAGTTTTCATTGTAAGGGAGGGACATACAGTATACCTTAAACATTCCTGGGCAGGGAAGACTCTATGTAAAAGCAAGAGTAGCAGACAGCTTAAAAGAATCATCAGCAGGACCCTCTAGACCTTCCCCAAAAAACATAACATTATTTCTCTGCATGCATGTGCGTTGAACAGCGCAAGTAGTTTGGTTAATGTCAGTGGATAAATGTCACTTTCCCACAGCGCAGAACAAAATCACTTGTACAGGCCCCTTCTGCAAAAGCATTACCACTGTAGAAAGCAGTGAAGGTGAGGCAGTGTGCAGTCACCTCCGACACTTCCCTCCTCTGATCGGCCACGATCGGCCAAGGACCTCTCTATGAGAGCTGAGGGTGGAATTTTCTGGACCTCTGTAACTTAGGGAGACATGGCAAAAGGGATCCTCAATCAACAGCTCAGCCTTTGCTTTGTGGCCTGTCCGTATATATCTGTTCTCCAAATTACCTGCCGCTGCCCAGGTGTCAGCTGGTGAGATGGAATGACCTCCCAGGTAGGATCCTGGCAGATGATTTGCATAGGCAAACCCCCTCGCTCTCTTTCTTACCCCTGCTTACTCCACAGTAGCAAGTATCTGGGCAAAATATAGTGGTCGAGGTAGGGTAGCAGTAACTAGCAACTCTGAGAAAGTAAATCTGGGGAGCTTGGCGACTTGTGGGGAACAACTGCAGAGCTCATCTCCCAGAACTTTGTGGCACGGGGAGAAGGTCTGTGGGATTTCAGTAACTTGGAGACATGCGACCTGGTCGGGAGTGCTTCAGGTCTCCTTCCTTGCATGTTCCAAGCAACTCAACAAAGCATCAACAGGCTGCCATGCCAGCCACAGAGCCCCTTTCCACATGATTAAAAGCCTAAAATCTTTTCCATGCAAACACATAGCCACCGAAAACCATATTTTCTTTGTTTTCTCTCTCTCTGTCTCTCTCTCCTCCCTCCCTCCCCCATAACCCCCCCCTCCCTACCATTCATTTTAAGTTTTCCTGCACTGCAGCACATTGTGACAATGGTATTTCACAATGGGACTGTTTGAAAGTTACAGAAATAAAAAAAGAATTAACCAACTAAAAGCAGCCAAATCCGGAGTACACTGCTAAGCCACAATTAAAGATTAAGGCCTAGAAGCAAGTAAAGCTGTAGTTCAGAGCGATGTTTGCAAATAGCTCCTTAAAGCAGTTGACGCTGGAGTGCACAACAAGAGGAAAAGTGATAATACTGAGTTTGGTAGAATGGGATAAAAAACAAAAGCAGCGTGCCACTTCTAAAAGTACAAGTCAAGAAATTGAAGGAGATGGGGCTGTTCATTCAGTCAATAGGACTCACAAGTAAAAGTCTCCCGAGGCATTAGTGTTGAATTTGGCCCAAAATGTATTGTGTTGTCGTGTATTATGTATGAAAATACAATTTCAATCTTCATTAAAAAAAGATGTATTAAAAAATAAATACTTGCAGATTAAGAAAGTTTCTGTCCTGTCGTGTGCCAAAAATAGTGAATGCTTTACGAATGTGCGTGTCATCCTTTGAAGCAGGGGCCAATTCTATTTTCCCATTTTCATTCCAATATTAGTACATGTTTTGCTGAGGTACATAGGAATGGATCTGTTAAGAAATGAAACCAAAAGCCTGGAAAAATGTTGAAACAGGTAGGATTTGGACTTACAATAAACGGACTCACAGTCAGATGTGCTATCCCTTGACCCACTGACCCGCTTACCTTTTGTGTAATCCTTTTGCTCTCAGCAGTGTTGTCCAAAGTTCCCTACTTAAAGAGACTTTCTTATAAAAAAAGATCCTAGACATGTTTTTTATGGCCCACATGCCTCATATCCCGTTGCTCTTGATAAACTCACATCATCTCCCACCAATACAAGCTGTAAAAGATGTCAAGGGCATAGCCAAGGAAATTAGACGTGGGCCGAAGGTTGAGCAATCCTTAAATCAGCAGCAAAAATAACATTGAAATCAGCTTCAGAATCTCTTAAAGGATGGGCCAACACTGGTTGCTTGCAGGGCGCAATCGGGCTGACGCCTTAAGGCAAGCGCAAAGGGAGAGCCAACCAAACCATTGATTAGGACCTCTGGACTTTCTGCTCTTTAACATAAGGACATTTGATATGGCAAACGTTTGACCAAACACCATTTAGATGTCGGATGGAATGGAATTAAGCGGCAAACAGCAATACATCAGCATTCTTTGCTGCTTTATTGATCTGGTCCTAAAGGGTTTGGTTTAATGCCAATTATATTTAAAGATAAAAAGATTCATGCTCAACGGTGCTTGCAAATCGACACCCCTCTCCCCATCACGATGGCTGGGTGATGCAAGAGTGAGAGCATCACAGCAGACCCAGAGACATGAGAAACACTCTGTACCTCTGAGTGCATGTGGGCCCATGGCTGGATCAAGGACAAGGCAAGAATAGGAGATGGCTTAAGGTGTCAGGACCCAGGCTGCCCCATTGCGCACTGCCAGCAACAGATGTTGGACCATCCTTTAAGAGATTCTGAGGCTTATTCCAATGTTAACTTTGCTGCTGATTAAAGGATTGCTCAACCTTCGACCCGCGTCTAGTTTGCTTGGCTAAGCCCTGAAAATCTTTTACAGCTTGTATTGGTGGGAGATGATGTGAGTTTATCAAGAGCAACGGGATATGAGGCATGTGTGCCACAAAATGCAGGTCTATGATCTTTTATTTGAAAGCCACTTTGGAAAACCCTACTGAGAACAAAAGGATTACACAAAAGGAAAGGGGGTCAGGGGGGCAAGGGATAGCACATCTGAATGTGAGTCAGTTAATTGTAAGTCCAAATCCTACGCGTTTCGACATTTTTCCAGGCTTTTTGTTTCAGTTCTTAACAGATCCATTCCTATGTACCTCTGTGCTTTCAACAGAGTTTTCATTGTAATGGAGGGACATGCAGTATGCCTTAAACATGCCTGGGCAGGGAAGACTATGTAAAAGCAAGAGTAGCAGACAGCTTAATAAATCATCAGCAGGACCCTCTAGACCTTCCCCAAAAAACATAACATGATTTCTATGCATGTATGTGCGTTGAACAGCGCAAGTAATTTGGTTAATGTCAGTGGATAAATGTCACTTTCCCACAGCGCAGACAAAATCACTTGTACAGGCCCCTTCTGCAAAAGCATTACCGCTGTAGAAAGCAGTGAAAAGGTGAGGCAGTGTGCAGTCCCCCCACCCCCGACCCTGATCGGCCACGATCGGCCAAGGACCTCTCTATAAGAGCTGAGGGTGGAATTTTTCTGGACCTCAGTAACTTAGGGAGACATGGCTAAAGGGATCCTCAATCAACGGCCCAGCTTTTGCTCTGTGGCCTGTCCGAATATGTCTGTTCTCCAAATTACCTGCCGCTGCCCAGGTGTCAGATGGTGAGATGGAATGACCTCCCAGGAAGCATACTGGCAGATGATTTGCATAGGCACACCCCCTCTCCCTCTCTCTTAGCCCTGCTTACTCCACAGTAGCAAGTATCTGGGGAAAATATAGTGGTCGAGGTGGGGTAGCAGTAACTAGCAACTCTGAGAAAGTAAATCTGGGACACTTGGCGACCTGTGGGGAACAACTGCAGAGCTCAGTGCCCAGAAGTTTGTGGCACAGGGAGGAGGTCTGTTGGATTTCAGTAACTTGGAGACATGCAACCTGGTCGGGAGTGCTTCAGGTCTCCTTCCTTGCATGTTCCAAGCAACTCAACAAAGCATCAACAGGCTGAGATACCAACCACAGAGCCCCTTTCCACTTGATTAAAAGGCTAAAATCTTTTCCATGCAAATACATAGCCCCCAAATACCATATTTTCTTTGTTTTCTCTCTCTCTCCTCCCTGTCTCCTTCCCTCGCTCCCTCCCACCCTCCCGCACTCTCTCTTCCCCCCAGCCCCTCTCCCTCTCCCTACCATTAATTTTAAGTTTTCATGCACTGCAGCACATTGTGGCAATGGTATTTCACAATGGGACTGTTTGAAAGTTACAGAAATCAAAAAAGAAATCAACCAACTAAAAGCAGCCAAACCCGGAGTACTCTGCTCAGCCCCATTTAAAGATTAAGGCCCAGAAGCAAGTAAAGCTGTAGTTCAGAGCGATATTTGCAAATAGCACCTTAAAGCAGTTTACGCTGGAGTGCACAACAAGGGGGAAAGTGATAATACTGAGTTTGGTAGAATGGGATAAAAAAAAACAAAAGAAGCGTGCCACTTGTAAAAGTACAAGTCAAGAAATTGAAGGGGACGGGGCTGTTCATTCAGTCAAGAGGACTCACAAGTAAAAGGCTCCTGAGGCATTAGTGTTGAATTTGGCGCAAAATGCATTGTGTTGTCGTGTAATATGAATGAACATACAATTTCAATCTTCAATAAAGAAAGATCTATTAAAAAATCAACACTTGCAAATTAAGAAAGTTTCTGTCCAGTCATGTTCCAAAAATAGTGAATGCTTTACGAATGTGCGTGTCATCCTTTAGAGCAGGGGCCGATTTAAATTTCCCATTATCATTCCAATATTAGTACATGTGTTGCAGAAGCAAGCGCAAAGGGAGAGTCAATCAAACCATTGATTAGGACCTCTGGTCAAAGGTTTGCCATACCAAATGTCCTTATTTCAGAGGGCAGAAAGTCCAAACACCATTTAGATATCGGGTGGTATGAAATGAAGAGGCAAACAACAACGAATAAGCATTCTTTGCTGCTGTATTGATCTGGCCCTAAAGGGTTTTAGTTTAATGCCAATTATATTTAAAGATATAAAGATTAATGGTCCAGGGTGCTTGCAAAATGAAAACCCCCTCCCCATCACAATGGCTGGGTCATACAAGCCTGAGAGCATCACAATAGACCCAATAGACATGAGAAAAACTCGGTACCTCTGAGTGTATGTGGGCCCATGGCTGTATCAAGGACAAGGCAAAAACAGGAGGTGGCTTAAGGAGTCAGCACCAGAGGCTGTCCGATTGAGCCCTGTAAGCAACAGATGTTGGACCATCCTATAAAGGATTCTGAGGCTGATTTCAATTTTAACTTTGCTGCTGATTTAAGGATTGCTCAACCTTCGACCCACGTCTAGTTTGCTTGGATAAGCCCTGGAAATCTTTTACAGCTTGTACTGGTGGGAGATGATGTGACTTTATCAACTGCAACGGGATATGAGGCATGTGTGCCACAAAAAGCAGGTCTAGGATTTTTTTATAAGAAAGCCGCTTTAAGAAGGGAACTTTGGGCAACCCCACTGAGAGCAAAAGTATTACACAAAAGGTAAGGGGGTCAGTGGGTCAACTGATACAATAAACTAACTCACAGTCAAATGTGCTAAGTCCAAATACTACCTGTTTCTACATTTTCCAGGCTTTTTGTCTCATTTCTTAACAGATCCATTCCTATGTACCTCTGTGCTTTCAACAGAGTTTTCATTGTAATGGAGGGACATGCAGTATGCCTTAAACATGCCTGGGCAGGGAAGACTATGTAAAAGCAAGAGTAGCAGACAGCTTAATAAATCATCAGCAGGACCCTCTAGACCTTCCCCAAAAAACATAACATGATTTCTATGCATGTATGTGCGTTGAACAGCGCAAGTAATTTGGTTAATGTCAGTGGATAAATGTCACTTTCCCACAGCGCAGACAAAATCACTTGTACAGGCCCCTTCTGCAAAAGCATTACCGCTGTAGAAAGCAGTGAAAAGGTGAGGCAGTGTGCAGTCCCCCCACCCCCGACCCTGATCGGCCACGATCGGCCAAGGACCTCTCTATAAGAGCTGAGGGTGGAATTTTTCTGGACCTCAGTAACTTAGGGAGACATGGCTAAAGGGATCCTCAATCAACGGCCCAGCTTTTGCTCTGTGGCCTGTCCGAATATGTCTGTTCTCCAAATTACCTGCCGCTGCCCAGGTGTCAGATGGTGAGATGGAATGACCTCCCAGGAAGCATACTGGCAGATGATTTGCATAGGCACACCCCCTCTCCCTCTCTCTTAGCCCTGCTTACTCCACAGTAGCAAGTATCTGGGGAAAATATAGTGGTCGAGGTGGGGTAGCAGTAACTAGCAACTCTGAGAAAGTAAATCTGGGACACTTGGCGACCTGTGGGGAACAACTGCAGAGCTCAGTGCCCAGAAGTTTGTGGCACAGGGAGGAGGTCTGTTGGATTTCAGTAACTTGGAGACATGCAACCTGGTCGGGAGTGCTTCAGGTCTCCTTCCTTGCATGTTCCAAGCAACTCAACAAAGCATCAACAGGCTGAGATACCAACCACAGAGCCCCTTTCCACTTGATTAAAAGGCTAAAATCTTTTCCATGCAAATACATAGCCCCCAAATACCATATTTTCTTTGTTTTCTCTCTCTCTCCTCCCTGTCTCCTTCCCTCGCTCCCTCCCACCCTCCCGCACTCTCTCTTCCCCCCAGCCCCTCTCCCTCTCCCTACCATTAATTTTAAGTTTTCATGCACTGCAGCACATTGTGGCAATGGTATTTCACAATGGGACTGTTTGAAAGTTACAGAAATCAAAAAAGAAATCAACCAACTAAAAGCAGCCAAACCCGGAGTACTCTGCTCAGCCCCATTTAAAGATTAAGGCCCAGAAGCAAGTAAAGCTGTAGTTCAGAGCGATATTTGCAAATAGCACCTTAAAGCAGTTTACGCTGGAGTGCACAACAAGGGGGAAAGTGATAATACTGAGTTTGGTAGAATGGGATAAAAAAAAACAAAAGAAGCGTGCCACTTGTAAAAGTACAAGTCAAGAAATTGAAGGGGACGGGGCTGTTCATTCAGTCAAGAGGACTCACAAGTAAAAGGCTCCTGAGGCATTAGTGTTGAATTTGGCGCAAAATGCATTGTGTTGTCGTGTAATATGAATGAACATACAATTTCAATCTTCAATAAAGAAAGATCTATTAAAAAATCAACACTTGCAAATTAAGAAAGTTTCTGTCCAGTCATGTTCCAAAAATAGTGAATGCTTTACGAATGTGCGTGTCATCCTTTAGAGCAGGGGCCGATTTAAATTTCCCATTATCATTCCAATATTAGTACATGTGTTGCAGAAGCAAGCGCAAAGGGAGAGTCAATCAAACCATTGATTAGGACCTCTGGTCAAAGGTTTGCCATACCAAATGTCCTTATTTCAGAGGGCAGAAAGTCCAAACACCATTTAGATATCGGGTGGTATGAAATGAAGAGGCAAACAACAACGAATAAGCATTCTTTGCTGCTGTATTGATCTGGCCCTAAAGGGTTTTAGTTTAATGCCAATTATATTTAAAGATATAAAGATTAATGGTCCAGGGTGCTTGCAAAATGAAAACCCCCTCCCCATCACAATGGCTGGGTCATACAAGCCTGAGAGCATCACAATAGACCCAATAGACATGAGAAAAACTCGGTACCTCTGAGTGTATGTGGGCCCATGGCTGTATCAAGGACAAGGCAAAAACAGGAGGTGGCTTAAGGAGTCAGCACCAGAGGCTGTCCGATTGAGCCCTGTAAGCAACAGATGTTGGACCATCCTATAAAGGATTCTGAGGCTGATTTCAATTTTAACTTTGCTGCTGATTTAAGGATTGCTCAACCTTCGACCCACGTCTAGTTTGCTTGGATAAGCCCTGGAAATCTTTTACAGCTTGTACTGGTGGGAGATGATGTGACTTTATCAACTGCAACGGGATATGAGGCATGTGTGCCACAAAAAGCAGGTCTAGGATTTTTTTATAAGAAAGCCGCTTTAAGAAGGGAACTTTGGGCAACCCCACTGAGAGCAAAAGTATTACACAAAAGGTAAGGGGGTCAGTGGGTCAACTGATACAATAAACTAACTCACAGTCAAATGTGCTAAGTCCAAATACTACCTGTTTCTACATTTTCCAGGCTTTTTGTCTCATTTCTTAACAGATCCATTCCTATGTACCTCTGTGCTTTCAACAGAGTTTTCATTGTAAGGGAGGGACATACAGTATACCTTAAACATTCCTGGGCAGGGAAGACTCTATGTAAAAGCAAGAGTAGCAGACAGCTTAAAAGAATCATCAGCAGGACCCTCTAGACCTTCCCCAAAAAACATAACATTATTTCTCTGCATGCATGTGCGTTGAACAGCGCAAGTAGTTTGGTTAATGTCAGTGGATAAATGTCACTTTCCCACAGCGCAGAACAAAATCACTTGTACAGGCCCCTTCTGCAAAAGCATTACCACTGTAGAAAGCAGTGAAGGTGAGGCAGTGTGCAGTCACCTCCGACACTTCCCTCCTCTGATCGGCCACGATCGGCCAAGGACCTCTCTATGAGAGCTGAGGGTGGAATTTTCTGGACCTCTGTAACTTAGGGAGACATGGCAAAAGGGATCCTCAATCAACAGCTCAGCCTTTGCTTTGTGGCCTGTCCGTATATATCTGTTCTCCAAATTACCTGCCGCTGCCCAGGTGTCAGCTGGTGAGATGGAATGACCTCCCAGGTAGGATCCTGGCAGATGATTTGCATAGGCAAACCCCCTCGCTCTCTTTCTTACCCCTGCTTACTCCACAGTAGCAAGTATCTGGGCAAAATATAGTGGTCGAGGTAGGGTAGCAGTAACTAGCAACTCTGAGAAAGTAAATCTGGGGAGCTTGGCGACTTGTGGGGAACAACTGCAGAGCTCATCTCCCAGAACTTTGTGGCACGGGGAGAAGGTCTGTGGGATTTCAGTAACTTGGAGACATGCGACCTGGTCGGGAGTGCTTCAGGTCTCCTTCCTTGCATGTTCCAAGCAACTCAACAAAGCATCAACAGGCTGCCATGCCAGCCACAGAGCCCCTTTCCACATGATTAAAAGCCTAAAATCTTTTCCATGCAAACACATAGCCACCGAAAACCATATTTTCTTTGTTTTCTCTCTCTCTGTCTCTCTCTCCTCCCTCCCTCCCCCATAACCCCCCCCTCCCTACCATTCATTTTAAGTTTTCCTGCACTGCAGCACATTGTGACAATGGTATTTCACAATGGGACTGTTTGAAAGTTACAGAAATAAAAAAAGAATTAACCAACTAAAAGCAGCCAAATCCGGAGTACACTGCTAAGCCACAATTAAAGATTAAGGCCTAGAAGCAAGTAAAGCTGTAGTTCAGAGCGATGTTTGCAAATAGCTCCTTAAAGCAGTTGACGCTGGAGTGCACAACAAGAGGAAAAGTGATAATACTGAGTTTGGTAGAATGGGATAAAAAACAAAAGCAGCGTGCCACTTCTAAAAGTACAAGTCAAGAAATTGAAGGAGATGGGGCTGTTCATTCAGTCAATAGGACTCACAAGTAAAAGTCTCCCGAGGCATTAGTGTTGAATTTGGCCCAAAATGTATTGTGTTGTCGTGTATTATGTATGAAAATACAATTTCAATCTTCATTAAAAAAAGATGTATTAAAAAATAAATACTTGCAGATTAAGAAAGTTTCTGTCCTGTCGTGTGCCAAAAATAGTGAATGCTTTACGAATGTGCGTGTCATCCTTTGAAGCAGGGGCCAATTCTATTTTCCCATTTTCATTCCAATATTAGTACATGTTTTGCTGAGGTACATAGGAATGGATCTGTTAAGAAATGAAACCAAAAGCCTGGAAAAATGTTGAAACAGGTAGGATTTGGACTTACAATAAACGGACTCACAGTCAGATGTGCTATCCCTTGACCCACTGACCCGCTTACCTTTTGTGTAATCCTTTTGCTCTCAGCAGTGTTGTCCAAAGTTCCCTACTTAAAGAGACTTTCTTATAAAAAAAGATCCTAGACATGTTTTTTATGGCCCACATGCCTCATATCCCGTTGCTCTTGATAAACTCACATCATCTCCCACCAATACAAGCTGTAAAAGATGTCAAGGGCATAGCCAAGGAAATTAGACGTGGGCCGAAGGTTGAGCAATCCTTAAATCAGCAGCAAAAATAACATTGAAATCAGCTTCAGAATCTCTTAAAGGATGGGCCAACACTGGTTGCTTGCAGGGCGCAATCGGGCTGACGCCTTAAGGCAAGCGCAAAGGGAGAGCCAACCAAACCATTGATTAGGACCTCTGGACTTTCTGCTCTTTAACATAAGGACATTTGATATGGCAAACGTTTGACCAAACACCATTTAGATGTCGGATGGAATGGAATTAAGCGGCAAACAGCAATACATCAGCATTCTTTGCTGCTTTATTGATCTGGTCCTAAAGGGTTTGGTTTAATGCCAATTATATTTAAAGATAAAAAGATTCATGCTCAACGGTGCTTGCAAATCGACACCCCTCTCCCCATCACGATGGCTGGGTGATGCAAGAGTGAGAGCATCACAGCAGACCCAGAGACATGAGAAACACTCTGTACCTCTGAGTGCATGTGGGCCCATGGCTGGATCAAGGACAAGGCAAGAATAGGAGATGGCTTAAGGTGTCAGGACCCAGGCTGCCCCATTGCGCACTGCCAGCAACAGATGTTGGACCATCCTTTAAGAGATTCTGAGGCTTATTCCAATGTTAACTTTGCTGCTGATTAAAGGATTGCTCAACCTTCGACCCGCGTCTAGTTTGCTTGGCTAAGCCCTGAAAATCTTTTACAGCTTGTATTGGTGGGAGATGATGTGAGTTTATCAAGAGCAACGGGATATGAGGCATGTGTGCCACAAAATGCAGGTCTATGATCTTTTATTTGAAAGCCACTTTGGAAAACCCTACTGAGAACAAAAGGATTACACAAAAGGAAAGGGGGTCAGGGGGGCAAGGGATAGCACATCTGAATGTGAGTCAGTTAATTGTAAGTCCAAATCCTACGCGTTTCGACATTTTTCCAGGCTTTTTGTTTCAGTTCTTAACAGATCCATTCCTATGTACCTCTGTGCTTTCAACAGAGTTTTCATTGTAATGGAGGGACATGCAGTATGCCTTAAACATGCCTGGGCAGGGAAGACTATGTAAAAGCAAGAGTAGCAGACAGCTTAATAAATCATCAGCAGGACCCTCTAGACCTTCCCCAAAAAACATAACATGATTTCTATGCATGTATGTGCGTTGAACAGCGCAAGTAATTTGGTTAATGTCAGTGGATAAATGTCACTTTCCCACAGCGCAGACAAAATCACTTGTACAGGCCCCTTCTGCAAAAGCATTACCGCTGTAGAAAGCAGTGAAAAGGTGAGGCAGTGTGCAGTCCCCCCACCCCCGACCCTGATCGGCCACGATCGGCCAAGGACCTCTCTATAAGAGCTGAGGGTGGAATTTTTCTGGACCTCAGTAACTTAGGGAGACATGGCTAAAGGGATCCTCAATCAACGGCCCAGCTTTTGCTCTGTGGCCTGTCCGAATATGTCTGTTCTCCAAATTACCTGCCGCTGCCCAGGTGTCAGATGGTGAGATGGAATGACCTCCCAGGAAGCATACTGGCAGATGATTTGCATAGGCACACCCCCTCTCCCTCTCTCTTAGCCCTGCTTACTCCACAGTAGCAAGTATCTGGGGAAAATATAGTGGTCGAGGTGGGGTAGCAGTAACTAGCAACTCTGAGAAAGTAAATCTGGGACACTTGGCGACCTGTGGGGAACAACTGCAGAGCTCAGTGCCCAGAAGTTTGTGGCACAGGGAGGAGGTCTGTTGGATTTCAGTAACTTGGAGACATGCAACCTGGTCGGGAGTGCTTCAGGTCTCCTTCCTTGCATGTTCCAAGCAACTCAACAAAGCATCAACAGGCTGAGATACCAACCACAGAGCCCCTTTCCACTTGATTAAAAGGCTAAAATCTTTTCCATGCAAATACATAGCCCCCAAATACCATATTTTCTTTGTTTTCTCTCTCTCTCCTCCCTGTCTCCTTCCCTCGCTCCCTCCCACCCTCCCGCACTCTCTCTTCCCCCCAGCCCCTCTCCCTCTCCCTACCATTAATTTTAAGTTTTCATGCACTGCAGCACATTGTGGCAATGGTATTTCACAATGGGACTGTTTGAAAGTTACAGAAATCAAAAAAGAAATCAACCAACTAAAAGCAGCCAAACCCGGAGTACTCTGCTCAGCCCCATTTAAAGATTAAGGCCCAGAAGCAAGTAAAGCTGTAGTTCAGAGCGATATTTGCAAATAGCACCTTAAAGCAGTTTACGCTGGAGTGCACAACAAGGGGGAAAGTGATAATACTGAGTTTGGTAGAATGGGATAAAAAAAAACAAAAGAAGCGTGCCACTTGTAAAAGTACAAGTCAAGAAATTGAAGGGGACGGGGCTGTTCATTCAGTCAAGAGGACTCACAAGTAAAAGGCTCCTGAGGCATTAGTGTTGAATTTGGCGCAAAATGCATTGTGTTGTCGTGTAATATGAATGAACATACAATTTCAATCTTCAATAAAGAAAGATCTATTAAAAAATCAACACTTGCAAATTAAGAAAGTTTCTGTCCAGTCATGTTCCAAAAATAGTGAATGCTTTACGAATGTGCGTGTCATCCTTTAGAGCAGGGGCCGATTTAAATTTCCCATTATCATTCCAATATTAGTACATGTGTTGCAGAAGCAAGCGCAAAGGGAGAGTCAATCAAACCATTGATTAGGACCTCTGGTCAAAGGTTTGCCATACCAAATGTCCTTATTTCAGAGGGCAGAAAGTCCAAACACCATTTAGATATCGGGTGGTATGAAATGAAGAGGCAAACAACAACGAATAAGCATTCTTTGCTGCTGTATTGATCTGGCCCTAAAGGGTTTTAGTTTAATGCCAATTATATTTAAAGATATAAAGATTAATGGTCCAGGGTGCTTGCAAAATGAAAACCCCCTCCCCATCACAATGGCTGGGTCATACAAGCCTGAGAGCATCACAATAGACCCAATAGACATGAGAAAAACTCGGTACCTCTGAGTGTATGTGGGCCCATGGCTGTATCAAGGACAAGGCAAAAACAGGAGGTGGCTTAAGGAGTCAGCACCAGAGGCTGTCCGATTGAGCCCTGTAAGCAACAGATGTTGGACCATCCTATAAAGGATTCTGAGGCTGATTTCAATTTTAACTTTGCTGCTGATTTAAGGATTGCTCAACCTTCGACCCACGTCTAGTTTGCTTGGATAAGCCCTGGAAATCTTTTACAGCTTGTACTGGTGGGAGATGATGTGACTTTATCAACTGCAACGGGATATGAGGCATGTGTGCCACAAAAAGCAGGTCTAGGATTTTTTTATAAGAAAGCCGCTTTAAGAAGGGAACTTTGGGCAACCCCACTGAGAGCAAAAGTATTACACAAAAGGTAAGGGGGTCAGTGGGTCAACTGATACAATAAACTAACTCACAGTCAAATGTGCTAAGTCCAAATACTACCTGTTTCTACATTTTCCAGGCTTTTTGTCTCATTTCTTAACAGATCCATTCCTATGTACCTCTGTGCTTTCAACAGAGTTTTCATTGTAAGGGAGGGACATACAGTATACCTTAAACATTCCTGGGCAGGGAAGACTCTATGTAAAAGCAAGAGTAGCAGACAGCTTAAAAGAATCATCAGCAGGACCCTCTAGACCTTCCCCAAAAAACATAACATTATTTCTCTGCATGCATGTGCGTTGAACAGCGCAAGTAGTTTGGTTAATGTCAGTGGATAAATGTCACTTTCCCACAGCGCAGAACAAAATCACTTGTACAGGCCCCTTCTGCAAAAGCATTACCACTGTAGAAAGCAGTGAAGGTGAGGCAGTGTGCAGTCACCTCCGACACTTCCCTCCTCTGATCGGCCACGATCGGCCAAGGACCTCTCTATGAGAGCTGAGGGTGGAATTTTCTGGACCTCTGTAACTTAGGGAGACATGGCAAAAGGGATCCTCAATCAACAGCTCAGCCTTTGCTTTGTGGCCTGTCCGTATATATCTGTTCTCCAAATTACCTGCCGCTGCCCAGGTGTCAGCTGGTGAGATGGAATGACCTCCCAGGTAGGATCCTGGCAGATGATTTGCATAGGCAAACCCCCTCGCTCTCTTTCTTACCCCTGCTTACTCCACAGTAGCAAGTATCTGGGCAAAATATAGTGGTCGAGGTAGGGTAGCAGTAACTAGCAACTCTGAGAAAGTAAATCTGGGGAGCTTGGCGACTTGTGGGGAACAACTGCAGAGCTCATCTCCCAGAACTTTGTGGCACGGGGAGAAGGTCTGTGGGATTTCAGTAACTTGGAGACATGCGACCTGGTCGGGAGTGCTTCAGGTCTCCTTCCTTGCATGTTCCAAGCAACTCAACAAAGCATCAACAGGCTGCCATGCCAGCCACAGAGCCCCTTTCCACATGATTAAAAGCCTAAAATCTTTTCCATGCAAACACATAGCCACCGAAAACCATATTTTCTTTGTTTTCTCTCTCTCTGTCTCTCTCTCCTCCCTCCCTCCCCCATAACCCCCCCCTCCCTACCATTCATTTTAAGTTTTCCTGCACTGCAGCACATTGTGACAATGGTATTTCACAATGGGACTGTTTGAAAGTTACAGAAATAAAAAAAGAATTAACCAACTAAAAGCAGCCAAATCCGGAGTACACTGCTAAGCCACAATTAAAGATTAAGGCCTAGAAGCAAGTAAAGCTGTAGTTCAGAGCGATGTTTGCAAATAGCTCCTTAAAGCAGTTGACGCTGGAGTGCACAACAAGAGGAAAAGTGATAATACTGAGTTTGGTAGAATGGGATAAAAAACAAAAGCAGCGTGCCACTTCTAAAAGTACAAGTCAAGAAATTGAAGGAGATGGGGCTGTTCATTCAGTCAATAGGACTCACAAGTAAAAGTCTCCCGAGGCATTAGTGTTGAATTTGGCCCAAAATGTATTGTGTTGTCGTGTATTATGTATGAAAATACAATTTCAATCTTCATTAAAAAAAGATGTATTAAAAAATAAATACTTGCAGATTAAGAAAGTTTCTGTCCTGTCGTGTGCCAAAAATAGTGAATGCTTTACGAATGTGCGTGTCATCCTTTGAAGCAGGGGCCAATTCTATTTTCCCATTTTCATTCCAATATTAGTACATGTTTTGCTGAGGTACATAGGAATGGATCTGTTAAGAAATGAAACCAAAAGCCTGGAAAAATGTTGAAACAGGTAGGATTTGGACTTACAATAAACGGACTCACAGTCAGATGTGCTATCCCTTGACCCACTGACCCGCTTACCTTTTGTGTAATCCTTTTGCTCTCAGCAGTGTTGTCCAAAGTTCCCTACTTAAAGAGACTTTCTTATAAAAAAAGATCCTAGACATGTTTTTTATGGCCCACATGCCTCATATCCCGTTGCTCTTGATAAACTCACATCATCTCCCACCAATACAAGCTGTAAAAGATGTCAAGGGCATAGCCAAGGAAATTAGACGTGGGCCGAAGGTTGAGCAATCCTTAAATCAGCAGCAAAAATAACATTGAAATCAGCTTCAGAATCTCTTAAAGGATGGGCCAACACTGGTTGCTTGCAGGGCGCAATCGGGCTGACGCCTTAAGGCAAGCGCAAAGGGAGAGCCAACCAAACCATTGATTAGGACCTCTGGACTTTCTGCTCTTTAACATAAGGACATTTGATATGGCAAACGTTTGACCAAACACCATTTAGATGTCGGATGGAATGGAATTAAGCGGCAAACAGCAATACATCAGCATTCTTTGCTGCTTTATTGATCTGGTCCTAAAGGGTTTGGTTTAATGCCAATTATATTTAAAGATAAAAAGATTCATGCTCAACGGTGCTTGCAAATCGACACCCCTCTCCCCATCACGATGGCTGGGTGATGCAAGAGTGAGAGCATCACAGCAGACCCAGAGACATGAGAAACACTCTGTACCTCTGAGTGCATGTGGGCCCATGGCTGGATCAAGGACAAGGCAAGAATAGGAGATGGCTTAAGGTGTCAGGACCCAGGCTGCCCCATTGCGCACTGCCAGCAACAGATGTTGGACCATCCTTTAAGAGATTCTGAGGCTTATTCCAATGTTAACTTTGCTGCTGATTAAAGGATTGCTCAACCTTCGACCCGCGTCTAGTTTGCTTGGCTAAGCCCTGAAAATCTTTTACAGCTTGTATTGGTGGGAGATGATGTGAGTTTATCAAGAGCAACGGGATATGAGGCATGTGTGCCACAAAATGCAGGTCTATGATCTTTTATTTGAAAGCCACTTTGGAAAACCCTACTGAGAACAAAAGGATTACACAAAAGGAAAGGGGGTCAGGGGGGCAAGGGATAGCACATCTGAATGTGAGTCAGTTAATTGTAAGTCCAAATCCTACGCGTTTCGACATTTTTCCAGGCTTTTTGTTTCAGTTCTTAACAGATCCATTCCTATGTACCTCTGTGCTTTCAACAGAGTTTTCATTGTAATGGAGGGACATGCAGTATGCCTTAAACATGCCTGGGCAGGGAAGACTATGTAAAAGCAAGAGTAGCAGACAGCTTAATAAATCATCAGCAGGACCCTCTAGACCTTCCCCAAAAAACATAACATGATTTCTATGCATGTATGTGCGTTGAACAGCGCAAGTAATTTGGTTAATGTCAGTGGATAAATGTCACTTTCCCACAGCGCAGACAAAATCACTTGTACAGGCCCCTTCTGCAAAAGCATTACCGCTGTAGAAAGCAGTGAAAAGGTGAGGCAGTGTGCAGTCCCCCCACCCCCGACCCTGATCGGCCACGATCGGCCAAGGACCTCTCTATAAGAGCTGAGGGTGGAATTTTTCTGGACCTCAGTAACTTAGGGAGACATGGCTAAAGGGATCCTCAATCAACGGCCCAGCTTTTGCTCTGTGGCCTGTCCGAATATGTCTGTTCTCCAAATTACCTGCCGCTGCCCAGGTGTCAGATGGTGAGATGGAATGACCTCCCAGGAAGCATACTGGCAGATGATTTGCATAGGCACACCCCCTCTCTCTTAGCCCTGCTTACTCCACAGTAGCAAGTATCTGGGGAAAATATAGTGGTCGAGGTGGGGTAGCAGTAACTAGCAACTCTGAGAAAGTAAATCTGGGACACTTGGCGACCTGTGGGGAACAACTGCAGAGCTCAGTGCCCAGAAGTTTGTGGCACAGGGAGGAGGTCTGTTGGATTTCAGTAACTTGGAGACATGCAACCTGGTCGGGAGTGCTTCAGGTCTCCTTCCTTGCATGTTCCAAGCAACTCAACAAAGCATCAACAGGCTGAGATACCAACCACAGAGCCCCTTTCCACTTGATTAAAAGGCTAAAATCTTTTCCATGCAAATACATAGCCCCCAAATACCATATTTTCTTTGTTTTCTCTCTCTCTCCTCCCTGTCTCCTTCCCTCGCTCCCTCCCACCCTCCCGCACTCTCTCTTCCCCCCAGCCCCTCTCCCTCTCCCTACCATTAATTTTAAGTTTTCATGCACTGCAGCACATTGTGGCAATGGTATTTCACAATGGGACTGTTTGAAAGTTACAGAAATCAAAAAAGAAATCAACCAACTAAAAGCAGCCAAACCCGGAGTACTCTGCTCAGCCCCATTTAAAGATTAAGGCCCAGAAGCAAGTAAAGCTGTAGTTCAGAGCGATATTTGCAAATAGCACCTTAAAGCAGTTTACGCTGGAGTGCACAACAAGGGGGAAAGTGATAATACTGAGTTTGGTAGAATGGGATAAAAAAAAACAAAAGAAGCGTGCCACTTGTAAAAGTACAAGTCAAGAAATTGAAGGGGACGGGGCTGTTCATTCAGTCAAGAGGACTCACAAGTAAAAGGCTCCTGAGGCATTAGTGTTGAATTTGGCGCAAAATGCATTGTGTTGTCGTGTAATATGAATGAACATACAATTTCAATCTTCAATAAAGAAAGATCTATTAAAAAATCAACACTTGCAAATTAAGAAAGTTTCTGTCCAGTCATGTTCCAAAAATAGTGAATGCTTTACGAATGTGCGTGTCATCCTTTAGAGCAGGGGCCGATTTAAATTTCCCATTATCATTCCAATATTAGTACATGTGTTGCAGAAGCAAGCGCAAAGGGAGAGTCAATCAAACCATTGATTAGGACCTCTGGTCAAAGGTTTGCCATACCAAATGTCCTTATTTCAGAGGGCAGAAAGTCCAAACACCATTTAGATATCGGGTGGTATGAAATGAAGAGGCAAACAACAACGAATAAGCATTCTTTGCTGCTGTATTGATCTGGCCCTAAAGGGTTTTAGTTTAATGCCAATTATATTTAAAGATATAAAGATTAATGGTCCAGGGTGCTTGCAAAATGAAAACCCCCTCCCCATCACAATGGCTGGGTCATACAAGCCTGAGAGCATCACAATAGACCCAATAGACATGAGAAAAACTCGGTACCTCTGAGTGTATGTGGGCCCATGGCTGTATCAAGGACAAGGCAAAAACAGGAGGTGGCTTAAGGAGTCAGCACCAGAGGCTGTCCGATTGAGCCCTGTAAGCAACAGATGTTGGACCATCCTATAAAGGATTCTGAGGCTGATTTCAATTTTAACTTTGCTGCTGATTTAAGGATTGCTCAACCTTCGACCCACGTCTAGTTTGCTTGGATAAGCCCTGGAAATCTTTTACAGCTTGTACTGGTGGGAGATGATGTGACTTTATCAACTGCAACGGGATATGAGGCATGTGTGCCACAAAAAGCAGGTCTAGGATTTTTTTATAAGAAAGCCGCTTTAAGAAGGGAACTTTGGGCAACCCCACTGAGAGCAAAAGTATTACACAAAAGGTAAGGGGGTCAGTGGGTCAACTGATACAATAAACTAACTCACAGTCAAATGTGCTAAGTCCAAATACTACCTGTTTCTACATTTTCCAGGCTTTTTGTCTCATTTCTTAACAGATCCATTCCTATGTACCTCTGTGCTTTCAACAGAGTTTTCATTGTAATGGAGGGACATGCAGTATGCCTTAAACATGCCTGGGCAGGGAAGACTATGTAAAAGCAAGAGTAGCAGACAGCTTAATAAATCATCAGCAGGACCCTCTAGACCTTCCCCAAAAAACATAACATGATTTCTATGCATGTATGTGCGTTGAACAGCGCAAGTAATTTGGTTAATGTCAGTGGATAAATGTCACTTTCCCACAGCGCAGACAAAATCACTTGTACAGGCCCCTTCTGCAAAAGCATTACCGCTGTAGAAAGCAGTGAAAAGGTGAGGCAGTGTGCAGTCCCCCCACCCCCGACCCTGATCGGCCACGATCGGCCAAGGACCTCTCTATAAGAGCTGAGGGTGGAATTTTTCTGGACCTCAGTAACTTAGGGAGACATGGCTAAAGGGATCCTCAATCAACGGCCCAGCTTTTGCTCTGTGGCCTGTCCGAATATGTCTGTTCTCCAAATTACCTGCCGCTGCCCAGGTGTCAGATGGTGAGATGGAATGACCTCCCAGGAAGCATACTGGCAGATGATTTGCATAGGCACACCCCCTCTCTCTTAGCCCTGCTTACTCCACAGTAGCAAGTATCTGGGGAAAATATAGTGGTCGAGGTGGGGTAGCAGTAACTAGCAACTCTGAGAAAGTAAATCTGGGACACTTGGCGACCTGTGGGGAACAACTGCAGAGCTCAGTGCCCAGAAGTTTGTGGCACAGGGAGGAGGTCTGTTGGATTTCAGTAACTTGGAGACATGCAACCTGGTCGGGAGTGCTTCAGGTCTCCTTCCTTGCATGTTCCAAGCAACTCAACAAAGCATCAACAGGCTGAGATACCAACCACAGAGCCCCTTTCCACTTGATTAAAAGGCTAAAATCTTTTCCATGCAAATACATAGCCCCCAAATACCATATTTTCTTTGTTTTCTCTCTCTCTCCTCCCTGTCTCCTTCCCTCGCTCCCTCCCACCCTCCCGCACTCTCTCTTCCCCCCAGCCCCTCTCCCTCTCCCTACCATTAATTTTAAGTTTTCATGCACTGCAGCACATTGTGGCAATGGTATTTCACAATGGGACTGTTTGAAAGTTACAGAAATCAAAAAAGAAATCAACCAACTAAAAGCAGCCAAACCCGGAGTACTCTGCTCAGCCCCATTTAAAGATTAAGGCCCAGAAGCAAGTAAAGCTGTAGTTCAGAGCGATATTTGCAAATAGCACCTTAAAGCAGTTTACGCTGGAGTGCACAACAAGGGGGAAAGTGATAATACTGAGTTTGGTAGAATGGGATAAAAAAAAAACAAAAGAAGCGTGCCACTTGTAAAAGTACAAGTCAAGAAATTGAAGGGGACGGGGCTGTTCATTCAGTCAAGAGGACTCACAAGTAAAAGGCTCCTGAGGCATTAGTGTTGAATTTGGCGCAAAATGCATTGTGTTGTCGTGTAATATGAATGAACATACAATTTCAATCTTCAATAAAGAAAGATCTATTAAAAAATCAACACTTGCAAATTAAGAAAGTTTCTGTCCAGTCATGTTCCAAAAATAGTGAATGCTTTACGAATGTGCGTGTCATCCTTTAGAGCAGGGGCCGATTTAAATTTCCCATTATCATTCCAATATTAGTACATGTGTTGCAGAAGCAAGCGCAAAGGGAGAGTCAATCAAACCATTGATTAGGACCTCTGGTCAAAGGTTTGCCATACCAAATGTCCTTATTTCAGAGGGCAGAAAGTCCAAACACCATTTAGATATCGGGTGGTATGAAATGAAGAGGCAAACAACAACGAATAAGCATTCTTTGCTGCTGTATTGATCTGGCCCTAAAGGGTTTTAGTTTAATGCCAATTATATTTAAAGATATAAAGATTAATGGTCCAGGGTGCTTGCAAAATGAAAACCCCCTCCCCATCACAATGGCTGGGTCATACAAGCCTGAGAGCATCACAATAGACCCAATAGACATGAGAAAAACTCGGTACCTCTGAGTGTATGTGGGCCCATGGCTGTATCAAGGACAAGGCAAAAACAGGAGGTGGCTTAAGGAGTCAGCACCAGAGGCTGTCCGATTGAGCCCTGTAAGCAACAGATGTTGGACCATCCTATAAAGGATTCTGAGGCTGATTTCAATTTTAACTTTGCTGCTGATTTAAGGATTGCTCAACCTTCGACCCACGTCTAGTTTGCTTGGATAAGCCCTGGAAATCTTTTACAGCTTGTACTGGTGGGAGATGATGTGACTTTATCAACTGCAACGGGATATGAGGCATGTGTGCCACAAAAAGCAGGTCTAGGATTTTTTTATAAGAAAGCCGCTTTAAGAAGGGAACTTTGGGCAACCCCACTGAGAGCAAAAGTATTACACAAAAGGTAAGGGGGTCAGTGGGTCAACTGATACAATAAACTAACTCACAGTCAAATGTGCTAAGTCCAAATACTACCTGTTTCTACATTTTCCAGGCTTTTTGTCTCATTTCTTAACAGATCCATTCCTATGTACCTCTGTGCTTTCAACAGAGTTTTCATTGTAATGGAGGGACATGCAGTATGCCTTAAACATGCCTGGGCAGGGAAGACTATGTAAAAGCAAGAGTAGCAGACAGCTTAATAAATCATCAGCAGGACCCTCTAGACCTTCCCCAAAAAACATAACATGATTTCTATGCATGTATGTGCGTTGAACAGCGCAAGTAATTTGGTTAATGTCAGTGGATAAATGTCACTTTCCCACAGCGCAGACAAAATCACTTGTACAGGCCCCTTCTGCAAAAGCATTACCGCTGTAGAAAGCAGTGAAAAGGTGAGGCAGTGTGCAGTCCCCCCACCCCCGACCCTGATCGGCCACGATCGGCCAAGGACCTCTCTATAAGAGCTGAGGGTGGAATTTTTCTGGACCTCAGTAACTTAGGGAGACATGGCTAAAGGGATCCTCAATCAACGGCCCAGCTTTTGCTCTGTGGCCTGTCCGAATATGTCTGTTCTCCAAATTACCTGCCGCTGCCCAGGTGTCAGATGGTGAGATGGAATGACCTCCCAGGAAGCATACTGGCAGATGATTTGCATAGGCACACCCCCTCTCCCTCTCTCTTAGCCCTGCTTACTCCACAGTAGCAAGTATCTGGGGAAAATATAGTGGTCGAGGTGGGGTAGCAGTAACTAGCAACTCTGAGAAAGTAAATCTGGGACACTTGGCGACCTGTGGGGAACAACTGCAGAGCTCAGTGCCCAGAAGTTTGTGGCACAGGGAGGAGGTCTGTTGGATTTCAGTAACTTGGAGACATGCAACCTGGTCGGGAGTGCTTCAGGTCTCCTTCCTTGCATGTTCCAAGCAACTCAACAAAGCATCAACAGGCTGAGATACCAACCACAGAGCCCCTTTCCACTTGATTAAAAGGCTAAAATCTTTTCCATGCAAATACATAGCCCCCAAATACCATATTTTCTTTGTTTTCTCTCTCTCTCCTCCCTGTCTCCTTCCCTCGCTCCCTCCCACCCTCCCGCACTCTCTCTTCCCCCCAGCCCCTCTCCCTCTCCCTACCATTAATTTTAAGTTTTCATGCACTGCAGCACATTGTGGCAATGGTATTTCACAATGGGACTGTTTGAAAGTTACAGAAATCAAAAAAGAAATCAACCAACTAAAAGCAGCCAAACCCGGAGTACTCTGCTCAGCCCCATTTAAAGATTAAGGCCCAGAAGCAAGTAAAGCTGTAGTTCAGAGCGATATTTGCAAATAGCACCTTAAAGCAGTTTACGCTGGAGTGCACAACAAGGGGGAAAGTGATAATACTGAGTTTGGTAGAATGGGATAAAAAAAAACAAAAGAAGCGTGCCACTTCTAAAAGTACAAGTCAAGAAATTGAAGGGGACGGGGCTGTTCATTCAGTCAAGAGGACTCACAAGTAAAAGGCTCCTGAGGCATTAGTGTTGAATTTGGCGCAAAATGCATTGTGTTGTCGTGTAATATGAATGAACATACAATTTCAATCTTCAATAAAGAAAGATCTATTAAAAAATCAACACTTGCAAATTAAGAAAGTTTCTGTCCAGTCATGTTCCAAAAATAGTGAATGCTTTACGAATGTGCGTGTCATCCTTTAGAGCAGGGGCCGATTTAAATTTCCCATTATCATTCCAATATTAGTACATGTGTTGCAGAAGCAAGCGCAAAGGGAGAGTCAATCAAACCATTGATTAGGACCTCTGGTCAAAGGTTTGCCATACCAAATGTCCTTATTTCAGAGGGCAGAAAGTCCAAACACCATTTAGATATCGGGTGGTATGAAATGAAGAGGCAAACAACAACGAATAAGCATTCTTTGCTGCTGTATTGATCTGGCCCTAAAGGGTTTTAGTTTAATGCCAATTATATTTAAAGATATAAAGATTAATGGTCCAGGGTGCTTGCAAAATGAAAACCCCCTCCCCATCACAATGGCTGGGTCATACAAGCCTGAGAGCATCACAATAGACCCAATAGACATGAGAAAAACTCGGTACCTCTGAGTGTATGTGGGCCCATGGCTGTATCAAGGACAAGGCAAAAACAGGAGGTGGCTTAAGGAGTCAGCACCAGAGGCTGTCCGATTGAGCCCTGTAAGCAACAGATGTTGGACCATCCTATAAAGGATTCTGAGGCTGATTTCAATTTTAACTTTGCTGCTGATTTAAGGATTGCTCAACCTTCGACCCACGTCTAGTTTGCTTGGATAAGCCCTGGAAATCTTTTACAGCTTGTACTGGTGGGAGATGATGTGACTTTATCAACTGCAACGGGATATGAGGCATGTGTGCCACAAAAAGCAGGTCTAGGATTTTTTTATAAGAAAGCCGCTTTAAGAAGGGAACTTTGGGCAACCCCACTGAGAGCAAAAGTATTACACAAAAGGTAAGGGGGTCAGTGGGTCAACTGATACAATAAACTAACTCACAGTCAAATGTGCTAAGTCCAAATACTACCTGTTTCTACATTTTCCAGGCTTTTTGTCTCATTTCTTAACAGATCCATTCCTATGTACCTCTGTGCTTTCAACAGAGTTTTCATTGTAATGGAGGGACATGCAGTATGCCTTAAACATGCCTGGGCAGGGAAGACTATGTAAAAGCAAGAGTAGCAGACAGCTTAATAAATCATCAGCAGGACCCTCTAGACCTTCCCCAAAAAACATAACATGATTTCTATGCATGTATGTGCGTTGAACAGCGCAAGTAATTTGGTTAATGTCAGTGGATAAATGTCACTTTCCCACAGCGCAGACAAAATCACTTGTACAGGCCCCTTCTGCAAAAGCATTACCGCTGTAGAAAGCAGTGAAAAGGTGAGGCAGTGTGCAGTCCCCCCACCCCCGACCCTGATCGGCCACGATCGGCCAAGGACCTCTCTATAAGAGCTGAGGGTGGAATTTTTCTGGACCTCAGTAACTTAGGGAGACATGGCTAAAGGGATCCTCAATCAACGGCCCAGCTTTTGCTCTGTGGCCTGTCCGAATATGTCTGTTCTCCAAATTACCTGCCGCTGCCCAGGTGTCAGATGGTGAGATGGAATGACCTCCCAGGAAGCATACTGGCAGATGATTTGCATAGGCACACCCCCTCTCTCTTAGCCCTGCTTACTCCACAGTAGCAAGTATCTGGGGAAAATATAGTGGTCGAGGTGGGGTAGCAGTAACTAGCAACTCTGAGAAAGTAAATCTGGGACACTTGGCGACCTGTGGGGAACAACTGCAGAGCTCAGTGCCCAGAAGTTTGTGGCACAGGGAGGAGGTCTGTTGGATTTCAGTAACTTGGAGACATGCAACCTGGTCGGGAGTGCTTCAGGTCTCCTTCCTTGCATGTTCCAAGCAACTCAACAAAGCATCAACAGGCTGAGATACCAACCACAGAGCCCCTTTCCACTTGATTAAAAGGCTAAAATCTTTTCCATGCAAATACATAGCCCCCAAATACCATATTTTCTTTGTTTTCTCTCTCTCTCCTCCCTGTCTCCTTCCCTCGCTCCCTCCCACCCTCCCGCACTCTCTCTTCCCCCCAGCCCCTCTCCCTCTCCCTACCATTAATTTTAAGTTTTCATGCACTGCAGCACATTGTGGCAATGGTATTTCACAATGGGACTGTTTGAAAGTTACAGAAATCAAAAAAGAAATCAACCAACTAAAAGCAGCCAAACCCGGAGTACTCTGCTCAGCCCCATTTAAAGATTAAGGCCCAGAAGCAAGTAAAGCTGTAGTTCAGAGCGATATTTGCAAATAGCACCTTAAAGCAGTTTACGCTGGAGTGCACAACAAGGGGGAAAGTGATAATACTGAGTTTGGTAGAATGGGATAAAAAAAAACAAAAGAAGCGTGCCACTTGTAAAAGTACAAGTCAAGAAATTGAAGGGGACGGGGCTGTTCATTCAGTCAAGAGGACTCACAAGTAAAAGGCTCCTGAGGCATTAGTGTTGAATTTGGCGCAAAATGCATTGTGTTGTCGTGTAATATGAATGAACATACAATTTCAATCTTCAATAAAGAAAGATCTATTAAAAAATCAACACTTGCAAATTAAGAAAGTTTCTGTCCAGTCATGTTCCAAAAATAGTGAATGCTTTACGAATGTGCGTGTCATCCTTTAGAGCAGGGGCCGATTTAAATTTCCCATTATCATTCCAATATTAGTACATGTGTTGCAGAAGCAAGCGCAAAGGGAGAGTCAATCAAACCATTGATTAGGACCTCTGGTCAAAGGTTTGCCATACCAAATGTCCTTATTTCAGAGGGCAGAAAGTCCAAACACCATTTAGATATCGGGTGGTATGAAATGAAGAGGCAAACAACAACGAATAAGCATTCTTTGCTGCTGTATTGATCTGGCCCTAAAGGGTTTTAGTTTAATGCCAATTATATTTAAAGATATAAAGATTAATGGTCCAGGGTGCTTGCAAAATGAAAACCCCCTCCCCATCACAATGGCTGGGTCATACAAGCCTGAGAGCATCACAATAGACCCAATAGACATGAGAAAAACTCGGTACCTCTGAGTGTATGTGGGCCCATGGCTGTATCAAGGACAAGGCAAAAACAGGAGGTGGCTTAAGGAGTCAGCACCAGAGGCTGTCCGATTGAGCCCTGTAAGCAACAGATGTTGGACCATCCTATAAAGGATTCTGAGGCTGATTTCAATTTTAACTTTGCTGCTGATTTAAGGATTGCTCAACCTTCGACCCACGTCTAGTTTGCTTGGATAAGCCCTGGAAATCTTTTACAGCTTGTACTGGTGGGAGATGATGTGACTTTATCAACTGCAACGGGATATGAGGCATGTGTGCCACAAAAAGCAGGTCTAGGATTTTTTTATAAGAAAGCCGCTTTAAGAAGGGAACTTTGGGCAACCCCACTGAGAGCAAAAGTATTACACAAAAGGTAAGGGGGTCAGTGGGTCAACTGATACAATAAACTAACTCACAGTCAAATGTGCTAAGTCCAAATACTACCTGTTTCTACATTTTCCAGGCTTTTTGTCTCATTTCTTAACAGATCCATTCCTATGTACCTCTGTGCTTTCAACAGAGTTTTCATTGTAATGGAGGGACATGCAGTATGCCTTAAACATGCCTGGGCAGGGAAGACTATGTAAAAGCAAGAGTAGCAGACAGCTTAATAAATCATCAGCAGGACCCTCTAGACCTTCCCCAAAAAACATAACATGATTTCTATGCATGTATGTGCGTTGAACAGCGCAAGTAATTTGGTTAATGTCAGTGGATAAATGTCACTTTCCCACAGCGCAGACAAAATCACTTGTACAGGCCCCTTCTGCAAAAGCATTACCGCTGTAGAAAGCAGTGAAAAGGTGAGGCAGTGTGCAGTCCCCCCACCCCCGACCCTGATCGGCCACGATCGGCCAAGGACCTCTCTATAAGAGCTGAGGGTGGAATTTTTCTGGACCTCAGTAACTTAGGGAGACATGGCTAAAGGGATCCTCAATCAACGGCCCAGCTTTTGCTCTGTGGCCTGTCCGAATATGTCTGTTCTCCAAATTACCTGCCGCTGCCCAGGTGTCAGATGGTGAGATGGAATGACCTCCCAGGAAGCATACTGGCAGATGATTTGCATAGGCACACCCCCTCTCCCTCTCTCTTAGCCCTGCTTACTCCACAGTAGCAAGTATCTGGGGAAAATATAGTGGTCGAGGTGGGGTAGCAGTAACTAGCAACTCTGAGAAAGTAAATCTGGGACACTTGGCGACCTGTGGGGAACAACTGCAGAGCTCAGTGCCCAGAAGTTTGTGGCACAGGGAGGAGGTCTGTTGGATTTCAGTAACTTGGAGACATGCAACCTGGTCGGGAGTGCTTCAGGTCTCCTTCCTTGCATGTTCCAAGCAACTCAACAAAGCATCAACAGGCTGAGATACCAACCACAGAGCCCCTTTCCACTTGATTAAAAGGCTAAAATCTTTTCCATGCAAATACATAGCCCCCAAATACCATATTTTCTTTGTTTTCTCTCTCTCTCCTCCCTGTCTCCTTCCCTCGCTCCCTCCCACCCTCCCGCACTCTCTCTTCCCCCCAGCCCCTCTCCCTCTCCCTACCATTAATTTTAGGTTTTCATGCACTGCAGCACATTGTGGCAATGGTATTTCACAATGGGACTGTTTGAAAGTTACAGAAATCAAAAAAGAAATCAACCAACTAAAAGCAGCCAAACCCGGAGTACTCTGCTCAGCCCCATTTAAAGATTAAGGCCCAGAAGCAAGTAAAGCTGTAGTTCAGAGCGATATTTGCAAATAGCACCTTAAAGCAGTTTACGCTGGAGTGCACAACAAGGGGGAAAGTGATAATACTGAGTTTGGTAGAATGGGATAAAAAAAAACAAAAGAAGCGTGCCACTTGTAAAAGTACAAGTCAAGAAATTGAAGGGGACGGGGCTGTTCATTCAGTCAAGAGGACTCACAAGTAAAAGGCTCCTGAGGCATTAGTGTTGAATTTGGCGCAAAATGCATTGTGTTGTCGTGTAATATGAATGAACATACAATTTCAATCTTCAATAAAGAAAGATCTATTAAAAAATCAACACTTGCAAATTAAGAAAGTTTCTGTCCAGTCATGTTCCAAAAATAGTGAATGCTTTACGAATGTGCGTGTCATCCTTTAGAGCAGGGGCCGATTTAAATTTCCCATTATCATTCCAATATTAGTACATGTGTTGCAGAAGCAAGCGCAAAGGGAGAGTCAATCAAACCATTGATTAGGACCTCTGGTCAAAGGTTTGCCATACCAAATGTCCTTATTTCAGAGGGCAGAAAGTCCAAACACCATTTAGATATCGGGTGGTATGAAATGAAGAGGCAAACAACAACGAATAAGCATTCTTTGCTGCTGTATTGATCTGGCCCTAAAGGGTTTTAGTTTAATGCCAATTATATTTAAAGATATAAAGATTAATGGTCCAGGGTGCTTGCAAAATGAAAACCCCCTCCCCATCACAATGGCTGGGTCATACAAGCCTGAGAGCATCACAATAGACCCAATAGACATGAGAAAAACTCGGTACCTCTGAGTGTATGTGGGCCCATGGCTGTATCAAGGACAAGGCAAAAACAGGAGGTGGCTTAAGGAGTCAGCACCAGAGGCTGTCCGATTGAGCCCTGTAAGCAACAGATGTTGGACCATCCTATAAAGGATTCTGAGGCTGATTTCAATTTTAACTTTGCTGCTGATTTAAGGATTGCTCAACCTTCGACCCACGTCTAGTTTGCTTGGATAAGCCCTGGAAATCTTTTACAGCTTGTACTGGTGGGAGATGATGTGACTTTATCAACTGCAACGGGATATGAGGCATGTGTGCCACAAAAAGCAGGTCTAGGATTTTTTTATAAGAAAGCCGCTTTAAGAAGGGAACTTTGGGCAACCCCACTGAGAGCAAAAGTATTACACAAAAGGTAAGGGGGTCAGTGGGTCAACTGATACAATAAACTAACTCACAGTCAAATGTGCTAAGTCCAAATACTACCTGTTTCTACATTTTCCAGGCTTTTTGTCTCATTTCTTAACAGATCCATTCCTATGTACCTCTGTGCTTTCAACAGAGTTTTCATTGTAAGGGAGGGACATACAGTATACCTTAAACATTCCTGGGCAGGGAAGACTCTATGTAAAAGCAAGAGTAGCAGACAGCTTAAAAGAATCATCAGCAGGACCCTCTAGACCTTCCCCAAAAAACATAACATTATTTCTCTGCATGCATGTGCGTTGAACAGCGCAAGTAGTTTGGTTAATGTCAGTGGATAAATGTCACTTTCCCACAGCGCAGAACAAAATCACTTGTACAGGCCCCTTCTGCAAAAGCATTACCACTGTAGAAAGCAGTGAAGGTGAGGCAGTGTGCAGTCACCTCCGACACTTCCCTCCTCTGATCGGCCACGATCGGCCAAGGACCTCTCTATGAGAGCTGAGGGTGGAATTTTCTGGACCTCTGTAACTTAGGGAGACATGGCAAAAGGGATCCTCAATCAACAGCTCAGCCTTTGCTTTGTGGCCTGTCCGTATATATCTGTTCTCCAAATTACCTGCCGCTGCCCAGGTGTCAGCTGGTGAGATGGAATGACCTCCCAGGTAGGATCCTGGCAGATGATTTGCATAGGCAAACCCCCTCGCTCTCTTTCTTACCCCTGCTTACTCCACAGTAGCAAGTATCTGGGCAAAATATAGTGGTCGAGGTAGGGTAGCAGTAACTAGCAACTCTGAGAAAGTAAATCTGGGGAGCTTGGCGACTTGTGGGGAACAACTGCAGAGCTCATCTCCCAGAACTTTGTGGCACGGGGAGAAGGTCTGTGGGATTTCAGTAACTTGGAGACATGCGACCTGGTCGGGAGTGCTTCAGGTCTCCTTCCTTGCATGTTCCAAGCAACTCAACAAAGCATCAACAGGCTGCCATGCCAGCCACAGAGCCCCTTTCCACATGATTAAAAGCCTAAAATCTTTTCCATGCAAACACATAGCCACCGAAAACCATATTTTCTTTGTTTTCTCTCTCTCTGTCTCTCTCTCCTCCCTCCCTCCCCCATAACCCCCCCCTCCCTACCATTCATTTTAAGTTTTCCTGCACTGCAGCACATTGTGACAATGGTATTTCACAATGGGACTGTTTGAAAGTTACAGAAATAAAAAAAGAATTAACCAACTAAAAGCAGCCAAATCCGGAGTACACTGCTAAGCCACAATTAAAGATTAAGGCCTAGAAGCAAGTAAAGCTGTAGTTCAGAGCGATGTTTGCAAATAGCTCCTTAAAGCAGTTGACGCTGGAGTGCACAACAAGAGGAAAAGTGATAATACTGAGTTTGGTAGAATGGGATAAAAAACAAAAGCAGCGTGCCACTTCTAAAAGTACAAGTCAAGAAATTGAAGGAGATGGGGCTGTTCATTCAGTCAATAGGACTCACAAGTAAAAGTCTCCCGAGGCATTAGTGTTGAATTTGGCCCAAAATGTATTGTGTTGTCGTGTATTATGTATGAAAATACAATTTCAATCTTCATTAAAAAAAGATGTATTAAAGTACAAAAAAACTGGCGACCGATGAAGACGTGAGCCCGTAGAGCTCCCGAAGCCGCCAGCTACATCCTGCAATATCCTGCGAATTTGGGCTAATCCAGCCCCAAAAAAGGTTCCTACAGGGTGGCGGAACCCTAGTAGGAACGATATCTGCAACTGGAGCTGATTCCGAAGCGCCAATCCCGAGATATCGGCATTTAGAAGGAGAAGCAATCGGCGCCAAACGGAAATCAAAATGGCCGACAGAGACACAATCTAGACCCACAGGCGCTGCCTCTCGTGGAAATCGAAAGAAACTCGTCTGAAATTGGGAGGGGCCCATCCAGCAGATTCGACGCCAACCATCGCTGGGGGACTCAGCCGCCCAAGCTATCAGTGCTGACCCCCCCCACTCCCCGCGGTCCTTGCTGGGACGCCCATCTATCGGAATGACCCCCGGCTTCGCCGAGGCCTGCAACAACAACGGACTTTGCGGGACCAGCACGACAGACCAAGCAGAGCGGGCGCTCCGATCCTTCGACAGCAGCAACGGCCGCTGCGGTGCCGAACGAAGCCTGGTGAGCGGTATACGGCGGAGCCGGTAAGGAGGAAGGGGAGGAGGGGAGACGCGATCCTGAGACACCGAAACTTAGTAAACGGCACCCCGGGCTTACCGTCCGCCAGCCCGCCTACGCTTCCCCGACCTCTGCCAAGAATAACGGGGGGAAACACAAGAGCAGCACCCCCCCACACACCGGACATGGGCAAAGATAGGCTTAGAAGAACTGGAACCCAGAACACAATGGAACAATACACAACGCCTGCCCCGACATCTTCCACGGCCCAGAATAGAACCGATGAATCACCAGACCCTGAGGCCGACATATCCCTTAGGGACGTGATGAATGCTATCTCCAATTCTCGATCTGCCATGGAAGTCAAAATGGATAGCATCTGTACGGAGGTCTCTCTGCTGCGCCATGACCTGCAGAAATTATCATCTCGTACAGGGGAGGCGGAGGCGCGCATATCAGTGGCAGAAGACAATGTGAGAGGCATGGGCCAGCAAATGAATGCAGCACTAGGTCGCATTAAACTACTGGAGGAGAGGGTGGAAGAGGGAGAGGGCCGATCGAGAAGAAATAATATCCGCATCCTCGGCCTGCCAGAGAAAGAAGAAGGACCCAGCATGGAGCTGTTCCTCGAACAATGGCTCGCCGATTTATTCGCTCCTAAATCTCTCTCAAACTTCTTCTCAATTGAACGGGCACACCGGATACCAACTGGCAGACCAACTCCCGGAGCACCGCCACGAGCGATAATAGCCAAGATCCTAAATTACAGAGATCGCGACGCGATACTCCACATGGCAAGGACGAATGGAGCCATGACCTATAACGGCTCCAGGATAGCCTTCTTCCCCGACTTCACCAAAGAGGTACAAAGAGCAAGGCAATCCTTTGACACTCTCAAAAAGAGATTACAAGGGCTGAATGTGAAATATGGTCTGCTATTCCCAGCCCAGCTAAAAATCTTTCATAAGGGCACTACTGTGCATTTCACTGATCCAAGAGAGGCATGGAGCTGGGCAGAACGCAACCTAGAAGGTGAATGGGGCCCATGGAGAAGACAGGAAAACCGTAGAAATAGACCCCGACCAAACAGGCCACCAAATGAGCCGCCACAGCAACCGATGGAAGAAATAGCACAGAATGCCGACGCCTAAACACAACCGACAAACATACGGAGGCACGAGCAGGAAAGAACACTACTCAGAACGGCTGGCGGCTGCGTTAAGACACATCACGCAAGCCACCCCCCCGATTGCAATCGGTATAGAACAGACCCTGCAATCACCCGCCGTGGTACCACCAACCCACGGCGGCCTAAGCAAGTTACGGACTCTTCACTACGGCACCTCCACCGCCACAGTGACAAGAGATACCCCAAGTTCAACGGTTTGATTAAGTTTGGTTGTGTGGGCGACAGATGCTTCAGTTGGGGAAGGAGTATAGGGAGGGGGGTAAGTTGGGATTTGTTCACGTTCTATGCTGGCAACAAGGAAAGCACGGCTTAGACAAGCACGCTGAAATGGGAAGACAACAGGGCAGTCCAAACACCGATAGAGCAGGACTCCTCTCGTCTAAACTGCTACCAATGGCACAGACATACGAACAAGATAAGAAATGAGTGCGAAAGGGACAGACACCAAAAAACTTAACATCATGACATGGAATGTCAATGGCCTGGGAAGCAGTATCAAGAGAAGACTAGTAACACAATACCTGAATCGAAATAACCCGGACCTAATACTGCTTACTGAGACACATTTGGCCGGCACAAGATGCCAATTTTTCAAAAGAACCAAATACCGTACAGCAATACATGCAGGTTTCTCGATGGGCTCGAGAGGTGTGCTTATATTAATACACAAAAGAATCCCTATAGAGATATCCAACATAACCCAGGACACCGGAGGGAGATTTGTCCACATAAATGGAACGCTATGGAATCAAACCATTGCCATACTGGCGGTCTATGCTCCCCCGGCGCTCACAAATACCTTACTCGACGACATCACACCGATCATAGCCAACAACACCGCGGATATACTAGTTGTAGGTGGAGACTTCAATGATGTAATGGACATTAATCTAGATCGTACACATATCAGGGGGAGAAATCCGATGATACCGACGAAATTAGCCATCTTTGCCACAGCATTGGGACTGAAGGATGCATGGAGGGATCTGCACCAGATGGAGAAACAATACTCTTTCCATTCAGGCGCGCATGCATCGTTGTCTAGACTAGACTACTTCTTCCTCCCTGGTGTAGACATACATAAAGTAACGGAGGCAACACTCCAGCCCAGGGGGATCTCGGACCACTCACCGCTGAAGATCCTACTCGAAACAGAACGACCCAGGCCTCCACTGACTTGGCGCCTGAACTCGTATTATTTAGGGTTCAAAGAGTTAGTAGAAAAGATGCAGGAAGCCACTGTCTCATATTTCGAAACAAACCAGGACTCGATAGAGGACCTAGGAACCATATGGGAGGCGTACAAAGCAACCCTGAGAGGGGTAGTACTGAGCTGGACTGCTGCACACAAAAAAGCGCACAGGAAGGAGGTTGAAGACGCTGAAACAGAGGTCAGAAACGCTGAAGTGCGATATATAAACACAGGCGCATCAGATGACAACAGAGCCCTACAAGCGACACAAAAGAAGCTGCATGATGTCACACTTACCTGTGCGAAACAGGCACACAGGACAATGCGTACCAGGCTATACGAGACTGGAGACAAGGCCGGCAAAATGCTGGCGTGGCTGGAAAAAAGAGAGGAGGGTCAACACCAGATAAGATGTATCACTACCAGGAATGCAGAACAGACCTATACCGACTCAAGCATTGCTGAAACCTTTGCAGAGTACTATGAGGCATTGTACGCTCCCCCGACGACTGCACTGGATCCCAGCATCCTGGACACACTCACCATTCCACACCTAAGCGATACGCAAAGAGCGAGTTTGGAAACAGGGATTACAGAGGAAGAACTGTCGACAGCCCTATCCCAACTCCAAAATGGGAAAACCCCAGGGCCTAACGGCTTCCCAGTGGAAGCTTGGAAAAAGATCGGCAATGAGCACATAGTACCACAGATGCATAAAATGTTCCTATATGCCAAAGGTAAAGGAATTCTGCCCCCGGATCTGAGAAAGGCCACTATAGTGGTGATACATAAGGAAGGCAAACCAGCAAACATATGCAGCTCCTACAGGCCGATCTCACTTATAAACATAGAAGCTAAGATACTGGCCAAGACACTGGCTAACAGGCTCCAGACAGTCATACACACCCTTATCCATCCAGACCAATGTGGCTTTATGCCACGGAGATCCACACGAATGAATATCCACAGGCTACATGCCGCCATTGAGAAGTCTCCATCGCTGCGGGATGCACTAGCACTCCTCGCGATTGATTTCGAAAAAGCCTTCGATTCAGTCCACTGGGAGGCCTTGTGGAGCATTATGGGTAAAATGGGGTTGGGTGAGCAATTCATAGGCTGGGTCAAGCTGCTCTACAACACACCGACAGCTGAGATAAGGGTAAACGGGTGGACATCACGTAGTATTAACCTGGGTAAAGGGACCAGGCAGGGCTGTCCCCTTTCGGCAATGCTATTTGCACTGGCAATCGAGCCCCTGGCAATAATGCTGAGAGAATCACAGTTGTGGAAGGGGTTCCGGTGGGCCCGAGATTGGGAGGATAGGGTTTCCCTCTATGCCGACGATTTACTGATCTACATGAGTGATCCACTAGTATCATACCCCATCGTCACCCAAATACTAAATAGATACGGAGCATTTAGTGGTCTACGGGTAAACTATAACAAATCCATCCTTTTTCCGATCCAAGGAACTGATACGACAGCTCTACACAATTGCCCATATAGAGTAGAAACCGAGCATTTCAGATATCTTGGGGTACAGGTTGCGACGGACCTCACGCAATATGTTCCCCAAAATCTCCATCCAATCAGAGATAGATTCGCGAATGATGTGAAACACTGGATGACCCTACCCCTCACCCTGCTAGGAAGGGCGGCAATGTTTAAAATGCTCACTCTGCCACGATTCGTGTACATCCTCCAAAACGCCCCACTGTATGTACCCAAGATAGAATTCCTAAAAATAGATGAGACTCTCAGAAAGCTCCTCTGGGGTGGAGGGCATCCACGGATCGCGCTCAAAACCCTACAACGTTCCGCATGGGAAGGAGGTATAGGACTGCCCCACCTACAAACATATTATTGGGCAGCCCAGATGCCGGTGATAAATGATATCCTGCATAACAACCCTGAACTACCACATATTAAAGCGGATAGCCAGATGAGTGCCGGGCTCACCCCATTAGAGACCCTCTACAATAGTAGGGTACGCATGATCCCCAACACGATTAGAGCACATAGAACGCAAATATGGCTAGATGCACACAAGCACCTGGGATGGGATGGGAAACTCACGCTGGCACAGCCCCTATGGCGTAACAAACGTCTGCCGGAGCTAAGTAAAATCCCAAAATGGGCGACCTGGGAATCAGCTGGGATAACAAGGCTAGCAGACATAATACAAGATGGAGCAATAATACCATTCCAGACCCTGCAGGACAAATTCAACCTACCCCCCACAGAACACTTCCATTACAGACAAATACATCACGCACTTATCACATGTGAGATCGACCCACCGAACATTCCAGATTGCACACCAATTGAGAGAAACATCGTGGTAGATCGTATCGATAATAAAATAACCTCCACAATGTACAATGCAATAGCCTCTTTCGCCACAACGGAACTTACAGATCTGAAAGCAAAATGGGAAAGAGATGTGGGACCAATACAACCGGAAGAATGGATCAAAGCACTCATGTATCCGAGGGAAATTGCCATCTCGGCTAGAATCAGATTGATCCAACTCAAAATTCTACACAGGGTATACTATCCGAGAGAAGCTTTACATCAATGGGGGAGAGCAACTGATCCCAACTGTCTAAGGTGCCAACAGGCGAGGGGGACCTTTTTTCACATCTTGTGGGAATGCCCACGAATCCAAATTTTCTGGCAGAAATGTTGTGACAGGTTATCGGCAGTCATCGGCCGACGAATACCCATGGACCCCAAATTGCTATTACTAGGGATGGATGACGACCTAGACATCCTCCGATATGAGAAACTCATGCTGGCAACAACCACGGGACTCATAAAGAGGAATCTGGCCCAATTGTGGGGCTCACCCTTATCCCCTCAATGTGACCAATGGATAACAGACGTGGATATCTGTGTGCAAATGGAAATGAGAATATACACTACCAGAGGGTGCCCAGGGAAAGCACGCAAGATCTGGCAAAAATGGGAAGACACGTAGGGCTCTGCGAACTCATGAATAGACTTGACAGGGAAAGCACGCAAGATCTGGCAAAAATGGGAAGACACGTAGGGATCTGCGAACCCATGAATAGACTTGATAAACGTTTGGAGTCCTGCGAAGACTCATCTGCACAATGTATAATTTGGACGCCTAGTAACCCATTTCATGAAGGACCTAAAACTCTGAAACTTGCAATGTGCATGAAGAGCTATGCTTAGTGATTGCCTGTATGCCCGAGCGATGACTTGTTATTAACTTGTATGTATATGTTTACGTTTATAAAATAAATAAAATATGTTATTAAAAAAAAAAAAAAAAAAGATGTATTAAAAAATAAATACTTGCAGATTAAGAAAGTTTCTGTCCTGTCGTGTGCCAAAAATAGTGAATGCTTTACGAATGTGCGTGTCATCCTTTGAAGCAGGGGCCAATTCTATTTTCCCATTTTCATTCCAATATTAGTACATGTTTTGCTGAGGTACATAGGAATGGATCTGTTAAGAAATGAAACCAAAAGCCTGGAAAAATGTTGAAACAGGTAGGATTTGGACTTACAATAAACGGACTCACAGTCAGATGTGCTATCCCTTGACCCACTGACCCGCTTACCTTTTGTGTAATCCTTTTGCTCTCAGCAGTGTTGTCCAAAGTTCCCTACTTAAAGAGACTTTCTTATAAAAAAAGATCCTAGACATGTTTTTTATGGCCCACATGCCTCATATCCCGTTGCTCTTGATAAACTCACATCATCTCCCACCAATACAAGCTGTAAAAGATGTCAAGGGCATAGCCAAGGAAATTAGACGTGGGCCGAAGGTTGAGCAATCCTTAAATCAGCAGCAAAAATAACATTGAAATCAGCTTCAGAATCTCTTAAAGGATGGGCCAACACTGGTTGCTTGCAGGGCGCAATCGGGCTGACGCCTTAAGGCAAGCGCAAAGGGAGAGCCAACCAAACCATTGATTAGGACCTCTGGACTTTCTGCTCTTTAACATAAGGACATTTGATATGGCAAACGTTTGACCAAACACCATTTAGATGTCGGATGGTATGGAATTAAGCGGCAAACAGCAATACATCAGCATTCTTTGCTGCTTTATTGATCTGGTCCTAAAGGGTTTGGTTTAATGCCAATTATATTTAAAGATAAAAAGATTCATGCTCAACGGTGCTTGCAAATCGACACCCCTCTCCCCATCACGATGGCTGGGTGATGCAAGAGTGAGAGCATCACAGCAGACCCAGAGACATGAGAAACACTCTGTACCTCTGAGTGCATGTGGGCCCATGGCTGGATCAAGGACAAGGCAAGAATAGGAGATGGCTTAAGGTGTCAGGACCCAGGCTGCCCCATTGCGCACTGCCAGCAACAGATGTTGGACCATCCTTTAAGAGATTCTGAGGCTTATTTCAATGTTAACTTTGCTGCTGATTAAAGGATTGCTCAACCTTCGACCCGCGTCTAGTTTGCTTGGCTAAGCCCTGAAAATCTTTTACAGCTTGTATTGGTGGGAGATGATGTGAGTTTATCAAGAGCAACGGGATATGAGGCATGTGTGCCACAAAATGCAGGTCTATGATCTTTTATTTGAAAGCCACTTTGGAAAACCCTACTGAGAACAAAAGGATTACACAAAAGGAAAGGGGGTCAGGGGGGCAAGGGATAGCACATCTGAATGTGAGTCAGTTAATTGTAAGTCCAAATCCTACGCGTTTCGACATTTTTCCAGGCTTTTTGTTTCAGTTCTTAACAGATCCATTCCTATGTACCTCTGTGCTTTCAACAGAGTTTTCATTGTAATGGAGGGACATGCAGTATGCCTTAAACATGCCTGGGCAGGGAAGACTATGTAAAAGCAAGAGTAGCAGACAGCTTAATAAATCATCAGCAGGACCCTCTAGACCTTCCCCAAAAAACATAACATGATTTCTATGCATGTATGTGCGTTGAACAGCGCAAGTAATTTGGTTAATGTCAGTGGATAAATGTCACTTTCCCACAGCGCAGACAAAATCACTTGTACAGGCCCCTTCTGCAAAAGCATTACCGCTGTAGAAAGCAGTGAAAAGGTGAGGCAGTGTGCAGTCCCCCCACCCCCGACCCTGATCGGCCACGATCGGCCAAGGACCTCTCTATAAGAGCTGAGGGTGGAATTTTTCTGGACCTCAGTAACTTAGGGAGACATGGCTAAAGGGATCCTCAATCAACGGCCCAGCTTTTGCTCTGTGGCCTGTCCGAATATGTCTGTTCTCCAAATTACCTGCCGCTGCCCAGGTGTCAGATGGTGAGATGGAATGACCTCCCAGGAAGCATACTGGCAGATGATTTGCATAGGCACACCCCCTCTCCCTCTCTCTTAGCCCTGCTTACTCCACAGTAGCAAGTATCTGGGGAAAATATAGTGGTCGAGGTGGGGTAGCAGTAACTAGCAACTCTGAGAAAGTAAATCTGGGACACTTGGCGACCTGTGGGGAACAACTGCAGAGCTCAGTGCCCAGAAGTTTGTGGCACAGGGAGGAGGTCTGTTGGATTTCAGTAACTTGGAGACATGCAACCTGGTCGGGAGTGCTTCAGGTCTCCTTCCTTGCATGTTCCAAGCAACTCAACAAAGCATCAACAGGCTGAGATACCAACCACAGAGCCCCTTTCCACTTGATTAAAAGGCTAAAATCTTTTCCATGCAAATACATAGCCCCCAAATACCATATTTTCTTTGTTTTCTCTCTCTCTCCTCCCTGTCTCCTTCCCTCGCTCCCTCCCACCCTCCCGCACTCTCTCTTCCCCCCAGCCCCTCTCCCTCTCCCTACCATTAATTTTAAGTTTTCATGCACTGCAGCACATTGTGGCAATGGTATTTCACAATGGGACTGTTTGAAAGTTACAGAAATCAAAAAAGAAATCAACCAACTAAAAGCAGCCAAACCCGGAGTACTCTGCTCAGCCCCATTTAAAGATTAAGGCCCAGAAGCAAGTAAAGCTGTAGTTCAGAGCGATATTTGCAAATAGCACCTTAAAGCAGTTTACGCTGGAGTGCACAACAAGGGGGAAAGTGATAATACTGAGTTTGGTAGAATGGGATAAAAAAAAACAAAAGAAGCGTGCCACTTGTAAAAGTACAAGTCAAGAAATTGAAGGGGACGGGGCTGTTCATTCAGTCAAGAGGACTCACAAGTAAAAGGCTCCTGAGGCATTAGTGTTGAATTTGGCGCAAAATGCATTGTGTTGTCGTGTAATATGAATGAACATACAATTTCAATCTTCAATAAAGAAAGATCTATTAAAAAATCAACACTTGCAAATTAAGAAAGTTTCTGTCCAGTCATGTTCCAAAAATAGTGAATGCTTTACGAATGTGCGTGTCATCCTTTAGAGCAGGGGCCGATTTAAATTTCCCATTATCATTCCAATATTAGTACATGTGTTGCAGAAGCAAGCGCAAAGGGAGAGTCAATCAAACCATTGATTAGGACCTCTGGTCAAAGGTTTGCCATACCAAATGTCCTTATTTCAGAGGGCAGAAAGTCCAAACACCATTTAGATATCGGGTGGTATGAAATGAAGAGGCAAACAACAACGAATAAGCATTCTTTGCTGCTGTATTGATCTGGCCCTAAAGGGTTTTAGTTTAATGCCAATTATATTTAAAGATATAAAGATTAATGGTCCAGGGTGCTTGCAAAATGAAAACCCCCTCCCCATCACAATGGCTGGGTCATACAAGCCTGAGAGCATCACAATAGACCCAATAGACATGAGAAAAACTCGGTACCTCTGAGTGTATGTGGGCCCATGGCTGTATCAAGGACAAGGCAAAAACAGGAGGTGGCTTAAGGAGTCAGCACCAGAGGCTGTCCGATTGAGCCCTGTAAGCAACAGATGTTGGACCATCCTATAAAGGATTCTGAGGCTGATTTCAATTTTAACTTTGCTGCTGATTTAAGGATTGCTCAACCTTCGACCCACGTCTAGTTTGCTTGGATAAGCCCTGGAAATCTTTTACAGCTTGTACTGGTGGGAGATGATGTGACTTTATCAACTGCAACGGGATATGAGGCATGTGTGCCACAAAAAGCAGGTCTAGGATTTTTTTATAAGAAAGCCGCTTTAAGAAGGGAACTTTGGGCAACCCCACTGAGAGCAAAAGTATTACACAAAAGGTAAGGGGGTCAGTGGGTCAACTGATACAATAAACTAACTCACAGTCAAATGTGCTAAGTCCAAATACTACCTGTTTCTACATTTTCCAGGCTTTTTGTCTCATTTCTTAACAGATCCATTCCTATGTACCTCTGTGCTTTCAACAGAGTTTTCATTGTAATGGAGGGACATGCAGTATGCCTTAAACATGCCTGGGCAGGGAAGACTATGTAAAAGCAAGAGTAGCAGACAGCTTAATAAATCATCAGCAGGACCCTCTAGACCTTCCCCAAAAAACATAACATGATTTCTATGCATGTATGTGCGTTGAACAGCGCAAGTAATTTGGTTAATGTCAGTGGATAAATGTCACTTTCCCACAGCGCAGACAAAATCACTTGTACAGGCCCCTTCTGCAAAAGCATTACCGCTGTAGAAAGCAGTGAAAAGGTGAGGCAGTGTGCAGTCCCCCCACCCCCGACCCTGATCGGCCACGATCGGCCAAGGACCTCTCTATAAGAGCTGAGGGTGGAATTTTTCTGGACCTCAGTAACTTAGGGAGACATGGCTAAAGGGATCCTCAATCAACGGCCCAGCTTTTGCTCTGTGGCCTGTCCGAATATGTCTGTTCTCCAAATTACCTGCCGCTGCCCAGGTGTCAGATGGTGAGATGGAATGACCTCCCAGGAAGCATACTGGCAGATGATTTGCATAGGCACACCCCCTCTCCCTCTCTCTTAGCCCTGCTTACTCCACAGTAGCAAGTATCTGGGGAAAATATAGTGGTCGAGGTGGGGTAGCAGTAACTAGCAACTCTGAGAAAGTAAATCTGGGACACTTGGCGACCTGTGGGGAACAACTGCAGAGCTCAGTGCCCAGAAGTTTGTGGCACAGGGAGGAGGTCTGTTGGATTTCAGTAACTTGGAGACATGCAACCTGGTCGGGAGTGCTTCAGGTCTCCTTCCTTGCATGTTCCAAGCAACTCAACAAAGCATCAACAGGCTGAGATACCAACCACAGAGCCCCTTTCCACTTGATTAAAAGGCTAAAATCTTTTCCATGCAAATACATAGCCCCCAAATACCATATTTTCTTTGTTTTCTCTCTCTCTCCTCCCTGTCTCCTTCCCTCGCTCCCTCCCACCCTCCCGCACTCTCTCTTCCCCCCAGCCCCTCTCCCTCTCCCTACCATTAATTTTAGGTTTTCATGCACTGCAGCACATTGTGGCAATGGTATTTCACAATGGGACTGTTTGAAAGTTACAGAAATCAAAAAAGAAATCAACCAACTAAAAGCAGCCAAACCCGGAGTACTCTGCTCAGCCCCATTTAAAGATTAAGGCCCAGAAGCAAGTAAAGCTGTAGTTCAGAGCGATATTTGCAAATAGCACCTTAAAGCAGTTTACGCTGGAGTGCACAACAAGGGGGAAAGTGATAATACTGAGTTTGGTAGAATGGGATAAAAAAAAACAAAAGAAGCGTGCCACTTGTAAAAGTACAAGTCAAGAAATTGAAGGGGACGGGGCTGTTCATTCAGTCAAGAGGACTCACAAGTAAAAGGCTCCTGAGGCATTAGTGTTGAATTTGGCGCAAAATGCATTGTGTTGTCGTGTAATATGAATGAACATACAATTTCAATCTTCAATAAAGAAAGATCTATTAAAAAATCAACACTTGCAAATTAAGAAAGTTTCTGTCCAGTCATGTTCCAAAAATAGTGAATGCTTTACGAATGTGCGTGTCATCCTTTAGAGCAGGGGCCGATTTAAATTTCCCATTATCATTCCAATATTAGTACATGTGTTGCAGAAGCAAGCGCAAAGGGAGAGTCAATCAAACCATTGATTAGGACCTCTGGTCAAAGGTTTGCCATACCAAATGTCCTTATTTCAGAGGGCAGAAAGTCCAAACACCATTTAGATATCGGGTGGTATGAAATGAAGAGGCAAACAACAACGAATAAGCATTCTTTGCTGCTGTATTGATCTGGCCCTAAAGGGTTTTAGTTTAATGCCAATTATATTTAAAGATATAAAGATTAATGGTCCAGGGTGCTTGCAAAATGAAAACCCCCTCCCCATCACAATGGCTGGGTCATACAAGCCTGAGAGCATCACAATAGACCCAATAGACATGAGAAAAACTCGGTACCTCTGAGTGTATGTGGGCCCATGGCTGTATCAAGGACAAGGCAAAAACAGGAGGTGGCTTAAGGAGTCAGCACCAGAGGCTGTCCGATTGAGCCCTGTAAGCAACAGATGTTGGACCATCCTATAAAGGATTCTGAGGCTGATTTCAATTTTAACTTTGCTGCTGATTTAAGGATTGCTCAACCTTCGACCCACGTCTAGTTTGCTTGGATAAGCCCTGGAAATCTTTTACAGCTTGTACTGGTGGGAGATGATGTGACTTTATCAACTGCAACGGGATATGAGGCATGTGTGCCACAAAAAGCAGGTCTAGGATTTTTTTATAAGAAAGCCGCTTTAAGAAGGGAACTTTGGGCAACCCCACTGAGAGCAAAAGTATTACACAAAAGGTAAGGGGGTCAGTGGGTCAACTGATACAATAAACTAACTCACAGTCAAATGTGCTAAGTCCAAATACTACCTGTTTCTACATTTTCCAGGCTTTTTGTCTCATTTCTTAACAGATCCATTCCTATGTACCTCTGTGCTTTCAACAGAGTTTTCATTGTAATGGAGGGACATGCAGTATGCCTTAAACATGCCTGGGCAGGGAAGACTATGTAAAAGCAAGAGTAGCAGACAGCTTAATAAATCATCAGCAGGACCCTCTAGACCTTCCCCAAAAAACATAACATGATTTCTATGCATGTATGTGCGTTGAACAGCGCAAGTAATTTGGTTAATGTCAGTGGATAAATGTCACTTTCCCACAGCGCAGACAAAATCACTTGTACAGGCCCCTTCTGCAAAAGCATTACCGCTGTAGAAAGCAGTGAAAAGGTGAGGCAGTGTGCAGTCCCCCCACCCCCGACCCTGATCGGCCACGATCGGCCAAGGACCTCTCTATAAGAGCTGAGGGTGGAATTTTTCTGGACCTCAGTAACTTAGGGAGACATGGCTAAAGGGATCCTCAATCAACGGCCCAGCTTTTGCTCTGTGGCCTGTCCGAATATGTCTGTTCTCCAAATTACCTGCCGCTGCCCAGGTGTCAGATGGTGAGATGGAATGACCTCCCAGGAAGCATACTGGCAGATGATTTGCATAGGCACACCCCCTCTCCCTCTCTCTTAGCCCTGCTTACTCCACAGTAGCAAGTATCTGGGGAAAATATAGTGGTCGAGGTGGGGTAGCAGTAACTAGCAACTCTGAGAAAGTAAATCTGGGACACTTGGCGACCTGTGGGGAACAACTGCAGAGCTCAGTGCCCAGAAGTTTGTGGCACAGGGAGGAGGTCTGTTGGATTTCAGTAACTTGGAGACATGCAACCTGGTCGGGAGTGCTTCAGGTCTCCTTCCTTGCATGTTCCAAGCAACTCAACAAAGCATCAACAGGCTGAGATACCAACCACAGAGCCCCTTTCCACTTGATTAAAAGGCTAAAATCTTTTCCATGCAAATACATAGCCCCCAAATACCATATTTTCTTTGTTTTCTCTCTCTCTCCTCCCTGTCTCCTTCCCTCGCTCCCTCCCACCCTCCCGCACTCTCTCTTCCCCCCAGCCCCTCTCCCTCTCCCTACCATTAATTTTAGGTTTTCATGCACTGCAGCACATTGTGGCAATGGTATTTCACAATGGGACTGTTTGAAAGTTACAGAAATCAAAAAAGAAATCAACCAACTAAAAGCAGCCAAACCCGGAGTACTCTGCTCAGCCCCATTTAAAGATTAAGGCCCAGAAGCAAGTAAAGCTGTAGTTCAGAGCGATATTTGCAAATAGCACCTTAAAGCAGTTTACGCTGGAGTGCACAACAAGGGGGAAAGTGATAATACTGAGTTTGGTAGAATGGGATAAAAAAAAACAAAAGAAGCGTGCCACTTGTAAAAGTACAAGTCAAGAAATTGAAGGGGACGGGGCTGTTCATTCAGTCAAGAGGACTCACAAGTAAAAGGCTCCTGAGGCATTAGTGTTGAATTTGGCGCAAAATGCATTGTGTTGTCGTGTAATATGAATGAACATACAATTTCAATCTTCAATAAAGAAAGATCTATTAAAAAATCAACACTTGCAAATTAAGAAAGTTTCTGTCCAGTCATGTTCCAAAAATAGTGAATGCTTTACGAATGTGCGTGTCATCCTTTAGAGCAGGGGCCGATTTAAATTTCCCATTATCATTCCAATATTAGTACATGTGTTGCAGAAGCAAGCGCAAAGGGAGAGTCAATCAAACCATTGATTAGGACCTCTGGTCAAAGGTTTGCCATACCAAATGTCCTTATTTCAGAGGGCAGAAAGTCCAAACACCATTTAGATATCGGGTGGTATGAAATGAAGAGGCAAACAACAACGAATAAGCATTCTTTGCTGCTGTATTGATCTGGCCCTAAAGGGTTTTAGTTTAATGCCAATTATATTTAAAGATATAAAGATTAATGGTCCAGGGTGCTTGCAAAATGAAAACCCCCTCCCCATCACAATGGCTGGGTCATACAAGCCTGAGAGCATCACAATAGACCCAATAGACATGAGAAAAACTCGGTACCTCTGAGTGTATGTGGGCCCATGGCTGTATCAAGGACAAGGCAAAAACAGGAGGTGGCTTAAGGAGTCAGCACCAGAGGCTGTCCGATTGAGCCCTGTAAGCAACAGATGTTGGACCATCCTATAAAGGATTCTGAGGCTGATTTCAATTTTAACTTTGCTGCTGATTTAAGGATTGCTCAACCTTCGACCCACGTCTAGTTTGCTTGGATAAGCCCTGGAAATCTTTTACAGCTTGTACTGGTGGGAGATGATGTGACTTTATCAACTGCAACGGGATATGAGGCATGTGTGCCACAAAAAGCAGGTCTAGGATTTTTTTATAAGAAAGCCGCTTTAAGAAGGGAACTTTGGGCAACCCCACTGAGAGCAAAAGTATTACACAAAAGGTAAGGGGGTCAGTGGGTCAACTGATACAATAAACTAACTCACAGTCAAATGTGCTAAGTCCAAATACTACCTGTTTCTACATTTTCCAGGCTTTTTGTCTCATTTCTTAACAGATCCATTCCTATGTACCTCTGTGCTTTCAACAGAGTTTTCATTGTAATGGAGGGACATGCAGTATGCCTTAAACATGCCTGGGCAGGGAAGACTATGTAAAAGCAAGAGTAGCAGACAGCTTAATAAATCATCAGCAGGACCCTCTAGACCTTCCCCAAAAAACATAACATGATTTCTATGCATGTATGTGCGTTGAACAGCGCAAGTAATTTGGTTAATGTCAGTGGATAAATGTCACTTTCCCACAGCGCAGACAAAATCACTTGTACAGGCCCCTTCTGCAAAAGCATTACCGCTGTAGAAAGCAGTGAAAAGGTGAGGCAGTGTGCAGTCCCCCCACCCCCGACCCTGATCGGCCACGATCGGCCAAGGACCTCTCTATAAGAGCTGAGGGTGGAATTTTTCTGGACCTCAGTAACTTAGGGAGACATGGCTAAAGGGATCCTCAATCAACGGCCCAGCTTTTGCTCTGTGGCCTGTCCGAATATGTCTGTTCTCCAAATTACCTGCCGCTGCCCAGGTGTCAGATGGTGAGATGGAATGACCTCCCAGGAAGCATACTGGCAGATGATTTGCATAGGCACACCCCCTCTCCCTCTCTCTTAGCCCTGCTTACTCCACAGTAGCAAGTATCTGGGGAAAATATAGTGGTCGAGGTGGGGTAGCAGTAACTAGCAACTCTGAGAAAGTAAATCTGGGACACTTGGCGACCTGTGGGGAACAACTGCAGAGCTCAGTGCCCAGAAGTTTGTGGCACAGGGAGGAGGTCTGTTGGATTTCAGTAACTTGGAGACATGCAACCTGGTCGGGAGTGCTTCAGGTCTCCTTCCTTGCATGTTCCAAGCAACTCAACAAAGCATCAACAGGCTGAGATACCAACCACAGAGCCCCTTTCCACTTGATTAAAAGGCTAAAATCTTTTCCATGCAAATACATAGCCCCCAAATACCATATTTTCTTTGTTTTCTCTCTCTCTCCTCCCTGTCTCCTTCCCTCGCTCCCTCCCACCCTCCCGCACTCTCTCTTCCCCCCAGCCCCTCTCCCTCTCCCTACCATTAATTTTAGGTTTTCATGCACTGCAGCACATTGTGGCAATGGTATTTCACAATGGGACTGTTTGAAAGTTACAGAAATCAAAAAAGAAATCAACCAACTAAAAGCAGCCAAACCCGGAGTACTCTGCTCAGCCCCATTTAAAGATTAAGGCCCAGAAGCAAGTAAAGCTGTAGTTCAGAGCGATATTTGCAAATAGCACCTTAAAGCAGTTTACGCTGGAGTGCACAACAAGGGGGAAAGTGATAATACTGAGTTTGGTAGAATGGGATAAAAAAAAACAAAAGAAGCGTGCCACTTGTAAAAGTACAAGTCAAGAAATTGAAGGGGACGGGGCTGTTCATTCAGTCAAGAGGACTCACAAGTAAAAGGCTCCTGAGGCATTAGTGTTGAATTTGGCGCAAAATGCATTGTGTTGTCGTGTAATATGAATGAACATACAATTTCAATCTTCAATAAAGAAAGATCTATTAAAAAATCAACACTTGCAAATTAAGAAAGTTTCTGTCCAGTCATGTTCCAAAAATAGTGAATGCTTTACGAATGTGCGTGTCATCCTTTAGAGCAGGGGCCGATTTAAATTTCCCATTATCATTCCAATATTAGTACATGTGTTGCAGAAGCAAGCGCAAAGGGAGAGTCAATCAAACCATTGATTAGGACCTCTGGTCAAAGGTTTGCCATACCAAATGTCCTTATTTCAGAGGGCAGAAAGTCCAAACACCATTTAGATATCGGGTGGTATGAAATGAAGAGGCAAACAACAACGAATAAGCATTCTTTGCTGCTGTATTGATCTGGCCCTAAAGGGTTTTAGTTTAATGCCAATTATATTTAAAGATATAAAGATTAATGGTCCAGGGTGCTTGCAAAATGAAAACCCCCTCCCCATCACAATGGCTGGGTCATACAAGCCTGAGAGCATCACAATAGACCCAATAGACATGAGAAAAACTCGGTACCTCTGAGTGTATGTGGGCCCATGGCTGTATCAAGGACAAGGCAAAAACAGGAGGTGGCTTAAGGAGTCAGCACCAGAGGCTGTCCGATTGAGCCCTGTAAGCAACAGATGTTGGACCATCCTATAAAGGATTCTGAGGCTGATTTCAATTTTAACTTTGCTGCTGATTTAAGGATTGCTCAACCTTCGACCCACGTCTAGTTTGCTTGGATAAGCCCTGGAAATCTTTTACAGCTTGTACTGGTGGGAGATGATGTGACTTTATCAACTGCAACGGGATATGAGGCATGTGTGCCACAAAAAGCAGGTCTAGGATTTTTTTATAAGAAAGCCGCTTTAAGAAGGGAACTTTGGGCAACCCCACTGAGAGCAAAAGTATTACACAAAAGGTAAGGGGGTCAGTGGGTCAACTGATACAATAAACTAACTCACAGTCAAATGTGCTAAGTCCAAATACTACCTGTTTCTACATTTTCCAGGCTTTTTGTCTCATTTCTTAACAGATCCATTCCTATGTACCTCTGTGCTTTCAACAGAGTTTTCATTGTAAGGGAGGGACATACAGTATACCTTAAACATTCCTGGGCAGGGAAGACTCTATGTAAAAGCAAGAGTAGCAGACAGCTTAAAAGAATCATCAGCAGGACCCTCTAGACCTTCCCCAAAAAACATAACATTATTTCTCTGCATGCATGTGCGTTGAACAGCGCAAGTAGTTTGGTTAATGTCAGTGGATAAATGTCACTTTCCCACAGCGCAGAACAAAATCACTTGTACAGGCCCCTTCTGCAAAAGCATTACCACTGTAGAAAGCAGTGAAGGTGAGGCAGTGTGCAGTCACCTCCGACACTTCCCTCCTCTGATCGGCCACGATCGGCCAAGGACCTCTCTATGAGAGCTGAGGGTGGAATTTTCTGGACCTCTGTAACTTAGGGAGACATGGCAAAAGGGATCCTCAATCAACAGCTCAGCCTTTGCTTTGTGGCCTGTCCGTATATATCTGTTCTCCAAATTACCTGCCGCTGCCCAGGTGTCAGCTGGTGAGATGGAATGACCTCCCAGGTAGGATCCTGGCAGATGATTTGCATAGGCAAACCCCCTCGCTCTCTTTCTTACCCCTGCTTACTCCACAGTAGCAAGTATCTGGGCAAAATATAGTGGTCGAGGTAGGGTAGCAGTAACTAGCAACTCTGAGAAAGTAAATCTGGGGAGCTTGGCGACTTGTGGGGAACAACTGCAGAGCTCATCTCCCAGAACTTTGTGGCACGGGGAGAAGGTCTGTGGGATTTCAGTAACTTGGAGACATGCGACCTGGTCGGGAGTGCTTCAGGTCTCCTTCCTTGCATGTTCCAAGCAACTCAACAAAGCATCAACAGGCTGCCATGCCAGCCACAGAGCCCCTTTCCACATGATTAAAAGCCTAAAATCTTTTCCATGCAAACACATAGCCACCGAAAACCATATTTTCTTTGTTTTCTCTCTCTCTGTCTCTCTCTCCTCCCTCCCTCCCCCATAACCCCCCCCTCCCTACCATTCATTTTAAGTTTTCCTGCACTGCAGCACATTGTGACAATGGTATTTCACAATGGGACTGTTTGAAAGTTACAGAAATAAAAAAAGAATTAACCAACTAAAAGCAGCCAAATCCGGAGTACACTGCTAAGCCACAATTAAAGATTAAGGCCTAGAAGCAAGTAAAGCTGTAGTTCAGAGCGATGTTTGCAAATAGCTCCTTAAAGCAGTTGACGCTGGAGTGCACAACAAGAGGAAAAGTGATAATACTGAGTTTGGTAGAATGGGATAAAAAACAAAAGCAGCGTGCCACTTCTAAAAGTACAAGTCAAGAAATTGAAGGAGATGGGGCTGTTCATTCAGTCAATAGGACTCACAAGTAAAAGTCTCCCGAGGCATTAGTGTTGAATTTGGCCCAAAATGTATTGTGTTGTCGTGTATTATGTATGAAAATACAATTTCAATCTTCATTAAAAAAAGATGTATTAAAAAATAAATACTTGCAGATTAAGAAAGTTTCTGTCCTGTCGTGTGCCAAAAATAGTGAATGCTTTACGAATGTGCGTGTCATCCTTTGAAGCAGGGGCCAATTCTATTTTCCCATTTTCATTCCAATATTAGTACATGTTTTGCTGAGGTACATAGGAATGGATCTGTTAAGAAATGAAACCAAAAGCCTGGAAAAATGTTGAAACAGGTAGGATTTGGACTTACAATAAACGGACTCACAGTCAGATGTGCTATCCCTTGACCCACTGACCCGCTTACCTTTTGTGTAATCCTTTTGCTCTCAGCAGTGTTGTCCAAAGTTCCCTACTTAAAGAGACTTTCTTATAAAAAAAGATCCTAGACATGTTTTTTATGGCCCACATGCCTCATATCCCGTTGCTCTTGATAAACTCACATCATCTCCCACCAATACAAGCTGTAAAAGATGTCAAGGGCATAGCCAAGGAAATTAGACGTGGGCCGAAGGTTGAGCAATCCTTAAATCAGCAGCAAAAATAACATTGAAATCAGCTTCAGAATCTCTTAAAGGATGGGCCAACACTGGTTGCTTGCAGGGCGCAATCGGGCTGACGCCTTAAGGCAAGCGCAAAGGGAGAGCCAACCAAACCATTGATTAGGACCTCTGGACTTTCTGCTCTTTAACATAAGGACATTTGATATGGCAAACGTTTGACCAAACACCATTTAGATGTCGGATGGTATGGAATTAAGCGGCAAACAGCAATACATCAGCATTCTTTGCTGCTTTATTGATCTGGTCCTAAAGGGTTTGGTTTAATGCCAATTATATTTAAAGATAAAAAGATTCATGCTCAACGGTGCTTGCAAATCGACACCCCTCTCCCCATCACGATGGCTGGGTGATGCAAGAGTGAGAGCATCACAGCAGACCCAGAGACATGAGAAACACTCTGTACCTCTGAGTGCATGTGGGCCCATGGCTGGATCAAGGACAAGGCAAGAATAGGAGATGGCTTAAGGTGTCAGGACCCAGGCTGCCCCATTGCGCACTGCCAGCAACAGATGTTGGACCATCCTTTAAGAGATTCTGAGGCTTATTTCAATGTTAACTTTGCTGCTGATTAAAGGATTGCTCAACCTTCGACCCGCGTCTAGTTTGCTTGGCTAAGCCCTGAAAATCTTTTACAGCTTGTATTGGTGGGAGATGATGTGAGTTTATCAAGAGCAACGGGATATGAGGCATGTGTGCCACAAAATGCAGGTCTATGATCTTTTATTTGAAAGCCACTTTGGAAAACCCTACTGAGAACAAAAGGATTACACAAAAGGAAAGGGGGTCAGGGGGGCAAGGGATAGCACATCTGAATGTGAGTCAGTTAATTGTAAGTCCAAATCCTACGCGTTTCGACATTTTTCCAGGCTTTTTGTTTCAGTTCTTAACAGATCCATTCCTATGTACCTCTGTGCTTTCAACAGAGTTTTCATTGTAATGGAGGGACATGCAGTATGCCTTAAACATGCCTGGGCAGGGAAGACTATGTAAAAGCAAGAGTAGCAGACAGCTTAATAAATCATCAGCAGGACCCTCTAGACCTTCCCCAAAAAACATAACATGATTTCTATGCATGTATGTGCGTTGAACAGCGCAAGTAATTTGGTTAATGTCAGTGGATAAATGTCACTTTCCCACAGCGCAGACAAAATCACTTGTACAGGCCCCTTCTGCAAAAGCATTACCGCTGTAGAAAGCAGTGAAAAGGTGAGGCAGTGTGCAGTCCCCCCACCCCCGACCCTGATCGGCCACGATCGGCCAAGGACCTCTCTATAAGAGCTGAGGGTGGAATTTTTCTGGACCTCAGTAACTTAGGGAGACATGGCTAAAGGGATCCTCAATCAACGGCCCAGCTTTTGCTCTGTGGCCTGTCCGAATATGTCTGTTCTCCAAATTACCTGCCGCTGCCCAGGTGTCAGATGGTGAGATGGAATGACCTCCCAGGAAGCATACTGGCAGATGATTTGCATAGGCACACCCCCTCTCCCTCTCTCTTAGCCCTGCTTACTCCACAGTAGCAAGTATCTGGGGAAAATATAGTGGTCGAGGTGGGGTAGCAGTAACTAGCAACTCTGAGAAAGTAAATCTGGGACACTTGGCGACCTGTGGGGAACAACTGCAGAGCTCAGTGCCCAGAAGTTTGTGGCACAGGGAGGAGGTCTGTTGGATTTCAGTAACTTGGAGGCATGCAACCTGGTCGGGAGTGCTTCAGGTCTCCTTCCTTGCATGTTCCAAGCAACTCAACAAAGCATCAACAGGCTGAGATACCAACCACAGAGCCCCTTTCCACTTGATTAAAAGGCTAAAATCTTTTCCATGCAAATACATAGCCCCCAAATACCATATTTTCTTTGTTTTCTCTCTCTCTCCTCCCTGTCTCCCTCCCACCCTCCCGCACTCTCTCTTCCCCCCAGCCCCTCTCCCTCTCCCTACCATTAATTTTAAGTTTTCATGCACTGCAGCACATTGTGGCAATGGTATTTCACAATGGGACTGTTTGAAAGTTACAGAAATCAAAAAAGAAATCAACCAACTAAAAGCAGCCAAACCCGGAGTACACTGCTCAGCCCCATTTAAAGATTAAGGCCCAGAAGCAAGTAAAGCTGTAGTTCAGAGCGATATTTGCAAATAGCACCTTAAAGCAGTTTACGCTGGAGTGCACAACAAGGGGGAAAGTGATAATACTGAGTTTGGTAGAATGGGATAAAAAAAAACAAAAGAAGCGTGCCACTTGTAAAAGTACAAGTCAAGAAATTGAAGGGGACGGGGCTGTTCATTCAGTCAAGAGGACTCACAAGTAAAAGGCTCCTGAGGCATTAGTGTTGAATTTGGCGCAAAATGCATTGTGTTGTCGTATAATATGAATGAACATACAATTTCAATCTTCAATAAAGAAAGATCTATTAAAAAATCAACACTTGCAAATTAAGAAAGTTTCTGTCCAGTCATGTTCCAAAAATAGTGAATGCTTTACGAATGTGCGTGTCATCCTTTAGAGCAGGGGCCGATTTAAATTTCCCATTATCATTCCAATATTAGTACATGTGTTGCAGAAGCAAGCGCAAAGGGAGAGTCAATCAAACCATTGATTAGGACCTCTGGTCAAAGGTTTGCCATACCAAATGTCCTTATTTCAGAGGGCAGAAAGTCCAAACACCATTTAGATATCGGGTGGTATGAAATGAAGAGGCAAACAACAACGAATAAGCATTCTTTGCTGCTGTATTGATCTGGCCCTAAAGGGTTTTAGTTTAATGCCAATTATATTTAAAGATATAAAGATTAATGGTCCAGGGTGCTTGCAAAATGAAAACCCCCTCCCCATCACAATGGCTGGGTCATACAAGCCTGAGAGCATCACAATAGACCCAATAGACATGAGAAAAACTCGGTACCTCTGAGTGTATGTGGGCCCATGGCTGTATCAAGGACAAGGCAAAAACAGGAGGTGGCTTAAGGAGTCAGCACCAGAGGCTGTCCGATTGAGCCCTGTAAGCAACAGATGTTGGACCATCCTATAAAGGATTCTGAGGCTGATTTCAATTTTAACTTTGCTGCTGATTTAAGGATTGCTCAACCTTCGACCCACGTCTAGTTTGCTTGGATAAGCCCTGGAAATCTTTTACAGCTTGTACTGGTGGGAGATGATGTGACTTTATCAACTGCAACGGGATATGAGGCATGTGTGCCACAAAAAGCAGGTCTAGGATTTTTTTATAAGAAAGCCGCTTTAAGAAGGGAACTTTGGGCAACCCCACTGAGAGCAAAAGTATTACACAAAAGGTAAGGGGGTCAGTGGGTCAACTGATACAATAAACTAACTCACAGTCAAATGTGCTAAGTCCAAATACTACCTGTTTCTACATTTTCCAGGCTTTTTGTCTCATTTCTTAACAGATCCATTCCTATGTACCTCTGTGCTTTCAACAGAGTTTTCATTGTAATGGAGGGACATGCAGTATGCCTTAAACATGCCTGGGCAGGGAAGACTATGTAAAAGCAAGAGTAGCAGACAGCTTAATAAATCATCAGCAGGACCCTCTAGACCTTCCCCAAAAAACATAACATGATTTCTATGCATGTATGTGCGTTGAACAGCGCAAGTAATTTGGTTAATGTCAGTGGATAAATGTCACTTTCCCACAGCGCAGACAAAATCACTTGTACAGGCCCCTTCTGCAAAAGCATTACCGCTGTAGAAAGCAGTGAAAAGGTGAGGCAGTGTGCAGTCCCCCCACCCCCGACCCTGATCGGCCACGATCGGCCAAGGACCTCTCTATAAGAGCTGAGGGTGGAATTTTTCTGGACCTCAGTAACTTAGGGAGACATGGCTAAAGGGATCCTCAATCAACGGCCCAGCTTTTGCTCTGTGGCCTGTCCGAATATGTCTGTTCTCCAAATTACCTGCCGCTGCCCAGGTGTCAGATGGTGAGATGGAATGACCTCCCAGGAAGCATACTGGCAGATGATTTGCATAGGCACACCCCCTCTCTCTTAGCCCTGCTTACTCCACAGTAGCAAGTATCTGGGGAAAATATAGTGGTCGAGGTGGGGTAGCAGTAACTAGCAACTCTGAGAAAGTAAATCTGGGACACTTGGCGACCTGTGGGGAACAACTGCAGAGCTCAGTGCCCAGAAGTTTGTGGCACAGGGAGGAGGTCTGTTGGATTTCAGTAACTTGGAGACATGCAACCTGGTCGGGAGTGCTTCAGGTCTCCTTCCTTGCATGTTCCAAGCAACTCAACAAAGCATCAACAGGCTGAGATACCAACCACAGAGCCCCTTTCCACTTGATTAAAAGGCTAAAATCTTTTCCATGCAAATACATAGCCCCCAAATACCATATTTTCTTTGTTTTCTCTCTCTCTCCTCCCTGTCTCCTTCCCTCGCTCCCTCCCACCCTCCCGCACTCTCTCTTCCCCCCAGCCCCTCTCCCTCTCCCTACCATTAATTTTAAGTTTTCATGCACTGCAGCACATTGTGGCAATGGTATTTCACAATGGGACTGTTTGAAAGTTACAGAAATCAAAAAAGAAATCAACCAACTAAAAGCAGCCAAACCCGGAGTACTCTGCTCAGCCCCATTTAAAGATTAAGGCCCAGAAGCAAGTAAAGCTGTAGTTCAGAGCGATATTTGCAAATAGCACCTTAAAGCAGTTTACGCTGGAGTGCACAACAAGGGGGAAAGTGATAATACTGAGTTTGGTAGAATGGGATAAAAAAAAACAAAAGAAGCGTGCCACTTGTAAAAGTACAAGTCAAGAAATTGAAGGGGACGGGGCTGTTCATTCAGTCAAGAGGACTCACAAGTAAAAGGCTCCTGAGGCATTAGTGTTGAATTTGGCGCAAAATGCATTGTGTTGTCGTGTAATATGAATGAACATACAATTTCAATCTTCAATAAAGAAAGATCTATTAAAAAATCAACACTTGCAAATTAAGAAAGTTTCTGTCCAGTCATGTTCCAAAAATAGTGAATGCTTTACGAATGTGCGTGTCATCCTTTAGAGCAGGGGCCGATTTAAATTTCCCATTATCATTCCAATATTAGTACATGTGTTGCAGAAGCAAGCGCAAAGGGAGAGTCAATCAAACCATTGATTAGGACCTCTGGTCAAAGGTTTGCCATACCAAATGTCCTTATTTCAGAGGGCAGAAAGTCCAAACACCATTTAGATATCGGGTGGTATGAAATGAAGAGGCAAACAACAACGAATAAGCATTCTTTGCTGCTGTATTGATCTGGCCCTAAAGGGTTTTAGTTTAATGCCAATTATATTTAAAGATATAAAGATTAATGGTCCAGGGTGCTTGCAAAATGAAAACCCCCTCCCCATCACAATGGCTGGGTCATACAAGCCTGAGAGCATCACAATAGACCCAATAGACATGAGAAAAACTCGGTACCTCTGAGTGTATGTGGGCCCATGGCTGTATCAAGGACAAGGCAAAAACAGGAGGTGGCTTAAGGAGTCAGCACCAGAGGCTGTCCGATTGAGCCCTGTAAGCAACAGATGTTGGACCATCCTATAAAGGATTCTGAGGCTGATTTCAATTTTAACTTTGCTGCTGATTTAAGGATTGCTCAACCTTCGACCCACGTCTAGTTTGCTTGGATAAGCCCTGGAAATCTTTTACAGCTTGTACTGGTGGGAGATGATGTGACTTTATCAACTGCAACGGGATATGAGGCATGTGTGCCACAAAAAGCAGGTCTAGGATTTTTTTATAAGAAAGCCGCTTTAAGAAGGGAACTTTGGGCAACCCCACTGAGAGCAAAAGTATTACACAAAAGGTAAGGGGGTCAGTGGGTCAACTGATACAATAAACTAACTCACAGTCAAATGTGCTAAGTCCAAATACTACCTGTTTCTACATTTTCCAGGCTTTTTGTCTCATTTCTTAACAGATCCATTCCTATGTACCTCTGTGCTTTCAACAGAGTTTTCATTGTAATGGAGGGACATGCAGTATGCCTTAAACATGCCTGGGCAGGGAAGACTATGTAAAAGCAAGAGTAGCAGACAGCTTAATAAATCATCAGCAGGACCCTCTAGACCTTCCCCAAAAAACATAACATGATTTCTATGCATGTATGTGCGTTGAACAGCGCAAGTAATTTGGTTAATGTCAGTGGATAAATGTCACTTTCCCACAGCGCAGACAAAATCACTTGTACAGGCCCCTTCTGCAAAAGCATTACCGCTGTAGAAAGCAGTGAAAAGGTGAGGCAGTGTGCAGTCCCCCCACCCCCGACCCTGATCGGCCACGATCGGCCAAGGACCTCTCTATAAGAGCTGAGGGTGGAATTTTTCTGGACCTCAGTAACTTAGGGAGACATGGCTAAAGGGATCCTCAATCAACGGCCCAGCTTTTGCTCTGTGGCCTGTCCGAATATGTCTGTTCTCCAAATTACCTGCCGCTGCCCAGGTGTCAGATGGTGAGATGGAATGACCTCCCAGGAAGCATACTGGCAGATGATTTGCATAGGCACACCCCCTCTCTCTTAGCCCTGCTTACTCCACAGTAGCAAGTATCTGGGGAAAATATAGTGGTCGAGGTGGGGTAGCAGTAACTAGCAACTCTGAGAAAGTAAATCTGGGACACTTGGCGACCTGTGGGGAACAACTGCAGAGCTCAGTGCCCAGAAGTTTGTGGCACAGGGAGGAGGTCTGTTGGATTTCAGTAACTTGGAGACATGCAACCTGGTCGGGAGTGCTTCAGGTCTCCTTCCTTGCATGTTCCAAGCAACTCAACAAAGCATCAACAGGCTGAGATACCAACCACAGAGCCCCTTTCCACTTGATTAAAAGGCTAAAATCTTTTCCATGCAAATACATAGCCCCCAAATACCATATTTTCTTTGTTTTCTCTCTCTCTCCTCCCTGTCTCCTTCCCTCGCTCCCTCCCACCCTCCCGCACTCTCTCTTCCCCCCAGCCCCTCTCCCTCTCCCTACCATTAATTTTAAGTTTTCATGCACTGCAGCACATTGTGGCAATGGTATTTCACAATGGGACTGTTTGAAAGTTACAGAAATCAAAAAAGAAATCAACCAACTAAAAGCAGCCAAACCCGGAGTACTCTGCTCAGCCCCATTTAAAGATTAAGGCCCAGAAGCAAGTAAAGCTGTAGTTCAGAGCGATATTTGCAAATAGCACCTTAAAGCAGTTTACGCTGGAGTGCACAACAAGGGGGAAAGTGATAATACTGAGTTTGGTAGAATGGGATAAAAAAAAACAAAAGAAGCGTGCCACTTGTAAAAGTACAAGTCAAGAAATTGAAGGGGACGGGGCTGTTCATTCAGTCAAGAGGACTCACAAGTAAAAGGCTCCTGAGGCATTAGTGTTGAATTTGGCGCAAAATGCATTGTGTTGTCGTGTAATATGAATGAACATACAATTTCAATCTTCAATAAAGAAAGATCTATTAAAAAATCAACACTTGCAAATTAAGAAAGTTTCTGTCCAGTCATGTTCCAAAAATAGTGAATGCTTTACGAATGTGCGTGTCATCCTTTAGAGCAGGGGCCGATTTAAATTTCCCATTATCATTCCAATATTAGTACATGTGTTGCAGAAGCAAGCGCAAAGGGAGAGTCAATCAAACCATTGATTAGGACCTCTGGTCAAAGGTTTGCCATACCAAATGTCCTTATTTCAGAGGGCAGAAAGTCCAAACACCATTTAGATATCGGGTGGTATGAAATGAAGAGGCAAACAACAACGAATAAGCATTCTTTGCTGCTGTATTGATCTGGCCCTAAAGGGTTTTAGTTTAATGCCAATTATATTTAAAGATATAAAGATTAATGGTCCAGGGTGCTTGCAAAATGAAAACCCCCTCCCCATCACAATGGCTGGGTCATACAAGCCTGAGAGCATCACAATAGACCCAATAGACATGAGAAAAACTCGGTACCTCTGAGTGTATGTGGGCCCATGGCTGTATCAAGGACAAGGCAAAAACAGGAGGTGGCTTAAGGAGTCAGCACCAGAGGCTGTCCGATTGAGCCCTGTAAGCAACAGATGTTGGACCATCCTATAAAGGATTCTGAGGCTGATTTCAATTTTAACTTTGCTGCTGATTTAAGGATTGCTCAACCTTCGACCCACGTCTAGTTTGCTTGGATAAGCCCTGGAAATCTTTTACAGCTTGTACTGGTGGGAGATGATGTGACTTTATCAACTGCAACGGGATATGAGGCATGTGTGCCACAAAAAGCAGGTCTAGGATTTTTTTATAAGAAAGCCGCTTTAAGAAGGGAACTTTGGGCAACCCCACTGAGAGCAAAAGTATTACACAAAAGGTAAGGGGGTCAGTGGGTCAACTGATACAATAAACTAACTCACAGTCAAATGTGCTAAGTCCAAATACTACCTGTTTCTACATTTTCCAGGCTTTTTGTCTCATTTCTTAACAGATCCATTCCTATGTACCTCTGTGCTTTCAACAGAGTTTTCATTGTAATGGAGGGACATGCAGTATGCCTTAAACATGCCTGGGCAGGGAAGACTATGTAAAAGCAAGAGTAGCAGACAGCTTAATAAATCATCAGCAGGACCCTCTAGACCTTCCCCAAAAAACATAACATGATTTCTATGCATGTATGTGCGTTGAACAGCGCAAGTAATTTGGTTAATGTCAGTGGATAAATGTCACTTTCCCACAGCGCAGACAAAATCACTTGTACAGGCCCCTTCTGCAAAAGCATTACCGCTGTAGAAAGCAGTGAAAAGGTGAGGCAGTGTGCAGTCCCCCCACCCCCGACCCTGATCGGCCACGATCGGCCAAGGACCTCTCTATAAGAGCTGAGGGTGGAATTTTTCTGGACCTCAGTAACTTAGGGAGACATGGCTAAAGGGATCCTCAATCAACGGCCCAGCTTTTGCTCTGTGGCCTGTCCGAATATGTCTGTTCTCCAAATTACCTGCCGCTGCCCAGGTGTCAGATGGTGAGATGGAATGACCTCCCAGGAAGCATACTGGCAGATGATTTGCATAGGCACACCCCCTCTCCCTCTCTCTTAGCCCTGCTTACTCCACAGTAGCAAGTATCTGGGGAAAATATAGTGGTCGAGGTGGGGTAGCAGTAACTAGCAACTCTGAGAAAGTAAATCTGGGACACTTGGCGACCTGTGGGGAACAACTGCAGAGCTCAGTGCCCAGAAGTTTGTGGCACAGGGAGGAGGTCTGTTGGATTTCAGTAACTTGGAGACATGCAACCTGGTCGGGAGTGCTTCAGGTCTCCTTCCTTGCATGTTCCAAGCAACTCAACAAAGCATCAACAGGCTGAGATACCAACCACAGAGCCCCTTTCCACTTGATTAAAAGGCTAAAATCTTTTCCATGCAAATACATAGCCCCCAAATACCATATTTTCTTTGTTTTCTCTCTCTCTCCTCCCTGTCTCCTTCCCTCGCTCCCTCCCACCCTCCCGCACTCTCTCTTCCCCCCAGCCCCTCTCCCTCTCCCTACCATTAATTTTAGGTTTTCATGCACTGCAGCACATTGTGGCAATGGTATTTCACAATGGGACTGTTTGAAAGTTACAGAAATCAAAAAAGAAATCAACCAACTAAAAGCAGCCAAACCCGGAGTACTCTGCTCAGCCCCATTTAAAGATTAAGGCCCAGAAGCAAGTAAAGCTGTAGTTCAGAGCGATATTTGCAAATAGCACCTTAAAGCAGTTTACGCTGGAGTGCACAACAAGGGGGAAAGTGATAATACTGAGTTTGGTAGAATGGGATAAAAAAAAACAAAAGAAGCGTGCCACTTGTAAAAGTACAAGTCAAGAAATTGAAGGGGACGGGGCTGTTCATTCAGTCAAGAGGACTCACAAGTAAAAGGCTCCTGAGGCATTAGTGTTGAATTTGGCGCAAAATGCATTGTGTTGTCGTGTAATATGAATGAACATACAATTTCAATCTTCAATAAAGAAAGATCTATTAAAAAATCAACACTTGCAAATTAAGAAAGTTTCTGTCCAGTCATGTTCCAAAAATAGTGAATGCTTTACGAATGTGCGTGTCATCCTTTAGAGCAGGGGCCGATTTAAATTTCCCATTATCATTCCAATATTAGTACATGTGTTGCAGAAGCAAGCGCAAAGGGAGAGTCAATCAAACCATTGATTAGGACCTCTGGTCAAAGGTTTGCCATACCAAATGTCCTTATTTCAGAGGGCAGAAAGTCCAAACACCATTTAGATATCGGGTGGTATGAAATGAAGAGGCAAACAACAACGAATAAGCATTCTTTGCTGCTGTATTGATCTGGCCCTAAAGGGTTTTAGTTTAATGCCAATTATATTTAAAGATATAAAGATTAATGGTCCAGGGTGCTTGCAAAATGAAAACCCCCTCCCCATCACAATGGCTGGGTCATACAAGCCTGAGAGCATCACAATAGACCCAATAGACATGAGAAAAACTCGGTACCTCTGAGTGTATGTGGGCCCATGGCTGTATCAAGGACAAGGCAAAAACAGGAGGTGGCTTAAGGAGTCAGCACCAGAGGCTGTCCGATTGAGCCCTGTAAGCAACAGATGTTGGACCATCCTATAAAGGATTCTGAGGCTGATTTCAATTTTAACTTTGCTGCTGATTTAAGGATTGCTCAACCTTCGACCCACGTCTAGTTTGCTTGGATAAGCCCTGGAAATCTTTTACAGCTTGTACTGGTGGGAGATGATGTGACTTTATCAACTGCAACGGGATATGAGGCATGTGTGCCACAAAAAGCAGGTCTAGGATTTTTTTATAAGAAAGCCGCTTTAAGAAGGGAACTTTGGGCAACCCCACTGAGAGCAAAAGTATTACACAAAAGGTAAGGGGGTCAGTGGGTCAACTGATACAATAAACTAACTCACAGTCAAATGTGCTAAGTCCAAATACTACCTGTTTCTACATTTTCCAGGCTTTTTGTCTCATTTCTTAACAGATCCATTCCTATGTACCTCTGTGCTTTCAACAGAGTTTTCATTGTAAGGGAGGGACATACAGTATACCTTAAACATTCCTGGGCAGGGAAGACTCTATGTAAAAGCAAGAGTAGCAGACAGCTTAAAAGAATCATCAGCAGGACCCTCTAGACCTTCCCCAAAAAACATAACATTATTTCTCTGCATGCATGTGCGTTGAACAGCGCAAGTAGTTTGGTTAATGTCAGTGGATAAATGTCACTTTCCCACAGCGCAGAACAAAATCACTTGTACAGGCCCCTTCTGCAAAAGCATTACCACTGTAGAAAGCAGTGAAGGTGAGGCAGTGTGCAGTCACCTCCGACACTTCCCTCCTCTGATCGGCCACGATCGGCCAAGGACCTCTCTATGAGAGCTGAGGGTGGAATTTTCTGGACCTCTGTAACTTAGGGAGACATGGCAAAAGGGATCCTCAATCAACAGCTCAGCCTTTGCTTTGTGGCCTGTCCGTATATATCTGTTCTCCAAATTACCTGCCGCTGCCCAGGTGTCAGCTGGTGAGATGGAATGACCTCCCAGGTAGGATCCTGGCAGATGATTTGCATAGGCAAACCCCCTCGCTCTCTTTCTTACCCCTGCTTACTCCACAGTAGCAAGTATCTGGGCAAAATATAGTGGTCGAGGTAGGGTAGCAGTAACTAGCAACTCTGAGAAAGTAAATCTGGGGAGCTTGGCGACTTGTGGGGAACAACTGCAGAGCTCATCTCCCAGAACTTTGTGGCACGGGGAGAAGGTCTGTGGGATTTCAGTAACTTGGAGACATGCGACCTGGTCGGGAGTGCTTCAGGTCTCCTTCCTTGCATGTTCCAAGCAACTCAACAAAGCATCAACAGGCTGCCATGCCAGCCACAGAGCCCCTTTCCACATGATTAAAAGCCTAAAATCTTTTCCATGCAAACACATAGCCACCGAAAACCATATTTTCTTTGTTTTCTCTCTCTCTGTCTCTCTCTCCTCCCTCCCTCCCCCATAACCCCCCCCTCCCTACCATTCATTTTAAGTTTTCCTGCACTGCAGCACATTGTGACAATGGTATTTCACAATGGGACTGTTTGAAAGTTACAGAAATAAAAAAAGAATTAACCAACTAAAAGCAGCCAAATCCGGAGTACACTGCTAAGCCACAATTAAAGATTAAGGCCTAGAAGCAAGTAAAGCTGTAGTTCAGAGCGATGTTTGCAAATAGCTCCTTAAAGCAGTTGACGCTGGAGTGCACAACAAGAGGAAAAGTGATAATACTGAGTTTGGTAGAATGGGATAAAAAACAAAAGCAGCGTGCCACTTCTAAAAGTACAAGTCAAGAAATTGAAGGAGATGGGGCTGTTCATTCAGTCAATAGGACTCACAAGTAAAAGTCTCCCGAGGCATTAGTGTTGAATTTGGCCCAAAATGTATTGTGTTGTCGTGTATTATGTATGAAAATACAATTTCAATCTTCATTAAAAAAAGATGTATTAAAGTACAAAAAAACTGGCGACCGATGAAGACGTGAGCCCGTAGAGCTCCCGAAGCCGCCAGCTACATCCTGCAATATCCTGCGAATTTGGGCTAATCCAGCCCCAAAAAAGGTTCCTACAGGGTGGCGGAACCCTAGTAGGAACGATATCTGCAACTGGAGCTGATTCCGAAGCGCCAATCCCGAGATATCGGCATTTAGAAGGAGAAGCAATCGGCGCCAAACGGAAATCAAAATGGCCGACAGAGACACAATCTAGACCCACAGGCGCTGCCTCTCGTGGAAATCGAAAGAAACTCGTCTGAAATTGGGAGGGGCCCATCCAGCAGATTCGACGCCAACCATCGCTGGGGGACTCAGCCGCCCAAGCTATCAGTGCTGACCCCCCCCACTCCCCGCGGTCCTTGCTGGGACGCCCATCTATCGGAATGACCCCCGGCTTCGCCGAGGCCTGCAACAACAACGGACTTTGCGGGACCAGCACGACAGACCAAGCAGAGCGGGCGCTCCGATCCTTCGACAGCAGCAACGGCCGCTGCGGTGCCGAACGAAGCCTGGTGAGCGGTATACGGCGGAGCCGGTAAGGAGGAAGGGGAGGAGGGGAGACGCGATCCTGAGACACCGAAACTTAGTAAACGGCACCCCGGGCTTACCGTCCGCCAGCCCGCCTACGCTTCCCCGACCTCTGCCAAGAATAACGGGGGGAAACACAAGAGCAGCACCCCCCCACACACCGGACATGGGCAAAGATAGGCTTAGAAGAACTGGAACCCAGAACACAATGGAACAATACACAACGCCTGCCCCGACATCTTCCACGGCCCAGAATAGAACCGATGAATCACCAGACCCTGAGGCCGACATATCCCTTAGGGACGTGATGAATGCTATCTCCAATTCTCGATCTGCCATGGAAGTCAAAATGGATAGCATCTGTACGGAGGTCTCTCTGCTGCGCCATGACCTGCAGAAATTATCATCTCGTACAGGGGAGGCGGAGGCGCGCATATCAGTGGCAGAAGACAATGTGAGAGGCATGGGCCAGCAAATGAATGCAGCACTAGGTCGCATTAAACTACTGGAGGAGAGGGTGGAAGAGGGAGAGGGCCGATCGAGAAGAAATAATATCCGCATCCTCGGCCTGCCAGAGAAAGAAGAAGGACCCAGCATGGAGCTGTTCCTCGAACAATGGCTCGCCGATTTATTCGCTCCTAAATCTCTCTCAAACTTCTTCTCAATTGAACGGGCACACCGGATACCAACTGGCAGACCAACTCCCGGAGCACCGCCACGAGCGATAATAGCCAAGATCCTAAATTACAGAGATCGCGACGCGATACTCCACATGGCAAGGACGAATGGAGCCATGACCTATAACGGCTCCAGGATAGCCTTCTTCCCCGACTTCACCAAAGAGGTACAAAGAGCAAGGCAATCCTTTGACACTCTCAAAAAGAGATTACAAGGGCTGAATGTGAAATATGGTCTGCTATTCCCAGCCCAGCTAAAAATCTTTCATAAGGGCACTACTGTGCATTTCACTGATCCAAGAGAGGCATGGAGCTGGGCAGAACGCAACCTAGAAGGTGAATGGGGCCCATGGAGAAGACAGGAAAACCGTAGAAATAGACCCCGACCAAACAGGCCACCAAATGAGCCGCCACAGCAACCGATGGAAGAAATAGCACAGAATGCCGACGCCTAAACACAACCGACAAACATACGGAGGCACGAGCAGGAAAGAACACTACTCAGAACGGCTGGCGGCTGCGTTAAGACACATCACGCAAGCCACCCCCCCGATTGCAATCGGTATAGAACAGACCCTGCAATCACCCGCCGTGGTACCACCAACCCACGGCGGCCTAAGCAAGTTACGGACTCTTCACTACGGCACCTCCACCGCCACAGTGACAAGAGATACCCCAAGTTCAACGGTTTGATTAAGTTTGGTTGTGTGGGCGACAGATGCTTCAGTTGGGGAAGGAGTATAGGGAGGGGGGTAAGTTGGGATTTGTTCACGTTCTATGCTGGCAACAAGGAAAGCACGGCTTAGACAAGCACGCTGAAATGGGAAGACAACAGGGCAGTCCAAACACCGATAGAGCAGGACTCCTCTCGTCTAAACTGCTACCAATGGCACAGACATACGAACAAGATAAGAAATGAGTGCGAAAGGGACAGACACCAAAAAACTTAACATCATGACATGGAATGTCAATGGCCTGGGAAGCAGTATCAAGAGAAGACTAGTAACACAATACCTGAATCGAAATAACCCGGACCTAATACTGCTTACTGAGACACATTTGGCCGGCACAAGATGCCAATTTTTCAAAAGAACCAAATACCGTACAGCAATACATGCAGGTTTCTCGATGGGCTCGAGAGGTGTGCTTATATTAATACACAAAAGAATCACTATAGAGATATCCAACATAACCCAGGACACCGGAGGGAGATTTGTCCACATAAATGGAACGCTATGGAATCAAACCATTGCCATACTGGCGGTCTATGCTCCCCCGGCGCTCACAAATACCTTACTCGACGACATCACACCGATCATAGCCAACAACACCGCGGATATACTAGTTGTAGGTGGAGACTTCAATGATGTAATGGACATTAATCTAGATCGTACACATATCAGGGGGAGAAATCCGATGATACCGACGAAATTAGCCATCTTTGCCACAGCATTGGGACTGAAGGATGCATGGAGGGATCTGCACCAGATGGAGAAACAATACTCTTTCCATTCAGGCGCGCATGCATCGTTGTCTAGACTAGACTACTTCTTCCTCCCTGGTGTAGACATACATAAAGTAACGGAGGCAACACTCCAGCCCAGGGGGATCTCGGACCACTCACCGCTGAAGATCCTACTCGAAACAGAACGACCCAGGCCTCCACTGACTTGGCGCCTGAACTCGTATTATTTAGGGTTCAAAGAGTTAGTAGAAAAGATGCAGGAAGCCACTGTCTCATATTTCGAAACAAACCAGGACTCGATAGAGGACCTAGGAACCATATGGGAGGCGTACAAAGCAACCCTGAGAGGGGTAGTACTGAGCTGGACTGCTGCACACAAAAAAGCGCACAGGAAGGAGGTTGAAGACGCTGAAACAGAGGTCAGAAACGCTGAAGTGCGATATATAAACACAGGCGCATCAGATGACAACAGAGCCCTACAAGCGACACAAAAGAAGCTGCATGATGTCACACTTACCTGTGCGAAACAGGCACACAGGACAATGCGTACCAGGCTATACGAGACTGGAGACAAGGCCGGCAAAATGCTGGCGTGGCTGGAAAAAAGAGAGGAGGGTCAACACCAGATAAGATGTATCACTACCAGGAATGCAGAACAGACCTATACCGACTCAAGCATTGCTGAAACCTTTGCAGAGTACTATGAGGCATTGTACGCTCCCCCGACGACTGCACTGGATCCCAGCATCCTGGACACACTCACCATTCCACACCTAAGCGATACGCAAAGAGCGAGTTTGGAAACAGGGATTACAGAGGAAGAACTGTCGACAGCCCTATCCCAACTCCAAAATGGGAAAACCCCAGGGCCTAACGGCTTCCCAGTGGAAGCTTGGAAAAAGATCGGCAATGAGCACATAGTACCACAGATGCATAAAATGTTCCTATATGCCAAAGGTAAAGGAATTCTGCCCCCGGATCTGAGAAAGGCCACTATAGTGGTGATACATAAGGAAGGCAAACCAGCAAACATATGCAGCTCCTACAGGCCGATCTCACTTATAAACATAGAAGCTAAGATACTGGCCAAGACACTGGCTAACAGGCTCCAGACAGTCATACACACCCTTATCCATCCAGACCAATGTGGCTTTATGCCACGGAGATCCACACGAATGAATATCCACAGGCTACATGCCGCCATTGAGAAGTCTCCATCGCTGCGGGATGCACTAGCACTCCTCGCGATTGATTTCGAAAAAGCCTTCGATTCAGTCCACTGGGAGGCCTTGTGGAGCATTATGGGTAAAATGGGGTTGGGTGAGCAATTCATAGGCTGGGTCAAGCTGCTCTACAACACACCGACAGCTGAGATAAGGGTAAACGGGTGGACATCACGTAGTATTAACCTGGGTAAAGGGACCAGGCAGGGCTGTCCCCTTTCGGCAATGCTATTTGCACTGGCAATCGAGCCCCTGGCAATAATGCTGAGAGAATCACAGTTGTGGAAGGGGTTCCGGTGGGCCCGAGATTGGGAGGATAGGGTTTCCCTCTATGCCGACGATTTACTGATCTACATGAGTGATCCACTAGTATCATACCCCATCGTCACCCAAATACTAAATAGATACGGAGCATTTAGTGGTCTACGGGTAAACTATAACAAATCCATCCTTTTTCCGATCCAAGGAACTGATACGACAGCTCTACACAATTGCCCATATAGAGTAGAAACCGAGCATTTCAGATATCTTGGGGTACAGGTTGCGACGGACCTCACGCAATATGTTCCCCAAAATCTCCATCCAATCAGAGATAGATTCGCGAATGATGTGAAACACTGGATGACCCTACCCCTCACCCTGCTAGGAAGGGCGGCAATGTTTAAAATGCTCACTCTGCCACGATTCGTGTACATCCTCCAAAACGCCCCACTGTATGTACCCAAGATAGAATTCCTAAAAATAGATGAGACTCTCAGAAAGCTCCTCTGGGGTGGAGGGCATCCACGGATCGCGCTCAAAACCCTACAACGTTCCGCATGGGAAGGAGGTATAGGACTGCCCCACCTACAAACATATTATTGGGCAGCCCAGATGCCGGTGATAAATGATATCCTGCATAACAACCCTGAACTACCACATATTAAAGCGGATAGCCAGATGAGTGCCGGGCTCACCCCATTAGAGACCCTCTACAATAGTAGGGTACGCATGATCCCCAACACGATTAGAGCACATAGAACGCAAATATGGCTAGATGCACACAAGCACCTGGGATGGGATGGGAAACTCACGCTGGCACAGCCCCTATGGCGTAACAAACGTCTGCCGGAGCTAAGTAAAATCCCAAAATGGGCGACCTGGGAATCAGCTGGGATAACAAGGCTAGCAGACATAATACAAGATGGAGCAATAATACCATTCCAGACCCTGCAGGACAAATTCAACCTACCCCCCACAGAACACTTCCATTACAGACAAATACATCACGCACTTATCACATGTGAGATCGACCCACCGAACATTCCAGATTGCACACCAATTGAGAGAAACATCGTGGTAGATCGTATCGATAATAAAATAACCTCCACAATGTACAATGCAATAGCCTCTTTCGCCACAACGGAACTTACAGATCTGAAAGCAAAATGGGAAAGAGATGTGGGACCAATACAACCGGAAGAATGGATCAAAGCACTCATGTATCCGAGGGAAATTGCCATCTCGGCTAGAATCAGATTGATCCAACTCAAAATTCTACACAGGGTATACTATCCGAGAGAAGCTTTACATCAATGGGGGAGAGCAACTGATCCCAACTGTCTAAGGTGCCAACAGGCGAGGGGGACCTTTTTTCACATCTTGTGGGAATGCCCACGAATCCAAATTTTCTGGCAGAAATGTTGTGACAGGTTATCGGCAGTCATCGGCCGACGAATACCCATGGACCCCAAATTGCTATTACTAGGGATGGATGACGACCTAGACATCCTCCGATATGAGAAACTCATGCTGGCAACAACCACGGGACTCATAAAGAGGAATCTGGCCCAATTGTGGGGCTCACCCTTATCCCCTCAATGTGACCAATGGATAACAGACGTGGATATCTGTGTGCAAATGGAAATGAGAATATACACTACCAGAGGGTGCCCAGGGAAAGCACGCAAGATCTGGCAAAAATGGGAAGACACGTAGGGCTCTGCGAACTCATGAATAGACTTGACAGGGAAAGCACGCAAGATCTGGCAAAAATGGGAAGACACGTAGGGATCTGCGAACCCATGAATAGACTTGATAAACGTTTGGAGTCCTGCGAAGACTCATCTGCACAATGTATAATTTGGACGCCTAGTAACCCATTTCATGAAGGACCTAAAACTCTGAAACTTGCAATGTGCATGAAGAGCTATGCTTAGTGATTGCCTGTATGCCCGAGCGATGACTTGTTATTAACTTGTATGTATATGTTTACGTTTATAAAATAAATAAAATATGTTATTAAAAAAAAAAAAAAAAAAGATGTATTAAAAAATAAATACTTGCAGATTAAGAAAGTTTCTGTCCTGTCGTGTGCCAAAAATAGTGAATGCTTTACGAATGTGCGTGTCATCCTTTGAAGCAGGGGCCAATTCTATTTTCCCATTTTCATTCCAATATTAGTACATGTTTTGCTGAGGTACATAGGAATGGATCTGTTAAGAAATGAAACCAAAAGCCTGGAAAAATGTTGAAACAGGTAGGATTTGGACTTACAATAAACGGACTCACAGTCAGATGTGCTATCCCTTGACCCACTGACCCGCTTACCTTTTGTGTAATCCTTTTGCTCTCAGCAGTGTTGTCCAAAGTTCCCTACTTAAAGAGACTTTCTTATAAAAAAAGATCCTAGACATGTTTTTTATGGCCCACATGCCTCATATCCCGTTGCTCTTGATAAACTCACATCATCTCCCACCAATACAAGCTGTAAAAGATGTCAAGGGCATAGCCAAGGAAATTAGACGTGGGCCGAAGGTTGAGCAATCCTTAAATCAGCAGCAAAAATAACATTGAAATCAGCTTCAGAATCTCTTAAAGGATGGGCCAACACTGGTTGCTTGCAGGGCGCAATCGGGCTGACGCCTTAAGGCAAGCGCAAAGGGAGAGCCAACCAAACCATTGATTAGGACCTCTGGACTTTCTGCTCTTTAACATAAGGACATTTGATATGGCAAACGTTTGACCAAACACCATTTAGATGTCGGATGGTATGGAATTAAGCGGCAAACAGCAATACATCAGCATTCTTTGCTGCTTTATTGATCTGGTCCTAAAGGGTTTGGTTTAATGCCAATTATATTTAAAGATAAAAAGATTCATGCTCAACGGTGCTTGCAAATCGACACCCCTCTCCCCATCACGATGGCTGGGTGATGCAAGAGTGAGAGCATCACAGCAGACCCAGAGACATGAGAAACACTCTGTACCTCTGAGTGCATGTGGGCCCATGGCTGGATCAAGGACAAGGCAAGAATAGGAGATGGCTTAAGGTGTCAGGACCCAGGCTGCCCCATTGCGCACTGCCAGCAACAGATGTTGGACCATCCTTTAAGAGATTCTGAGGCTTATTTCAATGTTAACTTTGCTGCTGATTAAAGGATTGCTCAACCTTCGACCCGCGTCTAGTTTGCTTGGCTAAGCCCTGAAAATCTTTTACAGCTTGTATTGGTGGGAGATGATGTGAGTTTATCAAGAGCAACGGGATATGAGGCATGTGTGCCACAAAATGCAGGTCTATGATCTTTTATTTGAAAGCCACTTTGGAAAACCCTACTGAGAACAAAAGGATTACACAAAAGGAAAGGGGGTCAGGGGGGCAAGGGATAGCACATCTGAATGTGAGTCAGTTAATTGTAAGTCCAAATCCTACGCGTTTCGACATTTTTCCAGGCTTTTTGTTTCAGTTCTTAACAGATCCATTCCTATGTACCTCTGTGCTTTCAACAGAGTTTTCATTGTAATGGAGGGACATGCAGTATGCCTTAAACATGCCTGGGCAGGGAAGACTATGTAAAAGCAAGAGTAGCAGACAGCTTAATAAATCATCAGCAGGACCCTCTAGACCTTCCCCAAAAAACATAACATGATTTCTATGCATGTATGTGCGTTGAACAGCGCAAGTAATTTGGTTAATGTCAGTGGATAAATGTCACTTTCCCACAGCGCAGACAAAATCACTTGTACAGGCCCCTTCTGCAAAAGCATTACCGCTGTAGAAAGCAGTGAAAAGGTGAGGCAGTGTGCAGTCCCCCCACCCCCGACCCTGATCGGCCACGATCGGCCAAGGACCTCTCTATAAGAGCTGAGGGTGGAATTTTTCTGGACCTCAGTAACTTAGGGAGACATGGCTAAAGGGATCCTCAATCAACGGCCCAGCTTTTGCTCTGTGGCCTGTCCGAATATGTCTGTTCTCCAAATTACCTGCCGCTGCCCAGGTGTCAGATGGTGAGATGGAATGACCTCCCAGGAAGCATACTGGCAGATGATTTGCATAGGCACACCCCCTCTCCCTCTCTCTTAGCCCTGCTTACTCCACAGTAGCAAGTATCTGGGGAAAATATAGTGGTCGAGGTGGGGTAGCAGTAACTAGCAACTCTGAGAAAGTAAATCTGGGACACTTGGCGACCTGTGGGGAACAACTGCAGAGCTCAGTGCCCAGAAGTTTGTGGCACAGGGAGGAGGTCTGTTGGATTTCAGTAACTTGGAGACATGCAACCTGGTCGGGAGTGCTTCAGGTCTCCTTCCTTGCATGTTCCAAGCAACTCAACAAAGCATCAACAGGCTGAGATACCAACCACAGAGCCCCTTTCCACTTGATTAAAAGGCTAAAATCTTTTCCATGCAAATACATAGCCCCCAAATACCATATTTTCTTTGTTTTCTCTCTCTCTCCTCCCTGTCTCCTTCCCTCGCTCCCTCCCACCCTCCCGCACTCTCTCTTCCCCCCAGCCCCTCTCCCTCTCCCTACCATTAATTTTAAGTTTTCATGCACTGCAGCACATTGTGGCAATGGTATTTCACAATGGGACTGTTTGAAAGTTACAGAAATCAAAAAAGAAATCAACCAACTAAAAGCAGCCAAACCCGGAGTACTCTGCTCAGCCCCATTTAAAGATTAAGGCCCAGAAGCAAGTAAAGCTGTAGTTCAGAGCGATATTTGCAAATAGCACCTTAAAGCAGTTTACGCTGGAGTGCACAACAAGGGGGAAAGTGATAATACTGAGTTTGGTAGAATGGGATAAAAAAAAACAAAAGAAGCGTGCCACTTGTAAAAGTACAAGTCAAGAAATTGAAGGGGACGGGGCTGTTCATTCAGTCAAGAGGACTCACAAGTAAAAGGCTCCTGAGGCATTAGTGTTGAATTTGGCGCAAAATGCATTGTGTTGTCGTGTAATATGAATGAACATACAATTTCAATCTTCAATAAAGAAAGATCTATTAAAAAATCAACACTTGCAAATTAAGAAAGTTTCTGTCCAGTCATGTTCCAAAAATAGTGAATGCTTTACGAATGTGCGTGTCATCCTTTAGAGCAGGGGCCGATTTAAATTTCCCATTATCATTCCAATATTAGTACATGTGTTGCAGAAGCAAGCGCAAAGGGAGAGTCAATCAAACCATTGATTAGGACCTCTGGTCAAAGGTTTGCCATACCAAATGTCCTTATTTCAGAGGGCAGAAAGTCCAAACACCATTTAGATATCGGGTGGTATGAAATGAAGAGGCAAACAACAACGAATAAGCATTCTTTGCTGCTGTATTGATCTGGCCCTAAAGGGTTTTAGTTTAATGCCAATTATATTTAAAGATATAAAGATTAATGGTCCAGGGTGCTTGCAAAATGAAAACCCCCTCCCCATCACAATGGCTGGGTCATACAAGCCTGAGAGCATCACAATAGACCCAATAGACATGAGAAAAACTCGGTACCTCTGAGTGTATGTGGGCCCATGGCTGTATCAAGGACAAGGCAAAAACAGGAGGTGGCTTAAGGAGTCAGCACCAGAGGCTGTCCGATTGAGCCCTGTAAGCAACAGATGTTGGACCATCCTATAAAGGATTCTGAGGCTGATTTCAATTTTAACTTTGCTGCTGATTTAAGGATTGCTCAACCTTCGACCCACGTCTAGTTTGCTTGGATAAGCCCTGGAAATCTTTTACAGCTTGTACTGGTGGGAGATGATGTGACTTTATCAACTGCAACGGGATATGAGGCATGTGTGCCACAAAAAGCAGGTCTAGGATTTTTTTATAAGAAAGCCGCTTTAAGAAGGGAACTTTGGGCAACCCCACTGAGAGCAAAAGTATTACACAAAAGGTAAGGGGGTCAGTGGGTCAACTGATACAATAAACTAACTCACAGTCAAATGTGCTAAGTCCAAATACTACCTGTTTCTACATTTTCCAGGCTTTTTGTCTCATTTCTTAACAGATCCATTCCTATGTACCTCTGTGCTTTCAACAGAGTTTTCATTGTAATGGAGGGACATGCAGTATGCCTTAAACATGCCTGGGCAGGGAAGACTATGTAAAAGCAAGAGTAGCAGACAGCTTAATAAATCATCAGCAGGACCCTCTAGACCTTCCCCAAAAAACATAACATGATTTCTATGCATGTATGTGCGTTGAACAGCGCAAGTAATTTGGTTAATGTCAGTGGATAAATGTCACTTTCCCACAGCGCAGACAAAATCACTTGTACAGGCCCCTTCTGCAAAAGCATTACCGCTGTAGAAAGCAGTGAAAAGGTGAGGCAGTGTGCAGTCCCCCCACCCCCGACCCTGATCGGCCACGATCGGCCAAGGACCTCTCTATAAGAGCTGAGGGTGGAATTTTTCTGGACCTCAGTAACTTAGGGAGACATGGCTAAAGGGATCCTCAATCAACGGCCCAGCTTTTGCTCTGTGGCCTGTCCGAATATGTCTGTTCTCCAAATTACCTGCCGCTGCCCAGGTGTCAGATGGTGAGATGGAATGACCTCCCAGGAAGCATACTGGCAGATGATTTGCATAGGCACACCCCCTCTCCCTCTCTCTTAGCCCTGCTTACTCCACAGTAGCAAGTATCTGGGGAAAATATAGTGGTCGAGGTGGGGTAGCAGTAACTAGCAACTCTGAGAAAGTAAATCTGGGACACTTGGCGACCTGTGGGGAACAACTGCAGAGCTCAGTGCCCAGAAGTTTGTGGCACAGGGAGGAGGTCTGTTGGATTTCAGTAACTTGGAGACATGCAACCTGGTCGGGAGTGCTTCAGGTCTCCTTCCTTGCATGTTCCAAGCAACTCAACAAAGCATCAACAGGCTGAGATACCAACCACAGAGCCCCTTTCCACTTGATTAAAAGGCTAAAATCTTTTCCATGCAAATACATAGCCCCCAAATACCATATTTTCTTTGTTTTCTCTCTCTCTCCTCCCTGTCTCCTTCCCTCGCTCCCTCCCACCCTCCCGCACTCTCTCTTCCCCCCAGCCCCTCTCCCTCTCCCTACCATTAATTTTAGGTTTTCATGCACTGCAGCACATTGTGGCAATGGTATTTCACAATGGGACTGTTTGAAAGTTACAGAAATCAAAAAAGAAATCAACCAACTAAAAGCAGCCAAACCCGGAGTACTCTGCTCAGCCCCATTTAAAGATTAAGGCCCAGAAGCAAGTAAAGCTGTAGTTCAGAGCGATATTTGCAAATAGCACCTTAAAGCAGTTTACGCTGGAGTGCACAACAAGGGGGAAAGTGATAATACTGAGTTTGGTAGAATGGGATAAAAAAAAACAAAAGAAGCGTGCCACTTGTAAAAGTACAAGTCAAGAAATTGAAGGGGACGGGGCTGTTCATTCAGTCAAGAGGACTCACAAGTAAAAGGCTCCTGAGGCATTAGTGTTGAATTTGGCGCAAAATGCATTGTGTTGTCGTGTAATATGAATGAACATACAATTTCAATCTTCAATAAAGAAAGATCTATTAAAAAATCAACACTTGCAAATTAAGAAAGTTTCTGTCCAGTCATGTTCCAAAAATAGTGAATGCTTTACGAATGTGCGTGTCATCCTTTAGAGCAGGGGCCGATTTAAATTTCCCATTATCATTCCAATATTAGTACATGTGTTGCAGAAGCAAGCGCAAAGGGAGAGTCAATCAAACCATTGATTAGGACCTCTGGTCAAAGGTTTGCCATACCAAATGTCCTTATTTCAGAGGGCAGAAAGTCCAAACACCATTTAGATATCGGGTGGTATGAAATGAAGAGGCAAACAACAACGAATAAGCATTCTTTGCTGCTGTATTGATCTGGCCCTAAAGGGTTTTAGTTTAATGCCAATTATATTTAAAGATATAAAGATTAATGGTCCAGGGTGCTTGCAAAATGAAAACCCCCTCCCCATCACAATGGCTGGGTCATACAAGCCTGAGAGCATCACAATAGACCCAATAGACATGAGAAAAACTCGGTACCTCTGAGTGTATGTGGGCCCATGGCTGTATCAAGGACAAGGCAAAAACAGGAGGTGGCTTAAGGAGTCAGCACCAGAGGCTGTCCGATTGAGCCCTGTAAGCAACAGATGTTGGACCATCCTATAAAGGATTCTGAGGCTGATTTCAATTTTAACTTTGCTGCTGATTTAAGGATTGCTCAACCTTCGACCCACGTCTAGTTTGCTTGGATAAGCCCTGGAAATCTTTTACAGCTTGTACTGGTGGGAGATGATGTGACTTTATCAACTGCAACGGGATATGAGGCATGTGTGCCACAAAAAGCAGGTCTAGGATTTTTTTATAAGAAAGCCGCTTTAAGAAGGGAACTTTGGGCAACCCCACTGAGAGCAAAAGTATTACACAAAAGGTAAGGGGGTCAGTGGGTCAACTGATACAATAAACTAACTCACAGTCAAATGTGCTAAGTCCAAATACTACCTGTTTCTACATTTTCCAGGCTTTTTGTCTCATTTCTTAACAGATCCATTCCTATGTACCTCTGTGCTTTCAACAGAGTTTTCATTGTAATGGAGGGACATGCAGTATGCCTTAAACATGCCTGGGCAGGGAAGACTATGTAAAAGCAAGAGTAGCAGACAGCTTAATAAATCATCAGCAGGACCCTCTAGACCTTCCCCAAAAAACATAACATGATTTCTATGCATGTATGTGCGTTGAACAGCGCAAGTAATTTGGTTAATGTCAGTGGATAAATGTCACTTTCCCACAGCGCAGACAAAATCACTTGTACAGGCCCCTTCTGCAAAAGCATTACCGCTGTAGAAAGCAGTGAAAAGGTGAGGCAGTGTGCAGTCCCCCCACCCCCGACCCTGATCGGCCACGATCGGCCAAGGACCTCTCTATAAGAGCTGAGGGTGGAATTTTTCTGGACCTCAGTAACTTAGGGAGACATGGCTAAAGGGATCCTCAATCAACGGCCCAGCTTTTGCTCTGTGGCCTGTCCGAATATGTCTGTTCTCCAAATTACCTGCCGCTGCCCAGGTGTCAGATGGTGAGATGGAATGACCTCCCAGGAAGCATACTGGCAGATGATTTGCATAGGCACACCCCCTCTCCCTCTCTCTTAGCCCTGCTTACTCCACAGTAGCAAGTATCTGGGGAAAATATAGTGGTCGAGGTGGGGTAGCAGTAACTAGCAACTCTGAGAAAGTAAATCTGGGACACTTGGCGACCTGTGGGGAACAACTGCAGAGCTCAGTGCCCAGAAGTTTGTGGCACAGGGAGGAGGTCTGTTGGATTTCAGTAACTTGGAGACATGCAACCTGGTCGGGAGTGCTTCAGGTCTCCTTCCTTGCATGTTCCAAGCAACTCAACAAAGCATCAACAGGCTGAGATACCAACCACAGAGCCCCTTTCCACTTGATTAAAAGGCTAAAATCTTTTCCATGCAAATACATAGCCCCCAAATACCATATTTTCTTTGTTTTCTCTCTCTCTCCTCCCTGTCTCCTTCCCTCGCTCCCTCCCACCCTCCCGCACTCTCTCTTCCCCCCAGCCCCTCTCCCTCTCCCTACCATTAATTTTAGGTTTTCATGCACTGCAGCACATTGTGGCAATGGTATTTCACAATGGGACTGTTTGAAAGTTACAGAAATCAAAAAAGAAATCAACCAACTAAAAGCAGCCAAACCCGGAGTACTCTGCTCAGCCCCATTTAAAGATTAAGGCCCAGAAGCAAGTAAAGCTGTAGTTCAGAGCGATATTTGCAAATAGCACCTTAAAGCAGTTTACGCTGGAGTGCACAACAAGGGGGAAAGTGATAATACTGAGTTTGGTAGAATGGGATAAAAAAAAACAAAAGAAGCGTGCCACTTGTAAAAGTACAAGTCAAGAAATTGAAGGGGACGGGGCTGTTCATTCAGTCAAGAGGACTCACAAGTAAAAGGCTCCTGAGGCATTAGTGTTGAATTTGGCGCAAAATGCATTGTGTTGTCGTGTAATATGAATGAACATACAATTTCAATCTTCAATAAAGAAAGATCTATTAAAAAATCAACACTTGCAAATTAAGAAAGTTTCTGTCCAGTCATGTTCCAAAAATAGTGAATGCTTTACGAATGTGCGTGTCATCCTTTAGAGCAGGGGCCGATTTAAATTTCCCATTATCATTCCAATATTAGTACATGTGTTGCAGAAGCAAGCGCAAAGGGAGAGTCAATCAAACCATTGATTAGGACCTCTGGTCAAAGGTTTGCCATACCAAATGTCCTTATTTCAGAGGGCAGAAAGTCCAAACACCATTTAGATATCGGGTGGTATGAAATGAAGAGGCAAACAACAACGAATAAGCATTCTTTGCTGCTGTATTGATCTGGCCCTAAAGGGTTTTAGTTTAATGCCAATTATATTTAAAGATATAAAGATTAATGGTCCAGGGTGCTTGCAAAATGAAAACCCCCTCCCCATCACAATGGCTGGGTCATACAAGCCTGAGAGCATCACAATAGACCCAATAGACATGAGAAAAACTCGGTACCTCTGAGTGTATGTGGGCCCATGGCTGTATCAAGGACAAGGCAAAAACAGGAGGTGGCTTAAGGAGTCAGCACCAGAGGCTGTCCGATTGAGCCCTGTAAGCAACAGATGTTGGACCATCCTATAAAGGATTCTGAGGCTGATTTCAATTTTAACTTTGCTGCTGATTTAAGGATTGCTCAACCTTCGACCCACGTCTAGTTTGCTTGGATAAGCCCTGGAAATCTTTTACAGCTTGTACTGGTGGGAGATGATGTGACTTTATCAACTGCAACGGGATATGAGGCATGTGTGCCACAAAAAGCAGGTCTAGGATTTTTTTATAAGAAAGCCGCTTTAAGAAGGGAACTTTGGGCAACCCCACTGAGAGCAAAAGTATTACACAAAAGGTAAGGGGGTCAGTGGGTCAACTGATACAATAAACTAACTCACAGTCAAATGTGCTAAGTCCAAATACTACCTGTTTCTACATTTTCCAGGCTTTTTGTCTCATTTCTTAACAGATCCATTCCTATGTACCTCTGTGCTTTCAACAGAGTTTTCATTGTAATGGAGGGACATGCAGTATGCCTTAAACATGCCTGGGCAGGGAAGACTATGTAAAAGCAAGAGTAGCAGACAGCTTAATAAATCATCAGCAGGACCCTCTAGACCTTCCCCAAAAAACATAACATGATTTCTATGCATGTATGTGCGTTGAACAGCGCAAGTAATTTGGTTAATGTCAGTGGATAAATGTCACTTTCCCACAGCGCAGACAAAATCACTTGTACAGGCCCCTTCTGCAAAAGCATTACCGCTGTAGAAAGCAGTGAAAAGGTGAGGCAGTGTGCAGTCCCCCCACCCCCGACCCTGATCGGCCACGATCGGCCAAGGACCTCTCTATAAGAGCTGAGGGTGGAATTTTTCTGGACCTCAGTAACTTAGGGAGACATGGCTAAAGGGATCCTCAATCAACGGCCCAGCTTTTGCTCTGTGGCCTGTCCGAATATGTCTGTTCTCCAAATTACCTGCCGCTGCCCAGGTGTCAGATGGTGAGATGGAATGACCTCCCAGGAAGCATACTGGCAGATGATTTGCATAGGCACACCCCCTCTCCCTCTCTCTTAGCCCTGCTTACTCCACAGTAGCAAGTATCTGGGGAAAATATAGTGGTCGAGGTGGGGTAGCAGTAACTAGCAACTCTGAGAAAGTAAATCTGGGACACTTGGCGACCTGTGGGGAACAACTGCAGAGCTCAGTGCCCAGAAGTTTGTGGCACAGGGAGGAGGTCTGTTGGATTTCAGTAACTTGGAGACATGCAACCTGGTCGGGAGTGCTTCAGGTCTCCTTCCTTGCATGTTCCAAGCAACTCAACAAAGCATCAACAGGCTGAGATACCAACCACAGAGCCCCTTTCCACTTGATTAAAAGGCTAAAATCTTTTCCATGCAAATACATAGCCCCCAAATACCATATTTTCTTTGTTTTCTCTCTCTCTCCTCCCTGTCTCCTTCCCTCGCTCCCTCCCACCCTCCCGCACTCTCTCTTCCCCCCAGCCCCTCTCCCTCTCCCTACCATTAATTTTAGGTTTTCATGCACTGCAGCACATTGTGGCAATGGTATTTCACAATGGGACTGTTTGAAAGTTACAGAAATCAAAAAAGAAATCAACCAACTAAAAGCAGCCAAACCCGGAGTACTCTGCTCAGCCCCATTTAAAGATTAAGGCCCAGAAGCAAGTAAAGCTGTAGTTCAGAGCGATATTTGCAAATAGCACCTTAAAGCAGTTTACGCTGGAGTGCACAACAAGGGGGAAAGTGATAATACTGAGTTTGGTAGAATGGGATAAAAAAAAACAAAAGAAGCGTGCCACTTGTAAAAGTACAAGTCAAGAAATTGAAGGGGACGGGGCTGTTCATTCAGTCAAGAGGACTCACAAGTAAAAGGCTCCTGAGGCATTAGTGTTGAATTTGGCGCAAAATGCATTGTGTTGTCGTGTAATATGAATGAACATACAATTTCAATCTTCAATAAAGAAAGATCTATTAAAAAATCAACACTTGCAAATTAAGAAAGTTTCTGTCCAGTCATGTTCCAAAAATAGTGAATGCTTTACGAATGTGCGTGTCATCCTTTAGAGCAGGGGCCGATTTAAATTTCCCATTATCATTCCAATATTAGTACATGTGTTGCAGAAGCAAGCGCAAAGGGAGAGTCAATCAAACCATTGATTAGGACCTCTGGTCAAAGGTTTGCCATACCAAATGTCCTTATTTCAGAGGGCAGAAAGTCCAAACACCATTTAGATATCGGGTGGTATGAAATGAAGAGGCAAACAACAACGAATAAGCATTCTTTGCTGCTGTATTGATCTGGCCCTAAAGGGTTTTAGTTTAATGCCAATTATATTTAAAGATATAAAGATTAATGGTCCAGGGTGCTTGCAAAATGAAAACCCCCTCCCCATCACAATGGCTGGGTCATACAAGCCTGAGAGCATCACAATAGACCCAATAGACATGAGAAAAACTCGGTACCTCTGAGTGTATGTGGGCCCATGGCTGTATCAAGGACAAGGCAAAAACAGGAGGTGGCTTAAGGAGTCAGCACCAGAGGCTGTCCGATTGAGCCCTGTAAGCAACAGATGTTGGACCATCCTATAAAGGATTCTGAGGCTGATTTCAATTTTAACTTTGCTGCTGATTTAAGGATTGCTCAACCTTCGACCCACGTCTAGTTTGCTTGGATAAGCCCTGGAAATCTTTTACAGCTTGTACTGGTGGGAGATGATGTGACTTTATCAACTGCAACGGGATATGAGGCATGTGTGCCACAAAAAGCAGGTCTAGGATTTTTTTATAAGAAAGCCGCTTTAAGAAGGGAACTTTGGGCAACCCCACTGAGAGCAAAAGTATTACACAAAAGGTAAGGGGGTCAGTGGGTCAACTGATACAATAAACTAACTCACAGTCAAATGTGCTAAGTCCAAATACTACCTGTTTCTACATTTTCCAGGCTTTTTGTCTCATTTCTTAACAGATCCATTCCTATGTACCTCTGTGCTTTCAACAGAGTTTTCATTGTAATGGAGGGACATGCAGTATGCCTTAAACATGCCTGGGCAGGGAAGACTATGTAAAAGCAAGAGTAGCAGACAGCTTAATAAATCATCAGCAGGACCCTCTAGACCTTCCCCAAAAAACATAACATGATTTCTATGCATGTATGTGCGTTGAACAGCGCAAGTAATTTGGTTAATGTCAGTGGATAAATGTCACTTTCCCACAGCGCAGACAAAATCACTTGTACAGGCCCCTTCTGCAAAAGCATTACCGCTGTAGAAAGCAGTGAAAAGGTGAGGCAGTGTGCAGTCCCCCCACCCCCGACCCTGATCGGCCACGATCGGCCAAGGACCTCTCTATAAGAGCTGAGGGTGGAATTTTTCTGGACCTCAGTAACTTAGGGAGACATGGCTAAAGGGATCCTCAATCAACGGCCCAGCTTTTGCTCTGTGGCCTGTCCGAATATGTCTGTTCTCCAAATTACCTGCCGCTGCCCAGGTGTCAGATGGTGAGATGGAATGACCTCCCAGGAAGCATACTGGCAGATGATTTGCATAGGCACACCCCCTCTCCCTCTCTCTTAGCCCTGCTTACTCCACAGTAGCAAGTATCTGGGGAAAATATAGTGGTCGAGGTGGGGTAGCAGTAACTAGCAACTCTGAGAAAGTAAATCTGGGACACTTGGCGACCTGTGGGGAACAACTGCAGAGCTCAGTGCCCAGAAGTTTGTGGCACAGGGAGGAGGTCTGTTGGATTTCAGTAACTTGGAGACATGCAACCTGGTCGGGAGTGCTTCAGGTCTCCTTCCTTGCATGTTCCAAGCAACTCAACAAAGCATCAACAGGCTGAGATACCAACCACAGAGCCCCTTTCCACTTGATTAAAAGGCTAAAATCTTTTCCATGCAAATACATAGCCCCCAAATACCATATTTTCTTTGTTTTCTCTCTCTCTCCTCCCTGTCTCCTTCCCTCGCTCCCTCCCACCCTCCCGCACTCTCTCTTCCCCCCAGCCCCTCTCCCTCTCCCTACCATTAATTTTAAGTTTTCATGCACTGCAGCACATTGTGGCAATGGTATTTCACAATGGGACTGTTTGAAAGTTACAGAAATCAAAAAAGAAATCAACCAACTAAAAGCAGCCAAACCCGGAGTACTCTGCTCAGCCCCATTTAAAGATTAAGGCCCAGAAGCAAGTAAAGCTGTAGTTCAGAGCGATATTTGCAAATAGCACCTTAAAGCAGTTTACGCTGGAGTGCACAACAAGGGGGAAAGTGATAATACTGAGTTTGGTAGAATGGGATAAAAAAAAACAAAAGAAGCGTGCCACTTGTAAAAGTACAAGTCAAGAAATTGAAGGGGACGGGGCTGTTCATTCAGTCAAGAGGACTCACAAGTAAAAGGCTCCTGAGGCATTAGTGTTGAATTTGGCGCAAAATGCATTGTGTTGTCGTGTAATATGAATGAACATACAATTTCAATCTTCAATAAAGAAAGATCTATTAAAAAATCAACACTTGCAAATTAAGAAAGTTTCTGTCCAGTCATGTTCCAAAAATAGTGAATGCTTTACGAATGTGCGTGTCATCCTTTAGAGCAGGGGCCGATTTAAATTTCCCATTATCATTCCAATATTAGTACATGTGTTGCAGAAGCAAGCGCAAAGGGAGAGTCAATCAAACCATTGATTAGGACCTCTGGTCAAAGGTTTGCCATACCAAATGTCCTTATTTCAGAGGGCAGAAAGTCCAAACACCATTTAGATATCGGGTGGTATGAAATGAAGAGGCAAACAACAACGAATAAGCATTCTTTGCTGCTGTATTGATCTGGCCCTAAAGGGTTTTAGTTTAATGCCAATTATATTTAAAGATATAAAGATTAATGGTCCAGGGTGCTTGCAAAATGAAAACCCCCTCCCCATCACAATGGCTGGGTCATACAAGCCTGAGAGCATCACAATAGACCCAATAGACATGAGAAAAACTCGGTACCTCTGAGTGTATGTGGGCCCATGGCTGTATCAAGGACAAGGCAAAAACAGGAGGTGGCTTAAGGAGTCAGCACCAGAGGCTGTCCGATTGAGCCCTGTAAGCAACAGATGTTGGACCATCCTATAAAGGATTCTGAGGCTGATTTCAATTTTAACTTTGCTGCTGATTTAAGGATTGCTCAACCTTCGACCCACGTCTAGTTTGCTTGGATAAGCCCTGGAAATCTTTTACAGCTTGTACTGGTGGGAGATGATGTGACTTTATCAACTGCAACGGGATATGAGGCATGTGTGCCACAAAAAGCAGGTCTAGGATTTTTTTATAAGAAAGCCGCTTTAAGAAGGGAACTTTGGGCAACCCCACTGAGAGCAAAAGTATTACACAAAAGGTAAGGGGGTCAGTGGGTCAACTGATACAATAAACTAACTCACAGTCAAATGTGCTAAGTCCAAATACTACCTGTTTCTACATTTTCCAGGCTTTTTGTCTCATTTCTTAACAGATCCATTCCTATGTACCTCTGTGCTTTCAACAGAGTTTTCATTGTAATGGAGGGACATGCAGTATGCCTTAAACATGCCTGGGCAGGGAAGACTATGTAAAAGCAAGAGTAGCAGACAGCTTAATAAATCATCAGCAGGACCCTCTAGACCTTCCCCAAAAAACATAACATGATTTCTATGCATGTATGTGCGTTGAACAGCGCAAGTAATTTGGTTAATGTCAGTGGATAAATGTCACTTTCCCACAGCGCAGACAAAATCACTTGTACAGGCCCCTTCTGCAAAAGCATTACCGCTGTAGAAAGCAGTGAAAAGGTGAGGCAGTGTGCAGTCCCCCCACCCCCGACCCTGATCGGCCACGATCGGCCACGATCGGCCAAGGACCTCTCTATAAGAGCTGAGGGTGGAATTTTTCTGGACCTCAGTAACTTAGGGAGACATGGCTAAAGGGATCCTCAATCAACGGCCCAGCTTTTGCTCTGTGGCCTGTCCGAATATGTCTGTTCTCCAAATTACCTGCCGCTGCCCAGGTGTCAGATGGTGAGATGGAATGACCTCCCAGGAAGCATACTGGCAGATGATTTGCATAGGCACACCCCCTCTCCCTCTCTCTTAGCCCTGCTTACTCCACAGTAGCAAGTATCTGGGGAAAATATAGTGGTCGAGGTGGGGTAGCAGTAACTAGCAACTCTGAGAAAGTAAATCTGGGACACTTGGCGACCTGTGGGGAACAACTGCAGAGCTCAGTGCCCAGAAGTTTGTGGCACAGGGAGGAGGTCTGTTGGATTTCAGTAACTTGGAGACATGCAACCTGGTCGGGAGTGCTTCAGGTCTCCTTCCTTGCATGTTCCAAGCAACTCAACAAAGCATCAACAGGCTGAGATACCAACCACAGAGCCTCTTTCCACTTGATTAAAAGGCTAAAATCTTTTCCATGCAAATACATAGCCCCCAAATACCATATTTTCTTTGTTTTCTCTCTCTCTCCTCCCTGTCTCCTTCCCTCGCTCCCTCCCACCCTCCCGCACTCTCTCTTCCCCCCAGCCCCTCTCCCTCTCCCTACCATTAATTTTAAGTTTTCATGCACTGCAGCACATTGTGGCAATGGTATTTCACAATGGGACTGTTTGAAAGTTACAGAAATCAAAAAAGAAATCAACCAACTAAAAGCAGCCAAACCCGGAGTACTCTGCTCAGCCCCATTTAAAGATTAAGGCCCAGAAGCAAGTAAAGCTGTAGTTCAGAGCGATATTTGCAAATAGCACCTTAAAGCAGTTTACGCTGGAGTGCACAACAAGGGGGAAAGTGATAATACTGAGTTTGGTAGAATGGGATAAAAAAAAACAAAAGAAGCGTGCCACTTGTAAAAGTACAAGTCAAGAAATTGAAGGGGACGGGGCTGTTCATTCAGTCAAGAGGACTCACAAGTAAAAGGCTCCTGAGGCATTAGTGTTGAATTTGGCGCAAAATGCATTGTGTTGTCGTGTAATATGAATGAACATACAATTTCAATCTTCAATAAAGAAAGATCTATTAAAAAATCAACACTTGCAAATTAAGAAAGTTTCTGTCCAGTCATGTTCCAAAAATAGTGAATGCTTTACGAATGTGCGTGTCATCCTTTAGAGCAGGGGCCGATTTAAATTTCCCATTATCATTCCAATATTAGTACATGTGTTGCAGAAGCAAGCGCAAAGGGAGAGTCAATCAAACCATTGATTAGGACCTCTGGTCAAAGGTTTGCCATACCAAATGTCCTTATTTCAGAGGGCAGAAAGTCCAAACACCATTTAGATATCGGGTGGTATGAAATGAAGAGGCAAACAACAACGAATAAGCATTCTTTGCTGCTGTATTGATCTGGCCCTAAAGGGTTTTAGTTTAATGCCAATTATATTTAAAGATATAAAGATTAATGGTCCAGGGTGCTTGCAAAATGAAAACCCCCTCCCCATCACAATGGCTGGGTCATACAAGCCTGAGAGCATCACAATAGACCCAATAGACATGAGAAAAACTCGGTACCTCTGAGTGTATGTGGGCCCATGGCTGTATCAAGGACAAGGCAAAAACAGGAGGTGGCTTAAGGAGTCAGCACCAGAGGCTGTCCGATTGAGCCCTGTAAGCAACAGATGTTGGACCATCCTATAAAGGATTCTGAGGCTGATTTCAATTTTAACTTTGCTGCTGATTTAAGGATTGCTCAACCTTCGACCCACGTCTAGTTTGCTTGGATAAGCCCTGGAAATCTTTTACAGCTTGTACTGGTGGGAGATGATGTGACTTTATCAACTGCAACGGGATATGAGGCATGTGTGCCACAAAAAGCAGGTCTAGGATTTTTTTATAAGAAAGCCGCTTTAAGAAGGGAACTTTGGGCAACCCCACTGAGAGCAAAAGTATTACACAAAAGGTAAGGGGGTCAGTGGGTCAACTGATACAATAAACTAACTCACAGTCAAATGTGCTAAGTCCAAATACTACCTGTTTCTACATTTTCCAGGCTTTTTGTCTCATTTCTTAACAGATCCATTCCTATGTACCTCTGTGCTTTCAACAGAGTTTTCATTGTAATGGAGGGACATGCAGTATGCCTTAAACATGCCTGGGCAGGGAAGACTATGTAAAAGCAAGAGTAGCAGACAGCTTAATAAATCATCAGCAGGACCCTCTAGACCTTCCCCAAAAAACATAACATGATTTCTATGCATGTATGTGCGTTGAACAGCGCAAGTAATTTGGTTAATGTCAGTGGATAAATGTCACTTTCCCACAGCGCAGACAAAATCACTTGTACAGGCCCCTTCTGCAAAAGCATTACCGCTGTAGAAAGCAGTGAAAAGGTGAGGCAGTGTGCAGTCCCCCCACCCCCGACCCTGATCGGCCACGATCGGCCAAGGACCTCTCTATAAGAGCTGAGGGTGGAATTTTTCTGGACCTCAGTAACTTAGGGAGACATGGCTAAAGGGATCCTCAATCAACGGCCCAGCTTTTGCTCTGTGGCCTGTCCGAATATGTCTGTTCTCCAAATTACCTGCCGCTGCCCAGGTGTCAGATGGTGAGATGGAATGACCTCCCAGGAAGCATACTGGCAGATGATTTGCATAGGCACACCCCCTCTCCCTCTCTCTTAGCCCTGCTTACTCCACAGTAGCAAGTATCTGGGGAAAATATAGTGGTCGAGGTGGGGTAGCAGTAACTAGCAACTCTGAGAAAGTAAATCTGGGACACTTGGCGACCTGTGGGGAACAACTGCAGAGCTCAGTGCCCAGAAGTTTGTGGCACAGGGAGGAGGTCTGTTGGATTTCAGTAACTTGGAGACATGCAACCTGGTCGGGAGTGCTTCAGGTCTCCTTCCTTGCATGTTCCAAGCAACTCAACAAAGCATCAACAGGCTGAGATACCAACCACAGAGCCCCTTTCCACTTGATTAAAAGGCTAAAATCTTTTCCATGCAAATACATAGCCCCCAAATACCATATTTTCTTTGTTTTCTCTCTCTCTCCTCCCTGTCTCCTTCCCTCGCTCCCTCCCACCCTCCCGCACTCTCTCTTCCCCCCAGCCCCTCTCCCTCTCCCTACCATTAATTTTAGGTTTTCATGCACTGCAGCACATTGTGGCAATGGTATTTCACAATGGGACTGTTTGAAAGTTACAGAAATCAAAAAAGAAATCAACCAACTAAAAGCAGCCAAACCCGGAGTACTCTGCTCAGCCCCATTTAAAGATTAAGGCCCAGAAGCAAGTAAAGCTGTAGTTCAGAGCGATATTTGCAAATAGCACCTTAAAGCAGTTTACGCTGGAGTGCACAACAAGGGGGAAAGTGATAATACTGAGTTTGGTAGAATGGGATAAAAAAAAACAAAAGAAGCGTGCCACTTGTAAAAGTACAAGTCAAGAAATTGAAGGGGACGGGGCTGTTCATTCAGTCAAGAGGACTCACAAGTAAAAGGCTCCTGAGGCATTAGTGTTGAATTTGGCGCAAAATGCATTGTGTTGTCGTGTAATATGAATGAACATACAATTTCAATCTTCAATAAAGAAAGATCTATTAAAAAATCAACACTTGCAAATTAAGAAAGTTTCTGTCCAGTCATGTTCCAAAAATAGTGAATGCTTTACGAATGTGCGTGTCATCCTTTAGAGCAGGGGCCGATTTAAATTTCCCATTATCATTCCAATATTAGTACATGTGTTGCAGAAGCAAGCGCAAAGGGAGAGTCAATCAAACCATTGATTAGGACCTCTGGTCAAAGGTTTGCCATACCAAATGTCCTTATTTCAGAGGGCAGAAAGTCCAAACACCATTTAGATATCGGGTGGTATGAAATGAAGAGGCAAACAACAACGAATAAGCATTCTTTGCTGCTGTATTGATCTGGCCCTAAAGGGTTTTAGTTTAATGCCAATTATATTTAAAGATATAAAGATTAATGGTCCAGGGTGCTTGCAAAATGAAAACCCCCTCCCCATCACAATGGCTGGGTCATACAAGCCTGAGAGCATCACAATAGACCCAATAGACATGAGAAAAACTCGGTACCTCTGAGTGTATGTGGGCCCATGGCTGTATCAAGGACAAGGCAAAAACAGGAGGTGGCTTAAGGAGTCAGCACCAGAGGCTGTCCGATTGAGCCCTGTAAGCAACAGATGTTGGACCATCCTATAAAGGATTCTGAGGCTGATTTCAATTTTAACTTTGCTGCTGATTTAAGGATTGCTCAACCTTCGACCCACGTCTAGTTTGCTTGGATAAGCCCTGGAAATCTTTTACAGCTTGTACTGGTGGGAGATGATGTGACTTTATCAACTGCAACGGGATATGAGGCATGTGTGCCACAAAAAGCAGGTCTAGGATTTTTTTATAAGAAAGCCGCTTTAAGAAGGGAACTTTGGGCAACCCCACTGAGAGCAAAAGTATTACACAAAAGGTAAGGGGGTCAGTGGGTCAACTGATACAATAAACTAACTCACAGTCAAATGTGCTAAGTCCAAATACTACCTGTTTCTACATTTTCCAGGCTTTTTGTCTCATTTCTTAACAGATCCATTCCTATGTACCTCTGTGCTTTCAACAGAGTTTTCATTGTAAGGGAGGGACATACAGTATACCTTAAACATTCCTGGGCAGGGAAGACTCTATGTAAAAGCAAGAGTAGCAGACAGCTTAAAAGAATCATCAGCAGGACCCTCTAGACCTTCCCCAAAAAACATAACATTATTTCTCTGCATGCATGTGCGTTGAACAGCGCAAGTAGTTTGGTTAATGTCAGTGGATAAATGTCACTTTCCCACAGCGCAGAACAAAATCACTTGTACAGGCCCCTTCTGCAAAAGCATTACCACTGTAGAAAGCAGTGAAGGTGAGGCAGTGTGCAGTCACCTCCGACACTTCCCTCCTCTGATCGGCCACGATCGGCCAAGGACCTCTCTATGAGAGCTGAGGGTGGAATTTTCTGGACCTCTGTAACTTAGGGAGACATGGCAAAAGGGATCCTCAATCAACAGCTCAGCCTTTGCTTTGTGGCCTGTCCGTATATATCTGTTCTCCAAATTACCTGCCGCTGCCCAGGTGTCAGCTGGTGAGATGGAATGACCTCCCAGGTAGGATCCTGGCAGATGATTTGCATAGGCAAACCCCCTCGCTCTCTTTCTTACCCCTGCTTACTCCACAGTAGCAAGTATCTGGGCAAAATATAGTGGTCGAGGTAGGGTAGCAGTAACTAGCAACTCTGAGAAAGTAAATCTGGGGAGCTTGGCGACTTGTGGGGAACAACTGCAGAGCTCATCTCCCAGAACTTTGTGGCACGGGGAGAAGGTCTGTGGGATTTCAGTAACTTGGAGACATGCGACCTGGTCGGGAGTGCTTCAGGTCTCCTTCCTTGCATGTTCCAAGCAACTCAACAAAGCATCAACAGGCTGCCATGCCAGCCACAGAGCCCCTTTCCACATGATTAAAAGCCTAAAATCTTTTCCATGCAAACACATAGCCACCGAAAACCATATTTTCTTTGTTTTCTCTCTCTCTGTCTCTCTCTCCTCCCTCCCTCCCCCATAACCCCCCCCTCCCTACCATTCATTTTAAGTTTTCCTGCACTGCAGCACATTGTGACAATGGTATTTCACAATGGGACTGTTTGAAAGTTACAGAAATAAAAAAAGAATTAACCAACTAAAAGCAGCCAAATCCGGAGTACACTGCTAAGCCACAATTAAAGATTAAGGCCTAGAAGCAAGTAAAGCTGTAGTTCAGAGCGATGTTTGCAAATAGCTCCTTAAAGCAGTTGACGCTGGAGTGCACAACAAGAGGAAAAGTGATAATACTGAGTTTGGTAGAATGGGATAAAAAACAAAAGCAGCGTGCCACTTCTAAAAGTACAAGTCAAGAAATTGAAGGAGATGGGGCTGTTCATTCAGTCAATAGGACTCACAAGTAAAAGTCTCCCGAGGCATTAGTGTTGAATTTGGCCCAAAATGTATTGTGTTGTCGTGTATTATGTATGAAAATACAATTTCAATCTTCATTAAAAAAAGATGTATTAAAAAATAAATACTTGCAGATTAAGAAAGTTTCTGTCCTGTCGTGTGCCAAAAATAGTGAATGCTTTACGAATGTGCGTGTCATCCTTTGAAGCAGGGGCCAATTCTATTTTCCCATTTTCATTCCAATATTAGTACATGTTTTGCTGAGGTACATAGGAATGGATCTGTTAAGAAATGAAACCAAAAGCCTGGAAAAATGTTGAAACAGGTAGGATTTGGACTTACAATAAACGGACTCACAGTCAGATGTGCTATCCCTTGACCCACTGACCCGCTTACCTTTTGTGTAATCCTTTTGCTCTCAGCAGTGTTGTCCAAAGTTCCCTACTTAAAGAGACTTTCTTATAAAAAAAGATCCTAGACATGTTTTTTATGGCCCACATGCCTCATATCCCGTTGCTCTTGATAAACTCACATCATCTCCCACCAATACAAGCTGTAAAAGATGTCAAGGGCATAGCCAAGGAAATTAGACGTGGGCCGAAGGTTGAGCAATCCTTAAATCAGCAGCAAAAATAACATTGAAATCAGCTTCAGAATCTCTTAAAGGATGGGCCAACACTGGTTGCTTGCAGGGCGCAATCGGGCTGACGCCTTAAGGCAAGCGCAAAGGGAGAGCCAACCAAACCATTGATTAGGACCTCTGGACTTTCTGCTCTTTAACATAAGGACATTTGATATGGCAAACGTTTGACCAAACACCATTTAGATGTCGGATGGTATGGAATTAAGCGGCAAACAGCAATACATCAGCATTCTTTGCTGCTTTATTGATCTGGTCCTAAAGGGTTTGGTTTAATGCCAATTATATTTAAAGATAAAAAGATTCATGCTCAACGGTGCTTGCAAATCGACACCCCTCTCCCCATCACGATGGCTGGGTGATGCAAGAGTGAGAGCATCACAGCAGACCCAGAGACATGAGAAACACTCTGTACCTCTGAGTGCATGTGGGCCCATGGCTGGATCAAGGACAAGGCAAGAATAGGAGATGGCTTAAGGTGTCAGGACCCAGGCTGCCCCATTGCGCACTGCCAGCAACAGATGTTGGACCATCCTTTAAGAGATTCTGAGGCTTATTTCAATGTTAACTTTGCTGCTGATTAAAGGATTGCTCAACCTTCGACCCGCGTCTAGTTTGCTTGGCTAAGCCCTGAAAATCTTTTACAGCTTGTATTGGTGGGAGATGATGTGAGTTTATCAAGAGCAACGGGATATGAGGCATGTGTGCCACAAAATGCAGGTCTATGATCTTTTATTTGAAAGCCACTTTGGAAAACCCTACTGAGAACAAAAGGATTACACAAAAGGAAAGGGGGTCAGGGGGGCAAGGGATAGCACATCTGAATGTGAGTCAGTTAATTGTAAGTCCAAATCCTACGCGTTTCGACATTTTTCCAGGCTTTTTGTTTCAGTTCTTAACAGATCCATTCCTATGTACCTCTGTGCTTTCAACAGAGTTTTCATTGTAATGGAGGGACATGCAGTATGCCTTAAACATGCCTGGGCAGGGAAGACTATGTAAAAGCAAGAGTAGCAGACAGCTTAATAAATCATCAGCAGGACCCTCTAGACCTTCCCCAAAAAACATAACATGATTTCTATGCATGTATGTGCGTTGAACAGCGCAAGTAATTTGGTTAATGTCAGTGGATAAATGTCACTTTCCCACAGCGCAGACAAAATCACTTGTACAGGCCCCTTCTGCAAAAGCATTACCGCTGTAGAAAGCAGTGAAAAGGTGAGGCAGTGTGCAGTCCCCCCACCCCCGACCCTGATCGGCCACGATCGGCCAAGGACCTCTCTATAAGAGCTGAGGGTGGAATTTTTCTGGACCTCAGTAACTTAGGGAGACATGGCTAAAGGGATCCTCAATCAACGGCCCAGCTTTTGCTCTGTGGCCTGTCCGAATATGTCTGTTCTCCAAATTACCTGCCGCTGCCCAGGTGTCAGATGGTGAGATGGAATGACCTCCCAGGAAGCATACTGGCAGATGATTTGCATAGGCACACCCCCTCTCCCTCTCTCTTAGCCCTGCTTACTCCACAGTAGCAAGTATCTGGGGAAAATATAGTGGTCGAGGTGGGGTAGCAGTAACTAGCAACTCTGAGAAAGTAAATCTGGGACACTTGGCGACCTGTGGGGAACAACTGCAGAGCTCAGTGCCCAGAAGTTTGTGGCACAGGGAGGAGGTCTGTTGGATTTCAGTAACTTGGAGACATGCAACCTGGTCGGGAGTGCTTCAGGTCTCCTTCCTTGCATGTTCCAAGCAACTCAACAAAGCATCAACAGGCTGAGATACCAACCACAGAGCCCCTTTCCACTTGATTAAAAGGCTAAAATCTTTTCCATGCAAATACATAGCCCCCAAATACCATATTTTCTTTGTTTTCTCTCTCTCTCCTCCCTGTCTCCTTCCCTCGCTCCCTCCCACCCTCCCGCACTCTCTCTTCCCCCCAGCCCCTCTCCCTCTCCCTACCATTAATTTTAAGTTTTCATGCACTGCAGCACATTGTGGCAATGGTATTTCACAATGGGACTGTTTGAAAGTTACAGAAATCAAAAAAGAAATCAACCAACTAAAAGCAGCCAAACCCGGAGTACTCTGCTCAGCCCCATTTAAAGATTAAGGCCCAGAAGCAAGTAAAGCTGTAGTTCAGAGCGATATTTGCAAATAGCACCTTAAAGCAGTTTACGCTGGAGTGCACAACAAGGGGGAAAGTGATAATACTGAGTTTGGTAGAATGGGATAAAAAAAAACAAAAGAAGCGTGCCACTTGTAAAAGTACAAGTCAAGAAATTGAAGGGGACGGGGCTGTTCATTCAGTCAAGAGGACTCACAAGTAAAAGGCTCCTGAGGCATTAGTGTTGAATTTGGCGCAAAATGCATTGTGTTGTCGTGTAATATGAATGAACATACAATTTCAATCTTCAATAAAGAAAGATCTATTAAAAAATCAACACTTGCAAATTAAGAAAGTTTCTGTCCAGTCATGTTCCAAAAATAGTGAATGCTTTACGAATGTGCGTGTCATCCTTTAGAGCAGGGGCCGATTTAAATTTCCCATTATCATTCCAATATTAGTACATGTGTTGCAGAAGCAAGCGCAAAGGGAGAGTCAATCAAACCATTGATTAGGACCTCTGGTCAAAGGTTTGCCATACCAAATGTCCTTATTTCAGAGGGCAGAAAGTCCAAACACCATTTAGATATCGGGTGGTATGAAATGAAGAGGCAAACAACAACGAATAAGCATTCTTTGCTGCTGTATTGATCTGGCCCTAAAGGGTTTTAGTTTAATGCCAATTATATTTAAAGATATAAAGATTAATGGTCCAGGGTGCTTGCAAAATGAAAACCCCCTCCCCATCACAATGGCTGGGTCATACAAGCCTGAGAGCATCACAATAGACCCAATAGACATGAGAAAAACTCGGTACCTCTGAGTGTATGTGGGCCCATGGCTGTATCAAGGACAAGGCAAAAACAGGAGGTGGCTTAAGGAGTCAGCACCAGAGGCTGTCCGATTGAGCCCTGTAAGCAACAGATGTTGGACCATCCTATAAAGGATTCTGAGGCTGATTTCAATTTTAACTTTGCTGCTGATTTAAGGATTGCTCAACCTTCGACCCACGTCTAGTTTGCTTGGATAAGCCCTGGAAATCTTTTACAGCTTGTACTGGTGGGAGATGATGTGACTTTATCAACTGCAACGGGATATGAGGCATGTGTGCCACAAAAAGCAGGTCTAGGATTTTTTTATAAGAAAGCCGCTTTAAGAAGGGAACTTTGGGCAACCCCACTGAGAGCAAAAGTATTACACAAAAGGTAAGGGGGTCAGTGGGTCAACTGATACAATAAACTAACTCACAGTCAAATGTGCTAAGTCCAAATACTACCTGTTTCTACATTTTCCAGGCTTTTTGTCTCATTTCTTAACAGATCCATTCCTATGTACCTCTGTGCTTTCAACAGAGTTTTCATTGTAATGGAGGGACATGCAGTATGCCTTAAACATGCCTGGGCAGGGAAGACTATGTAAAAGCAAGAGTAGCAGACAGCTTAATAAATCATCAGCAGGACCCTCTAGACCTTCCCCAAAAAACATAACATGATTTCTATGCATGTATGTGCGTTGAACAGCGCAAGTAATTTGGTTAATGTCAGTGGATAAATGTCACTTTCCCACAGCGCAGACAAAATCACTTGTACAGGCCCCTTCTGCAAAAGCATTACCGCTGTAGAAAGCAGTGAAAAGGTGAGGCAGTGTGCAGTCCCCCCACCCCCGACCCTGATCGGCCACGATCGGCCAAGGACCTCTCTATAAGAGCTGAGGGTGGAATTTTTCTGGACCTCAGTAACTTAGGGAGACATGGCTAAAGGGATCCTCAATCAACGGCCCAGCTTTTGCTCTGTGGCCTGTCCGAATATGTCTGTTCTCCAAATTACCTGCCGCTGCCCAGGTGTCAGATGGTGAGATGGAATGACCTCCCAGGAAGCATACTGGCAGATGATTTGCATAGGCACACCCCCTCTCCCTCTCTCTTAGCCCTGCTTACTCCACAGTAGCAAGTATCTGGGGAAAATATAGTGGTCGAGGTGGGGTAGCAGTAACTAGCAACTCTGAGAAAGTAAATCTGGGACACTTGGCGACCTGTGGGGAACAACTGCAGAGCTCAGTGCCCAGAAGTTTGTGGCACAGGGAGGAGGTCTGTTGGATTTCAGTAACTTGGAGACATGCAACCTGGTCGGGAGTGCTTCAGGTCTCCTTCCTTGCATGTTCCAAGCAACTCAACAAAGCATCAACAGGCTGAGATACCAACCACAGAGCCCCTTTCCACTTGATTAAAAGGCTAAAATCTTTTCCATGCAAATACATAGCCCCCAAATACCATATTTTCTTTGTTTTCTCTCTCTCTCCTCCCTGTCTCCTTCCCTCGCTCCCTCCCACCCTCCCGCACTCTCTCTTCCCCCCAGCCCCTCTCCCTCTCCCTACCATTAATTTTAGGTTTTCATGCACTGCAGCACATTGTGGCAATGGTATTTCACAATGGGACTGTTTGAAAGTTACAGAAATCAAAAAAGAAATCAACCAACTAAAAGCAGCCAAACCCGGAGTACTCTGCTCAGCCCCATTTAAAGATTAAGGCCCAGAAGCAAGTAAAGCTGTAGTTCAGAGCGATATTTGCAAATAGCACCTTAAAGCAGTTTACGCTGGAGTGCACAACAAGGGGGAAAGTGATAATACTGAGTTTGGTAGAATGGGATAAAAAAAAACAAAAGAAGCGTGCCACTTGTAAAAGTACAAGTCAAGAAATTGAAGGGGACGGGGCTGTTCATTCAGTCAAGAGGACTCACAAGTAAAAGGCTCCTGAGGCATTAGTGTTGAATTTGGCGCAAAATGCATTGTGTTGTCGTGTAATATGAATGAACATACAATTTCAATCTTCAATAAAGAAAGATCTATTAAAAAATCAACACTTGCAAATTAAGAAAGTTTCTGTCCAGTCATGTTCCAAAAATAGTGAATGCTTTACGAATGTGCGTGTCATCCTTTAGAGCAGGGGCCGATTTAAATTTCCCATTATCATTCCAATATTAGTACATGTGTTGCAGAAGCAAGCGCAAAGGGAGAGTCAATCAAACCATTGATTAGGACCTCTGGTCAAAGGTTTGCCATACCAAATGTCCTTATTTCAGAGGGCAGAAAGTCCAAACACCATTTAGATATCGGGTGGTATGAAATGAAGAGGCAAACAACAACGAATAAGCATTCTTTGCTGCTGTATTGATCTGGCCCTAAAGGGTTTTAGTTTAATGCCAATTATATTTAAAGATATAAAGATTAATGGTCCAGGGTGCTTGCAAAATGAAAACCCCCTCCCCATCACAATGGCTGGGTCATACAAGCCTGAGAGCATCACAATAGACCCAATAGACATGAGAAAAACTCGGTACCTCTGAGTGTATGTGGGCCCATGGCTGTATCAAGGACAAGGCAAAAACAGGAGGTGGCTTAAGGAGTCAGCACCAGAGGCTGTCCGATTGAGCCCTGTAAGCAACAGATGTTGGACCATCCTATAAAGGATTCTGAGGCTGATTTCAATTTTAACTTTGCTGCTGATTTAAGGATTGCTCAACCTTCGACCCACGTCTAGTTTGCTTGGATAAGCCCTGGAAATCTTTTACAGCTTGTACTGGTGGGAGATGATGTGACTTTATCAACTGCAACGGGATATGAGGCATGTGTGCCACAAAAAGCAGGTCTAGGATTTTTTTATAAGAAAGCCGCTTTAAGAAGGGAACTTTGGGCAACCCCACTGAGAGCAAAAGTATTACACAAAAGGTAAGGGGGTCAGTGGGTCAACTGATACAATAAACTAACTCACAGTCAAATGTGCTAAGTCCAAATACTACCTGTTTCTACATTTTCCAGGCTTTTTGTCTCATTTCTTAACAGATCCATTCCTATGTACCTCTGTGCTTTCAACAGAGTTTTCATTGTAATGGAGGGACATGCAGTATGCCTTAAACATGCCTGGGCAGGGAAGACTATGTAAAAGCAAGAGTAGCAGACAGCTTAATAAATCATCAGCAGGACCCTCTAGACCTTCCCCAAAAAACATAACATGATTTCTATGCATGTATGTGCGTTGAACAGCGCAAGTAATTTGGTTAATGTCAGTGGATAAATGTCACTTTCCCACAGCGCAGACAAAATCACTTGTACAGGCCCCTTCTGCAAAAGCATTACCGCTGTAGAAAGCAGTGAAAAGGTGAGGCAGTGTGCAGTCCCCCCACCCCCGACCCTGATCGGCCACGATCGGCCAAGGACCTCTCTATAAGAGCTGAGGGTGGAATTTTTCTGGACCTCAGTAACTTAGGGAGACATGGCTAAAGGGATCCTCAATCAACGGCCCAGCTTTTGCTCTGTGGCCTGTCCGAATATGTCTGTTCTCCAAATTACCTGCCGCTGCCCAGGTGTCAGATGGTGAGATGGAATGACCTCCCAGGAAGCATACTGGCAGATGATTTGCATAGGCACACCCCCTCTCCCTCTCTCTTAGCCCTGCTTACTCCACAGTAGCAAGTATCTGGGGAAAATATAGTGGTCGAGGTGGGGTAGCAGTAACTAGCAACTCTGAGAAAGTAAATCTGGGACACTTGGCGACCTGTGGGGAACAACTGCAGAGCTCAGTGCCCAGAAGTTTGTGGCACAGGGAGGAGGTCTGTTGGATTTCAGTAACTTGGAGACATGCAACCTGGTCGGGAGTGCTTCAGGTCTCCTTCCTTGCATGTTCCAAGCAACTCAACAAAGCATCAACAGGCTGAGATACCAACCACAGAGCCCCTTTCCACTTGATTAAAAGGCTAAAATCTTTTCCATGCAAATACATAGCCCCCAAATACCATATTTTCTTTGTTTTCTCTCTCTCTCCTCCCTGTCTCCTTCCCTCGCTCCCTCCCACCCTCCCGCACTCTCTCTTCCCCCCAGCCCCTCTCCCTCTCCCTACCATTAATTTTAGGTTTTCATGCACTGCAGCACATTGTGGCAATGGTATTTCACAATGGGACTGTTTGAAAGTTACAGAAATCAAAAAAGAAATCAACCAACTAAAAGCAGCCAAACCCGGAGTACTCTGCTCAGCCCCATTTAAAGATTAAGGCCCAGAAGCAAGTAAAGCTGTAGTTCAGAGCGATATTTGCAAATAGCACCTTAAAGCAGTTTACGCTGGAGTGCACAACAAGGGGGAAAGTGATAATACTGAGTTTGGTAGAATGGGATAAAAAAAAACAAAAGAAGCGTGCCACTTGTAAAAGTACAAGTCAAGAAATTGAAGGGGACGGGGCTGTTCATTCAGTCAAGAGGACTCACAAGTAAAAGGCTCCTGAGGCATTAGTGTTGAATTTGGCGCAAAATGCATTGTGTTGTCGTGTAATATGAATGAACATACAATTTCAATCTTCAATAAAGAAAGATCTATTAAAAAATCAACACTTGCAAATTAAGAAAGTTTCTGTCCAGTCATGTTCCAAAAATAGTGAATGCTTTACGAATGTGCGTGTCATCCTTTAGAGCAGGGGCCGATTTAAATTTCCCATTATCATTCCAATATTAGTACATGTGTTGCAGAAGCAAGCGCAAAGGGAGAGTCAATCAAACCATTGATTAGGACCTCTGGTCAAAGGTTTGCCATACCAAATGTCCTTATTTCAGAGGGCAGAAAGTCCAAACACCATTTAGATATCGGGTGGTATGAAATGAAGAGGCAAACAACAACGAATAAGCATTCTTTGCTGCTGTATTGATCTGGCCCTAAAGGGTTTTAGTTTAATGCCAATTATATTTAAAGATATAAAGATTAATGGTCCAGGGTGCTTGCAAAATGAAAACCCCCTCCCCATCACAATGGCTGGGTCATACAAGCCTGAGAGCATCACAATAGACCCAATAGACATGAGAAAAACTCGGTACCTCTGAGTGTATGTGGGCCCATGGCTGTATCAAGGACAAGGCAAAAACAGGAGGTGGCTTAAGGAGTCAGCACCAGAGGCTGTCCGATTGAGCCCTGTAAGCAACAGATGTTGGACCATCCTATAAAGGATTCTGAGGCTGATTTCAATTTTAACTTTGCTGCTGATTTAAGGATTGCTCAACCTTCGACCCACGTCTAGTTTGCTTGGATAAGCCCTGGAAATCTTTTACAGCTTGTACTGGTGGGAGATGATGTGACTTTATCAACTGCAACGGGATATGAGGCATGTGTGCCACAAAAAGCAGGTCTAGGATTTTTTTATAAGAAAGCCGCTTTAAGAAGGGAACTTTGGGCAACCCCACTGAGAGCAAAAGTATTACACAAAAGGTAAGGGGGTCAGTGGGTCAACTGATACAATAAACTAACTCACAGTCAAATGTGCTAAGTCCAAATACTACCTGTTTCTACATTTTCCAGGCTTTTTGTCTCATTTCTTAACAGATCCATTCCTATGTACCTCTGTGCTTTCAACAGAGTTTTCATTGTAATGGAGGGACATGCAGTATGCCTTAAACATGCCTGGGCAGGGAAGACTATGTAAAAGCAAGAGTAGCAGACAGCTTAATAAATCATCAGCAGGACCCTCTAGACCTTCCCCAAAAAACATAACATGATTTCTATGCATGTATGTGCGTTGAACAGCGCAAGTAATTTGGTTAATGTCAGTGGATAAATGTCACTTTCCCACAGCGCAGACAAAATCACTTGTACAGGCCCCTTCTGCAAAAGCATTACCGCTGTAGAAAGCAGTGAAAAGGTGAGGCAGTGTGCAGTCCCCCCACCCCCGACCCTGATCGGCCACGATCGGCCACGATCGGCCAAGGACCTCTCTATAAGAGCTGAGGGTGGAATTTTTCTGGACCTCAGTAACTTAGGGAGACATGGCTAAAGGGATCCTCAATCAACGGCCCAGCTTTTGCTCTGTGGCCTGTCCGAATATGTCTGTTCTCCAAATTACCTGCCGCTGCCCAGGTGTCAGATGGTGAGATGGAATGACCTCCCAGGAAGCATACTGGCAGATGATTTGCATAGGCACACCCCCTCTCCCTCTCTCTTAGCCCTGCTTACTCCACAGTAGCAAGTATCTGGGGAAAATATAGTGGTCGAGGTGGGGTAGCAGTAACTAGCAACTCTGAGAAAGTAAATCTGGGACACTTGGCGACCTGTGGGGAACAACTGCAGAGCTCAGTGCCCAGAAGTTTGTGGCACAGGGAGGAGGTCTGTTGGATTTCAGTAACTTGGAGACATGCAACCTGGTCGGGAGTGCTTCAGGTCTCCTTCCTTGCATGTTCCAAGCAACTCAACAAAGCATCAACAGGCTGAGATACCAACCACAGAGCCCCTTTCCACTTGATTAAAAGGCTAAAATCTTTTCCATGCAAATACATAGCCCCCAAATACCATATTTTCTTTGTTTTCTCTCTCTCTCCTCCCTGTCTCCTTCCCTCGCTCCCTCCCACCCTCCCGCACTCTCTCTTCCCCCCAGCCCCTCTCCCTCTCCCTACCATTAATTTTAGGTTTTCATGCACTGCAGCACATTGTGGCAATGGTATTTCACAATGGGACTGTTTGAAAGTTACAGAAATCAAAAAAGAAATCAACCAACTAAAAGCAGCCAAACCCGGAGTACTCTGCTCAGCCCCATTTAAAGATTAAGGCCCAGAAGCAAGTAAAGCTGTAGTTCAGAGCGATATTTGCAAATAGCACCTTAAAGCAGTTTACGCTGGAGTGCACAACAAGGGGGAAAGTGATAATACTGAGTTTGGTAGAATGGGATAAAAAAAAACAAAAGAAGCGTGCCACTTGTAAAAGTACAAGTCAAGAAATTGAAGGGGACGGGGCTGTTCATTCAGTCAAGAGGACTCACAAGTAAAAGGCTCCTGAGGCATTAGTGTTGAATTTGGCGCAAAATGCATTGTGTTGTCGTGTAATATGAATGAACATACAATTTCAATCTTCAATAAAGAAAGATCTATTAAAAAATCAACACTTGCAAATTAAGAAAGTTTCTGTCCAGTCATGTTCCAAAAATAGTGAATGCTTTACGAATGTGCGTGTCATCCTTTAGAGCAGGGGCCGATTTAAATTTCCCATTATCATTCCAATATTAGTACATGTGTTGCAGAAGCAAGCGCAAAGGGAGAGTCAATCAAACCATTGATTAGGACCTCTGGTCAAAGGTTTGCCATACCAAATGTCCTTATTTCAGAGGGCAGAAAGTCCAAACACCATTTAGATATCGGGTGGTATGAAATGAAGAGGCAAACAACAACGAATAAGCATTCTTTGCTGCTGTATTGATCTGGCCCTAAAGGGTTTTAGTTTAATGCCAATTATATTTAAAGATATAAAGATTAATGGTCCAGGGTGCTTGCAAAATGAAAACCCCCTCCCCATCACAATGGCTGGGTCATACAAGCCTGAGAGCATCACAATAGACCCAATAGACATGAGAAAAACTCGGTACCTCTGAGTGTATGTGGGCCCATGGCTGTATCAAGGACAAGGCAAAAACAGGAGGTGGCTTAAGGAGTCAGCACCAGAGGCTGTCCGATTGAGCCCTGTAAGCAACAGATGTTGGACCATCCTATAAAGGATTCTGAGGCTGATTTCAATTTTAACTTTGCTGCTGATTTAAGGATTGCTCAACCTTCGACCCACGTCTAGTTTGCTTGGATAAGCCCTGGAAATCTTTTACAGCTTGTACTGGTGGGAGATGATGTGACTTTATCAACTGCAACGGGATATGAGGCATGTGTGCCACAAAAAGCAGGTCTAGGATTTTTTTATAAGAAAGCCGCTTTAAGAAGGGAACTTTGGGCAACCCCACTGAGAGCAAAAGTATTACACAAAAGGTAAGGGGGTCAGTGGGTCAACTGATACAATAAACTAACTCACAGTCAAATGTGCTAAGTCCAAATACTACCTGTTTCTACATTTTCCAGGCTTTTTGTCTCATTTCTTAACAGATCCATTCCTATGTACCTCTGTGCTTTCAACAGAGTTTTCATTGTAAGGGAGGGACATACAGTATACCTTAAACATTCCTGGGCAGGGAAGACTCTATGTAAAAGCAAGAGTAGCAGACAGCTTAAAAGAATCATCAGCAGGACCCTCTAGACCTTCCCCAAAAAACATAACATTATTTCTCTGCATGCATGTGCGTTGAACAGCGCAAGTAGTTTGGTTAATGTCAGTGGATAAATGTCACTTTCCCACAGCGCAGAACAAAATCACTTGTACAGGCCCCTTCTGCAAAAGCATTACCACTGTAGAAAGCAGTGAAGGTGAGGCAGTGTGCAGTCACCTCCGACACTTCCCTCCTCTGATCGGCCACGATCGGCCAAGGACCTCTCTATGAGAGCTGAGGGTGGAATTTTCTGGACCTCTGTAACTTAGGGAGACATGGCAAAAGGGATCCTCAATCAACAGCTCAGCCTTTGCTTTGTGGCCTGTCCGTATATATCTGTTCTCCAAATTACCTGCCGCTGCCCAGGTGTCAGCTGGTGAGATGGAATGACCTCCCAGGTAGGATCCTGGCAGATGATTTGCATAGGCAAACCCCCTCGCTCTCTTTCTTACCCCTGCTTACTCCACAGTAGCAAGTATCTGGGCAAAATATAGTGGTCGAGGTAGGGTAGCAGTAACTAGCAACTCTGAGAAAGTAAATCTGGGGAGCTTGGCGACTTGTGGGGAACAACTGCAGAGCTCATCTCCCAGAACTTTGTGGCACGGGGAGAAGGTCTGTGGGATTTCAGTAACTTGGAGACATGCGACCTGGTCGGGAGTGCTTCAGGTCTCCTTCCTTGCATGTTCCAAGCAACTCAACAAAGCATCAACAGGCTGCCATGCCAGCCACAGAGCCCCTTTCCACATGATTAAAAGCCTAAAATCTTTTCCATGCAAACACATAGCCACCGAAAACCATATTTTCTTTGTTTTCTCTCTCTCTGTCTCTCTCTCCTCCCTCCCTCCCCCATAACCCCCCCCTCCCTACCATTCATTTTAAGTTTTCCTGCACTGCAGCACATTGTGACAATGGTATTTCACAATGGGACTGTTTGAAAGTTACAGAAATAAAAAAAGAATTAACCAACTAAAAGCAGCCAAATCCGGAGTACACTGCTAAGCCACAATTAAAGATTAAGGCCTAGAAGCAAGTAAAGCTGTAGTTCAGAGCGATGTTTGCAAATAGCTCCTTAAAGCAGTTGACGCTGGAGTGCACAACAAGAGGAAAAGTGATAATACTGAGTTTGGTAGAATGGGATAAAAAACAAAAGCAGCGTGCCACTTCTAAAAGTACAAGTCAAGAAATTGAAGGAGATGGGGCTGTTCATTCAGTCAATAGGACTCACAAGTAAAAGTCTCCCGAGGCATTAGTGTTGAATTTGGCCCAAAATGTATTGTGTTGTCGTGTATTATGTATGAAAATACAATTTCAATCTTCATTAAAAAAAGATGTATTAAAAAATAAATACTTGCAGATTAAGAAAGTTTCTGTCCTGTCGTGTGCCAAAAATAGTGAATGCTTTACGAATGTGCGTGTCATCCTTTGAAGCAGGGGCCAATTCTATTTTCCCATTTTCATTCCAATATTAGTACATGTTTTGCTGAGGTACATAGGAATGGATCTGTTAAGAAATGAAACCAAAAGCCTGGAAAAATGTTGAAACAGGTAGGATTTGGACTTACAATAAACGGACTCACAGTCAGATGTGCTATCCCTTGACCCACTGACCCGCTTACCTTTTGTGTAATCCTTTTGCTCTCAGCAGTGTTGTCCAAAGTTCCCTACTTAAAGAGACTTTCTTATAAAAAAAGATCCTAGACATGTTTTTTATGGCCCACATGCCTCATATCCCGTTGCTCTTGATAAACTCACATCATCTCCCACCAATACAAGCTGTAAAAGATGTCAAGGGCATAGCCAAGGAAATTAGACGTGGGCCGAAGGTTGAGCAATCCTTAAATCAGCAGCAAAAATAACATTGAAATCAGCTTCAGAATCTCTTAAAGGATGGGCCAACACTGGTTGCTTGCAGGGCGCAATCGGGCTGACGCCTTAAGGCAAGCGCAAAGGGAGAGCCAACCAAACCATTGATTAGGACCTCTGGACTTTCTGCTCTTTAACATAAGGACATTTGATATGGCAAACGTTTGACCAAACACCATTTAGATGTCGGATGGTATGGAATTAAGCGGCAAACAGCAATACATCAGCATTCTTTGCTGCTTTATTGATCTGGTCCTAAAGGGTTTGGTTTAATGCCAATTATATTTAAAGATAAAAAGATTCATGCTCAACGGTGCTTGCAAATCGACACCCCTCTCCCCATCACGATGGCTGGGTGATGCAAGAGTGAGAGCATCACAGCAGACCCAGAGACATGAGAAACACTCTGTACCTCTGAGTGCATGTGGGCCCATGGCTGGATCAAGGACAAGGCAAGAATAGGAGATGGCTTAAGGTGTCAGGACCCAGGCTGCCCCATTGCGCACTGCCAGCAACAGATGTTGGACCATCCTTTAAGAGATTCTGAGGCTTATTTCAATGTTAACTTTGCTGCTGATTAAAGGATTGCTCAACCTTCGACCCGCGTCTAGTTTGCTTGGCTAAGCCCTGAAAATCTTTTACAGCTTGTATTGGTGGGAGATGATGTGAGTTTATCAAGAGCAACGGGATATGAGGCATGTGTGCCACAAAATGCAGGTCTATGATCTTTTATTTGAAAGCCACTTTGGAAAACCCTACTGAGAACAAAAGGATTACACAAAAGGAAAGGGGGTCAGGGGGGCAAGGGATAGCACATCTGAATGTGAGTCAGTTAATTGTAAGTCCAAATCCTACGCGTTTCGACATTTTTCCAGGCTTTTTGTTTCAGTTCTTAACAGATCCATTCCTATGTACCTCTGTGCTTTCAACAGAGTTTTCATTGTAATGGAGGGACATGCAGTATGCCTTAAACATGCCTGGGCAGGGAAGACTATGTAAAAGCAAGAGTAGCAGACAGCTTAATAAATCATCAGCAGGACCCTCTAGACCTTCCCCAAAAAACATAACATGATTTCTATGCATGTATGTGCGTTGAACAGCGCAAGTAATTTGGTTAATGTCAGTGGATAAATGTCACTTTCCCACAGCGCAGACAAAATCACTTGTACAGGCCCCTTCTGCAAAAGCATTACCGCTGTAGAAAGCAGTGAAAAGGTGAGGCAGTGTGCAGTCCCCCCACCCCCGACCCTGATCGGCCACGATCGGCCAAGGACCTCTCTATAAGAGCTGAGGGTGGAATTTTTCTGGACCTCAGTAACTTAGGGAGACATGGCTAAAGGGATCCTCAATCAACGGCCCAGCTTTTGCTCTGTGGCCTGTCCGAATATGTCTGTTCTCCAAATTACCTGCCGCTGCCCAGGTGTCAGATGGTGAGATGGAATGACCTCCCAGGAAGCATACTGGCAGATGATTTGCATAGGCACACCCCCTCTCCCTCTCTCTTAGCCCTGCTTACTCCACAGTAGCAAGTATCTGGGGAAAATATAGTGGTCGAGGTGGGGTAGCAGTAACTAGCAACTCTGAGAAAGTAAATCTGGGACACTTGGCGACCTGTGGGGAACAACTGCAGAGCTCAGTGCCCAGAAGTTTGTGGCACAGGGAGGAGGTCTGTTGGATTTCAGTAACTTGGAGACATGCAACCTGGTCGGGAGTGCTTCAGGTCTCCTTCCTTGCATGTTCCAAGCAACTCAACAAAGCATCAACAGGCTGAGATACCAACCACAGAGCCCCTTTCCACTTGATTAAAAGGCTAAAATCTTTTCCATGCAAATACATAGCCCCCAAATACCATATTTTCTTTGTTTTCTCTCTCTCTCCTCCCTGTCTCCTTCCCTCGCTCCCTCCCACCCTCCCGCACTCTCTCTTCCCCCCAGCCCCTCTCCCTCTCCCTACCATTAATTTTAAGTTTTCATGCACTGCAGCACATTGTGGCAATGGTATTTCACAATGGGACTGTTTGAAAGTTACAGAAATCAAAAAAGAAATCAACCAACTAAAAGCAGCCAAACCCGGAGTACTCTGCTCAGCCCCATTTAAAGATTAAGGCCCAGAAGCAAGTAAAGCTGTAGTTCAGAGCGATATTTGCAAATAGCACCTTAAAGCAGTTTACGCTGGAGTGCACAACAAGGGGGAAAGTGATAATACTGAGTTTGGTAGAATGGGATAAAAAAAAACAAAAGAAGCGTGCCACTTGTAAAAGTACAAGTCAAGAAATTGAAGGGGACGGGGCTGTTCATTCAGTCAAGAGGACTCACAAGTAAAAGGCTCCTGAGGCATTAGTGTTGAATTTGGCGCAAAATGCATTGTGTTGTCGTGTAATATGAATGAACATACAATTTCAATCTTCAATAAAGAAAGATCTATTAAAAAATCAACACTTGCAAATTAAGAAAGTTTCTGTCCAGTCATGTTCCAAAAATAGTGAATGCTTTACGAATGTGCGTGTCATCCTTTAGAGCAGGGGCCGATTTAAATTTCCCATTATCATTCCAATATTAGTACATGTGTTGCAGAAGCAAGCGCAAAGGGAGAGTCAATCAAACCATTGATTAGGACCTCTGGTCAAAGGTTTGCCATACCAAATGTCCTTATTTCAGAGGGCAGAAAGTCCAAACACCATTTAGATATCGGGTGGTATGAAATGAAGAGGCAAACAACAACGAATAAGCATTCTTTGCTGCTGTATTGATCTGGCCCTAAAGGGTTTTAGTTTAATGCCAATTATATTTAAAGATATAAAGATTAATGGTCCAGGGTGCTTGCAAAATGAAAACCCCCTCCCCATCACAATGGCTGGGTCATACAAGCCTGAGAGCATCACAATAGACCCAATAGACATGAGAAAAACTCGGTACCTCTGAGTGTATGTGGGCCCATGGCTGTATCAAGGACAAGGCAAAAACAGGAGGTGGCTTAAGGAGTCAGCACCAGAGGCTGTCCGATTGAGCCCTGTAAGCAACAGATGTTGGACCATCCTATAAAGGATTCTGAGGCTGATTTCAATTTTAACTTTGCTGCTGATTTAAGGATTGCTCAACCTTCGACCCACGTCTAGTTTGCTTGGATAAGCCCTGGAAATCTTTTACAGCTTGTACTGGTGGGAGATGATGTGACTTTATCAACTGCAACGGGATATGAGGCATGTGTGCCACAAAAAGCAGGTCTAGGATTTTTTTATAAGAAAGCCGCTTTAAGAAGGGAACTTTGGGCAACCCCACTGAGAGCAAAAGTATTACACAAAAGGTAAGGGGGTCAGTGGGTCAACTGATACAATAAACTAACTCACAGTCAAATGTGCTAAGTCCAAATACTACCTGTTTCTACATTTTCCAGGCTTTTTGTCTCATTTCTTAACAGATCCATTCCTATGTACCTCTGTGCTTTCAACAGAGTTTTCATTGTAATGGAGGGACATGCAGTATGCCTTAAACATGCCTGGGCAGGGAAGACTATGTAAAAGCAAGAGTAGCAGACAGCTTAATAAATCATCAGCAGGACCCTCTAGACCTTCCCCAAAAAACATAACATGATTTCTATGCATGTATGTGCGTTGAACAGCGCAAGTAATTTGGTTAATGTCAGTGGATAAATGTCACTTTCCCACAGCGCAGACAAAATCACTTGTACAGGCCCCTTCTGCAAAAGCATTACCGCTGTAGAAAGCAGTGAAAAGGTGAGGCAGTGTGCAGTCCCCCCACCCCCGACCCTGATCGGCCACGATCGGCCACGATCGGCCAAGGACCTCTCTATAAGAGCTGAGGGTGGAATTTTTCTGGACCTCAGTAACTTAGGGAGACATGGCTAAAGGGATCCTCAATCAACGGCCCAGCTTTTGCTCTGTGGCCTGTCCGAATATGTCTGTTCTCCAAATTACCTGCCGCTGCCCAGGTGTCAGATGGTGAGATGGAATGACCTCCCAGGAAGCATACTGGCAGATGATTTGCATAGGCACACCCCCTCTCCCTCTCTCTTAGCCCTGCTTACTCCACAGTAGCAAGTATCTGGGGAAAATATAGTGGTCGAGGTGGGGTAGCAGTAACTAGCAACTCTGAGAAAGTAAATCTGGGACACTTGGCGACCTGTGGGGAACAACTGCAGAGCTCAGTGCCCAGAAGTTTGTGGCACAGGGAGGAGGTCTGTTGGATTTCAGTAACTTGGAGACATGCAACCTGGTCGGGAGTGCTTCAGGTCTCCTTCCTTGCATGTTCCAAGCAACTCAACAAAGCATCAACAGGCTGAGATACCAACCACAGAGCCCCTTTCCACTTGATTAAAAGGCTAAAATCTTTTCCATGCAAATACATAGCCCCCAAATACCATATTTTCTTTGTTTTCTCTCTCTCTCCTCCCTGTCTCCTTCCCTCGCTCCCTCCCACCCTCCCGCACTCTCTCTTCCCCCCAGCCCCTCTCCCTCTCCCTACCATTAATTTTAGGTTTTCATGCACTGCAGCACATTGTGGCAATGGTATTTCACAATGGGACTGTTTGAAAGTTACAGAAATCAAAAAAGAAATCAACCAACTAAAAGCAGCCAAACCCGGAGTACTCTGCTCAGCCCCATTTAAAGATTAAGGCCCAGAAGCAAGTAAAGCTGTAGTTCAGAGCGATATTTGCAAATAGCACCTTAAAGCAGTTTACGCTGGAGTGCACAACAAGGGGGAAAGTGATAATACTGAGTTTGGTAGAATGGGATAAAAAAAAACAAAAGAAGCGTGCCACTTGTAAAAGTACAAGTCAAGAAATTGAAGGGGACGGGGCTGTTCATTCAGTCAAGAGGACTCACAAGTAAAAGGCTCCTGAGGCATTAGTGTTGAATTTGGCGCAAAATGCATTGTGTTGTCGTGTAATATGAATGAACATACAATTTCAATCTTCAATAAAGAAAGATCTATTAAAAAATCAACACTTGCAAATTAAGAAAGTTTCTGTCCAGTCATGTTCCAAAAATAGTGAATGCTTTACGAATGTGCGTGTCATCCTTTAGAGCAGGGGCCGATTTAAATTTCCCATTATCATTCCAATATTAGTACATGTGTTGCAGAAGCAAGCGCAAAGGGAGAGTCAATCAAACCATTGATTAGGACCTCTGGTCAAAGGTTTGCCATACCAAATGTCCTTATTTCAGAGGGCAGAAAGTCCAAACACCATTTAGATATCGGGTGGTATGAAATGAAGAGGCAAACAACAACGAATAAGCATTCTTTGCTGCTGTATTGATCTGGCCCTAAAGGGTTTTAGTTTAATGCCAATTATATTTAAAGATATAAAGATTAATGGTCCAGGGTGCTTGCAAAATGAAAACCCCCTCCCCATCACAATGGCTGGGTCATACAAGCCTGAGAGCATCACAATAGACCCAATAGACATGAGAAAAACTCGGTACCTCTGAGTGTATGTGGGCCCATGGCTGTATCAAGGACAAGGCAAAAACAGGAGGTGGCTTAAGGAGTCAGCACCAGAGGCTGTCCGATTGAGCCCTGTAAGCAACAGATGTTGGACCATCCTATAAAGGATTCTGAGGCTGATTTCAATTTTAACTTTGCTGCTGATTTAAGGATTGCTCAACCTTCGACCCACGTCTAGTTTGCTTGGATAAGCCCTGGAAATCTTTTACAGCTTGTACTGGTGGGAGATGATGTGACTTTATCAACTGCAACGGGATATGAGGCATGTGTGCCACAAAAAGCAGGTCTAGGATTTTTTTATAAGAAAGCCGCTTTAAGAAGGGAACTTTGGGCAACCCCACTGAGAGCAAAAGTATTACACAAAAGGTAAGGGGGTCAGTGGGTCAACTGATACAATAAACTAACTCACAGTCAAATGTGCTAAGTCCAAATACTACCTGTTTCTACATTTTCCAGGCTTTTTGTCTCATTTCTTAACAGATCCATTCCTATGTACCTCTGTGCTTTCAACAGAGTTTTCATTGTAAGGGAGGGACATACAGTATACCTTAAACATTCCTGGGCAGGGAAGACTCTATGTAAAAGCAAGAGTAGCAGACAGCTTAAAAGAATCATCAGCAGGACCCTCTAGACCTTCCCCAAAAAACATAACATTATTTCTCTGCATGCATGTGCGTTGAACAGCGCAAGTAGTTTGGTTAATGTCAGTGGATAAATGTCACTTTCCCACAGCGCAGAACAAAATCACTTGTACAGGCCCCTTCTGCAAAAGCATTACCACTGTAGAAAGCAGTGAAGGTGAGGCAGTGTGCAGTCACCTCCGACACTTCCCTCCTCTGATCGGCCACGATCGGCCAAGGACCTCTCTATGAGAGCTGAGGGTGGAATTTTCTGGACCTCTGTAACTTAGGGAGACATGGCAAAAGGGATCCTCAATCAACAGCTCAGCCTTTGCTTTGTGGCCTGTCCGTATATATCTGTTCTCCAAATTACCTGCCGCTGCCCAGGTGTCAGCTGGTGAGATGGAATGACCTCCCAGGTAGGATCCTGGCAGATGATTTGCATAGGCAAACCCCCTCGCTCTCTTTCTTACCCCTGCTTACTCCACAGTAGCAAGTATCTGGGCAAAATATAGTGGTCGAGGTAGGGTAGCAGTAACTAGCAACTCTGAGAAAGTAAATCTGGGGAGCTTGGCGACTTGTGGGGAACAACTGCAGAGCTCATCTCCCAGAACTTTGTGGCACGGGGAGAAGGTCTGTGGGATTTCAGTAACTTGGAGACATGCGACCTGGTCGGGAGTGCTTCAGGTCTCCTTCCTTGCATGTTCCAAGCAACTCAACAAAGCATCAACAGGCTGCCATGCCAGCCACAGAGCCCCTTTCCACATGATTAAAAGCCTAAAATCTTTTCCATGCAAACACATAGCCACCGAAAACCATATTTTCTTTGTTTTCTCTCTCTCTGTCTCTCTCTCCTCCCTCCCTCCCCCATAACCCCCCCCTCCCTACCATTCATTTTAAGTTTTCCTGCACTGCAGCACATTGTGACAATGGTATTTCACAATGGGACTGTTTGAAAGTTACAGAAATAAAAAAAGAATTAACCAACTAAAAGCAGCCAAATCCGGAGTACACTGCTAAGCCACAATTAAAGATTAAGGCCTAGAAGCAAGTAAAGCTGTAGTTCAGAGCGATGTTTGCAAATAGCTCCTTAAAGCAGTTGACGCTGGAGTGCACAACAAGAGGAAAAGTGATAATACTGAGTTTGGTAGAATGGGATAAAAAACAAAAGCAGCGTGCCACTTCTAAAAGTACAAGTCAAGAAATTGAAGGAGATGGGGCTGTTCATTCAGTCAATAGGACTCACAAGTAAAAGTCTCCCGAGGCATTAGTGTTGAATTTGGCCCAAAATGTATTGTGTTGTCGTGTATTATGTATGAAAATACAATTTCAATCTTCATTAAAAAAAGATGTATTAAAAAATAAATACTTGCAGATTAAGAAAGTTTCTGTCCTGTCGTGTGCCAAAAATAGTGAATGCTTTACGAATGTGCGTGTCATCCTTTGAAGCAGGGGCCAATTCTATTTTCCCATTTTCATTCCAATATTAGTACATGTTTTGCTGAGGTACATAGGAATGGATCTGTTAAGAAATGAAACCAAAAGCCTGGAAAAATGTTGAAACAGGTAGGATTTGGACTTACAATAAACGGACTCACAGTCAGATGTGCTATCCCTTGACCCACTGACCCGCTTACCTTTTGTGTAATCCTTTTGCTCTCAGCAGTGTTGTCCAAAGTTCCCTACTTAAAGAGACTTTCTTATAAAAAAAGATCCTAGACATGTTTTTTATGGCCCACATGCCTCATATCCCGTTGCTCTTGATAAACTCACATCATCTCCCACCAATACAAGCTGTAAAAGATGTCAAGGGCATAGCCAAGGAAATTAGACGTGGGCCGAAGGTTGAGCAATCCTTAAATCAGCAGCAAAAATAACATTGAAATCAGCTTCAGAATCTCTTAAAGGATGGGCCAACACTGGTTGCTTGCAGGGCGCAATCGGGCTGACGCCTTAAGGCAAGCGCAAAGGGAGAGCCAACCAAACCATTGATTAGGACCTCTGGACTTTCTGCTCTTTAACATAAGGACATTTGATATGGCAAACGTTTGACCAAACACCATTTAGATGTCGGATGGTATGGAATTAAGCGGCAAACAGCAATACATCAGCATTCTTTGCTGCTTTATTGATCTGGTCCTAAAGGGTTTGGTTTAATGCCAATTATATTTAAAGATAAAAAGATTCATGCTCAACGGTGCTTGCAAATCGACACCCCTCTCCCCATCACGATGGCTGGGTGATGCAAGAGTGAGAGCATCACAGCAGACCCAGAGACATGAGAAACACTCTGTACCTCTGAGTGCATGTGGGCCCATGGCTGGATCAAGGACAAGGCAAGAATAGGAGATGGCTTAAGGTGTCAGGACCCAGGCTGCCCCATTGCGCACTGCCAGCAACAGATGTTGGACCATCCTTTAAGAGATTCTGAGGCTTATTTCAATGTTAACTTTGCTGCTGATTAAAGGATTGCTCAACCTTCGACCCGCGTCTAGTTTGCTTGGCTAAGCCCTGAAAATCTTTTACAGCTTGTATTGGTGGGAGATGATGTGAGTTTATCAAGAGCAACGGGATATGAGGCATGTGTGCCACAAAATGCAGGTCTATGATCTTTTATTTGAAAGCCACTTTGGAAAACCCTACTGAGAACAAAAGGATTACACAAAAGGAAAGGGGGTCAGGGGGGCAAGGGATAGCACATCTGAATGTGAGTCATTTAATTGTAAGTCCAAATCCTACGCGTTTCGACATTTTTCCAGGCTTTTTGTTTCAGTTCTTAACAGATCCACTCCTATGTACCTCTGTGCTTTCAACAGAGTTTTCATTGTAATGGAGGGACATACAGTATGCCTTAAACATGCCTGGGCAGGGAAGACTATGTAAAAGCAAGAGTAGCAGACAGCTTAATAAATCATCAGCAGGACCCTCTAGACCTTCCCCAAAAAACATAACATGATTTCTATGCATGTATGTGCGTTGAACAGCACAAGTAATTTGGTTAATGTCAGTGGATAAATGTCACTTTCCCACAGCGCAGACAAAATCACTTGTACAGGCCCCTTCTGCAAAAGCATTACCGCTGTAGAAAGCAGTGAAAAGGTGAGGCAGTGTGCAGTCCCCCCACCCCCGACCCTGATCGGCCACGATCGGCCAAGGACCTCTCTATAAGAGCTGAGGGTGGAATTTTTCTGGACCTCAGTAACTTAGGGAGACATGGCTAAAGGGATCCTCAATCAACGGCCCAGCTTTTGCTCTGTGGCCTGTCCGAATATGTCTGTTCTCCAAATTACCTGCCGCTGCCCAGGTGTCAGATGGTGAGATGGAATGACCTCCCAGGAAGCATACTGGCAGATGATTTGCATAGGCACACCCCCTCTCTCTTAGCCCTGCTTACTCCACAGTAGCAAGTATCTGGGGAAAATATAGTGGTCGAGGTGGGGTAGCAGTAACTAGCAACTCTGAGAAAGTAAATCTGGGACACTTGGCGACCTGTGGGGAACAACTGCAGAGCTCAGTGCCCAGAAGTTTGTGGCACAGGGAGGAGGTCTGTTGGATTTCAGTAACTTGGAGACATGCAACCTGGTCGGGAGTGCTTCAGGTCTCCTTCCTTGCATGTTCCAAGCAACTCAACAAAGCATCAACAGGCTGAGATACCAACCACAGAGCCCCTTTCCACTTGATTAAAAGGCTAAAATCTTTTCCATGCAAATACATAGCCCCCAAATACCATATTTTCTTTGTTTTCTCTCTCTCTCCTCCCTGTCTCCTTCCCTCGCTCCCTCCCACCCTCCCGCACTCTCTCTTCCCCCCAGCCCCTCTCCCTCTCCCTACCATTAATTTTAAGTTTTCATGCACTGCAGCACATTGTGGCAATGGTATTTCACAATGGGACTGTTTGAAAGTTACAGAAATCAAAAAAGAAATCAACCAACTAAAAGCAGCCAAACCCGGAGTACTCTGCTCAGCCCCATTTAAAGATTAAGGCCCAGAAGCAAGTAAAGCTGTAGTTCAGAGCGATGTTTGCAAATAGCTCCTTAAAGCAGTTGACGCTGGAGTGCACAACAAGAGGAAAAGTGATAATACTGAGTTTGGTAGAATGGGATAAAAAACAAAAGCAGCGTGCCACTTCTAAAAGTACAAGTCAAGAAATTGAAGGAGATGGGGCTGTTCATTCAGTCAATAGGACTCACAAGTAAAAGTCTCCCGAGGCATTAGTGTTGAATTTGGCCCAAAATGTATTGTGTTGTCGTGTATTATGTATGAAAATACAATTTCAATCTTCATTAAAAAAAGATGTATTAAAAAATAAATACTTGCAGATTAAGAAAGTTTCTGTCCTGTCGTGTGCCAAAAATAGTGAATGCTTTACGAATGTGCGTGTCATCCTTTGAAGCAGGGGCCAATTCTATTTTCCCATTTTCATTCCAATATTAGTACATGTTTTGCTGAGGTACATAGGAATGGATCTGTTAAGAAATGAAACCAAAAGCCTGGAAAAATGTTGAAACAGGTAGGATTTGGACTTACAATAAACGGACTCACAGTCAGATGTGCTATCCCTTGACCCACTGACCCGCTTACCTTTTGTGTAATCCTTTTGCTCTCAGCAGTGTTGTCCAAAGTTCCCTACTTAAAGAGACTTTCTTATAAAAAAAGATCCTAGACATGTTTTTTATGGCCCACATGCCTCATATCCCGTTGCTCTTGATAAACTCACATCATCTCCCACCAATACAAGCTGTAAAAGATGTCAAGGGCATAGCCAAGGAAATTAGACGTGGGCCGAAGGTTGAGCAATCCTTAAATCAGCAGCAAAAATAACATTGAAATCAGCTTCAGAATCTCTTAAAGGATGGGCCAACACTGGTAGCTTGCAGGGCGCAATCGGGCTGACGCCTTAAGGCAAGCGCAAAGGGAGAGCCAACCAAACCATTGATTAGGACCTCTGGACTTTCTGCTCTTTAACATAAGGACATTTGATATGGCAAACGTTTGACCAAACACCATTTAGATGTCGGATGGTATGGAATTAAGCGGCAAACAGCAATACATCAGCATTCTTTGCTGCTTTATTGATCTGGTCCTAAAGGGTTTGGTTTAATGCCAATTATATTTAAAGATAAAAAGATTCATGCTCAACGGTGCTTGCAAATCGACACCCCTCTCCCCATCACGATGGCTGGGTGATGCAAGAGTGAGAGCATCACAGCAGACCCAGAGACATGAGAAACACTCTGTACCTCTGAGTGCATGTGGGCCCATGGCTGGATCAAGGACAAGGCAAGAATAGGAGATGGCTTAAGGTGTCAGGACCCAGGCTGCCCCATTGCGCACTGCCAGCAACAGATGTTGGACCATCCTTTAAGAGATTCTGAGGCTTATTTCAATGTTAACTTTGCTGCTGATTAAAGGATTGCTCAACCTTCGACCCGCGTCTAGTTTGCTTGGCTAAGCCCTGAAAATCTTTTACAGCTTGTATTGGTGGGAGATGATGTGAGTTTATCAAGAGCAACGGGATATGAGGCATGTGTGCCACAAAATGCAGGTCTATGATCTTTTATTTGAAAGCCACTTTGGAAAACCCTACTGAGAACAAAAGGATTACACAAAAGGAAAGGGGGTCAGGGGGGCAAGGGATAGCACATCTGAATGTGAGTCAGTTAATTGTAAGTCCAAATCCTACGCGTTTCGACATTTTTCCAGGCTTTTTGTTTCAGTTCTTAACAGATCCATTCCTATGTACCTCTGTGCTTTCAACAGAGTTTTCATTGTAATGGAGGGACATGCAGTATGCCTTAAACATGCCTGGGCAGGGAAGACTATGTAAAAGCAAGAGTAGCAGACAGCTTAATAAATCATCAGCAGGACCCTCTAGACCTTCCCCAAAAAACATAACATGATTTCTATGCATGTATGTGCGTTGAACAGCGCAAGTAATTTGGTTAATGTCAGTGGATAAATGTCACTTTCCCACAGCGCAGACAAAATCACTTGTACAGGCCCCTTCTGCAAAAGCATTACCGCTGTAGAAAGCAGTGAAAAGGTGAGGCAGTGTGCAGTCCCCCCACCCCCGACCCTGATCGGCCACGATCGGCCAAGGACCTCTCTATAAGAGCTGAGGGTGGAATTTTTCTGGACCTCAGTAACTTAGGGAGACATGGCTAAAGGGATCCTCAATCAACGGCCCAGCTTTTGCTCTGTGGCCTGTCCGAATATGTCTGTTCTCCAAATTACCTGCCGCTGCCCAGGTGTCAGATGGTGAGATGGAATGACCTCCCAGGAAGCATACTGGCAGATGATTTGCATAGGCACACCCCCTCTCCCTCTCTCTTAGCCCTGCTTACTCCACAGTAGCAAGTATCTGGGGAAAATATAGTGGTCGAGGTGGGGTAGCAGTAACTAGCAACTCTGAGAAAGTAAATCTGGGACACTTGGCGACCTGTGGGGAACAACTGCAGAGCTCAGTGCCCAGAAGTTTGTGGCACAGGGAGGAGGTCTGTTGGATTTCAGTAACTTGGAGACATGCAACCTGGTCGGGAGTGCTTCAGGTCTCCTTCCTTGCATGTTCCAAGCAACTCAACAAAGCATCAACAGGCTGAGATACCAACCACAGAGCCCCTTTCCACTTGATTAAAAGGCTAAAATCTTTTCCATGCAAATACATAGCCCCCAAATACCATATTTTCTTTGTTTTCTCTCTCTCTCCTCCCTGTCTCCTTCCCTCGCTCCCTCCCACCCTCCCGCACTCTCTCTTCCCCCCAGCCCCTCTCCCTCTCCCTACCATTAATTTTAAGTTTTCATGCACTGCAGCACATTGTGGCAATGGTATTTCACAATGGGACTGTTTGAAAGTTACAGAAATCAAAAAAGAAATCAACCAACTAAAAGCAGCCAAACCCGGAGTACTCTGCTCAGCCCCATTTAAAGATTAAGGCCCAGAAGCAAGTAAAGCTGTAGTTCAGAGCGATATTTGCAAATAGCACCTTAAAGCAGTTTACGCTGGAGTGCACAACAAGGGGGAAAGTGATAATACTGAGTTTGGTAGAATGGGATAAAAAAAAACAAAAGAAGCGTGCCACTTGTAAAAGTACAAGTCAAGAAATTGAAGGGGACGGGGCTGTTCATTCAGTCAAGAGGACTCACAAGTAAAAGGCTCCTGAGGCATTAGTGTTGAATTTGGCGCAAAATGCATTGTGTTGTCGTGTAATATGAATGAACATACAATTTCAATCTTCAATAAAGAAAGATCTATTAAAAAATCAACACTTGCAAATTAAGAAAGTTTCTGTCCAGTCATGTTCCAAAAATAGTGAATGCTTTACGAATGTGCGTGTCATCCTTTAGAGCAGGGGCCGATTTAAATTTCCCATTATCATTCCAATATTAGTACATGTGTTGCAGAAGCAAGCGCAAAGGGAGAGTCAATCAAACCATTGATTAGGACCTCTGGTCAAAGGTTTGCCATACCAAATGTCCTTATTTCAGAGGGCAGAAAGTCCAAACACCATTTAGATATCGGGTGGTATGAAATGAAGAGGCAAACAACAACGAATAAGCATTCTTTGCTGCTGTATTGATCTGGCCCTAAAGGGTTTTAGTTTAATGCCAATTATATTTAAAGATATAAAGATTAATGGTCCAGGGTGCTTGCAAAATGAAAACCCCCTCCCCATCACAATGGCTGGGTCATACAAGCCTGAGAGCATCACAATAGACCCAATAGACATGAGAAAAACTCGGTACCTCTGAGTGTATGTGGGCCCATGGCTGTATCAAGGACAAGGCAAAAACAGGAGGTGGCTTAAGGAGTCAGCACCAGAGGCTGTCCGATTGAGCCCTGTAAGCAACAGATGTTGGACCATCCTATAAAGGATTCTGAGGCTGATTTCAATTTTAACTTTGCTGCTGATTTAAGGATTGCTCAACCTTCGACCCACGTCTAGTTTGCTTGGATAAGCCCTGGAAATCTTTTACAGCTTGTACTGGTGGGAGATGATGTGACTTTATCAACTGCAACGGGATATGAGGCATGTGTGCCACAAAAAGCAGGTCTAGGATTTTTTTATAAGAAAGCCGCTTTAAGAAGGGAACTTTGGGCAACCCCACTGAGAGCAAAAGTATTACACAAAAGGTAAGGGGGTCAGTGGGTCAACTGATACAATAAACTAACTCACAGTCAAATGTGCTAAGTCCAAATACTACCTGTTTCTACATTTTCCAGGCTTTTTGTCTCATTTCTTAACAGATCCATTCCTATGTACCTCTGTGCTTTCAACAGAGTTTTCATTGTAATGGAGGGACATGCAGTATGCCTTAAACATGCCTGGGCAGGGAAGACTATGTAAAAGCAAGAGTAGCAGACAGCTTAATAAATCATCAGCAGGACCCTCTAGACCTTCCCCAAAAAACATAACATGATTTCTATGCATGTATGTGCGTTGAACAGCGCAAGTAATTTGGTTAATGTCAGTGGATAAATGTCACTTTCCCACAGCGCAGACAAAATCACTTGTACAGGCCCCTTCTGCAAAAGCATTACCGCTGTAGAAAGCAGTGAAAAGGTGAGGCAGTGTGCAGTCCCCCCACCCCCGACCCTGATCGGCCACGATCGGCCAAGGACCTCTCTATAAGAGCTGAGGGTGGAATTTTTCTGGACCTCAGTAACTTAGGGAGACATGGCTAAAGGGATCCTCAATCAACGGCCCAGCTTTTGCTCTGTGGCCTGTCCGAATATGTCTGTTCTCCAAATTACCTGCCGCTGCCCAGGTGTCAGATGGTGAGATGGAATGACCTCCCAGGAAGCATACTGGCAGATGATTTGCATAGGCACACCCCCTCTCCCTCTCTCTTAGCCCTGCTTACTCCACAGTAGAAAGTATCTGGGGAAAATATAGTGGTCGAGGTGGGGTAGCAGTAACTAGCAACTCTGAGAAAGTAAATCTGGGACACTTGGCGACCTGTGGGGAACAACTGCAGAGCTCAGTGCCCAGAAGTTTGTGGCACAGGGAGGAGGTCTGTTGGATTTCAGTAACTTGGAGACATGCAACCTGGTCGGGAGTGCTTCAGGTCTCCTTCCTTGCATGTTCCAAGCAACTCAACAAAGCATCAACAGGCTGAGATACCAACCACAGAGCCCCTTTCCACTTGATTAAAAGGCTAAAATCTTTTCCATGCAAATACATAGCCCCCAAATACCATATTTTCTTTGTTTTCTCTCTCTCTCCTCCCTGTCTCCTTCCCTCGCTCCCTCCCACCCTCCCGCACTCTCTCTTCCCCCCAGCCCCTCTCCCTCTCCCTACCATTAATTTTAGGTTTTCATGCACTGCAGCACATTGTGGCAATGGTATTTCACAATGGGACTGTTTGAAAGTTACAGAAATCAAAAAAGAAATCAACCAACTAAAAGCAGCCAAACCCGGAGTACTCTGCTCAGCCCCATTTAAAGATTAAGGCCCAGAAGCAAGTAAAGCTGTAGTTCAGAGCGATATTTGCAAATAGCACCTTAAAGCAGTTTACGCTGGAGTGCACAACAAGGGGGAAAGTGATAATACTGAGTTTGGTAGAATGGGATAAAAAAAAACAAAAGAAGCGTGCCACTTGTAAAAGTACAAGTCAAGAAATTGAAGGGGACGGGGCTGTTCATTCAGTCAAGAGGACTCACAAGTAAAAGGCTCCTGAGGCATTAGTGTTGAATTTGGCGCAAAATGCATTGTGTTGTCGTGTAATATGAATGAACATACAATTTCAATCTTCAATAAAGAAAGATCTATTAAAAAATCAACACTTGCAAATTAAGAAAGTTTCTGTCCAGTCATGTTCCAAAAATAGTGAATGCTTTACGAATGTGCGTGTCATCCTTTAGAGCAGGGGCCGATTTAAATTTCCCATTATCATTCCAATATTAGTACATGTGTTGCAGAAGCAAGCGCAAAGGGAGAGTCAATCAAACCATTGATTAGGACCTCTGGTCAAAGGTTTGCCATACCAAATGTCCTTATTTCAGAGGGCAGAAAGTCCAAACACCATTTAGATATCGGGTGGTATGAAATGAAGAGGCAAACAACAACGAATAAGCATTCTTTGCTGCTGTATTGATCTGGCCCTAAAGGGTTTTAGTTTAATGCCAATTATATTTAAAGATATAAAGATTAATGGTCCAGGGTGCTTGCAAAATGAAAACCCCCTCCCCATCACAATGGCTGGGTCATACAAGCCTGAGAGCATCACAATAGACCCAATAGACATGAGAAAAACTCGGTACCTCTGAGTGTATGTGGGCCCATGGCTGTATCAAGGACAAGGCAAAAACAGGAGGTGGCTTAAGGAGTCAGCACCAGAGGCTGTCCGATTGAGCCCTGTAAGCAACAGATGTTGGACCATCCTATAAAGGATTCTGAGGCTGATTTCAATTTTAACTTTGCTGCTGATTTAAGGATTGCTCAACCTTCGACCCACGTCTAGTTTGCTTGGATAAGCCCTGGAAATCTTTTACAGCTTGTACTGGTGGGAGATGATGTGACTTTATCAACTGCAACGGGATATGAGGCATGTGTGCCACAAAAAGCAGGTCTAGGATTTTTTTATAAGAAAGCCGCTTTAAGAAGGGAACTTTGGGCAACCCCACTGAGAGCAAAAGTATTACACAAAAGGTAAGGGGGTCAGTGGGTCAACTGATACAATAAACTAACTCACAGTCAAATGTGCTAAGTCCAAATACTACCTGTTTCTACATTTTCCAGGCTTTTTGTCTCATTTCTTAACAGATCCATTCCTATGTACCTCTGTGCTTTCAACAGAGTTTTCATTGTAAGGGAGGGACATACAGTATACCTTAAACATTCCTGGGCAGGGAAGACTCTATGTAAAAGCAAGAGTAGCAGACAGCTTAAAAGAATCATCAGCAGGACCCTCTAGACCTTCCCCAAAAAACATAACATTATTTCTCTGCATGCATGTGCGTTGAACAGCGCAAGTAGTTTGGTTAATGTCAGTGGATAAATGTCACTTTCCCACAGCGCAGAACAAAATCACTTGTACAGGCCCCTTCTGCAAAAGCATTACCACTGTAGAAAGCAGTGAAGGTGAGGCAGTGTGCAGTCACCTCCGACACTTCCCTCCTCTGATCGGCCACGATCGGCCAAGGACCTCTCTATGAGAGCTGAGGGTGGAATTTTCTGGACCTCTGTAACTTAGGGAGACATGGCAAAAGGGATCCTCAATCAACAGCTCAGCCTTTGCTTTGTGGCCTGTCCGTATATATCTGTTCTCCAAATTACCTGCCGCTGCCCAGGTGTCAGCTGGTGAGATGGAATGACCTCCCAGGTAGGATCCTGGCAGATGATTTGCATAGGCAAACCCCCTCGCTCTCTTTCTTACCCCTGCTTACTCCACAGTAGCAAGTATCTGGGCAAAATATAGTGGTCGAGGTAGGGTAGCAGTAACTAGCAACTCTGAGAAAGTAAATCTGGGGAGCTTGGCGACTTGTGGGGAACAACTGCAGAGCTCATCTCCCAGAACTTTGTGGCACGGGGAGAAGGTCTGTGGGATTTCAGTAACTTGGAGACATGCGACCTGGTCGGGAGTGCTTCAGGTCTCCTTCCTTGCATGTTCCAAGCAACTCAACAAAGCATCAACAGGCTGCCATGCCAGCCACAGAGCCCCTTTCCACATGATTAAAAGCCTAAAATCTTTTCCATGCAAACACATAGCCACCGAAAACCATATTTTCTTTGTTTTCTCTCTCTCTGTCTCTCTCTCCTCCCTCCCTCCCCCATAACCCCCCCCTCCCTACCATTCATTTTAAGTTTTCCTGCACTGCAGCACATTGTGACAATGGTATTTCACAATGGGACTGTTTGAAAGTTACAGAAATAAAAAAAGAATTAACCAACTAAAAGCAGCCAAATCCGGAGTACACTGCTAAGCCACAATTAAAGATTAAGGCCTAGAAGCAAGTAAAGCTGTAGTTCAGAGCGATGTTTGCAAATAGCTCCTTAAAGCAGTTGACGCTGGAGTGCACAACAAGAGGAAAAGTGATAATACTGAGTTTGGTAGAATGGGATAAAAAACAAAAGCAGCGTGCCACTTCTAAAAGTACAAGTCAAGAAATTGAAGGAGATGGGGCTGTTCATTCAGTCAATAGGACTCACAAGTAAAAGTCTCCCGAGGCATTAGTGTTGAATTTGGCCCAAAATGTATTGTGTTGTCGTGTATTATGTATGAAAATACAATTTCAATCTTCATTAAAAAAAGATGTATTAAAAAATAAATACTTGCAGATTAAGAAAGTTTCTGTCCTGTCGTGTGCCAAAAATAGTGAATGCTTTACGAATGTGCGTGTCATCCTTTGAAGCAGGGGCCAATTCTATTTTCCCATTTTCATTCCAATATTAGTACATGTTTTGCTGAGGTACATAGGAATGGATCTGTTAAGAAATGAAACCAAAAGCCTGGAAAAATGTTGAAACAGGTAGGATTTGGACTTACAATAAACGGACTCACAGTCAGATGTGCTATCCCTTGACCCACTGACCCGCTTACCTTTTGTGTAATCCTTTTGCTCTCAGCAGTGTTGTCCAAAGTTCCCTACTTAAAGAGACTTTCTTATAAAAAAAGATCCTAGACATGTTTTTTATGGCCCACATGCCTCATATCCCGTTGCTCTTGATAAACTCACATCATCTCCCACCAATACAAGCTGTAAAAGATGTCAAGGGCATAGCCAAGGAAATTAGACGTGGGCCGAAGGTTGAGCAATCCTTAAATCAGCAGCAAAAATAACATTGAAATCAGCTTCAGAATCTCTTAAAGGATGGGCCAACACTGGTTGCTTGCAGGGCGCAATCGGGCTGACGCCTTAAGGCAAGCGCAAAGGGAGAGCCAACCAAACCATTGATTAGGACCTCTGGACTTTCTGCTCTTTAACATAAGGACATTTGATATGGCAAACGTTTGACCAAACACCATTTAGATGTCGGATGGTATGGAATTAAGCGGCAAACAGCAATACATCAGCATTCTTTGCTGCTTTATTGATCTGGTCCTAAAGGGTTTGGTTTAATGCCAATTATATTTAAAGATAAAAAGATTCATGCTCAACGGTGCTTGCAAATCGACACCCCTCTCCCCATCACGATGGCTGGGTGATGCAAGAGTGAGAGCATCACAGCAGACCCAGAGACATGAGAAACACTCTGTACCTCTGAGTGCATGTGGGCCCATGGCTGGATCAAGGACAAGGCAAGAATAGGAGATGGCTTAAGGTGTCAGGACCCAGGCTGCCCCATTGCGCACTGCCAGCAACAGATGTTGGACCATCCTTTAAGAGATTCTGAGGCTTATTTCAATGTTAACTTTGCTGCTGATTAAAGGATTGCTCAACCTTCGACCCGCGTCTAGTTTGCTTGGCTAAGCCCTGAAAATCTTTTACAGCTTGTATTGGTGGGAGATGATGTGAGTTTATCAAGAGCAACGGGATATGAGGCATGTGTGCCACAAAATGCAGGTCTATGATCTTTTATTTGAAAGCCACTTTGGAAAACCCTACTGAGAACAAAAGGATTACACAAAAGGAAAGGGGGTCAGGGGGGCAAGGGATAGCACATCTGAATGTGAGTCAGTTAATTGTAAGTCCAAATCCTACGCGTTTCGACATTTTTCCAGGCTTTTTGTTTCAGTTCTTAACAGATCCATTCCTATGTACCTCTGTGCTTTCAACAGAGTTTTCATTGTAATGGAGGGACATGCAGTATGCCTTAAACATGCCTGGGCAGGGAAGACTATGTAAAAGCAAGAGTAGCAGACAGCTTAATAAATCATCAGCAGGACCCTCTAGACCTTCCCCAAAAAACATAACATGATTTCTATGCATGTATGTGCGTTGAACAGCGCAAGTAATTTGGTTAATGTCAGTGGATAAATGTCACTTTCCCACAGCGCAGACAAAATCACTTGTACAGGCCCCTTCTGCAAAAGCATTACCGCTGTAGAAAGCAGTGAAAAGGTGAGGCAGTGTGCAGTCCCCCCACCCCCGACCCTGATCGGCCACGATCGGCCAAGGACCTCTCTATAAGAGCTGAGGGTGGAATTTTTCTGGACCTCAGTAACTTAGGGAGACATGGCTAAAGGGATCCTCAATCAACGGCCCAGCTTTTGCTCTGTGGCCTGTCCGAATATGTCTGTTCTCCAAATTACCTGCCGCTGCCCAGGTGTCAGATGGTGAGATGGAATGACCTCCCAGGAAGCATACTGGCAGATGATTTGCATAGGCACACCCCCTCTCTCTTAGCCCTGCTTACTCCACAGTAGCAAGTATCTGGGGAAAATATAGTGGTCGAGGTGGGGTAGCAGTAACTAGCAACTCTGAGAAAGTAAATCTGGGACACTTGGCGACCTGTGGGGAACAACTGCAGAGCTCAGTGCCCAGAAGTTTGTGGCACAGGGAGGAGGTCTGTTGGATTTCAGTAACTTGGAGACATGCAACCTGGTCGGGAGTGCTTCAGGTCTCCTTCCTTGCATGTTCCAAGCAACTCAACAAAGCATCAACAGGCTGAGATACCAACCACAGAGCCCCTTTCCACTTGATTAAAAGGCTAAAATCTTTTCCATGCAAATACATAGCCCCCAAATACCATATTTTCTTTGTTTTCTCTCTCTCTCCTCCCTGTCTCCTTCCCTCGCTCCCTCCCACCCTCCCGCACTCTCTCTTCCCCCCAGCCCCTCTCCCTCTCCCTACCATTAATTTTAAGTTTTCATGCACTGCAGCACATTGTGGCAATGGTATTTCACAATGGGACTGTTTGAAAGTTACAGAAATCAAAAAAGAAATCAACCAACTAAAAGCAGCCAAACCCGGAGTACTCTGCTCAGCCCCATTTAAAGATTAAGGCCCAGAAGCAAGTAAAGCTGTAGTTCAGAGCGATATTTGCAAATAGCACCTTAAAGCAGTTTACGCTGGAGTGCACAACAAGGGGGAAAGTGATAATACTGAGTTTGGTAGAATGGGATAAAAAAAAAACAAAAGAAGCGTGCCACTTGTAAAAGTACAAGTCAAGAAATTGAAGGGGACGGGGCTGTTCATTCAGTCAAGAGGACTCACAAGTAAAAGGCTCCTGAGGCATTAGTGTTGAATTTGGCGCAAAATGCATTGTGTTGTCGTGTAATATGAATGAACATACAATTTCAATCTTCAATAAAGAAAGATCTATTAAAAAATCAACACTTGCAAATTAAGAAAGTTTCTGTCCAGTCATGTTCCAAAAATAGTGAATGCTTTACGAATGTGCGTGTCATCCTTTAGAGCAGGGGCCGATTTAAATTTCCCATTATCATTCCAATATTAGTACATGTGTTGCAGAAGCAAGCGCAAAGGGAGAGTCAATCAAACCATTGATTAGGACCTCTGGTCAAAGGTTTGCCATACCAAATGTCCTTATTTCAGAGGGCAGAAAGTCCAAACACCATTTAGATATCGGGTGGTATGAAATGAAGAGGCAAACAACAACGAATAAGCATTCTTTGCTGCTGTATTGATCTGGCCCTAAAGGGTTTTAGTTTAATGCCAATTATATTTAAAGATATAAAGATTAATGGTCCAGGGTGCTTGCAAAATGAAAACCCCCTCCCCATCACAATGGCTGGGTCATACAAGCCTGAGAGCATCACAATAGACCCAATAGACATGAGAAAAACTCGGTACCTCTGAGTGTATGTGGGCCCATGGCTGTATCAAGGACAAGGCAAAAACAGGAGGTGGCTTAAGGAGTCAGCACCAGAGGCTGTCCGATTGAGCCCTGTAAGCAACAGATGTTGGACCATCCTATAAAGGATTCTGAGGCTGATTTCAATTTTAACTTTGCTGCTGATTTAAGGATTGCTCAACCTTCGACCCACGTCTAGTTTGCTTGGATAAGCCCTGGAAATCTTTTACAGCTTGTACTGGTGGGAGATGATGTGACTTTATCAACTGCAACGGGATATGAGGCATGTGTGCCACAAAAAGCAGGTCTAGGATTTTTTTATAAGAAAGCCGCTTTAAGAAGGGAACTTTGGGCAACCCCACTGAGAGCAAAAGTATTACACAAAAGGTAAGGGGGTCAGTGGGTCAACTGATACAATAAACTAACTCACAGTCAAATGTGCTAAGTCCAAATACTACCTGTTTCTACATTTTCCAGGCTTTTTGTCTCATTTCTTAACAGATCCATTCCTATGTACCTCTGTGCTTTCAACAGAGTTTTCATTGTAATGGAGGGACATGCAGTATGCCTTAAACATGCCTGGGCAGGGAAGACTATGTAAAAGCAAGAGTAGCAGACAGCTTAATAAATCATCAGCAGGACCCTCTAGACCTTCCCCAAAAAACATAACATGATTTCTATGCATGTATGTGCGTTGAACAGCGCAAGTAATTTGGTTAATGTCAGTGGATAAATGTCACTTTCCCACAGCGCAGACAAAATCACTTGTACAGGCCCCTTCTGCAAAAGCATTACCGCTGTAGAAAGCAGTGAAAAGGTGAGGCAGTGTGCAGTCCCCCCACCCCCGACCCTGATCGGCCACGATCGGCCAAGGACCTCTCTATAAGAGCTGAGGGTGGAATTTTTCTGGACCTCAGTAACTTAGGGAGACATGGCTAAAGGGATCCTCAATCAACGGCCCAGCTTTTGCTCTGTGGCCTGTCCGAATATGTCTGTTCTCCAAATTACCTGCCGCTGCCCAGGTGTCAGATGGTGAGATGGAATGACCTCCCAGGAAGCATACTGGCAGATGATTTGCATAGGCACACCCCCTCTCCCTCTCTCTTAGCCCTGCTTACTCCACAGTAGCAAGTATCTGGGGAAAATATAGTGGTCGAGGTGGGGTAGCAGTAACTAGCAACTCTGAGAAAGTAAATCTGGGACACTTGGCGACCTGTGGGGAACAACTGCAGAGCTCAGTGCCCAGAAGTTTGTGGCACAGGGAGGAGGTCTGTTGGATTTCAGTAACTTGGAGACATGCAACCTGGTCGGGAGTGCTTCAGGTCTCCTTCCTTGCATGTTCCAAGCAACTCAACAAAGCATCAACAGGCTGAGATACCAACCACAGAGCCCCTTTCCACTTGATTAAAAGGCTAAAATCTTTTCCATGCAAATACATAGCCCCCAAATACCATATTTTCTTTGTTTTCTCTCTCTCTCCTCCCTGTCTCCTTCCCTCGCTCCCTCCCACCCTCCCGCACTCTCTCTTCCCCCCAGCCCCTCTCCCTCTCCCTACCATTAATTTTAGGTTTTCATGCACTGCAGCACATTGTGGCAATGGTATTTCACAATGGGACTGTTTGAAAGTTACAGAAATCAAAAAAGAAATCAACCAACTAAAAGCAGCCAAACCCGGAGTACTCTGCTCAGCCCCATTTAAAGATTAAGGCCCAGAAGCAAGTAAAGCTGTAGTTCAGAGCGATATTTGCAAATAGCACCTTAAAGCAGTTTACGCTGGAGTGCACAACAAGGGGGAAAGTGATAATACTGAGTTTGGTAGAATGGGATAAAAAAAAACAAAAGAAGCGTGCCACTTGTAAAAGTACAAGTCAAGAAATTGAAGGGGACGGGGCTGTTCATTCAGTCAAGAGGACTCACAAGTAAAAGGCTCCTGAGGCATTAGTGTTGAATTTGGCGCAAAATGCATTGTGTTGTCGTGTAATATGAATGAACATACAATTTCAATCTTCAATAAAGAAAGATCTATTAAAAAATCAACACTTGCAAATTAAGAAAGTTTCTGTCCAGTCATGTTCCAAAAATAGTGAATGCTTTACGAATGTGCGTGTCATCCTTTAGAGCAGGGGCCGATTTAAATTTCCCATTATCATTCCAATATTAGTACATGTGTTGCAGAAGCAAGCGCAAAGGGAGAGTCAATCAAACCATTGATTAGGACCTCTGGTCAAAGGTTTGCCATACCAAATGTCCTTATTTCAGAGGGCAGAAAGTCCAAACACCATTTAGATATCGGGTGGTATGAAATGAAGAGGCAAACAACAACGAATAAGCATTCTTTGCTGCTGTATTGATCTGGCCCTAAAGGGTTTTAGTTTAATGCCAATTATATTTAAAGATATAAAGATTAATGGTCCAGGGTGCTTGCAAAATGAAAACCCCCTCCCCATCACAATGGCTGGGTCATACAAGCCTGAGAGCATCACAATAGACCCAATAGACATGAGAAAAACTCGGTACCTCTGAGTGTATGTGGGCCCATGGCTGTATCAAGGACAAGGCAAAAACAGGAGGTGGCTTAAGGAGTCAGCACCAGAGGCTGTCCGATTGAGCCCTGTAAGCAACAGATGTTGGACCATCCTATAAAGGATTCTGAGGCTGATTTCAATTTTAACTTTGCTGCTGATTTAAGGATTGCTCAACCTTCGACCCACGTCTAGTTTGCTTGGATAAGCCCTGGAAATCTTTTACAGCTTGTACTGGTGGGAGATGATGTGACTTTATCAACTGCAACGGGATATGAGGCATGTGTGCCACAAAAAGCAGGTCTAGGATTTTTTTATAAGAAAGCCGCTTTAAGAAGGGAACTTTGGGCAACCCCACTGAGAGCAAAAGTATTACACAAAAGGTAAGGGGGTCAGTGGGTCAACTGATACAATAAACTAACTCACAGTCAAATGTGCTAAGTCCAAATACTACCTGTTTCTACATTTTCCAGGCTTTTTGTCTCATTTCTTAACAGATCCATTCCTATGTACCTCTGTGCTTTCAACAGAGTTTTCATTGTAAGGGAGGGACATACAGTATACCTTAAACATTCCTGGGCAGGGAAGACTCTATGTAAAAGCAAGAGTAGCAGACAGCTTAAAAGAATCATCAGCAGGACCCTCTAGACCTTCCCCAAAAAACATAACATTATTTCTCTGCATGCATGTGCGTTGAACAGCGCAAGTAGTTTGGTTAATGTCAGTGGATAAATGTCACTTTCCCACAGCGCAGAACAAAATCACTTGTACAGGCCCCTTCTGCAAAAGCATTACCACTGTAGAAAGCAGTGAAGGTGAGGCAGTGTGCAGTCACCTCCGACACTTCCCTCCTCTGATCGGCCACGATCGGCCAAGGACCTCTCTATGAGAGCTGAGGGTGGAATTTTCTGGACCTCTGTAACTTAGGGAGACATGGCAAAAGGGATCCTCAATCAACAGCTCAGCCTTTGCTTTGTGGCCTGTCCGTATATATCTGTTCTCCAAATTACCTGCCGCTGCCCAGGTGTCAGCTGGTGAGATGGAATGACCTCCCAGGTAGGATCCTGGCAGATGATTTGCATAGGCAAACCCCCTCGCTCTCTTTCTTACCCCTGCTTACTCCACAGTAGCAAGTATCTGGGCAAAATATAGTGGTCGAGGTAGGGTAGCAGTAACTAGCAACTCTGAGAAAGTAAATCTGGGGAGCTTGGCGACTTGTGGGGAACAACTGCAGAGCTCATCTCCCAGAACTTTGTGGCACGGGGAGAAGGTCTGTGGGATTTCAGTAACTTGGAGACATGCGACCTGGTCGGGAGTGCTTCAGGTCTCCTTCCTTGCATGTTCCAAGCAACTCAACAAAGCATCAACAGGCTGCCATGCCAGCCACAGAGCCCCTTTCCACATGATTAAAAGCCTAAAATCTTTTCCATGCAAACACATAGCCACCGAAAACCATATTTTCTTTGTTTTCTCTCTCTCTGTCTCTCTCTCCTCCCTCCCTCCCCCATAACCCCCCCCTCCCTACCATTCATTTTAAGTTTTCCTGCACTGCAGCACATTGTGACAATGGTATTTCACAATGGGACTGTTTGAAAGTTACAGAAATAAAAAAAGAATTAACCAACTAAAAGCAGCCAAATCCGGAGTACACTGCTAAGCCACAATTAAAGATTAAGGCCTAGAAGCAAGTAAAGCTGTAGTTCAGAGCGATGTTTGCAAATAGCTCCTTAAAGCAGTTGACGCTGGAGTGCACAACAAGAGGAAAAGTGATAATACTGAGTTTGGTAGAATGGGATAAAAAACAAAAGCAGCGTGCCACTTCTAAAAGTACAAGTCAAGAAATTGAAGGAGATGGGGCTGTTCATTCAGTCAATAGGACTCACAAGTAAAAGTCTCCCGAGGCATTAGTGTTGAATTTGGCCCAAAATGTATTGTGTTGTCGTGTATTATGTATGAAAATACAATTTCAATCTTCATTAAAAAAAGATGTATTAAAAAATAAATACTTGCAGATTAAGAAAGTTTCTGTCCTGTCGTGTGCCAAAAATAGTGAATGCTTTACGAATGTGCGTGTCATCCTTTGAAGCAGGGGCCAATTCTATTTTCCCATTTTCATTCCAATATTAGTACATGTTTTGCTGAGGTACATAGGAATGGATCTGTTAAGAAATGAAACCAAAAGCCTGGAAAAATGTTGAAACAGGTAGGATTTGGACTTACAATAAACGGACTCACAGTCAGATGTGCTATCCCTTGACCCACTGACCCGCTTACCTTTTGTGTAATCCTTTTGCTCTCAGCAGTGTTGTCCAAAGTTCCCTACTTAAAGAGACTTTCTTATAAAAAAAGATCCTAGACATGTTTTTTATGGCCCACATGCCTCATATCCCGTTGCTCTTGATAAACTCACATCATCTCCCACCAATACAAGCTGTAAAAGATGTCAAGGGCATAGCCAAGGAAATTAGACGTGGGCCGAAGGTTGAGCAATCCTTAAATCAGCAGCAAAAATAACATTGAAATCAGCTTCAGAATCTCTTAAAGGATGGGCCAACACTGGTTGCTTGCAGGGCGCAATCGGGCTGACGCCTTAAGGCAAGCGCAAAGGGAGAGCCAACCAAACCATTGATTAGGACCTCTGGACTTTCTGCTCTTTAACATAAGGACATTTGATATGGCAAACGTTTGACCAAACACCATTTAGATGTCGGATGGTATGGAATTAAGCGGCAAACAGCAATACATCAGCATTCTTTGCTGCTTTATTGATCTGGTCCTAAAGGGTTTGGTTTAATGCCAATTATATTTAAAGATAAAAAGATTCATGCTCAACGGTGCTTGCAAATCGACACCCCTCTCCCCATCACGATGGCTGGGTGATGCAAGAGTGAGAGCATCACAGCAGACCCAGAGACATGAGAAACACTCTGTACCTCTGAGTGCATGTGGGCCCATGGCTGGATCAAGGACAAGGCAAGAATAGGAGATGGCTTAAGGTGTCAGGACCCAGGCTGCCCCATTGCGCACTGCCAGCAACAGATGTTGGACCATCCTTTAAGAGATTCTGAGGCTTATTTCAATGTTAACTTTGCTGCTGATTAAAGGATTGCTCAACCTTCGACCCGCGTCTAGTTTGCTTGGCTAAGCCCTGAAAATCTTTTACAGCTTGTATTGGTGGGAGATGATGTGAGTTTATCAAGAGCAACGGGATATGAGGCATGTGTGCCACAAAATGCAGGTCTATGATCTTTTATTTGAAAGCCACTTTGGAAAACCCTACTGAGAACAAAAGGATTACACAAAAGGAAAGGGGGTCAGGGGGGCAAGGGATAGCACATCTGAATGTGAGTCAGTTAATTGTAAGTCCAAATCCTACGCGTTTCGACATTTTTCCAGGCTTTTTGTTTCAGTTCTTAACAGATCCATTCCTATGTACCTCTGTGCTTTCAACAGAGTTTTCATTGTAATGGAGGGACATGCAGTATGCCTTAAACATGCCTGGGCAGGGAAGACTATGTAAAAGCAAGAGTAGCAGACAGCTTAATAAATCATCAGCAGGACCCTCTAGACCTTCCCCAAAAAACATAACATGATTTCTATGCATGTATGTGCGTTGAACAGCGCAAGTAATTTGGTTAATGTCAGTGGATAAATGTCACTTTCCCACAGCGCAGACAAAATCACTTGTACAGGCCCCTTCTGCAAAAGCATTACCGCTGTAGAAAGCAGTGAAAAGGTGAGGCAGTGTGCAGTCCCCCCACCCCCGACCCTGATCGGCCACGATCGGCCAAGGACCTCTCTATAAGAGCTGAGGGTGGAATTTTTCTGGACCTCAGTAACTTAGGGAGACATGGCTAAAGGGATCCTCAATCAACGGCCCAGCTTTTGCTCTGTGGCCTGTCCGAATATGTCTGTTCTCCAAATTACCTGCCGCTGCCCAGGTGTCAGATGGTGAGATGGAATGACCTCCCAGGAAGCATACTGGCAGATGATTTGCATAGGCACACCCCCTCTCCCTCTCTCTTAGCCCTGCTTACTCCACAGTAGCAAGTATCTGGGGAAAATATAGTGGTCGAGGTGGGGTAGCAGTAACTAGCAACTCTGAGAAAGTAAATCTGGGACACTTGGCGACCTGTGGGGAACAACTGCAGAGCTCAGTGCCCAGAAGTTTGTGGCACAGGGAGGAGGTCTGTTGGATTTCAGTAACTTGGAGACATGCAACCTGGTCGGGAGTGCTTCAGGTCTCCTTCCTTGCATGTTCCAAGCAACTCAACAAAGCATCAACAGGCTGAGATACCAACCACAGAGCCCCTTTCCACTTGATTAAAAGGCTAAAATCTTTTCCATGCAAATACATAGCCCCCAAATACCATATTTTCTTTGTTTTCTCTCTCTCTCCTCCCTGTCTCCTTCCCTCGCTCCCTCCCACCCTCCCGCACTCTCTCTTCCCCCCAGCCCCTCTCCCTCTCCCTACCATTAATTTTAAGTTTTCATGCACTGCAGCACATTGTGGCAATGGTATTTCACAATGGGACTGTTTGAAAGTTACAGAAATCAAAAAAGAAATCAACCAACTAAAAGCAGCCAAACCCGGAGTACTCTGCTCAGCCCCATTTAAAGATTAAGGCCCAGAAGCAAGTAAAGCTGTAGTTCAGAGCGATATTTGCAAATAGCACCTTAAAGCAGTTTACGCTGGAGTGCACAACAAGGGGGAAAGTGATAATACTGAGTTTGGTAGAATGGGATAAAAAAAAAACAAAAGAAGCGTGCCACTTGTAAAAGTACAAGTCAAGAAATTGAAGGGGACGGGGCTGTTCATTCAGTCAAGAGGACTCACAAGTAAAAGGCTCCTGAGGCATTAGTGTTGAATTTGGCGCAAAATGCATTGTGTTGTCGTGTAATATGAATGAACATACAATTTCAATCTTCAATAAAGAAAGATCTATTAAAAAATCAACACTTGCAAATTAAGAAAGTTTCTGTCCAGTCATGTTCCAAAAATAGTGAATGCTTTACGAATGTGCGTGTCATCCTTTAGAGCAGGGGCCGATTTAAATTTCCCATTATCATTCCAATATTAGTACATGTGTTGCAGAAGCAAGCGCAAAGGGAGAGTCAATCAAACCATTGATTAGGACCTCTGGTCAAAGGTTTGCCATACCAAATGTCCTTATTTCAGAGGGCAGAAAGTCCAAACACCATTTAGATATCGGGTGGTATGAAATGAAGAGGCAAACAACAACGAATAAGCATTCTTTGCTGCTGTATTGATCTGGCCCTAAAGGGTTTTAGTTTAATGCCAATTATATTTAAAGATATAAAGATTAATGGTCCAGGGTGCTTGCAAAATGAAAACCCCCTCCCCATCACAATGGCTGGGTCATACAAGCCTGAGAGCATCACAATAGACCCAATAGACATGAGAAAAACTCGGTACCTCTGAGTGTATGTGGGCCCATGGCTGTATCAAGGACAAGGCAAAAACAGGAGGTGGCTTAAGGAGTCAGCACCAGAGGCTGTCCGATTGAGCCCTGTAAGCAACAGATGTTGGACCATCCTATAAAGGATTCTGAGGCTGATTTCAATTTTAACTTTGCTGCTGATTTAAGGATTGCTCAACCTTCGACCCACGTCTAGTTTGCTTGGATAAGCCCTGGAAATCTTTTACAGCTTGTACTGGTGGGAGATGATGTGACTTTATCAACTGCAACGGGATATGAGGCATGTGTGCCACAAAAAGCAGGTCTAGGATTTTTTTATAAGAAAGCCGCTTTAAGAAGGGAACTTTGGGCAACCCCACTGAGAGCAAAAGTATTACACAAAAGGTAAGGGGGTCAGTGGGTCAACTGATACAATAAACTAACTCACAGTCAAATGTGCTAAGTCCAAATACTACCTGTTTCTACATTTTCCAGGCTTTTTGTCTCATTTCTTAACAGATCCATTCCTATGTACCTCTGTGCTTTCAACAGAGTTTTCATTGTAATGGAGGGACATGCAGTATGCCTTAAACATGCCTGGGCAGGGAAGACTATGTAAAAGCAAGAGTAGCAGACAGCTTAATAAATCATCAGCAGGACCCTCTAGACCTTCCCCAAAAAACATAACATGATTTCTATGCATGTATGTGCGTTGAACAGCGCAAGTAATTTGGTTAATGTCAGTGGATAAATGTCACTTTCCCACAGCGCAGACAAAATCACTTGTACAGGCCCCTTCTGCAAAAGCATTACCGCTGTAGAAAGCAGTGAAAAGGTGAGGCAGTGTGCAGTCCCCCCACCCCCGACCCTGATCGGCCACGATCGGCCAAGGACCTCTCTATAAGAGCTGAGGGTGGAATTTTTCTGGACCTCAGTAACTTAGGGAGACATGGCTAAAGGGATCCTCAATCAACGGCCCAGCTTTTGCTCTGTGGCCTGTCCGAATATGTCTGTTCTCCAAATTACCTGCCGCTGCCCAGGTGTCAGATGGTGAGATGGAATGACCTCCCAGGAAGCATACTGGCAGATGATTTGCATAGGCACACCCCCTCTCTCTTAGCCCTGCTTACTCCACAGTAGCAAGTATCTGGGGAAAATATAGTGGTCGAGGTGGGGTAGCAGTAACTAGCAACTCTGAGAAAGTAAATCTGGGACACTTGGCGACCTGTGGGGAACAACTGCAGAGCTCAGTGCCCAGAAGTTTGTGGCACAGGGAGGAGGTCTGTTGGATTTCAGTAACTTGGAGACATGCAACCTGGTCGGGAGTGCTTCAGGTCTCCTTCCTTGCATGTTCCAAGCAACTCAACAAAGCATCAACAGGCTGAGATACCAACCACAGAGCCCCTTTCCACTTGATTAAAAGGCTAAAATCTTTTCCATGCAAATACATAGCCCCCAAATACCATATTTTCTTTGTTTTCTCTCTCTCTCCTCCCTGTCTCCTTCCCTCGCTCCCTCCCACCCTCCCGCACTCTCTCTTCCCCCCAGCCCCTCTCCCTCTCCCTACCATTAATTTTAGGTTTTCATGCACTGCAGCACATTGTGGCAATGGTATTTCACAATGGGACTGTTTGAAAGTTACAGAAATCAAAAAAGAAATCAACCAACTAAAAGCAGCCAAACCCGGAGTACTCTGCTCAGCCCCATTTAAAGATTAAGGCCCAGAAGCAAGTAAAGCTGTAGTTCAGAGCGATATTTGCAAATAGCACCTTAAAGCAGTTTACGCTGGAGTGCACAACAAGGGGGAAAGTGATAATACTGAGTTTGGTAGAATGGGATAAAAAAAAACAAAAGAAGCGTGCCACTTGTAAAAGTACAAGTCAAGAAATTGAAGGGGACGGGGCTGTTCATTCAGTCAAGAGGACTCACAAGTAAAAGGCTCCTGAGGCATTAGTGTTGAATTTGGCGCAAAATGCATTGTGTTGTCGTGTAATATGAATGAACATACAATTTCAATCTTCAATAAAGAAAGATCTATTAAAAAATCAACACTTGCAAATTAAGAAAGTTTCTGTCCAGTCATGTTCCAAAAATAGTGAATGCTTTACGAATGTGCGTGTCATCCTTTAGAGCAGGGGCCGATTTAAATTTCCCATTATCATTCCAATATTAGTACATGTGTTGCAGAAGCAAGCGCAAAGGGAGAGTCAATCAAACCATTGATTAGGACCTCTGGTCAAAGGTTTGCCATACCAAATGTCCTTATTTCAGAGGGCAGAAAGTCCAAACACCATTTAGATATCGGGTGGTATGAAATGAAGAGGCAAACAACAACGAATAAGCATTCTTTGCTGCTGTATTGATCTGGCCCTAAAGGGTTTTAGTTTAATGCCAATTATATTTAAAGATATAAAGATTAATGGTCCAGGGTGCTTGCAAAATGAAAACCCCCTCCCCATCACAATGGCTGGGTCATACAAGCCTGAGAGCATCACAATAGACCCAATAGACATGAGAAAAACTCGGTACCTCTGAGTGTATGTGGGCCCATGGCTGTATCAAGGACAAGGCAAAAACAGGAGGTGGCTTAAGGAGTCAGCACCAGAGGCTGTCCGATTGAGCCCTGTAAGCAACAGATGTTGGACCATCCTATAAAGGATTCTGAGGCTGATTTCAATTTTAACTTTGCTGCTGATTTAAGGATTGCTCAACCTTCGACCCACGTCTAGTTTGCTTGGATAAGCCCTGGAAATCTTTTACAGCTTGTACTGGTGGGAGATGATGTGACTTTATCAACTGCAACGGGATATGAGGCATGTGTGCCACAAAAAGCAGGTCTAGGATTTTTTTATAAGAAAGCCGCTTTAAGAAGGGAACTTTGGGCAACCCCACTGAGAGCAAAAGTATTACACAAAAGGTAAGGGGGTCAGTGGGTCAACTGATACAATAAACTAACTCACAGTCAAATGTGCTAAGTCCAAATACTACCTGTTTCTACATTTTCCAGGCTTTTTGTCTCATTTCTTAACAGATCCATTCCTATGTACCTCTGTGCTTTCAACAGAGTTTTCATTGTAAGGGAGGGACATACAGTATACCTTAAACATTCCTGGGCAGGGAAGACTCTATGTAAAAGCAAGAGTAGCAGACAGCTTAAAAGAATCATCAGCAGGACCCTCTAGACCTTCCCCAAAAAACATAACATTATTTCTCTGCATGCATGTGCGTTGAACAGCGCAAGTAGTTTGGTTAATGTCAGTGGATAAATGTCACTTTCCCACAGCGCAGAACAAAATCACTTGTACAGGCCCCTTCTGCAAAAGCATTACCACTGTAGAAAGCAGTGAAGGTGAGGCAGTGTGCAGTCACCTCCGACACTTCCCTCCTCTGATCGGCCACGATCGGCCAAGGACCTCTCTATGAGAGCTGAGGGTGGAATTTTCTGGACCTCTGTAACTTAGGGAGACATGGCAAAAGGGATCCTCAATCAACAGCTCAGCCTTTGCTTTGTGGCCTGTCCGTATATATCTGTTCTCCAAATTACCTGCCGCTGCCCAGGTGTCAGCTGGTGAGATGGAATGACCTCCCAGGTAGGATCCTGGCAGATGATTTGCATAGGCAAACCCCCTCGCTCTCTTTCTTACCCCTGCTTACTCCACAGTAGCAAGTATCTGGGCAAAATATAGTGGTCGAGGTAGGGTAGCAGTAACTAGCAACTCTGAGAAAGTAAATCTGGGGAGCTTGGCGACTTGTGGGGAACAACTGCAGAGCTCATCTCCCAGAACTTTGTGGCACGGGGAGAAGGTCTGTGGGATTTCAGTAACTTGGAGACATGCGACCTGGTCGGGAGTGCTTCAGGTCTCCTTCCTTGCATGTTCCAAGCAACTCAACAAAGCATCAACAGGCTGCCATGCCAGCCACAGAGCCCCTTTCCACATGATTAAAAGCCTAAAATCTTTTCCATGCAAACACATAGCCACCGAAAACCATATTTTCTTTGTTTTCTCTCTCTCTGTCTCTCTCTCCTCCCTCCCTCCCCCATAACCCCCCCCTCCCTACCATTCATTTTAAGTTTTCCTGCACTGCAGCACATTGTGACAATGGTATTTCACAATGGGACTGTTTGAAAGTTACAGAAATAAAAAAAGAATTAACCAACTAAAAGCAGCCAAATCCGGAGTACACTGCTAAGCCACAATTAAAGATTAAGGCCTAGAAGCAAGTAAAGCTGTAGTTCAGAGCGATGTTTGCAAATAGCTCCTTAAAGCAGTTGACGCTGGAGTGCACAACAAGAGGAAAAGTGATAATACTGAGTTTGGTAGAATGGGATAAAAAACAAAAGCAGCGTGCCACTTCTAAAAGTACAAGTCAAGAAATTGAAGGAGATGGGGCTGTTCATTCAGTCAATAGGACTCACAAGTAAAAGTCTCCCGAGGCATTAGTGTTGAATTTGGCCCAAAATGTATTGTGTTGTCGTGTATTATGTATGAAAATACAATTTCAATCTTCATTAAAAAAAGATGTATTAAAAAATAAATACTTGCAGATTAAGAAAGTTTCTGTCCTGTCGTGTGCCAAAAATAGTGAATGCTTTACGAATGTGCGTGTCATCCTTTGAAGCAGGGGCCAATTCTATTTTCCCATTTTCATTCCAATATTAGTACATGTTTTGCTGAGGTACATAGGAATGGATCTGTTAAGAAATGAAACCAAAAGCCTGGAAAAATGTTGAAACAGGTAGGATTTGGACTTACAATAAACGGACTCACAGTCAGATGTGCTATCCCTTGACCCACTGACCCGCTTACCTTTTGTGTAATCCTTTTGCTCTCAGCAGTGTTGTCCAAAGTTCCCTACTTAAAGAGACTTTCTTATAAAAAAAGATCCTAGACATGTTTTTTATGGCCCACATGCCTCATATCCCGTTGCTCTTGATAAACTCACATCATCTCCCACCAATACAAGCTGTAAAAGATGTCAAGGGCATAGCCAAGGAAATTAGACGTGGGCCGAAGGTTGAGCAATCCTTAAATCAGCAGCAAAAATAACATTGAAATCAGCTTCAGAATCTCTTAAAGGATGGGCCAACACTGGTTGCTTGCAGGGCGCAATCGGGCTGACGCCTTAAGGCAAGCGCAAAGGGAGAGCCAACCAAACCATTGATTAGGACCTCTGGACTTTCTGCTCTTTAACATAAGGACATTTGATATGGCAAACGTTTGACCAAACACCATTTAGATGTCGGATGGTATGGAATTAAGCGGCAAACAGCAATACATCAGCATTCTTTGCTGCTTTATTGATCTGGTCCTAAAGGGTTTGGTTTAATGCCAATTATATTTAAAGATAAAAAGATTCATGCTCAACGGTGCTTGCAAATCGACACCCCTCTCCCCATCACGATGGCTGGGTGATGCAAGAGTGAGAGCATCACAGCAGACCCAGAGACATGAGAAACACTCTGTACCTCTGAGTGCATGTGGGCCCATGGCTGGATCAAGGACAAGGCAAGAATAGGAGATGGCTTAAGGTGTCAGGACCCAGGCTGCCCCATTGCGCACTGCCAGCAACAGATGTTGGACCATCCTTTAAGAGATTCTGAGGCTTATTTCAATGTTAACTTTGCTGCTGATTAAAGGATTGCTCAACCTTCGACCCGCGTCTAGTTTGCTTGGCTAAGCCCTGAAAATCTTTTACAGCTTGTATTGGTGGGAGATGATGTGAGTTTATCAAGAGCAACGGGATATGAGGCATGTGTGCCACAAAATGCAGGTCTATGATCTTTTATTTGAAAGCCACTTTGGAAAACCCTACTGAGAACAAAAGGATTACACAAAAGGAAAGGGGGTCAGGGGGGCAAGGGATAGCACATCTGAATGTGAGTCAGTTAATTGTAAGTCCAAATCCTACGCGTTTCGACATTTTTCCAGGCTTTTTGTTTCAGTTCTTAACAGATCCATTCCTATGTACCTCTGTGCTTTCAACAGAGTTTTCATTGTAATGGAGGGACATGCAGTATGCCTTAAACATGCCTGGGCAGGGAAGACTATGTAAAAGCAAGAGTAGCAGACAGCTTAATAAATCATCAGCAGGACCCTCTAGACCTTCCCCAAAAAACATAACATGATTTCTATGCATGTATGTGCGTTGAACAGCGCAAGTAATTTGGTTAATGTCAGTGGATAAATGTCACTTTCCCACAGCGCAGACAAAATCACTTGTACAGGCCCCTTCTGCAAAAGCATTACCGCTGTAGAAAGCAGTGAAAAGGTGAGGCAGTGTGCAGTCCCCCCACCCCCGACCCTGATCGGCCACGATCGGCCAAGGACCTCTCTATAAGAGCTGAGGGTGGAATTTTTCTGGACCTCAGTAACTTAGGGAGACATGGCTAAAGGGATCCTCAATCAACGGCCCAGCTTTTGCTCTGTGGCCTGTCCGAATATGTCTGTTCTCCAAATTACCTGCCGCTGCCCAGGTGTCAGATGGTGAGATGGAATGACCTCCCAGGAAGCATACTGGCAGATGATTTGCATAGGCACACCCCCTCTCTCTTAGCCCTGCTTACTCCACAGTAGCAAGTATCTGGGGAAAATATAGTGGTCGAGGTGGGGTAGCAGTAACTAGCAACTCTGAGAAAGTAAATCTGGGACACTTGGCGACCTGTGGGGAACAACTGCAGAGCTCAGTGCCCAGAAGTTTGTGGCACAGGGAGGAGGTCTGTTGGATTTCAGTAACTTGGAGACATGCAACCTGGTCGGGAGTGCTTCAGGTCTCCTTCCTTGCATGTTCCAAGCAACTCAACAAAGCATCAACAGGCTGAGATACCAACCACAGAGCCCCTTTCCACTTGATTAAAAGGCTAAAATCTTTTCCATGCAAATACATAGCCCCCAAATACCATATTTTCTTTGTTTTCTCTCTCTCTCCTCCCTGTCTCCTTCCCTCGCTCCCTCCCACCCTCCCGCACTCTCTCTTCCCCCCAGCCCCTCTCCCTCTCCCTACCATTAATTTTAAGTTTTCATGCACTGCAGCACATTGTGGCAATGGTATTTCACAATGGGACTGTTTGAAAGTTACAGAAATCAAAAAAGAAATCAACCAACTAAAAGCAGCCAAACCCGGAGTACTCTGCTCAGCCCCATTTAAAGATTAAGGCCCAGAAGCAAGTAAAGCTGTAGTTCAGAGCGATATTTGCAAATAGCACCTTAAAGCAGTTTACGCTGGAGTGCACAACAAGGGGGAAAGTGATAATACTGAGTTTGGTAGAATGGGATAAAAAAAAACAAAAGAAGCGTGCCACTTGTAAAAGTACAAGTCAAGAAATTGAAGGGGACGGGGCTGTTCATTCAGTCAAGAGGACTCACAAGTAAAAGGCTCCTGAGGCATTAGTGTTGAATTTGGCGCAAAATGCATTGTGTTGTCGTGTAATATGAATGAACATACAATTTCAATCTTCAATAAAGAAAGATCTATTAAAAAATCAACACTTGCAAATTAAGAAAGTTTCTGTCCAGTCATGTTCCAAAAATAGTGAATGCTTTACGAATGTGCGTGTCATCCTTTAGAGCAGGGGCCGATTTAAATTTCCCATTATCATTCCAATATTAGTACATGTGTTGCAGAAGCAAGCGCAAAGGGAGAGTCAATCAAACCATTGATTAGGACCTCTGGTCAAAGGTTTGCCATACCAAATGTCCTTATTTCAGAGGGCAGAAAGTCCAAACACCATTTAGATATCGGGTGGTATGAAATGAAGAGGCAAACAACAACGAATAAGCATTCTTTGCTGCTGTATTGATCTGGCCCTAAAGGGTTTTAGTTTAATGCCAATTATATTTAAAGATATAAAGATTAATGGTCCAGGGTGCTTGCAAAATGAAAACCCCCTCCCCATCACAATGGCTGGGTCATACAAGCCTGAGAGCATCACAATAGACCCAATAGACATGAGAAAAACTCGGTACCTCTGAGTGTATGTGGGCCCATGGCTGTATCAAGGACAAGGCAAAAACAGGAGGTGGCTTAAGGAGTCAGCACCAGAGGCTGTCCGATTGAGCCCTGTAAGCAACAGATGTTGGACCATCCTATAAAGGATTCTGAGGCTGATTTCAATTTTAACTTTGCTGCTGATTTAAGGATTGCTCAACCTTCGACCCACGTCTAGTTTGCTTGGATAAGCCCTGGAAATCTTTTACAGCTTGTACTGGTGGGAGATGATGTGACTTTATCAACTGCAACGGGATATGAGGCATGTGTGCCACAAAAAGCAGGTCTAGGATTTTTTTATAAGAAAGCCGCTTTAAGAAGGGAACTTTGGGCAACCCCACTGAGAGCAAAAGTATTACACAAAAGGTAAGGGGGTCAGTGGGTCAACTGATACAATAAACTAACTCACAGTCAAATGTGCTAAGTCCAAATACTACCTGTTTCTACATTTTCCAGGCTTTTTGTCTCATTTCTTAACAGATCCATTCCTATGTACCTCTGTGCTTTCAACAGAGTTTTCATTGTAATGGAGGGACATGCAGTATGCCTTAAACATGCCTGGGCAGGGAAGACTATGTAAAAGCAAGAGTAGCAGACAGCTTAATAAATCATCAGCAGGACCCTCTAGACCTTCCCCAAAAAACATAACATGATTTCTATGCATGTATGTGCGTTGAACAGCGCAAGTAATTTGGTTAATGTCAGTGGATAAATGTCACTTTCCCACAGCGCAGACAAAATCACTTGTACAGGCCCCTTCTGCAAAAGCATTACCGCTGTAGAAAGCAGTGAAAAGGTGAGGCAGTGTGCAGTCCCCCCACCCCCGACCCTGATCGGCCACGATCGGCCAAGGACCTCTCTATAAGAGCTGAGGGTGGAATTTTTCTGGACCTCAGTAACTTAGGGAGACATGGCTAAAGGGATCCTCAATCAACGGCCCAGCTTTTGCTCTGTGGCCTGTCCGAATATGTCTGTTCTCCAAATTACCTGCCGCTGCCCAGGTGTCAGATGGTGAGATGGAATGACCTCCCAGGAAGCATACTGGCAGATGATTTGCATAGGCACACCCCCTCTCCCTCTCTCTTAGCCCTGCTTACTCCACAGTAGCAAGTATCTGGGGAAAATATAGTGGTCGAGGTGGGGTAGCAGTAACTAGCAACTCTGAGAAAGTAAATCTGGGACACTTGGCGACCTGTGGGGAACAACTGCAGAGCTCAGTGCCCAGAAGTTTGTGGCACAGGGAGGAGGTCTGTTGGATTTCAGTAACTTGGAGACATGCAACCTGGTCGGGAGTGCTTCAGGTCTCCTTCCTTGCATGTTCCAAGCAACTCAACAAAGCATCAACAGGCTGAGATACCAACCACAGAGCCCCTTTCCACTTGATTAAAAGGCTAAAATCTTTTCCATGCAAATACATAGCCCCCAAATACCATATTTTCTTTGTTTTCTCTCTCTCTCCTCCCTGTCTCCTTCCCTCGCTCCCTCCCACCCTCCCGCACTCTCTCTTCCCCCCAGCCCCTCTCCCTCTCCCTACCATTAATTTTAAGTTTTCATGCACTGCAGCACATTGTGGCAATGGTATTTCACAATGGGACTGTTTGAAAGTTACAGAAATCAAAAAAGAAATCAACCAACTAAAAGCAGCCAAACCCGGAGTACTCTGCTCAGCCCCATTTAAAGATTAAGGCCCAGAAGCAAGTAAAGCTGTAGTTCAGAGCGATATTTGCAAATAGCACCTTAAAGCAGTTTACGCTGGAGTGCACAACAAGGGGGAAAGTGATAATACTGAGTTTGGTAGAATGGGATAAAAAAAAAACAAAAGAAGCGTGCCACTTGTAAAAGTACAAGTCAAGAAATTGAAGGGGACGGGGCTGTTCATTCAGTCAAGAGGACTCACAAGTAAAAGGCTCCTGAGGCATTAGTGTTGAATTTGGCGCAAAATGCATTGTGTTGTCGTGTAATATGAATGAACATACAATTTCAATCTTCAATAAAGAAAGATCTATTAAAAAATCAACACTTGCAAATTAAGAAAGTTTCTGTCCAGTCATGTTCCAAAAATAGTGAATGCTTTACGAATGTGCGTGTCATCCTTTAGAGCAGGGGCCGATTTAAATTTCCCATTATCATTCCAATATTAGTACATGTGTTGCAGAAGCAAGCGCAAAGGGAGAGTCAATCAAACCATTGATTAGGACCTCTGGTCAAAGGTTTGCCATACCAAATGTCCTTATTTCAGAGGGCAGAAAGTCCAAACACCATTTAGATATCGGGTGGTATGAAATGAAGAGGCAAACAACAACGAATAAGCATTCTTTGCTGCTGTATTGATCTGGCCCTAAAGGGTTTTAGTTTAATGCCAATTATATTTAAAGATATAAAGATTAATGGTCCAGGGTGCTTGCAAAATGAAAACCCCCTCCCCATCACAATGGCTGGGTCATACAAGCCTGAGAGCATCACAATAGACCCAATAGACATGAGAAAAACTCGGTACCTCTGAGTGTATGTGGGCCCATGGCTGTATCAAGGACAAGGCAAAAACAGGAGGTGGCTTAAGGAGTCAGCACCAGAGGCTGTCCGATTGAGCCCTGTAAGCAACAGATGTTGGACCATCCTATAAAGGATTCTGAGGCTGATTTCAATTTTAACTTTGCTGCTGATTTAAGGATTGCTCAACCTTCGACCCACGTCTAGTTTGCTTGGATAAGCCCTGGAAATCTTTTACAGCTTGTACTGGTGGGAGATGATGTGACTTTATCAACTGCAACGGGATATGAGGCATGTGTGCCACAAAAAGCAGGTCTAGGATTTTTTTATAAGAAAGCCGCTTTAAGAAGGGAACTTTGGGCAACCCCACTGAGAGCAAAAGTATTACACAAAAGGTAAGGGGGTCAGTGGGTCAACTGATACAATAAACTAACTCACAGTCAAATGTGCTAAGTCCAAATACTACCTGTTTCTACATTTTCCAGGCTTTTTGTCTCATTTCTTAACAGATCCATTCCTATGTACCTCTGTGCTTTCAACAGAGTTTTCATTGTAATGGAGGGACATGCAGTATGCCTTAAACATGCCTGGGCAGGGAAGACTATGTAAAAGCAAGAGTAGCAGACAGCTTAATAAATCATCAGCAGGACCCTCTAGACCTTCCCCAAAAAACATAACATGATTTCTATGCATGTATGTGCGTTGAACAGCGCAAGTAATTTGGTTAATGTCAGTGGATAAATGTCACTTTCCCACAGCGCAGACAAAATCACTTGTACAGGCCCCTTCTGCAAAAGCATTACCGCTGTAGAAAGCAGTGAAAAGGTGAGGCAGTGTGCAGTCCCCCCACCCCCGACCCTGATCGGCCACGATCGGCCAAGGACCTCTCTATAAGAGCTGAGGGTGGAATTTTTCTGGACCTCAGTAACTTAGGGAGACATGGCTAAAGGGATCCTCAATCAACGGCCCAGCTTTTGCTCTGTGGCCTGTCCGAATATGTCTGTTCTCCAAATTACCTGCCGCTGCCCAGGTGTCAGATGGTGAGATGGAATGACCTCCCAGGAAGCATACTGGCAGATGATTTGCATAGGCACACCCCCTCTCCCTCTCTCTTAGCCCTGCTTACTCCACAGTAGCAAGTATCTGGGGAAAATATAGTGGTCGAGGTGGGGTAGCAGTAACTAGCAACTCTGAGAAAGTAAATCTGGGACACTTGGCGACCTGTGGGGAACAACTGCAGAGCTCAGTGCCCAGAAGTTTGTGGCACAGGGAGGAGGTCTGTTGGATTTCAGTAACTTGGAGACATGCAACCTGGTCGGGAGTGCTTCAGGTCTCCTTCCTTGCATGTTCCAAGCAACTCAACAAAGCATCAACAGGCTGAGATACCAACCACAGAGCCCCTTTCCACTTGATTAAAAGGCTAAAATCTTTTCCATGCAAATACATAGCCCCCAAATACCATATTTTCTTTGTTTTCTCTCTCTCTCCTCCCTGTCTCCTTCCCTCGCTCCCTCCCACCCTCCCGCACTCTCTCTTCCCCCCAGCCCCTCTCCCTCTCCCTACCATTAATTTTAGGTTTTCATGCACTGCAGCACATTGTGGCAATGGTATTTCACAATGGGACTGTTTGAAAGTTACAGAAATCAAAAAAGAAATCAACCAACTAAAAGCAGCCAAACCCGGAGTACTCTGCTCAGCCCCATTTAAAGATTAAGGCCCAGAAGCAAGTAAAGCTGTAGTTCAGAGCGATATTTGCAAATAGCACCTTAAAGCAGTTTACGCTGGAGTGCACAACAAGGGGGAAAGTGATAATACTGAGTTTGGTAGAATGGGATAAAAAAAAACAAAAGAAGCGTGCCACTTGTAAAAGTACAAGTCAAGAAATTGAAGGGGACGGGGCTGTTCATTCAGTCAAGAGGACTCACAAGTAAAAGGCTCCTGAGGCATTAGTGTTGAATTTGGCGCAAAATGCATTGTGTTGTCGTGTAATATGAATGAACATACAATTTCAATCTTCAATAAAGAAAGATCTATTAAAAAATCAACACTTGCAAATTAAGAAAGTTTCTGTCCAGTCATGTTCCAAAAATAGTGAATGCTTTACGAATGTGCGTGTCATCCTTTAGAGCAGGGGCCGATTTAAATTTCCCATTATCATTCCAATATTAGTACATGTGTTGCAGAAGCAAGCGCAAAGGGAGAGTCAATCAAACCATTGATTAGGACCTCTGGTCAAAGGTTTGCCATACCAAATGTCCTTATTTCAGAGGGCAGAAAGTCCAAACACCATTTAGATATCGGGTGGTATGAAATGAAGAGGCAAACAACAACGAATAAGCATTCTTTGCTGCTGTATTGATCTGGCCCTAAAGGGTTTTAGTTTAATGCCAATTATATTTAAAGATATAAAGATTAATGGTCCAGGGTGCTTGCAAAATGAAAACCCCCTCCCCATCACAATGGCTGGGTCATACAAGCCTGAGAGCATCACAATAGACCCAATAGACATGAGAAAAACTCGGTACCTCTGAGTGTATGTGGGCCCATGGCTGTATCAAGGACAAGGCAAAAACAGGAGGTGGCTTAAGGAGTCAGCACCAGAGGCTGTCCGATTGAGCCCTGTAAGCAACAGATGTTGGACCATCCTATAAAGGATTCTGAGGCTGATTTCAATTTTAACTTTGCTGCTGATTTAAGGATTGCTCAACCTTCGACCCACGTCTAGTTTGCTTGGATAAGCCCTGGAAATCTTTTACAGCTTGTACTGGTGGGAGATGATGTGACTTTATCAACTGCAACGGGATATGAGGCATGTGTGCCACAAAAAGCAGGTCTAGGATTTTTTTATAAGAAAGCCGCTTTAAGAAGGGAACTTTGGGCAACCCCACTGAGAGCAAAAGTATTACACAAAAGGTAAGGGGGTCAGTGGGTCAACTGATACAATAAACTAACTCACAGTCAAATGTGCTAAGTCCAAATACTACCTGTTTCTACATTTTCCAGGCTTTTTGTCTCATTTCTTAACAGATCCATTCCTATGTACCTCTGTGCTTTCAACAGAGTTTTCATTGTAAGGGAGGGACATACAGTATACCTTAAACATTCCTGGGCAGGGAAGACTCTATGTAAAAGCAAGAGTAGCAGACAGCTTAAAAGAATCATCAGCAGGACCCTCTAGACCTTCCCCAAAAAACATAACATTATTTCTCTGCATGCATGTGCGTTGAACAGCGCAAGTAGTTTGGTTAATGTCAGTGGATAAATGTCACTTTCCCACAGCGCAGAACAAAATCACTTGTACAGGCCCCTTCTGCAAAAGCATTACCACTGTAGAAAGCAGTGAAGGTGAGGCAGTGTGCAGTCACCTCCGACACTTCCCTCCTCTGATCGGCCACGATCGGCCAAGGACCTCTCTATGAGAGCTGAGGGTGGAATTTTCTGGACCTCTGTAACTTAGGGAGACATGGCAAAAGGGATCCTCAATCAACAGCTCAGCCTTTGCTTTGTGGCCTGTCCGTATATATCTGTTCTCCAAATTACCTGCCGCTGCCCAGGTGTCAGCTGGTGAGATGGAATGACCTCCCAGGTAGGATCCTGGCAGATGATTTGCATAGGCAAACCCCCTCGCTCTCTTTCTTACCCCTGCTTACTCCACAGTAGCAAGTATCTGGGCAAAATATAGTGGTCGAGGTAGGGTAGCAGTAACTAGCAACTCTGAGAAAGTAAATCTGGGGAGCTTGGCGACTTGTGGGGAACAACTGCAGAGCTCATCTCCCAGAACTTTGTGGCACGGGGAGAAGGTCTGTGGGATTTCAGTAACTTGGAGACATGCGACCTGGTCGGGAGTGCTTCAGGTCTCCTTCCTTGCATGTTCCAAGCAACTCAACAAAGCATCAACAGGCTGCCATGCCAGCCACAGAGCCCCTTTCCACATGATTAAAAGCCTAAAATCTTTTCCATGCAAACACATAGCCACCGAAAACCATATTTTCTTTGTTTTCTCTCTCTCTGTCTCTCTCTCCTCCCTCCCTCCCCCATAACCCCCCCCTCCCTACCATTCATTTTAAGTTTTCCTGCACTGCAGCACATTGTGACAATGGTATTTCACAATGGGACTGTTTGAAAGTTACAGAAATAAAAAAAGAATTAACCAACTAAAAGCAGCCAAATCCGGAGTACACTGCTAAGCCACAATTAAAGATTAAGGCCTAGAAGCAAGTAAAGCTGTAGTTCAGAGCGATGTTTGCAAATAGCTCCTTAAAGCAGTTGACGCTGGAGTGCACAACAAGAGGAAAAGTGATAATACTGAGTTTGGTAGAATGGGATAAAAAACAAAAGCAGCGTGCCACTTCTAAAAGTACAAGTCAAGAAATTGAAGGAGATGGGGCTGTTCATTCAGTCAATAGGACTCACAAGTAAAAGTCTCCCGAGGCATTAGTGTTGAATTTGGCCCAAAATGTATTGTGTTGTCGTGTATTATGTATGAAAATACAATTTCAATCTTCATTAAAAAAAGATGTATTAAAAAATAAATACTTGCAGATTAAGAAAGTTTCTGTCCTGTCGTGTGCCAAAAATAGTGAATGCTTTACGAATGTGCGTGTCATCCTTTGAAGCAGGGGCCAATTCTATTTTCCCATTTTCATTCCAATATTAGTACATGTTTTGCTGAGGTACATAGGAATGGATCTGTTAAGAAATGAAACCAAAAGCCTGGAAAAATGTTGAAACAGGTAGGATTTGGACTTACAATAAACGGACTCACAGTCAGATGTGCTATCCCTTGACCCACTGACCCGCTTACCTTTTGTGTAATCCTTTTGCTCTCAGCAGTGTTGTCCAAAGTTCCCTACTTAAAGAGACTTTCTTATAAAAAAAGATCCTAGACATGTTTTTTATGGCCCACATGCCTCATATCCCGTTGCTCTTGATAAACTCACATCATCTCCCACCAATACAAGCTGTAAAAGATGTCAAGGGCATAGCCAAGGAAATTAGACGTGGGCCGAAGGTTGAGCAATCCTTAAATCAGCAGCAAAAATAACATTGAAATCAGCTTCAGAATCTCTTAAAGGATGGGCCAACACTGGTTGCTTGCAGGGCGCAATCGGGCTGACGCCTTAAGGCAAGCGCAAAGGGAGAGCCAACCAAACCATTGATTAGGACCTCTGGACTTTCTGCTCTTTAACATAAGGACATTTGATATGGCAAACGTTTGACCAAACACCATTTAGATGTCGGATGGTATGGAATTAAGCGGCAAACAGCAATACATCAGCATTCTTTGCTGCTTTATTGATCTGGTCCTAAAGGGTTTGGTTTAATGCCAATTATATTTAAAGATAAAAAGATTCATGCTCAACGGTGCTTGCAAATCGACACCCCTCTCCCCATCACGATGGCTGGGTGATGCAAGAGTGAGAGCATCACAGCAGACCCAGAGACATGAGAAACACTCTGTACCTCTGAGTGCATGTGGGCCCATGGCTGGATCAAGGACAAGGCAAGAATAGGAGATGGCTTAAGGTGTCAGGACCCAGGCTGCCCCATTGCGCACTGCCAGCAACAGATGTTGGACCATCCTTTAAGAGATTCTGAGGCTTATTTCAATGTTAACTTTGCTGCTGATTAAAGGATTGCTCAACCTTCGACCCGCGTCTAGTTTGCTTGGCTAAGCCCTGAAAATCTTTTACAGCTTGTATTGGTGGGAGATGATGTGAGTTTATCAAGAGCAACGGGATATGAGGCATGTGTGCCACAAAATGCAGGTCTATGATCTTTTATTTGAAAGCCACTTTGGAAAACCCTACTGAGAACAAAAGGATTACACAAAAGGAAAGGGGGTCAGGGGGGCAAGGGATAGCACATCTGAATGTGAGTCAGTTAATTGTAAGTCCAAATCCTACGCGTTTCGACATTTTTCCAGGCTTTTTGTTTCAGTTCTTAACAGATCCATTCCTATGTACCTCTGTGCTTTCAACAGAGTTTTCATTGTAATGGAGGGACATGCAGTATGCCTTAAACATGCCTGGGCAGGGAAGACTATGTAAAAGCAAGAGTAGCAGACAGCTTAATAAATCATCAGCAGGACCCTCTAGACCTTCCCCAAAAAACATAACATGATTTCTATGCATGTATGTGCGTTGAACAGCGCAAGTAATTTGGTTAATGTCAGTGGATAAATGTCACTTTCCCACAGCGCAGACAAAATCACTTGTACAGGCCCCTTCTGCAAAAGCATTACCGCTGTAGAAAGCAGTGAAAAGGTGAGGCAGTGTGCAGTCCCCCCACCCCCGACCCTGATCGGCCACGATCGGCCAAGGACCTCTCTATAAGAGCTGAGGGTGGAATTTTTCTGGACCTCAGTAACTTAGGGAGACATGGCTAAAGGGATCCTCAATCAACGGCCCAGCTTTTGCTCTGTGGCCTGTCCGAATATGTCTGTTCTCCAAATTACCTGCCGCTGCCCAGGTGTCAGATGGTGAGATGGAATGACCTCCCAGGAAGCATACTGGCAGATGATTTGCATAGGCACACCCCCTCTCTCTTAGCCCTGCTTACTCCACAGTAGCAAGTATCTGGGGAAAATATAGTGGTCGAGGTGGGGTAGCAGTAACTAGCAACTCTGAGAAAGTAAATCTGGGACACTTGGCGACCTGTGGGGAACAACTGCAGAGCTCAGTGCCCAGAAGTTTGTGGCACAGGGAGGAGGTCTGTTGGATTTCAGTAACTTGGAGACATGCAACCTGGTCGGGAGTGCTTCAGGTCTCCTTCCTTGCATGTTCCAAGCAACTCAACAAAGCATCAACAGGCTGAGATACCAACCACAGAGCCCCTTTCCACTTGATTAAAAGGCTAAAATCTTTTCCATGCAAATACATAGCCCCCAAATACCATATTTTCTTTGTTTTCTCTCTCTCTCCTCCCTGTCTCCTTCCCTCGCTCCCTCCCACCCTCCCGCACTCTCTCTTCCCCCCAGCCCCTCTCCCTCTCCCTACCATTAATTTTAAGTTTTCATGCACTGCAGCACATTGTGGCAATGGTATTTCACAATGGGACTGTTTGAAAGTTACAGAAATCAAAAAAGAAATCAACCAACTAAAAGCAGCCAAACCCGGAGTACTCTGCTCAGCCCCATTTAAAGATTAAGGCCCAGAAGCAAGTAAAGCTGTAGTTCAGAGCGATATTTGCAAATAGCACCTTAAAGCAGTTTACGCTGGAGTGCACAACAAGGGGGAAAGTGATAATACTGAGTTTGGTAGAATGGGATAAAAAAAAACAAAAGAAGCGTGCCACTTGTAAAAGTACAAGTCAAGAAATTGAAGGGGACGGGGCTGTTCATTCAGTCAAGAGGACTCACAAGTAAAAGGCTCCTGAGGCATTAGTGTTGAATTTGGCGCAAAATGCATTGTGTTGTCGTGTAATATGAATGAACATACAATTTCAATCTTCAATAAAGAAAGATCTATTAAAAAATCAACACTTGCAAATTAAGAAAGTTTCTGTCCAGTCATGTTCCAAAAATAGTGAATGCTTTACGAATGTGCGTGTCATCCTTTAGAGCAGGGGCCGATTTAAATTTCCCATTATCATTCCAATATTAGTACATGTGTTGCAGAAGCAAGCGCAAAGGGAGAGTCAATCAAACCATTGATTAGGACCTCTGGTCAAAGGTTTGCCATACCAAATGTCCTTATTTCAGAGGGCAGAAAGTCCAAACACCATTTAGATATCGGGTGGTATGAAATGAAGAGGCAAACAACAACGAATAAGCATTCTTTGCTGCTGTATTGATCTGGCCCTAAAGGGTTTTAGTTTAATGCCAATTATATTTAAAGATATAAAGATTAATGGTCCAGGGTGCTTGCAAAATGAAAACCCCCTCCCCATCACAATGGCTGGGTCATACAAGCCTGAGAGCATCACAATAGACCCAATAGACATGAGAAAAACTCGGTACCTCTGAGTGTATGTGGGCCCATGGCTGTATCAAGGACAAGGCAAAAACAGGAGGTGGCTTAAGGAGTCAGCACCAGAGGCTGTCCGATTGAGCCCTGTAAGCAACAGATGTTGGACCATCCTATAAAGGATTCTGAGGCTGATTTCAATTTTAACTTTGCTGCTGATTTAAGGATTGCTCAACCTTCGACCCACGTCTAGTTTGCTTGGATAAGCCCTGGAAATCTTTTACAGCTTGTACTGGTGGGAGATGATGTGACTTTATCAACTGCAACGGGATATGAGGCATGTGTGCCACAAAAAGCAGGTCTAGGATTTTTTTATAAGAAAGCCGCTTTAAGAAGGGAACTTTGGGCAACCCCACTGAGAGCAAAAGTATTACACAAAAGGTAAGGGGGTCAGTGGGTCAACTGATACAATAAACTAACTCACAGTCAAATGTGCTAAGTCCAAATACTACCTGTTTCTACATTTTCCAGGCTTTTTGTCTCATTTCTTAACAGATCCATTCCTATGTACCTCTGTGCTTTCAACAGAGTTTTCATTGTAATGGAGGGACATGCAGTATGCCTTAAACATGCCTGGGCAGGGAAGACTATGTAAAAGCAAGAGTAGCAGACAGCTTAATAAATCATCAGCAGGACCCTCTAGACCTTCCCCAAAAAACATAACATGATTTCTATGCATGTATGTGCGTTGAACAGCGCAAGTAATTTGGTTAATGTCAGTGGATAAATGTCACTTTCCCACAGCGCAGACAAAATCACTTGTACAGGCCCCTTCTGCAAAAGCATTACCGCTGTAGAAAGCAGTGAAAAGGTGAGGCAGTGTGCAGTCCCCCCACCCCCGACCCTGATCGGCCACGATCGGCCAAGGACCTCTCTATAAGAGCTGAGGGTGGAATTTTTCTGGACCTCAGTAACTTAGGGAGACATGGCTAAAGGGATCCTCAATCAACGGCCCAGCTTTTGCTCTGTGGCCTGTCCGAATATGTCTGTTCTCCAAATTACCTGCCGCTGCCCAGGTGTCAGATGGTGAGATGGAATGACCTCCCAGGAAGCATACTGGCAGATGATTTGCATAGGCACACCCCCTCTCCCTCTCTCTTAGCCCTGCTTACTCCACAGTAGCAAGTATCTGGGGAAAATATAGTGGTCGAGGTGGGGTAGCAGTAACTAGCAACTCTGAGAAAGTAAATCTGGGACACTTGGCGACCTGTGGGGAACAACTGCAGAGCTCAGTGCCCAGAAGTTTGTGGCACAGGGAGGAGGTCTGTTGGATTTCAGTAACTTGGAGACATGCAACCTGGTCGGGAGTGCTTCAGGTCTCCTTCCTTGCATGTTCCAAGCAACTCAACAAAGCATCAACAGGCTGAGATACCAACCACAGAGCCCCTTTCCACTTGATTAAAAGGCTAAAATCTTTTCCATGCAAATACATAGCCCCCAAATACCATATTTTCTTTGTTTTCTCTCTCTCTCCTCCCTGTCTCCTTCCCTCGCTCCCTCCCACCCTCCCGCACTCTCTCTTCCCCCCAGCCCCTCTCCCTCTCCCTACCATTAATTTTAGGTTTTCATGCACTGCAGCACATTGTGGCAATGGTATTTCACAATGGGACTGTTTGAAAGTTACAGAAATCAAAAAAGAAATCAACCAACTAAAAGCAGCCAAACCCGGAGTACTCTGCTCAGCCCCATTTAAAGATTAAGGCCCAGAAGCAAGTAAAGCTGTAGTTCAGAGCGATATTTGCAAATAGCACCTTAAAGCAGTTTACGCTGGAGTGCACAACAAGGGGGAAAGTGATAATACTGAGTTTGGTAGAATGGGATAAAAAAAAACAAAAGAAGCGTGCCACTTGTAAAAGTACAAGTCAAGAAATTGAAGGGGACGGGGCTGTTCATTCAGTCAAGAGGACTCACAAGTAAAAGGCTCCTGAGGCATTAGTGTTGAATTTGGCGCAAAATGCATTGTGTTGTCGTGTAATATGAATGAACATACAATTTCAATCTTCAATAAAGAAAGATCTATTAAAAAATCAACACTTGCAAATTAAGAAAGTTTCTGTCCAGTCATGTTCCAAAAATAGTGAATGCTTTACGAATGTGCGTGTCATCCTTTAGAGCAGGGGCCGATTTAAATTTCCCATTATCATTCCAATATTAGTACATGTGTTGCAGAAGCAAGCGCAAAGGGAGAGTCAATCAAACCATTGATTAGGACCTCTGGTCAAAGGTTTGCCATACCAAATGTCCTTATTTCAGAGGGCAGAAAGTCCAAACACCATTTAGATATCGGGTGGTATGAAATGAAGAGGCAAACAACAACAAATAAGCATTCTTTGCTGCTGTATTGATCTGGCCCTAAAGGGTTTTAGTTTAATGCCAATTATATTTAAAGATATAAAGATTAATGGTCCAGGGTGCTTGCAAAATGAAAACCCCCTCCCCATCACAATGGCTGGGTCATACAAGCCTGAGAGCATCACAATAGACCCAATAGACATGAGAAAAACTCGGTACCTCTGAGTGTATGTGGGCCCATGGCTGTATCAAGGACAAGGCAAAAACAGGAGGTGGCTTAAGGAGTCAGCACCAGAGGCTGTCCGATTGAGCCCTGTAAGCAACAGATGTTGGACCATCCTATAAAGGATTCTGAGGCTGATTTCAATTTTAACTTTGCTGCTGATTTAAGGATTGCTCAACCTTCGACCCACGTCTAGTTTGCTTGGATAAGCCCTGGAAATCTTTTACAGCTTGTACTGGTGGGAGATGATGTGACTTTATCAACTGCAACGGGATATGAGGCATGTGTGCCACAAAAAGCAGGTCTAGGATTTTTTTATAAGAAAGCCGCTTTAAGAAGGGAACTTTGGGCAACCCCACTGAGAGCAAAAGTATTACACAAAAGGTAAGGGGGTCAGTGGGTCAACTGATACAATAAACTAACTCACAGTCAAATGTGCTAAGTCCAAATACTACCTGTTTCTACATTTTCCAGGCTTTTTGTCTCATTTCTTAACAGATCCATTCCTATGTACCTCTGTGCTTTCAACAGAGTTTTCATTGTAAGGGAGGGACATACAGTATACCTTAAACATTCCTGGGCAGGGAAGACTCTATGTAAAAGCAAGAGTAGCAGACAGCTTAAAAGAATCATCAGCAGGACCCTCTAGACCTTCCCCAAAAAACATAACATTATTTCTCTGCATGCATGTGCGTTGAACAGCGCAAGTAGTTTGGTTAATGTCAGTGGATAAATGTCACTTTCCCACAGCGCAGAACAAAATCACTTGTACAGGCCCCTTCTGCAAAAGCATTACCACTGTAGAAAGCAGTGAAGGTGAGGCAGTGTGCAGTCACCTCCGACACTTCCCTCCTCTGATCGGCCACGATCGGCCAAGGACCTCTCTGTGAGAGCTGAGGGTGGAATTTTCTGGACCTCTGTAACTTAGGGAGACATGGCAAAAGGGATCCTCAATCAACAGCTCAGCCTTTGCTTTGTGGCCTGTCCGTATATATCTGTTCTCCAAATTACCTGCCGCTGCCCAGGTGTCAGCTGGTGAGATGGAATGACCTCCCAGGTAGGATCCTGGCAGATGATTTGCATAGGCAAACCCCCTCGCTCTCTTTCTTACCCCTGCTTACTCCACAGTAGCAAGTATCTGGGCAAAATATAGTGGTCGAGGTAGGGTAGCAGTAACTAGCAACTCTGAGAAAGTAAATCTGGGGAGCTTGGCGACTTGTGGGGAACAACTGCAGAGCTCATCTCCCAGAACTTTGTGGCACGGGGAGAAGGTCTGTGGGATTTCAGTAACTTGGAGACATGCGACCTGGTCGGGAGTGCTTCAGGTCTCCTTCCTTGCATGTTCCAAGCAACTCAACAAAGCATCAACAGGCTGCCATGCCAGCCACAGAGCCCCTTTCCACATGATTAAAAGCCTAAAATCTTTTCCATGCAAACACATAGCCACCGAAAACCATATTTTCTTTGTTTTCTCTCTCTCTGTCTCTCTCTCCTCCCTCCCTCCCCCATAACCCCCCCCTCCCTACCATTCATTTTAAGTTTTCCTGCACTGCAGCACATTGTGACAATGGTATTTCACAATGGGACTGTTTGAAAGTTACAGAAATAAAAAAAGAATTAACCAACTAAAAGCAGCCAAATCCGGAGTACACTGCTAAGCCACAATTAAAGATTAAGGCCTAGAAGCAAGTAAAGCTGTAGTTCAGAGCGATGTTTGCAAATAGCTCCTTAAAGCAGTTGACGCTGGAGTGCACAACAAGAGGAAAAGTGATAATACTGAGTTTGGTAGAATGGGATAAAAAACAAAAGCAGCGTGCCACTTCTAAAAGTACAAGTCAAGAAATTGAAGGAGATGGGGCTGTTCATTCAGTCAATAGGACTCACAAGTAAAAGTCTCCCGAGGCATTAGTGTTGAATTTGGCCCAAAATGTATTGTGTTGTCGTGTATTATGTATGAAAATACAATTTCAATCTTCATTAAAAAAAGATGTATTAAAAAATAAATACTTGCAGATTAAGAAAGTTTCTGTCCTGTCGTGTGCCAAAAATAGTGAATGCTTTACGAATGTGCGTGTCATCCTTTGAAGCAGGGGCCAATTCTATTTTCCCATTTTCATTCCAATATTAGTACATGTTTTGCTGAGGTACATAGGAATGGATCTGTTAAGAAATGAAACCAAAAGCCTGGAAAAATGTTGAAACAGGTAGGATTTGGACTTACAATAAACGGACTCACAGTCAGATGTGCTATCCCTTGACCCACTGACCCGCTTACCTTTTGTGTAATCCTTTTGCTCTCAGCAGTGTTGTCCAAAGTTCCCTACTTAAAGAGACTTTCTTATAAAAAAAGATCCTAGACATGTTTTTTATGGCCCACATGCCTCATATCCCGTTGCTCTTGATAAACTCACATCATCTCCCACCAATACAAGCTGTAAAAGATGTCAAGGGCATAGCCAAGGAAATTAGACGTGGGCCGAAGGTTGAGCAATCCTTAAATCAGCAGCAAAAATAACATTGAAATCAGCTTCAGAATCTCTTAAAGGATGGGCCAACACTGGTTGCTTGCAGGGCGCAATCGGGCTGACGCCTTAAGGCAAGCGCAAAGGGAGAGCCAACCAAACCATTGATTAGGACCTCTGGACTTTCTGCTCTTTAACATAAGGACATTTGATATGGCAAACGTTTGACCAAACACCATTTAGATGTCGGATGGTATGGAATTAAGCGGCAAACAGCAATACATCAGCATTCTTTGCTGCTTTATTGATCTGGTCCTAAAGGGTTTGGTTTAATGCCAATTATATTTAAAGATAAAAAGATTCATGCTCAACGGTGCTTGCAAATCGACACCCCTCTCCCCATCACGATGGCTGGGTGATGCAAGAGTGAGAGCATCACAGCAGACCCAGAGACATGAGAAACACTCTGTACCTCTGAGTGCATGTGGGCCCATGGCTGGATCAAGGACAAGGCAAGAATAGGAGATGGCTTAAGGTGTCAGGACCCAGGCTGCCCCATTGCGCACTGCCAGCAACAGATGTTGGACCATCCTTTAAGAGATTCTGAGGCTTATTTCAATGTTAACTTTGCTGCTGATTAAAGGATTGCTCAACCTTCGACCCGCGTCTAGTTTGCTTGGCTAAGCCCTGAAAATCTTTTACAGCTTGTATTGGTGGGAGATGATGTGAGTTTATCAAGAGCAACGGGATATGAGGCATGTGTGCCACAAAATGCAGGTCTATGATCTTTTATTTGAAAGCCACTTTGGAAAACCCTACTGAGAACAAAAGGATTACACAAAAGGAAAGGGGGTCAGGGGGGCAAGGGATAGCACATCTGAATGTGAGTCAGTTAATTGTAAGTCCAAATCCTACGCGTTTCGACATTTTTCCAGGCTTTTTGTTTCAGTTCTTAACAGATCCATTCCTATGTACCTCTGTGCTTTCAACAGAGTTTTCATTGTAATGGAGGGACATGCAGTATGCCTTAAACATGCCTGGGCAGGGAAGACTATGTAAAAGCAAGAGTAGCAGACAGCTTAATAAATCATCAGCAGGACCCTCTAGACCTTCCCCAAAAAACATAACATGATTTCTATGCATGTATGTGCGTTGAACAGCGCAAGTAATTTGGTTAATGTCAGTGGATAAATGTCACTTTCCCACAGCGCAGACAAAATCACTTGTACAGGCCCCTTCTGCAAAAGCATTACCGCTGTAGAAAGCAGTGAAAAGGTGAGGCAGTGTGCAGTCCCCCCACCCCCGACCCTGATCGGCCACGATCGGCCAAGGACCTCTCTATAAGAGCTGAGGGTGGAATTTTTCTGGACCTCAGTAACTTAGGGAGACATGGCTAAAGGGATCCTCAATCAACGGCCCAGCTTTTGCTCTGTGGCCTGTCCGAATATGTCTGTTCTCCAAATTACCTGCCGCTGCCCAGGTGTCAGATGGTGAGATGGAATGACCTCCCAGGAAGCATACTGGCAGATGATTTGCATAGGCACACCCCCTCTCTCTTAGCCCTGCTTACTCCACAGTAGCAAGTATCTGGGGAAAATATAGTGGTCGAGGTGGGGTAGCAGTAACTAGCAACTCTGAGAAAGTAAATCTGGGACACTTGGCGACCTGTGGGGAACAACTGCAGAGCTCAGTGCCCAGAAGTTTGTGGCACAGGGAGGAGGTCTGTTGGATTTCAGTAACTTGGAGACATGCAACCTGGTCGGGAGTGCTTCAGGTCTCCTTCCTTGCATGTTCCAAGCAACTCAACAAAGCATCAACAGGCTGAGATACCAACCACAGAGCCCCTTTCCACTTGATTAAAAGGCTAAAATCTTTTCCATGCAAATACATAGCCCCCAAATACCATATTTTCTTTGTTTTCTCTCTCTCTCCTCCCTGTCTCCTTCCCTCGCTCCCTCCCACCCTCCCGCACTCTCTCTTCCCCCCAGCCCCTCTCCCTCTCCCTACCATTAATTTTAAGTTTTCATGCACTGCAGCACATTGTGGCAATGGTATTTCACAATGGGACTGTTTGAAAGTTACAGAAATCAAAAAAGAAATCAACCAACTAAAAGCAGCCAAACCCGGAGTACTCTGCTCAGCCCCATTTAAAGATTAAGGCCCAGAAGCAAGTAAAGCTGTAGTTCAGAGCGATATTTGCAAATAGCACCTTAAAGCAGTTTACGCTGGAGTGCACAACAAGGGGGAAAGTGATAATACTGAGTTTGGTAGAATGGGATAAAAAAAAACAAAAGAAGCGTGCCACTTGTAAAAGTACAAGTCAAGAAATTGAAGGGGACGGGGCTGTTCATTCAGTCAAGAGGACTCACAAGTAAAAGGCTCCTGAGGCATTAGTGTTGAATTTGGCGCAAAATGCATTGTGTTGTCGTGTAATATGAATGAACATACAATTTCAATCTTCAATAAAGAAAGATCTATTAAAAAATCAACACTTGCAAATTAAGAAAGTTTCTGTCCAGTCATGTTCCAAAAATAGTGAATGCTTTACGAATGTGCGTGTCATCCTTTAGAGCAGGGGCCGATTTAAATTTCCCATTATCATTCCAATATTAGTACATGTGTTGCAGAAGCAAGCGCAAAGGGAGAGTCAATCAAACCATTGATTAGGACCTCTGGTCAAAGGTTTGCCATACCAAATGTCCTTATTTCAGAGGGCAGAAAGTCCAAACACCATTTAGATATCGGGTGGTATGAAATGAAGAGGCAAACAACAACGAATAAGCATTCTTTGCTGCTGTATTGATCTGGCCCTAAAGGGTTTTAGTTTAATGCCAATTATATTTAAAGATATAAAGATTAATGGTCCAGGGTGCTTGCAAAATGAAAACCCCCTCCCCATCACAATGGCTGGGTCATACAAGCCTGAGAGCATCACAATAGACCCAATAGACATGAGAAAAACTCGGTACCTCTGAGTGTATGTGGGCCCATGGCTGTATCAAGGACAAGGCAAAAACAGGAGGTGGCTTAAGGAGTCAGCACCAGAGGCTGTCCGATTGAGCCCTGTAAGCAACAGATGTTGGACCATCCTATAAAGGATTCTGAGGCTGATTTCAATTTTAACTTTGCTGCTGATTTAAGGATTGCTCAACCTTCGACCCACGTCTAGTTTGCTTGGATAAGCCCTGGAAATCTTTTACAGCTTGTACTGGTGGGAGATGATGTGACTTTATCAACTGCAACGGGATATGAGGCATGTGTGCCACAAAAAGCAGGTCTAGGATTTTTTTATAAGAAAGCCGCTTTAAGAAGGGAACTTTGGGCAACCCCACTGAGAGCAAAAGTATTACACAAAAGGTAAGGGGGTCAGTGGGTCAACTGATACAATAAACTAACTCACAGTCAAATGTGCTAAGTCCAAATACTACCTGTTTCTACATTTTCCAGGCTTTTTGTCTCATTTCTTAACAGATCCATTCCTATGTACCTCTGTGCTTTCAACAGAGTTTTCATTGTAATGGAGGGACATGCAGTATGCCTTAAACATGCCTGGGCAGGGAAGACTATGTAAAAGCAAGAGTAGCAGACAGCTTAATAAATCATCAGCAGGACCCTCTAGACCTTCCCCAAAAAACATAACATGATTTCTATGCATGTATGTGCGTTGAACAGCGCAAGTAATTTGGTTAATGTCAGTGGATAAATGTCACTTTCCCACAGCGCAGACAAAATCACTTGTACAGGCCCCTTCTGCAAAAGCATTACCGCTGTAGAAAGCAGTGAAAAGGTGAGGCAGTGTGCAGTCCCCCCACCCCCGACCCTGATCGGCCACGATCGGCCAAGGACCTCTCTATAAGAGCTGAGGGTGGAATTTTTCTGGACCTCAGTAACTTAGGGAGACATGGCTAAATGGATCCTCAATCAACGGCCCAGCTTTTGCTCTGTGGCCTGTCCGAATATGTCTGTTCTCCAAATTACCTGCCGCTGCCCAGGTGTCAGATGGTGAGATGGAATGACCTCCCAGGAAGCATACTGGCAGATGATTTGCATAGGCACACCCCCTCTCTCTTAGCCCTGCTTACTCCACAGTAGCAAGTATCTGGGGAAAATATAGTGGTCGAGGTGGGGTAGCAGTAACTAGCAACTCTGAGAAAGTAAATCTGGGACACTTGGCGACCTGTGGGGAACAACTGCAGAGCTCAGTGCCCAGAAGTTTGTGGCACAGGGAGGAGGTCTGTTGGATTTCAGTAACTTGGAGACATGCAACCTGGTCGGGAGTGCTTCAGGTCTCCTTCCTTGCATGTTCCAAGCAACTCAACAAAGCATCAACAGGCTGAGATACCAACCACAGAGCCCCTTTCCACTTGATTAAAAGGCTAAAATCTTTTCCATGCAAATACATAGCCCCCAAATACCATATTTTCTTTGTTTTCTCTCTCTCTCCTCCCTGTCTCCTTCCCTCGCTCCCTCCCACCCTCCCGCACTCTCTCTTCCCCCCAGCCCCTCTCCCTCTCCCTACCATTAATTTTAAGTTTTCATGCACTGCAGCACATTGTGGCAATGGTATTTCACAATGGGACTGTTTGAAAGTTACAGAAATCAAAAAAGAAATCAACCAACTAAAAGCAGCCAAACCCGGAGTACTCTGCTCAGCCCCATTTAAAGATTAAGGCCCAGAAGCAAGTAAAGCTGTAGTTCAGAGCGATATTTGCAAATAGCACCTTAAAGCAGTTTACGCTGGAGTGCACAACAAGGGGGAAAGTGATAATACTGAGTTTGGTAGAATGGGATAAAAAAAAACAAAAGAAGCGTGCCACTTGTAAAAGTACAAGTCAAGAAATTGAAGGGGACGGGGCTGTTCATTCAGTCAAGAGGACTCACAAGTAAAAGGCTCCTGAGGCATTAGTGTTGAATTTGGCGCAAAATGCATTGTGTTGTCGTGTAATATGAATGAACATACAATTTCAATCTTCAATAAAGAAAGATCTATTAAAAAATCAACACTTGCAAATTAAGAAAGTTTCTGTCCAGTCATGTTCCAAAAATAGTGAATGCTTTACGAATGTGCGTGTCATCCTTTAGAGCAGGGGCCGATTTAAATTTCCCATTATCATTCCAATATTAGTACATGTGTTGCAGAAGCAAGCGCAAAGGGAGAGTCAATCAAACCATTGATTAGGACCTCTGGTCAAAGGTTTGCCATACCAAATGTCCTTATTTCAGAGGGCAGAAAGTCCAAACACCATTTAGATATCGGGTGGTATGAAATGAAGAGGCAAACAACAACGAATAAGCATTCTTTGCTGCTGTATTGATCTGGCCCTAAAGGGTTTTAGTTTAATGCCAATTATATTTAAAGATATAAAGATTAATGGTCCAGGGTGCTTGCAAAATGAAAACCCCCTCCCCATCACAATGGCTGGGTCATACAAGCCTGAGAGCATCACAATAGACCCAATAGACATGAGAAAAACTCGGTACCTCTGAGTGTATGTGGGCCCATGGCTGTATCAAGGACAAGGCAAAAACAGGAGGTGGCTTAAGGAGTCAGCACCAGAGGCTGTCCGATTGAGCCCTGTAAGCAACAGATGTTGGACCATCCTATAAAGGATTCTGAGGCTGATTTCAATTTTAACTTTGCTGCTGATTTAAGGATTGCTCAACCTTCGACCCACGTCTAGTTTGCTTGGATAAGCCCTGGAAATCTTTTACAGCTTGTACTGGTGGGAGATGATGTGACTTTATCAACTGCAACGGGATATGAGGCATGTGTGCCACAAAAAGCAGGTCTAGGATTTTTTTATAAGAAAGCCGCTTTAAGAAGGGAACTTTGGGCAACCCCACTGAGAGCAAAAGTATTACACAAAAGGTAAGGGGGTCAGTGGGTCAACTGATACAATAAACTAACTCACAGTCAAATGTGCTAAGTCCAAATACTACCTGTTTCTACATTTTCCAGGCTTTTTGTCTCATTTCTTAACAGATCCATTCCTATGTACCTCTGTGCTTTCAACAGAGTTTTCATTGTAATGGAGGGACATGCAGTATGCCTTAAACATGCCTGGGCAGGGAAGACTATGTAAAAGCAAGAGTAGCAGACAGCTTAATAAATCATCAGCAGGACCCTCTAGACCTTCCCCAAAAAACATAACATGATTTCTATGCATGTATGTGCGTTGAACAGCGCAAGTAATTTGGTTAATGTCAGTGGATAAATGTCACTTTCCCACAGCGCAGACAAAATCACTTGTACAGGCCCCTTCTGCAAAAGCATTACCGCTGTAGAAAGCAGTGAAAAGGTGAGGCAGTGTGCAGTCCCCCCACCCCCGACCCTGATCGGCCACGATCGGCCAAGGACCTCTCTATAAGAGCTGAGGGTGGAATTTTTCTGGACCTCAGTAACTTAGGGAGACATGGCTAAATGGATCCTCAATCAACGGCCCAGCTTTTGCTCTGTGGCCTGTCCGAATATGTCTGTTCTCCAAATTACCTGCCGCTGCCCAGGTGTCAGATGGTGAGATGGAATGACCTCCCAGGAAGCATACTGGCAGATGATTTGCATAGGCACACCCCCTCTCTCTTAGCCCTGCTTACTCCACAGTAGCAAGTATCTGGGGAAAATATAGTGGTCGAGGTGGGGTAGCAGTAACTAGCAACTCTGAGAAAGTAAATCTGGGACACTTGGCGACCTGTGGGGAACAACTGCAGAGCTCAGTGCCCAGAAGTTTGTGGCACAGGGAGGAGGTCTGTTGGATTTCAGTAACTTGGAGACATGCAACCTGGTCGGGAGTGCTTCAGGTCTCCTTCCTTGCATGTTCCAAGCAACTCAACAAAGCATCAACAGGCTGAGATACCAACCACAGAGCCCCTTTCCACTTGATTAAAAGGCTAAAATCTTTTCCATGCAAATACATAGCCCCCAAATACCATATTTTCTTTGTTTTCTCTCTCTCTCCTCCCTGTCTCCTTCCCTCGCTCCCTCCCACCCTCCCGCACTCTCTCTTCCCCCCAGCCCCTCTCCCTCTCCCTACCATTAATTTTAAGTTTTCATGCACTGCAGCACATTGTGGCAATGGTATTTCACAATGGGACTGTTTGAAAGTTACAGAAATCAAAAAAGAAATCAACCAACTAAAAGCAGCCAAACCCGGAGTACTCTGCTCAGCCCCATTTAAAGATTAAGGCCCAGAAGCAAGTAAAGCTGTAGTTCAGAGCGATATTTGCAAATAGCACCTTAAAGCAGTTTACGCTGGAGTGCACAACAAGGGGGAAAGTGATAATACTGAGTTTGGTAGAATGGGATAAAAAAAAACAAAAGAAGCGTGCCACTTGTAAAAGTACAAGTCAAGAAATTGAAGGGGACGGGGCTGTTCATTCAGTCAAGAGGACTCACAAGTAAAAGGCTCCTGAGGCATTAGTGTTGAATTTGGCGCAAAATGCATTGTGTTGTCGTGTAATATGAATGAACATACAATTTCAATCTTCAATAAAGAAAGATCTATTAAAAAATCAACACTTGCAAATTAAGAAAGTTTCTGTCCAGTCATGTTCCAAAAATAGTGAATGCTTTACGAATGTGCGTGTCATCCTTTAGAGCAGGGGCCGATTTAAATTTCCCATTATCATTCCAATATTAGTACATGTGTTGCAGAAGCAAGCGCAAAGGGAGAGTCAATCAAACCATTGATTAGGACCTCTGGTCAAAGGTTTGCCATACCAAATGTCCTTATTTCAGAGGGCAGAAAGTCCAAACACCATTTAGATATCGGGTGGTATGAAATGAAGAGGCAAACAACAACGAATAAGCATTCTTTGCTGCTGTATTGATCTGGCCCTAAAGGGTTTTAGTTTAATGCCAATTATATTTAAAGATATAAAGATTAATGGTCCAGGGTGCTTGCAAAATGAAAACCCCCTCCCCATCACAATGGCTGGGTCATACAAGCCTGAGAGCATCACAATAGACCCAATAGACATGAGAAAAACTCGGTACCTCTGAGTGTATGTGGGCCCATGGCTGTATCAAGGACAAGGCAAAAACAGGAGGTGGCTTAAGGAGTCAGCACCAGAGGCTGTCCGATTGAGCCCTGTAAGCAACAGATGTTGGACCATCCTATAAAGGATTCTGAGGCTGATTTCAATTTTAACTTTGCTGCTGATTTAAGGATTGCTCAACCTTCGACCCACGTCTAGTTTGCTTGGATAAGCCCTGGAAATCTTTTACAGCTTGTACTGGTGGGAGATGATGTGACTTTATCAACTGCAACGGGATATGAGGCATGTGTGCCACAAAAAGCAGGTCTAGGATTTTTTTATAAGAAAGCCGCTTTAAGAAGGGAACTTTGGGCAACCCCACTGAGAGCAAAAGTATTACACAAAAGGTAAGGGGGTCAGTGGGTCAACTGATACAATAAACTAACTCACAGTCAAATGTGCTAAGTCCAAATACTACCTGTTTCTACATTTTCCAGGCTTTTTGTCTCATTTCTTAACAGATCCATTCCTATGTACCTCTGTGCTTTCAACAGAGTTTTCATTGTAATGGAGGGACATGCAGTATGCCTTAAACATGCCTGGGCAGGGAAGACTATGTAAAAGCAAGAGTAGCAGACAGCTTAATAAATCATCAGCAGGACCCTCTAGACCTTCCCCAAAAAACATAACATGATTTCTATGCATGTATGTGCGTTGAACAGCGCAAGTAATTTGGTTAATGTCAGTGGATAAATGTCACTTTCCCACAGCGCAGACAAAATCACTTGTACAGGCCCCTTCTGCAAAAGCATTACCGCTGTAGAAAGCAGTGAAAAGGTGAGGCAGTGTGCAGTCCCCCCACCCCCGACCCTGATCGGCCACGATCGGCCAAGGACCTCTCTATAAGAGCTGAGGGTGGAATTTTTCTGGACCTCAGTAACTTAGGGAGACATGGCTAAAGGGATCCTCAATCAACGGCCCAGCTTTTGCTCTGTGGCCTGTCCGAATATGTCTGTTCTCCAAATTACCTGCCGCTGCCCAGGTGTCAGATGGTGAGATGGAATGACCTCCCAGGAAGCATACTGGCAGATGATTTGCATAGGCACACCCCCTCTCCCTCTCTCTTAGCCCTGCTTACTCCACAGTAGCAAGTATCTGGGGAAAATATAGTGGTCGAGGTGGGGTAGCAGTAACTAGCAACTCTGAGAAAGTAAATCTGGGACACTTGGCGACCTGTGGGGAACAACTGCAGAGCTCAGTGCCCAGAAGTTTGTGGCACAGGGAGGAGGTCTGTTGGATTTCAGTAACTTGGAGACATGCAACCTGGTCGGGAGTGCTTCAGGTCTCCTTCCTTGCATGTTCCAAGCAACTCAACAAAGCATCAACAGGCTGAGATACCAACCACAGAGCCCCTTTCCACTTGATTAAAAGGCTAAAATCTTTTCCATGCAAATACATAGCCCCCAAATACCATATTTTCTTTGTTTTCTCTCTCTCTCCTCCCTGTCTCCTTCCCTCGCTCCCTCCCACCCTCCCGCACTCTCTCTTCCCCCCAGCCCCTCTCCCTCTCCCTACCATTAATTTTAGGTTTTCATGCACTGCAGCACATTGTGGCAATGGTATTTCACAATGGGACTGTTTGAAAGTTACAGAAATCAAAAAAGAAATCAACCAACTAAAAGCAGCCAAACCCGGAGTACTCTGCTCAGCCCCATTTAAAGATTAAGGCCCAGAAGCAAGTAAAGCTGTAGTTCAGAGCGATATTTGCAAATAGCACCTTAAAGCAGTTTACGCTGGAGTGCACAACAAGGGGGAAAGTGATAATACTGAGTTTGGTAGAATGGGATAAAAAAAAACAAAAGAAGCGTGCCACTTGTAAAAGTACAAGTCAAGAAATTGAAGGGGACGGGGCTGTTCATTCAGTCAAGAGGACTCACAAGTAAAAGGCTCCTGAGGCATTAGTGTTGAATTTGGCGCAAAATGCATTGTGTTGTCGTGTAATATGAATGAACATACAATTTCAATCTTCAATAAAGAAAGATCTATTAAAAAATCAACACTTGCAAATTAAGAAAGTTTCTGTCCAGTCATGTTCCAAAAATAGTGAATGCTTTACGAATGTGCGTGTCATCCTTTAGAGCAGGGGCCGATTTAAATTTCCCATTATCATTCCAATATTAGTACATGTGTTGCAGAAGCAAGCGCAAAGGGAGAGTCAATCAAACCATTGATTAGGACCTCTGGTCAAAGGTTTGCCATACCAAATGTCCTTATTTCAGAGGGCAGAAAGTCCAAACACCATTTAGATATCGGGTGGTATGAAATGAAGAGGCAAACAACAACGAATAAGCATTCTTTGCTGCTGTATTGATCTGGCCCTAAAGGGTTTTAGTTTAATGCCAATTATATTTAAAGATATAAAGATTAATGGTCCAGGGTGCTTGCAAAATGAAAACCCCCTCCCCATCACAATGGCTGGGTCATACAAGCCTGAGAGCATCACAATAGACCCAATAGACATGAGAAAAACTCGGTACCTCTGAGTGTATGTGGGCCCATGGCTGTATCAAGGACAAGGCAAAAACAGGAGGTGGCTTAAGGAGTCAGCACCAGAGGCTGTCCGATTGAGCCCTGTAAGCAACAGATGTTGGACCATCCTATAAAGGATTCTGAGGCTGATTTCAATTTTAACTTTGCTGCTGATTTAAGGATTGCTCAACCTTCGACCCACGTCTAGTTTGCTTGGATAAGCCCTGGAAATCTTTTACAGCTTGTACTGGTGGGAGATGATGTGACTTTATCAACTGCAACGGGATATGAGGCATGTGTGCCACAAAAAGCAGGTCTAGGATTTTTTTATAAGAAAGCCGCTTTAAGAAGGGAACTTTGGGCAACCCCACTGAGAGCAAAAGTATTACACAAAAGGTAAGGGGGTCAGTGGGTCAACTGATACAATAAACTAACTCACAGTCAAATGTGCTAAGTCCAAATACTACCTGTTTCTACATTTTCCAGGCTTTTTGTCTCATTTCTTAACAGATCCATTCCTATGTACCTCTGTGCTTTCAACAGAGTTTTCATTGTAAGGGAGGGACATACAGTATACCTTAAACATTCCTGGGCAGGGAAGACTCTATGTAAAAGCAAGAGTAGCAGACAGCTTAAAAGAATCATCAGCAGGACCCTCTAGACCTTCCCCAAAAAACATAACATTATTTCTCTGCATGCATGTGCGTTGAACAGCGCAAGTAGTTTGGTTAATGTCAGTGGATAAATGTCACTTTCCCACAGCGCAGAACAAAATCACTTGTACAGGCCCCTTCTGCAAAAGCATTACCACTGTAGAAAGCAGTGAAGGTGAGGCAGTGTGCAGTCACCTCCGACACTTCCCTCCTCTGATCGGCCACGATCGGCCAAGGACCTCTCTATGAGAGCTGAGGGTGGAATTTTCTGGACCTCTGTAACTTAGGGAGACATGGCAAAAGGGATCCTCAATCAACAGCTCAGCCTTTGCTTTGTGGCCTGTCCGTATATATCTGTTCTCCAAATTACCTGCCGCTGCCCAGGTGTCAGCTGGTGAGATGGAATGACCTCCCAGGTAGGATCCTGGCAGATGATTTGCATAGGCAAACCCCCTCGCTCTCTTTCTTACCCCTGCTTACTCCACAGTAGCAAGTATCTGGGCAAAATATAGTGGTCGAGGTAGGGTAGCAGTAACTAGCAACTCTGAGAAAGTAAATCTGGGGAGCTTGGCGACTTGTGGGGAACAACTGCAGAGCTCATCTCCCAGAACTTTGTGGCACGGGGAGAAGGTCTGTGGGATTTCAGTAACTTGGAGACATGCGACCTGGTCGGGAGTGCTTCAGGTCTCCTTCCTTGCATGTTCCAAGCAACTCAACAAAGCATCAACAGGCTGCCATGCCAGCCACAGAGCCCCTTTCCACATGATTAAAAGCCTAAAATCTTTTCCATGCAAACACATAGCCACCGAAAACCATATTTTCTTTGTTTTCTCTCTCTCTGTCTCTCTCTCCTCCCTCCCTCCCCCATAACCCCCCCCTCCCTACCATTCATTTTAAGTTTTCCTGCACTGCAGCACATTGTGACAATGGTATTTCACAATGGGACTGTTTGAAAGTTACAGAAATAAAAAAAGAATTAACCAACTAAAAGCAGCCAAATCCGGAGTACACTGCTAAGCCACAATTAAAGATTAAGGCCTAGAAGCAAGTAAAGCTGTAGTTCAGAGCGATGTTTGCAAATAGCTCCTTAAAGCAGTTGACGCTGGAGTGCACAACAAGAGGAAAAGTGATAATACTGAGTTTGGTAGAATGGGATAAAAAACAAAAGCAGCGTGCCACTTCTAAAAGTACAAGTCAAGAAATTGAAGGAGATGGGGCTGTTCATTCAGTCAATAGGACTCACAAGTAAAAGTCTCCCGAGGCATTAGTGTTGAATTTGGCCCAAAATGTATTGTGTTGTCGTGTATTATGTATGAAAATACAATTTCAATCTTCATTAAAAAAAGATGTATTAAAAAATAAATACTTGCAGATTAAGAAAGTTTCTGTCCTGTCGTGTGCCAAAAATAGTGAATGCTTTACGAATGTGCGTGTCATCCTTTGAAGCAGGGGCCAATTCTATTTTCCCATTTTCATTCCAATATTAGTACATGTTTTGCTGAGGTACATAGGAATGGATCTGTTAAGAAATGAAACCAAAAGCCTGGAAAAATGTTGAAACAGGTAGGATTTGGACTTACAATAAACGGACTCACAGTCAGATGTGCTATCCCTTGACCCACTGACCCGCTTACCTTTTGTGTAATCCTTTTGCTCTCAGCAGTGTTGTCCAAAGTTCCCTACTTAAAGAGACTTTCTTATAAAAAAAGATCCTAGACATGTTTTTTATGGCCCACATGCCTCATATCCCGTTGCTCTTGATAAACTCACATCATCTCCCACCAATACAAGCTGTAAAAGATGTCAAGGGCATAGCCAAGGAAATTAGACGTGGGCCGAAGGTTGAGCAATCCTTAAATCAGCAGCAAAAATAACATTGAAATCAGCTTCAGAATCTCTTAAAGGATGGGCCAACACTGGTTGCTTGCAGGGCGCAATCGGGCTGACGCCTTAAGGCAAGCGCAAAGGGAGAGCCAACCAAACCATTGATTAGGACCTCTGGACTTTCTGCTCTTTAACATAAGGACATTTGATATGGCAAACGTTTGACCAAACACCATTTAGATGTCGGATGGTATGGAATTAAGCGGCAAACAGCAATACATCAGCATTCTTTGCTGCTTTATTGATCTGGTCCTAAAGGGTTTGGTTTAATGCCAATTATATTTAAAGATAAAAAGATTCATGCTCAACGGTGCTTGCAAATCGACACCCCTCTCCCCATCACGATGGCTGGGTGATGCAAGAGTGAGAGCATCACAGCAGACCCAGAGACATGAGAAACACTCTGTACCTCTGAGTGCATGTGGGCCCATGGCTGGATCAAGGACAAGGCAAGAATAGGAGATGGCTTAAGGTGTCAGGACCCAGGCTGCCCCATTGCGCACTGCCAGCAACAGATGTTGGACCATCCTTTAAGAGATTCTGAGGCTTATTTCAATGTTAACTTTGCTGCTGATTAAAGGATTGCTCAACCTTCGACCCGCGTCTAGTTTGCTTGGCTAAGCCCTGAAAATCTTTTACAGCTTGTATTGGTGGGAGATGATGTGAGTTTATCAAGAGCAACGGGATATGAGGCATGTGTGCCACAAAATGCAGGTCTATGATCTTTTATTTGAAAGCCACTTTGGAAAACCCTACTGAGAACAAAAGGATTACACAAAAGGAAAGGGGGTCAGGGGGGCAAGGGATAGCACATCTGAATGTGAGTCAGTTAATTGTAAGTCCAAATCCTACGCGTTTCGACATTTTTCCAGGCTTTTTGTTTCAGTTCTTAACAGATCCATTCCTATGTACCTCTGTGCTTTCAACAGAGTTTTCATTGTAATGGAGGGACATGCAGTATGCCTTAAACATGCCTGGGCAGGGAAGACTATGTAAAAGCAAGAGTAGCAGACAGCTTAATAAATCATCAGCAGGACCCTCTAGACCTTCCCCAAAAAACATAACATGATTTCTATGCATGTATGTGCGTTGAACAGCGCAAGTAATTTGGTTAATGTCAGTGGATAAATGTCACTTTCCCACAGCGCAGACAAAATCACTTGTACAGGCCCCTTCTGCAAAAGCATTACCGCTGTAGAAAGCAGTGAAAAGGTGAGGCAGTGTGCAGTCCCCCCACCCCCGACCCTGATCGGCCACGATCGGCCAAGGACCTCTCTATAAGAGCTGAGGGTGGAATTTTTCTGGACCTCAGTAACTTAGGGAGACATGGCTAAAGGGATCCTCAATCAACGGCCCAGCTTTTGCTCTGTGGCCTGTCCGAATATGTCTGTTCTCCAAATTACCTGCCGCTGCCCAGGTGTCAGATGGTGAGATGGAATGACCTCCCAGGAAGCATACTGGCAGATGATTTGCATAGGCACACCCCCTCTCTCTTAGCCCTGCTTACTCCACAGTAGCAAGTATCTGGGGAAAATATAGTGGTCGAGGTGGGGTAGCAGTAACTAGCAACTCTGAGAAAGTAAATCTGGGACACTTGGCGACCTGTGGGGAACAACTGCAGAGCTCAGTGCCCAGAAGTTTGTGGCACAGGGAGGAGGTCTGTTGGATTTCAGTAACTTGGAGACATGCAACCTGGTCGGGAGTGCTTCAGGTCTCCTTCCTTGCATGTTCCAAGCAACTCAACAAAGCATCAACAGGCTGAGATACCAACCACAGAGCCCCTTTCCACTTGATTAAAAGGCTAAAATCTTTTCCATGCAAATACATAGCCCCCAAATACCATATTTTCTTTGTTTTCTCTCTCTCTCCTCCCTGTCTCCTTCCCTCGCTCCCTCCCACCCTCCCGCACTCTCTCTTCCCCCCAGCCCCTCTCCCTCTCCCTACCATTAATTTTAAGTTTTCATGCACTGCAGCACATTGTGGCAATGGTATTTCACAATGGGACTGTTTGAAAGTTACAGAAATCAAAAAAGAAATCAACCAACTAAAAGCAGCCAAACCCGGAGTACTCTGCTCAGCCCCATTTAAAGATTAAGGCCCAGAAGCAAGTAAAGCTGTAGTTCAGAGCGATATTTGCAAATAGCACCTTAAAGCAGTTTACGCTGGAGTGCACAACAAGGGGGAAAGTGATAATACTGAGTTTGGTAGAATGGGATAAAAAAAAACAAAAGAAGCGTGCCACTTGTAAAAGTACAAGTCAAGAAATTGAAGGGGACGGGGCTGTTCATTCAGTCAAGAGGACTCACAAGTAAAAGGCTCCTGAGGCATTAGTGTTGAATTTGGCGCAAAATGCATTGTGTTGTCGTGTAATATGAATGAACATACAATTTCAATCTTCAATAAAGAAAGATCTATTAAAAAATCAACACTTGCAAATTAAGAAAGTTTCTGTCCAGTCATGTTCCAAAAATAGTGAATGCTTTACGAATGTGCGTGTCATCCTTTAGAGCAGGGGCCGATTTAAATTTCCCATTATCATTCCAATATTAGTACATGTGTTGCAGAAGCAAGCGCAAAGGGAGAGTCAATCAAACCATTGATTAGGACCTCTGGTCAAAGGTTTGCCATACCAAATGTCCTTATTTCAGAGGGCAGAAAGTCCAAACACCATTTAGATATCGGGTGGTATGAAATGAAGAGGCAAACAACAACGAATAAGCATTCTTTGCTGCTGTATTGATCTGGCCCTAAAGGGTTTTAGTTTAATGCCAATTATATTTAAAGATATAAAGATTAATGGTCCAGGGTGCTTGCAAAATGAAAACCCCCTCCCCATCACAATGGCTGGGTCATACAAGCCTGAGAGCATCACAATAGACCCAATAGACATGAGAAAAACTCGGTACCTCTGAGTGTATGTGGGCCCATGGCTGTATCAAGGACAAGGCAAAAACAGGAGGTGGCTTAAGGAGTCAGCACCAGAGGCTGTCCGATTGAGCCCTGTAAGCAACAGATGTTGGACCATCCTATAAAGGATTCTGAGGCTGATTTCAATTTTAACTTTGCTGCTGATTTAAGGATTGCTCAACCTTCGACCCACGTCTAGTTTGCTTGGATAAGCCCTGGAAATCTTTTACAGCTTGTACTGGTGGGAGATGATGTGACTTTATCAACTGCAACGGGATATGAGGCATGTGTGCCACAAAAAGCAGGTCTAGGATTTTTTTATAAGAAAGCCGCTTTAAGAAGGGAACTTTGGGCAACCCCACTGAGAGCAAAAGTATTACACAAAAGGTAAGGGGGTCAGTGGGTCAACTGATACAATAAACTAACTCACAGTCAAATGTGCTAAGTCCAAATACTACCTGTTTCTACATTTTCCAGGCTTTTTGTCTCATTTCTTAACAGATCCATTCCTATGTACCTCTGTGCTTTCAACAGAGTTTTCATTGTAATGGAGGGACATGCAGTATGCCTTAAACATGCCTGGGCAGGGAAGACTATGTAAAAGCAAGAGTAGCAGACAGCTTAATAAATCATCAGCAGGACCCTCTAGACCTTCCCCAAAAAACATAACATGATTTCTATGCATGTATGTGCGTTGAACAGCGCAAGTAATTTGGTTAATGTCAGTGGATAAATGTCACTTTCCCACAGCGCAGACAAAATCACTTGTACAGGCCCCTTCTGCAAAAGCATTACCGCTGTAGAAAGCAGTGAAAAGGTGAGGCAGTGTGCAGTCCCCCCACCCCCGACCCTGATCGGCCACGATCGGCCAAGGACCTCTCTATAAGAGCTGAGGGTGGAATTTTTCTGGACCTCAGTAACTTAGGGAGACATGGCTAAATGGATCCTCAATCAACGGCCCAGCTTTTGCTCTGTGGCCTGTCCGAATATGTCTGTTCTCCAAATTACCTGCCGCTGCCCAGGTGTCAGATGGTGAGATGGAATGACCTCCCAGGAAGCATACTGGCAGATGATTTGCATAGGCACACCCCCTCTCTCTTAGCCCTGCTTACTCCACAGTAGCAAGTATCTGGGGAAAATATAGTGGTCGAGGTGGGGTAGCAGTAACTAGCAACTCTGAGAAAGTAAATCTGGGACACTTGGCGACCTGTGGGGAACAACTGCAGAGCTCAGTGCCCAGAAGTTTGTGGCACAGGGAGGAGGTCTGTTGGATTTCAGTAACTTGGAGACATGCAACCTGGTCGGGAGTGCTTCAGGTCTCCTTCCTTGCATGTTCCAAGCAACTCAACAAAGCATCAACAGGCTGAGATACCAACCACAGAGCCCCTTTCCACTTGATTAAAAGGCTAAAATCTTTTCCATGCAAATACATAGCCCCCAAATACCATATTTTCTTTGTTTTCTCTCTCTCTCCTCCCTGTCTCCTTCCCTCGCTCCCTCCCACCCTCCCGCACTCTCTCTTCCCCCCAGCCCCTCTCCCTCTCCCTACCATTAATTTTAAGTTTTCATGCACTGCAGCACATTGTGGCAATGGTATTTCACAATGGGACTGTTTGAAAGTTACAGAAATCAAAAAAGAAATCAACCAACTAAAAGCAGCCAAACCCGGAGTACTCTGCTCAGCCCCATTTAAAGATTAAGGCCCAGAAGCAAGTAAAGCTGTAGTTCAGAGCGATATTTGCAAATAGCACCTTAAAGCAGTTTACGCTGGAGTGCACAACAAGGGGGAAAGTGATAATACTGAGTTTGGTAGAATGGGATAAAAAAAAACAAAAGAAGCGTGCCACTTGTAAAAGTACAAGTCAAGAAATTGAAGGGGACGGGGCTGTTCATTCAGTCAAGAGGACTCACAAGTAAAAGGCTCCTGAGGCATTAGTGTTGAATTTGGCGCAAAATGCATTGTGTTGTCGTGTAATATGAATGAACATACAATTTCAATCTTCAATAAAGAAAGATCTATTAAAAAATCAACACTTGCAAATTAAGAAAGTTTCTGTCCAGTCATGTTCCAAAAATAGTGAATGCTTTACGAATGTGCGTGTCATCCTTTAGAGCAGGGGCCGATTTAAATTTCCCATTATCATTCCAATATTAGTACATGTGTTGCAGAAGCAAGCGCAAAGGGAGAGTCAATCAAACCATTGATTAGGACCTCTGGTCAAAGGTTTGCCATACCAAATGTCCTTATTTCAGAGGGCAGAAAGTCCAAACACCATTTAGATATCGGGTGGTATGAAATGAAGAGGCAAACAACAACGAATAAGCATTCTTTGCTGCTGTATTGATCTGGCCCTAAAGGGTTTTAGTTTAATGCCAATTATATTTAAAGATATAAAGATTAATGGTCCAGGGTGCTTGCAAAATGAAAACCCCCTCCCCATCACAATGGCTGGGTCATACAAGCCTGAGAGCATCACAATAGACCCAATAGACATGAGAAAAACTCGGTACCTCTGAGTGTATGTGGGCCCATGGCTGTATCAAGGACAAGGCAAAAACAGGAGGTGGCTTAAGGAGTCAGCACCAGAGGCTGTCCGATTGAGCCCTGTAAGCAACAGATGTTGGACCATCCTATAAAGGATTCTGAGGCTGATTTCAATTTTAACTTTGCTGCTGATTTAAGGATTGCTCAACCTTCGACCCACGTCTAGTTTGCTTGGATAAGCCCTGGAAATCTTTTACAGCTTGTACTGGTGGGAGATGATGTGACTTTATCAACTGCAACGGGATATGAGGCATGTGTGCCACAAAAAGCAGGTCTAGGATTTTTTTATAAGAAAGCCGCTTTAAGAAGGGAACTTTGGGCAACCCCACTGAGAGCAAAAGTATTACACAAAAGGTAAGGGGGTCAGTGGGTCAACTGATACAATAAACTAACTCACAGTCAAATGTGCTAAGTCCAAATACTACCTGTTTCTACATTTTCCAGGCTTTTTGTCTCATTTCTTAACAGATCCATTCCTATGTACCTCTGTGCTTTCAACAGAGTTTTCATTGTAATGGAGGGACATGCAGTATGCCTTAAACATGCCTGGGCAGGGAAGACTATGTAAAAGCAAGAGTAGCAGACAGCTTAATAAATCATCAGCAGGACCCTCTAGACCTTCCCCAAAAAACATAACATGATTTCTATGCATGTATGTGCGTTGAACAGCGCAAGTAATTTGGTTAATGTCAGTGGATAAATGTCACTTTCCCACAGCGCAGACAAAATCACTTGTACAGGCCCCTTCTGCAAAAGCATTACCGCTGTAGAAAGCAGTGAAAAGGTGAGGCAGTGTGCAGTCCCCCCACCCCCGACCCTGATCGGCCACGATCGGCCAAGGACCTCTCTATAAGAGCTGAGGGTGGAATTTTTCTGGACCTCAGTAACTTAGGGAGACATGGCTAAAGGGATCCTCAATCAACGGCCCAGCTTTTGCTCTGTGGCCTGTCCGAATATGTCTGTTCTCCAAATTACCTGCCGCTGCCCAGGTGTCAGATGGTGAGATGGAATGACCTCCCAGGAAGCATACTGGCAGATGATTTGCATAGGCACACCCCCTCTCCCTCTCTCTTAGCCCTGCTTACTCCACAGTAGCAAGTATCTGGGGAAAATATAGTGGTCGAGGTGGGGTAGCAGTAACTAGCAACTCTGAGAAAGTAAATCTGGGACACTTGGCGACCTGTGGGGAACAACTGCAGAGCTCAGTGCCCAGAAGTTTGTGGCACAGGGAGGAGGTCTGTTGGATTTCAGTAACTTGGAGACATGCAACCTGGTCGGGAGTGCTTCAGGTCTCCTTCCTTGCATGTTCCAAGCAACTCAACAAAGCATCAACAGGCTGAGATACCAACCACAGAGCCCCTTTCCACTTGATTAAAAGGCTAAAATCTTTTCCATGCAAATACATAGCCCCCAAATACCATATTTTCTTTGTTTTCTCTCTCTCTCCTCCCTGTCTCCTTCCCTCGCTCCCTCCCACCCTCCCGCACTCTCTCTTCCCCCCAGCCCCTCTCCCTCTCCCTACCATTAATTTTAGGTTTTCATGCACTGCAGCACATTGTGGCAATGGTATTTCACAATGGGACTGTTTGAAAGTTACAGAAATCAAAAAAGAAATCAACCAACTAAAAGCAGCCAAACCCGGAGTACTCTGCTCAGCCCCATTTAAAGATTAAGGCCCAGAAGCAAGTAAAGCTGTAGTTCAGAGCGATATTTGCAAATAGCACCTTAAAGCAGTTTACGCTGGAGTGCACAACAAGGGGGAAAGTGATAATACTGAGTTTGGTAGAATGGGATAAAAAAAAACAAAAGAAGCGTGCCACTTGTAAAAGTACAAGTCAAGAAATTGAAGGGGACGGGGCTGTTCATTCAGTCAAGAGGACTCACAAGTAAAAGGCTCCTGAGGCATTAGTGTTGAATTTGGCGCAAAATGCATTGTGTTGTCGTGTAATATGAATGAACATACAATTTCAATCTTCAATAAAGAAAGATCTATTAAAAAATCAACACTTGCAAATTAAGAAAGTTTCTGTCCAGTCATGTTCCAAAAATAGTGAATGCTTTACGAATGTGCGTGTCATCCTTTAGAGCAGGGGCCGATTTAAATTTCCCATTATCATTCCAATATTAGTACATGTGTTGCAGAAGCAAGCGCAAAGGGAGAGTCAATCAAACCATTGATTAGGACCTCTGGTCAAAGGTTTGCCATACCAAATGTCCTTATTTCAGAGGGCAGAAAGTCCAAACACCATTTAGATATCGGGTGGTATGAAATGAAGAGGCAAACAACAACGAATAAGCATTCTTTGCTGCTGTATTGATCTGGCCCTAAAGGGTTTTAGTTTAATGCCAATTATATTTAAAGATATAAAGATTAATGGTCCAGGGTGCTTGCAAAATGAAAACCCCCTCCCCATCACAATGGCTGGGTCATACAAGCCTGAGAGCATCACAATAGACCCAATAGACATGAGAAAAACTCGGTACCTCTGAGTGTATGTGGGCCCATGGCTGTATCAAGGACAAGGCAAAAACAGGAGGTGGCTTAAGGAGTCAGCACCAGAGGCTGTCCGATTGAGCCCTGTAAGCAACAGATGTTGGACCATCCTATAAAGGATTCTGAGGCTGATTTCAATTTTAACTTTGCTGCTGATTTAAGGATTGCTCAACCTTCGACCCACGTCTAGTTTGCTTGGATAAGCCCTGGAAATCTTTTACAGCTTGTACTGGTGGGAGATGATGTGACTTTATCAACTGCAACGGGATATGAGGCATGTGTGCCACAAAAAGCAGGTCTAGGATTTTTTTATAAGAAAGCCGCTTTAAGAAGGGAACTTTGGGCAACCCCACTGAGAGCAAAAGTATTACACAAAAGGTAAGGGGGTCAGTGGGTCAACTGATACAATAAACTAACTCACAGTCAAATGTGCTAAGTCCAAATACTACCTGTTTCTACATTTTCCAGGCTTTTTGTCTCATTTCTTAACAGATCCATTCCTATGTACCTCTGTGCTTTCAACAGAGTTTTCATTGTAAGGGAGGGACATACAGTATACCTTAAACATTCCTGGGCAGGGAAGACTCTATGTAAAAGCAAGAGTAGCAGACAGCTTAAAAGAATCATCAGCAGGACCCTCTAGACCTTCCCCAAAAAACATAACATTATTTCTCTGCATGCATGTGCGTTGAACAGCGCAAGTAGTTTGGTTAATGTCAGTGGATAAATGTCACTTTCCCACAGCGCAGAACAAAATCACTTGTACAGGCCCCTTCTGCAAAAGCATTACCACTGTAGAAAGCAGTGAAGGTGAGGCAGTGTGCAGTCACCTCCGACACTTCCCTCCTCTGATCGGCCACGATCGGCCAAGGACCTCTCTATGAGAGCTGAGGGTGGAATTTTCTGGACCTCTGTAACTTAGGGAGACATGGCAAAAGGGATCCTCAATCAACAGCTCAGCCTTTGCTTTGTGGCCTGTCCGTATATATCTGTTCTCCAAATTACCTGCCGCTGCCCAGGTGTCAGCTGGTGAGATGGAATGACCTCCCAGGTAGGATCCTGGCAGATGATTTGCATAGGCAAACCCCCTCGCTCTCTTTCTTACCCCTGCTTACTCCACAGTAGCAAGTATCTGGGCAAAATATAGTGGTCGAGGTAGGGTAGCAGTAACTAGCAACTCTGAGAAAGTAAATCTGGGGAGCTTGGCGACTTGTGGGGAACAACTGCAGAGCTCATCTCCCAGAACTTTGTGGCACGGGGAGAAGGTCTGTGGGATTTCAGTAACTTGGAGACATGCGACCTGGTCGGGAGTGCTTCAGGTCTCCTTCCTTGCATGTTCCAAGCAACTCAACAAAGCATCAACAGGCTGCCATGCCAGCCACAGAGCCCCTTTCCACATGATTAAAAGCCTAAAATCTTTTCCATGCAAACACATAGCCACCGAAAACCATATTTTCTTTGTTTTCTCTCTCTCTGTCTCTCTCTCCTCCCTCCCTCCCCCATAACCCCCCCCTCCCTACCATTCATTTTAAGTTTTCCTGCACTGCAGCACATTGTGACAATGGTATTTCACAATGGGACTGTTTGAAAGTTACAGAAATAAAAAAAGAATTAACCAACTAAAAGCAGCCAAATCCGGAGTACACTGCTAAGCCACAATTAAAGATTAAGGCCTAGAAGCAAGTAAAGCTGTAGTTCAGAGCGATGTTTGCAAATAGCTCCTTAAAGCAGTTGACGCTGGAGTGCACAACAAGAGGAAAAGTGATAATACTGAGTTTGGTAGAATGGGATAAAAAACAAAAGCAGCGTGCCACTTCTAAAAGTACAAGTCAAGAAATTGAAGGAGATGGGGCTGTTCATTCAGTCAATAGGACTCACAAGTAAAAGTCTCCCGAGGCATTAGTGTTGAATTTGGCCCAAAATGTATTGTGTTGTCGTGTATTATGTATGAAAATACAATTTCAATCTTCATTAAAAAAAGATGTATTAAAAAATAAATACTTGCAGATTAAGAAAGTTTCTGTCCTGTCGTGTGCCAAAAATAGTGAATGCTTTACGAATGTGCGTGTCATCCTTTGAAGCAGGGGCCAATTCTATTTTCCCATTTTCATTCCAATATTAGTACATGTTTTGCTGAGGTACATAGGAATGGATCTGTTAAGAAATGAAACCAAAAGCCTGGAAAAATGTTGAAACAGGTAGGATTTGGACTTACAATAAACGGACTCACAGTCAGATGTGCTATCCCTTGACCCACTGACCCGCTTACCTTTTGTGTAATCCTTTTGCTCTCAGCAGTGTTGTCCAAAGTTCCCTACTTAAAGAGACTTTCTTATAAAAAAAGATCCTAGACATGTTTTTTATGGCCCACATGCCTCATATCCCGTTGCTCTTGATAAACTCACATCATCTCCCACCAATACAAGCTGTAAAAGATGTCAAGGGCATAGCCAAGGAAATTAGACGTGGGCCGAAGGTTGAGCAATCCTTAAATCAGCAGCAAAAATAACATTGAAATCAGCTTCAGAATCTCTTAAAGGATGGGCCAACACTGGTTGCTTGCAGGGCGCAATCGGGCTGACGCCTTAAGGCAAGCGCAAAGGGAGAGCCAACCAAACCATTGATTAGGACCTCTGGACTTTCTGCTCTTTAACATAAGGACATTTGATATGGCAAACGTTTGACCAAACACCATTTAGATGTCGGATGGTATGGAATTAAGCGGCAAACAGCAATACATCAGCATTCTTTGCTGCTTTATTGATCTGGTCCTAAAGGGTTTGGTTTAATGCCAATTATATTTAAAGATAAAAAGATTCATGCTCAACGGTGCTTGCAAATCGACACCCCTCTCCCCATCACGATGGCTGGGTGATGCAAGAGTGAGAGCATCACAGCAGACCCAGAGACATGAGAAACACTCTGTACCTCTGAGTGCATGTGGGCCCATGGCTGGATCAAGGACAAGGCAAGAATAGGAGATGGCTTAAGGTGTCAGGACCCAGGCTGCCCCATTGCGCACTGCCAGCAACAGATGTTGGACCATCCTTTAAGAGATTCTGAGGCTTATTTCAATGTTAACTTTGCTGCTGATTAAAGGATTGCTCAACCTTCGACCCGCGTCTAGTTTGCTTGGCTAAGCCCTGAAAATCTTTTACAGCTTGTATTGGTGGGAGATGATGTGAGTTTATCAAGAGCAACGGGATATGAGGCATGTGTGCCACAAAATGCAGGTCTATGATCTTTTATTTGAAAGCCACTTTGGAAAACCCTACTGAGAACAAAAGGATTACACAAAAGGAAAGGGGGTCAGGGGGGCAAGGGATAGCACATCTGAATGTGAGTCAGTTAATTGTAAGTCCAAATCCTACGCGTTTCGACATTTTTCCAGGCTTTTTGTTTCAGTTCTTAACAGATCCATTCCTATGTACCTCTGTGCTTTCAACAGAGTTTTCATTGTAATGGAGGGACATGCAGTATGCCTTAAACATGCCTGGGCAGGGAAGACTATGTAAAAGCAAGAGTAGCAGACAGCTTAATAAATCATCAGCAGGACCCTCTAGACCTTCCCCAAAAAACATAACATGATTTCTATGCATGTATGTGCGTTGAACAGCGCAAGTAATTTGGTTAATGTCAGTGGATAAATGTCACTTTCCCACAGCGCAGACAAAATCACTTGTACAGGCCCCTTCTGCAAAAGCATTACCGCTGTAGAAAGCAGTGAAAAGGTGAGGCAGTGTGCAGTCCCCCCACCCCCGACCCTGATCGGCCACGATCGGCCAAGGACCTCTCTATAAGAGCTGAGGGTGGAATTTTTCTGGACCTCAGTAACTTAGGGAGACATGGCTAAAGGGATCCTCAATCAACGGCCCAGCTTTTGCTCTGTGGCCTGTCCGAATATGTCTGTTCTCCAAATTACCTGCCGCTGCCCAGGTGTCAGATGGTGAGATGGAATGACCTCCCAGGAAGCATACTGGCAGATGATTTGCATAGGCACACCCCCTCTCTCTTAGCCCTGCTTACTCCACAGTAGCAAGTATCTGGGGAAAATATAGTGGTCGAGGTGGGGTAGCAGTAACTAGCAACTCTGAGAAAGTAAATCTGGGACACTTGGCGACCTGTGGGGAACAACTGCAGAGCTCAGTGCCCAGAAGTTTGTGGCACAGGGAGGAGGTCTGTTGGATTTCAGTAACTTGGAGACATGCAAACTGGTCGGGAGTGCTTCAGGTCTCCTTCCTTGCATGTTCCAAGCAACTCAACAAAGCATCAACAGGCTGAGATACCAACCACAGAGCCCCTTTCCACTTGATTAAAAGGCTAAAATCTTTTCCATGCAAATACATAGCCCCCAAATACCATATTTTCTTTGTTTTCTCTCTCTCTCCTCCCTGTCTCCTTCCCTCGCTCCCTCCCACCCTCCCGCACTCTCTCTTCCCCCCAGCCCCTCTCCCTCTCCCTACCATTAATTTTAAGTTTTCATGCACTGCAGCACATTGTGGCAATGGTATTTCACAATGGGACTGTTTGAAAGTTACAGAAATCAAAAAAGAAATCAACCAACTAAAAGCAGCCAAACCCGGAGTACTCTGCTCAGCCCCATTTAAAGATTAAGGCCCAGAAGCAAGTAAAGCTGTAGTTCAGAGCGATATTTGCAAATAGCACCTTAAAGCAGTTTACGCTGGAGTGCACAACAAGGGGGAAAGTGATAATACTGAGTTTGGTAGAATGGGATAAAAAAAAACAAAAGAAGCGTGCCACTTGTAAAAGTACAAGTCAAGAAATTGAAGGGGACGGGGCTGTTCATTCAGTCAAGAGGACTCACAAGTAAAAGGCTCCTGAGGCATTAGTGTTGAATTTGGCGCAAAATGCATTGTGTTGTCGTGTAATATGAATGAACATACAATTTCAATCTTCAATAAAGAAAGATCTATTAAAAAATCAACACTTGCAAATTAAGAAAGTTTCTGTCCAGTCATGTTCCAAAAATAGTGAATGCTTTACGAATGTGCGTGTCATCCTTTAGAGCAGGGGCCGATTTAAATTTCCCATTATCATTCCAATATTAGTACATGTGTTGCAGAAGCAAGCGCAAAGGGAGAGTCAATCAAACCATTGATTAGGACCTCTGGTCAAAGGTTTGCCATACCAAATGTCCTTATTTCAGAGGGCAGAAAGTCCAAACACCATTTAGATATCGGGTGGTATGAAATGAAGAGGCAAACAACAACGAATAAGCATTCTTTGCTGCTGTATTGATCTGGCCCTAAAGGGTTTTAGTTTAATGCCAATTATATTTAAAGATATAAAGATTAATGGTCCAGGGTGCTTGCAAAATGAAAACCCCCTCCCCATCACAATGGCTGGGTCATACAAGCCTGAGAGCATCACAATAGACCCAATAGACATGAGAAAAACTCGGTACCTCTGAGTGTATGTGGGCCCATGGCTGTATCAAGGACAAGGCAAAAACAGGAGGTGGCTTAAGGAGTCAGCACCAGAGGCTGTCCGATTGAGCCCTGTAAGCAACAGATGTTGGACCATCCTATAAAGGATTCTGAGGCTGATTTCAATTTTAACTTTGCTGCTGATTTAAGGATTGCTCAACCTTCGACCCACGTCTAGTTTGCTTGGATAAGCCCTGGAAATCTTTTACAGCTTGTACTGGTGGGAGATGATGTGACTTTATCAACTGCAACGGGATATGAGGCATGTGTGCCACAAAAAGCAGGTCTAGGATTTTTTTATAAGAAAGCCGCTTTAAGAAGGGAACTTTGGGCAACCCCACTGAGAGCAAAAGTATTACACAAAAGGTAAGGGGGTCAGTGGGTCAACTGATACAATAAACTAACTCACAGTCAAATGTGCTAAGTCCAAATACTACCTGTTTCTACATTTTCCAGGCTTTTTGTCTCATTTCTTAACAGATCCATTCCTATGTACCTCTGTGCTTTCAACAGAGTTTTCATTGTAATGGAGGGACATGCAGTATGCCTTAAACATGCCTGGGCAGGGAAGACTATGTAAAAGCAAGAGTAGCAGACAGCTTAATAAATCATCAGCAGGACCCTCTAGACCTTCCCCAAAAAACATAACATGATTTCTATGCATGTATGTGCGTTGAACAGCGCAAGTAATTTGGTTAATGTCAGTGGATAAATGTCACTTTCCCACAGCGCAGACAAAATCACTTGTACAGGCCCCTTCTGCAAAAGCATTACCGCTGTAGAAAGCAGTGAAAAGGTGAGGCAGTGTGCAGTCCCCCCACCCCCGACCCTGATCGGCCACGATCGGCCAAGGACCTCTCTATAAGAGCTGAGGGTGGAATTTTTCTGGACCTCAGTAACTTAGGGAGACATGGCTAAAGGGATCCTCAATCAACGGCCCAGCTTTTGCTCTGTGGCCTGTCCGAATATGTCTGTTCTCCAAATTACCTGCCGCTGCCCAGGTGTCAGATGGTGAGATGGAATGACCTCCCAGGAAGCATACTGGCAGATGATTTGCATAGGCACACCCCCTCTCTCTTAGCCCTGCTTACTCCACAGTAGCAAGTATCTGGGGAAAATATAGTGGTCGAGGTGGGGTAGCAGTAACTAGCAACTCTGAGAAAGTAAATCTGGGACACTTGGCGACCTGTGGGGAACAACTGCAGAGCTCAGTGCCCAGAAGTTTGTGGCACAGGGAGGAGGTCTGTTGGATTTCAGTAACTTGGAGACATGCAACCTGGTCGGGAGTGCTTCAGGTCTCCTTCCTTGCATGTTCCAAGCAACTCAACAAAGCATCAACAGGCTGAGATACCAACCACAGAGCCCCTTTCCACTTGATTAAAAGGCTAAAATCTTTTCCATGCAAATACATAGCCCCCAAATACCATATTTTCTTTGTTTTCTCTCTCTCTCCTCCCTGTCTCCTTCCCTCGCTCCCTCCCACCCTCCCGCACTCTCTCTTCCCCCCAGCCCCTCTCCCTCTCCCTACCATTAATTTTAAGTTTTCATGCACTGCAGCACATTGTGGCAATGGTATTTCACAATGGGACTGTTTGAAAGTTACAGAAATCAAAAAAGAAATCAACCAACTAAAAGCAGCCAAACCCGGAGTACTCTGCTCAGCCCCATTTAAAGATTAAGGCCCAGAAGCAAGTAAAGCTGTAGTTCAGAGCGATATTTGCAAATAGCACCTTAAAGCAGTTTACGCTGGAGTGCACAACAAGGGGGAAAGTGATAATACTGAGTTTGGTAGAATGGGATAAAAAAAAAACAAAAGAAGCGTGCCACTTGTAAAAGTACAAGTCAAGAAATTGAAGGGGACGGGGCTGTTCATTCAGTCAAGAGGACTCACAAGTAAAAGGCTCCTGAGGCATTAGTGTTGAATTTGGCGCAAAATGCATTGTGTTGTCGTGTAATATGAATGAACATACAATTTCAATCTTCAATAAAGAAAGATCTATTAAAAAATCAACACTTGCAAATTAAGAAAGTTTCTGTCCAGTCATGTTCCAAAAATAGTGAATGCTTTACGAATGTGCGTGTCATCCTTTAGAGCAGGGGCCGATTTAAATTTCCCATTATCATTCCAATATTAGTACATGTGTTGCAGAAGCAAGCGCAAAGGGAGAGTCAATCAAACCATTGATTAGGACCTCTGGTCAAAGGTTTGCCATACCAAATGTCCTTATTTCAGAGGGCAGAAAGTCCAAACACCATTTAGATATCGGGTGGTATGAAATGAAGAGGCAAACAACAACGAATAAGCATTCTTTGCTGCTGTATTGATCTGGCCCTAAAGGGTTTTAGTTTAATGCCAATTATATTTAAAGATATAAAGATTAATGGTCCAGGGTGCTTGCAAAATGAAAACCCCCTCCCCATCACAATGGCTGGGTCATACAAGCCTGAGAGCATCACAATAGACCCAATAGACATGAGAAAAACTCGGTACCTCTGAGTGTATGTGGGCCCATGGCTGTATCAAGGACAAGGCAAAAACAGGAGGTGGCTTAAGGAGTCAGCACCAGAGGCTGTCCGATTGAGCCCTGTAAGCAACAGATGTTGGACCATCCTATAAAGGATTCTGAGGCTTGATTTCAATTTTAACTTTGCTGCTGATTTAAGGATTGCTCAACCTTCGACCCACGTCTAGTTTGCTTGGATAAGCCCTGGAAATCTTTTACAGCTTGTACTGGTGGGAGATGATGTGACTTTATCAACTGCAACGGGATATGAGGCATGTGTGCCACAAAAAGCAGGTCTAGGATTTTTTTATAAGAAAGCCGCTTTAAGAAGGGAACTTTGGGCAACCCCACTGAGAGCAAAAGTATTACACAAAAGGTAAGGGGGTCAGTGGGTCAACTGATACAATAAACTAACTCACAGTCAAATGTGCTAAGTCCAAATACTACCTGTTTCTACATTTTCCAGGCTTTTTGTCTCATTTCTTAACAGATCCATTCCTATGTACCTCTGTGCTTTCAACAGAGTTTTCATTGTAATGGAGGGACATGCAGTATGCCTTAAACATGCCTGGGCAGGGAAGACTATGTAAAAGCAAGAGTAGCAGACAGCTTAATAAATCATCAGCAGGACCCTCTAGACCTTCCCCAAAAAACATAACATGATTTCTATGCATGTATGTGCGTTGAACAGCGCAAGTAATTTGGTTAATGTCAGTGGATAAATGTCACTTTCCCACAGCGCAGACAAAATCACTTGTACAGGCCCCTTCTGCAAAAGCATTACCGCTGTAGAAAGCAGTGAAAAGGTGAGGCAGTGTGCAGTCCCCCCACCCCCGACCCTGATCGGCCACGATCGGCCAAGGACCTCTCTATAAGAGCTGAGGGTGGAATTTTTCTGGACCTCAGTAACTTAGGGAGACATGGCTAAAGGGATCCTCAATCAACGGCCCAGCTTTTGCTCTGTGGCCTGTCCGAATATGTCTGTTCTCCAAATTACCTGCCGCTGCCCAGGTGTCAGATGGTGAGATGGAATGACCTCCCAGGAAGCATACTGGCAGATGATTTGCATAGGCACACCCCCTCTCCCTCTCTCTTAGCCCTGCTTACTCCACAGTAGCAAGTATCTGGGGAAAATATAGTGGTCGAGGTGGGGTAGCAGTAACTAGCAACTCTGAGAAAGTAAATCTGGGACACTTGGCGACCTGTGGGGAACAACTGCAGAGCTCAGTGCCCAGAAGTTTGTGGCACAGGGAGGAGGTCTGTTGGATTTCAGTAACTTGGAGACATGCAACCTGGTCGGGAGTGCTTCAGGTCTCCTTCCTTGCATGTTCCAAGCAACTCAACAAAGCATCAACAGGCTGAGATACCAACCACAGAGCCCCTTTCCACTTGATTAAAAGGCTAAAATCTTTTCCATGCAAATACATAGCCCCCAAATACCATATTTTCTTTGTTTTCTCTCTCTCTCCTCCCTGTCTCCTTCCCTCGCTCCCTCCCACCCTCCCGCACTCTCTCTTCCCCCCAGCCCCTCTCCCTCTCCCTACCATTAATTTTAGGTTTTCATGCACTGCAGCACATTGTGGCAATGGTATTTCACAATGGGACTGTTTGAAAGTTACAGAAATCAAAAAAGAAATCAACCAACTAAAAGCAGCCAAACCCGGAGTACTCTGCTCAGCCCCATTTAAAGATTAAGGCCCAGAAGCAAGTAAAGCTGTAGTTCAGAGCGATATTTGCAAATAGCACCTTAAAGCAGTTTACGCTGGAGTGCACAACAAGGGGGAAAGTGATAATACTGAGTTTGGTAGAATGGGATAAAAAAAAACAAAAGAAGCGTGCCACTTGTAAAAGTACAAGTCAAGAAATTGAAGGGGACGGGGCTGTTCATTCAGTCAAGAGGACTCACAAGTAAAAGGCTCCTGAGGCATTAGTGTTGAATTTGGCGCAAAATGCATTGTGTTGTCGTGTAATATGAATGAACATACAATTTCAATCTTCAATAAAGAAAGATCTATTAAAAAATCAACACTTGCAAATTAAGAAAGTTTCTGTCCAGTCATGTTCCAAAAATAGTGAATGCTTTACGAATGTGCGTGTCATCCTTTAGAGCAGGGGCCGATTTAAATTTCCCATTATCATTCCAATATTAGTACATGTGTTGCAGAAGCAAGCGCAAAGGGAGAGTCAATCAAACCATTGATTAGGACCTCTGGTCAAAGGTTTGCCATACCAAATGTCCTTATTTCAGAGGGCAGAAAGTCCAAACACCATTTAGATATCGGGTGGTATGAAATGAAGAGGCAAACAACAACGAATAAGCATTCTTTGCTGCTGTATTGATCTGGCCCTAAAGGGTTTTAGTTTAATGCCAATTATATTTAAAGATATAAAGATTAATGGTCCAGGGTGCTTGCAAAATGAAAACCCCCTCCCCATCACAATGGCTGGGTCATACAAGCCTGAGAGCATCACAATAGACCCAATAGACATGAGAAAAACTCGGTACCTCTGAGTGTATGTGGGCCCATGGCTGTATCAAGGACAAGGCAAAAACAGGAGGTGGCTTAAGGAGTCAGCACCAGAGGCTGTCCGATTGAGCCCTGTAAGCAACAGATGTTGGACCATCCTATAAAGGATTCTGAGGCTGATTTCAATTTTAACTTTGCTGCTGATTTAAGGATTGCTCAACCTTCGACCCACGTCTAGTTTGCTTGGATAAGCCCTGGAAATCTTTTACAGCTTGTACTGGTGGGAGATGATGTGACTTTATCAACTGCAACGGGATATGAGGCATGTGTGCCACAAAAAGCAGGTCTAGGATTTTTTTATAAGAAAGCCGCTTTAAGAAGGGAACTTTGGGCAACCCCACTGAGAGCAAAAGTATTACACAAAAGGTAAGGGGGTCAGTGGGTCAACTGATACAATAAACTAACTCACAGTCAAATGTGCTAAGTCCAAATACTACCTGTTTCTACATTTTCCAGGCTTTTTGTCTCATTTCTTAACAGATCCATTCCTATGTACCTCTGTGCTTTCAACAGAGTTTTCATTGTAAGGGAGGGACATACAGTATACCTTAAACATTCCTGGGCAGGGAAGACTCTATGTAAAAGCAAGAGTAGCAGACAGCTTAAAAGAATCATCAGCAGGACCCTCTAGACCTTCCCCAAAAAACATAACATTATTTCTCTGCATGCATGTGCGTTGAACAGCGCAAGTAGTTTGGTTAATGTCAGTGGATAAATGTCACTTTCCCACAGCGCAGAACAAAATCACTTGTACAGGCCCCTTCTGCAAAAGCATTACCACTGTAGAAAGCAGTGAAGGTGAGGCAGTGTGCAGTCACCTCCGACACTTCCCTCCTCTGATCGGCCACGATCGGCCAAGGACCTCTCTATGAGAGCTGAGGGTGGAATTTTCTGGACCTCTGTAACTTAGGGAGACATGGCAAAAGGGATCCTCAATCAACAGCTCAGCCTTTGCTTTGTGGCCTGTCCGTATATATCTGTTCTCCAAATTACCTGCCGCTGCCCAGGTGTCAGCTGGTGAGATGGAATGACCTCCCAGGTAGGATCCTGGCAGATGATTTGCATAGGCAAACCCCCTCGCTCTCTTTCTTACCCCTGCTTACTCCACAGTAGCAAGTATCTGGGCAAAATATAGTGGTCGAGGTAGGGTAGCAGTAACTAGCAACTCTGAGAAAGTAAATCTGGGGAGCTTGGCGACTTGTGGGGAACAACTGCAGAGCTCATCTCCCAGAACTTTGTGGCACGGGGAGAAGGTCTGTGGGATTTCAGTAACTTGGAGACATGCGACCTGGTCGGGAGTGCTTCAGGTCTCCTTCCTTGCATGTTCCAAGCAACTCAACAAAGCATCAACAGGCTGCCATGCCAGCCACAGAGCCCCTTTCCACATGATTAAAAGCCTAAAATCTTTTCCATGCAAACACATAGCCACCGAAAACCATATTTTCTTTGTTTTCTCTCTCTCTGTCTCTCTCTCCTCCCTCCCTCCCCCATAACCCCCCCCTCCCTACCATTCATTTTAAGTTTTCCTGCACTGCAGCACATTGTGACAATGGTATTTCACAATGGGACTGTTTGAAAGTTACAGAAATAAAAAAAGAATTAACCAACTAAAAGCAGCCAAATCCGGAGTACACTGCTAAGCCACAATTAAAGATTAAGGCCTAGAAGCAAGTAAAGCTGTAGTTCAGAGCGATGTTTGCAAATAGCTCCTTAAAGCAGTTGACGCTGGAGTGCACAACAAGAGGAAAAGTGATAATACTGAGTTTGGTAGAATGGGATAAAAAACAAAAGCAGCGTGCCACTTCTAAAAGTACAAGTCAAGAAATTGAAGGAGATGGGGCTGTTCATTCAGTCAATAGGACTCACAAGTAAAAGTCTCCCGAGGCATTAGTGTTGAATTTGGCCCAAAATGTATTGTGTTGTCGTGTATTATGTATGAAAATACAATTTCAATCTTCATTAAAAAAAGATGTATTAAAAAATAAATACTTGCAGATTAAGAAAGTTTCTGTCCTGTCGTGTGCCAAAAATAGTGAATGCTTTACGAATGTGCGTGTCATCCTTTGAAGCAGGGGCCAATTCTATTTTCCCATTTTCATTCCAATATTAGTACATGTTTTGCTGAGGTACATAGGAATGGATCTGTTAAGAAATGAAACCAAAAGCCTGGAAAAATGTTGAAACAGGTAGGATTTGGACTTACAATAAACGGACTCACAGTCAGATGTGCTATCCCTTGACCCACTGACCCGCTTACCTTTTGTGTAATCCTTTTGCTCTCAGCAGTGTTGTCCAAAGTTCCCTACTTAAAGAGACTTTCTTATAAAAAAAGATCCTAGACATGTTTTTTATGGCCCACATGCCTCATATCCCGTTGCTCTTGATAAACTCACATCATCTCCCACCAATACAAGCTGTAAAAGATGTCAAGGGCATAGCCAAGGAAATTAGACGTGGGCCGAAGGTTGAGCAATCCTTAAATCAGCAGCAAAAATAACATTGAAATCAGCTTCAGAATCTCTTAAAGGATGGGCCAACACTGGTTGCTTGCAGGGCGCAATCGGGCTGACGCCTTAAGGCAAGCGCAAAGGGAGAGCCAACCAAACCATTGATTAGGACCTCTGGACTTTCTGCTCTTTAACATAAGGACATTTGATATGGCAAACGTTTGACCAAACACCATTTAGATGTCGGATGGTATGGAATTAAGCGGCAAACAGCAATACATCAGCATTCTTTGCTGCTTTATTGATCTGGTCCTAAAGGGTTTGGTTTAATGCCAATTATATTTAAAGATAAAAAGATTCATGCTCAACGGTGCTTGCAAATCGACACCCCTCTCCCCATCACGATGGCTGGGTGATGCAAGAGTGAGAGCATCACAGCAGACCCAGAGACATGAGAAACACTCTGTACCTCTGAGTGCATGTGGGCCCATGGCTGGATCAAGGACAAGGCAAGAATAGGAGATGGCTTAAGGTGTCAGGACCCAGGCTGCCCCATTGCGCACTGCCAGCAACAGATGTTGGACCATCCTTTAAGAGATTCTGAGGCTTATTTCAATGTTAACTTTGCTGCTGATTAAAGGATTGCTCAACCTTCGACCCGCGTCTAGTTTGCTTGGCTAAGCCCTGAAAATCTTTTACAGCTTGTATTGGTGGGAGATGATGTGAGTTTATCAAGAGCAACGGGATATGAGGCATGTGTGCCACAAAATGCAGGTCTATGATCTTTTATTTGAAAGCCACTTTGGAAAACCCTACTGAGAACAAAAGGATTACACAAAAGGAAAGGGGGTCAGGGGGGCAAGGGATAGCACATCTGAATGTGAGTCAGTTAATTGTAAGTCCAAATCCTACGCGTTTCGACATTTTTCCAGGCTTTTTGTTTCAGTTCTTAACAGATCCATTCCTATGTACCTCTGTGCTTTCAACAGAGTTTTCATTGTAATGGAGGGACATGCAGTATGCCTTAAACATGCCTGGGCAGGGAAGACTATGTAAAAGCAAGAGTAGCAGACAGCTTAATAAATCATCAGCAGGACCCTCTAGACCTTCCCCAAAAAACATAACATGATTTCTATGCATGTATGTGCGTTGAACAGCGCAAGTAATTTGGTTAATGTCAGTGGATAAATGTCACTTTCCCACAGCGCAGACAAAATCACTTGTACAGGCCCCTTCTGCAAAAGCATTACCGCTGTAGAAAGCAGTGAAAAGGTGAGGCAGTGTGCAGTCCCCCCACCCCCGACCCTGATCGGCCACGATCGGCCAAGGACCTCTCTATAAGAGCTGAGGGTGGAATTTTTCTGGACCTCAGTAACTTAGGGAGACATGGCTAAAGGGATCCTCAATCAACGGCCCAGCTTTTGCTCTGTGGCCTGTCCGAATATGTCTGTTCTCCAAATTACCTGCCGCTGCCCAGGTGTCAGATGGTGAGATGGAATGACCTCCCAGGAAGCATACTGGCAGATGATTTGCATAGGCACACCCCCTCTCCCTCTCTCTTAGCCCTGCTTACTCCACAGTAGCAAGTATCTGGGGAAAATATAGTGGTCGAGGTGGGGTAGCAGTAACTAGCAACTCTGAGAAAGTAAATCTGGGACACTTGGCGACCTGTGGGGAACAACTGCAGAGCTCAGTGCCCAGAAGTTTGTGGCACAGGGAGGAGGTCTGTTGGATTTCAGTAACTTGGAGACATGCAACCTGGTCGGGAGTGCTTCAGGTCTCCTTCCTTGCATGTTCCAAGCAACTCAACAAAGCATCAACAGGCTGAGATACCAACCACAGAGCCCCTTTCCACTTGATTAAAAGGCTAAAATCTTTTCCATGCAAATACATAGCCCCCAAATACCATATTTTCTTTGTTTTCTCTCTCTCTCCTCCCTGTCTCCTTCCCTCGCTCCCTCCCACCCTCCCGCACTCTCTCTTCCCCCCAGCCCCTCTCCCTCTCCCTACCATTAATTTTAAGTTTTCATGCACTGCAGCACATTGTGGCAATGGTATTTCACAATGGGACTGTTTGAAAGTTACAGAAATCAAAAAAGAAATCAACCAACTAAAAGCAGCCAAACCCGGAGTACTCTGCTCAGCCCCATTTAAAGATTAAGGCCCAGAAGCAAGTAAAGCTGTAGTTCAGAGCGATATTTGCAAATAGCACCTTAAAGCAGTTTACGCTGGAGTGCACAACAAGGGGGAAAGTGATAATACTGAGTTTGGTAGAATGGGATAAAAAAAAACAAAAGAAGCGTGCCACTTGTAAAAGTACAAGTCAAGAAATTGAAGGGGACGGGGCTGTTCATTCAGTCAAGAGGACTCACAAGTAAAAGGCTCCTGAGGCATTAGTGTTGAATTTGGCGCAAAATGCATTGTGTTGTCGTGTAATATGAATGAACATACAATTTCAATCTTCAATAAAGAAAGATCTATTAAAAAATCAACACTTGCAAATTAAGAAAGTTTCTGTCCAGTCATGTTCCAAAAATAGTGAATGCTTTACGAATGTGCGTGTCATCCTTTAGAGCAGGGGCCGATTTAAATTTCCCATTATCATTCCAATATTAGTACATGTGTTGCAGAAGCAAGCGCAAAGGGAGAGTCAATCAAACCATTGATTAGGACCTCTGGTCAAAGGTTTGCCATACCAAATGTCCTTATTTCAGAGGGCAGAAAGTCCAAACACCATTTAGATATCGGGTGGTATGAAATGAAGAGGCAAACAACAACGAATAAGCATTCTTTGCTGCTGTATTGATCTGGCCCTAAAGGGTTTTAGTTTAATGCCAATTATATTTAAAGATATAAAGATTAATGGTCCAGGGTGCTTGCAAAATGAAAACCCCCTCCCCATCACAATGGCTGGGTCATACAAGCCTGAGAGCATCACAATAGACCCAATAGACATGAGAAAAACTCGGTACCTCTGAGTGTATGTGGGCCCATGGCTGTATCAAGGACAAGGCAAAAACAGGAGGTGGCTTAAGGAGTCAGCACCAGAGGCTGTCCGATTGAGCCCTGTAAGCAACAGATGTTGGACCATCCTATAAAGGATTCTGAGGCTGATTTCAATTTTAACTTTGCTGCTGATTTAAGGATTGCTCAACCTTCGACCCATGTCTAGTTTGCTTGGATAAGCCCTGGAAATCTTTTACAGCTTGTACTGGTGGGAGATGATGTGACTTTATCAACTGCAACGGGATATGAGGCATGTGTGCCACAAAAAGCAGGTCTAGGATTTTTTTATAAGAAAGCCGCTTTAAGAAGGGAACTTTGGGCAACCCCACTGAGAGCAAAAGTATTACACAAAAGGTAAGGGGGTCAGTGGGTCAACTGATACAATAAACTAACTCACAGTCAAATGTGCTAAGTCCAAATACTACCTGTTTCTACATTTTCCAGGCTTTTTGTCTCATTTCTTAACAGATCCATTCCTATGTACCTCTGTGCTTTCAACAGAGTTTTCATTGTAATGGAGGGACATGCAGTATGCCTTAAACATGCCTGGGCAGGGAAGACTATGTAAAAGCAAGAGTAGCAGACAGCTTAATAAATCATCAGCAGGACCCTCTAGACCTTCCCCAAAAAACATAACATGATTTCTATGCATGTATGTGCGTTGAACAGCGCAAGTAATTTGGTTAATGTCAGTGGATAAATGTCACTTTCCCACAGCGCAGACAAAATCACTTGTACAGGCCCCTTCTGCAAAAGCATTACCGCTGTAGAAAGCAGTGAAAAGGTGAGGCAGTGTGCAGTCCCCCCACCCCCGACCCTGATCGGCCACGATCGGCCAAGGACCTCTCTATAAGAGCTGAGGGTGGAATTTTTCTGGACCTCAGTAACTTAGGGAGACATGGCTAAAGGGATCCTCAATCAACGGCCCAGCTTTTGCTCTGTGGCCTGTCCGAATATGTCTGTTCTCCAAATTACCTGCCGCTGCCCAGGTGTCAGATGGTGAGATGGAATGACCTCCCAGGAAGCATACTGGCAGATGATTTGCATAGGCACACCCCCTCTCCCTCTCTCTTAGCCCTGCTTACTCCACAGTAGCAAGTATCTGGGGAAAATATAGTGGTCGAGGTGGGGTAGCAGTAACTAGCAACTCTGAGAAAGTAAATCTGGGACACTTGGCGACCTGTGGGGAACAACTGCAGAGCTCAGTGCCCAGAAGTTTGTGGCACAGGGAGGAGGTCTGTTGGATTTCAGTAACTTGGAGACATGCAACCTGGTCGGGAGTGCTTCAGGTCTCCTTCCTTGCATGTTCCAAGCAACTCAACAAAGCATCAACAGGCTGAGATACCAACCACAGAGCCCCTTTCCACTTGATTAAAAGGCTAAAATCTTTTCCATGCAAATACATAGCCCCCAAATACCATATTTTCTTTGTTTTCTCTCTCTCTCCTCCCTGTCTCCTTCCCTCGCTCCCTCCCACCCTCCCGCACTCTCTCTTCCCCCCAGCCCCTCTCCCTCTCCCTACCATTAATTTTAGGTTTTCATGCACTGCAGCACATTGTGGCAATGGTATTTCACAATGGGACTGTTTGAAAGTTACAGAAATCAAAAAAGAAATCAACCAACTAAAAGCAGCCAAACCCGGAGTACTCTGCTCAGCCCCATTTAAAGATTAAGGCCCAGAAGCAAGTAAAGCTGTAGTTCAGAGCGATATTTGCAAATAGCACCTTAAAGCAGTTTACGCTGGAGTGCACAACAAGGGGGAAAGTGATAATACTGAGTTTGGTAGAATGGGATAAAAAAAAACAAAAGAAGCGTGCCACTTGTAAAAGTACAAGTCAAGAAATTGAAGGGGACGGGGCTGTTCATTCAGTCAAGAGGACTCACAAGTAAAAGGCTCCTGAGGCATTAGTGTTGAATTTGGCGCAAAATGCATTGTGTTGTCGTGTAATATGAATGAACATACAATTTCAATCTTCAATAAAGAAAGATCTATTAAAAAATCAACACTTGCAAATTAAGAAAGTTTCTGTCCAGTCATGTTCCAAAAATAGTGAATGCTTTACGAATGTGCGTGTCATCCTTTAGAGCAGGGGCCGATTTAAATTTCCCATTATCATTCCAATATTAGTACATGTGTTGCAGAAGCAAGCGCAAAGGGAGAGTCAATCAAACCATTGATTAGGACCTCTGGTCAAAGGTTTGCCATACCAAATGTCCTTATTTCAGAGGGCAGAAAGTCCAAACACCATTTAGATATCGGGTGGTATGAAATGAAGAGGCAAACAACAACGAATAAGCATTCTTTGCTGCTGTATTGATCTGGCCCTAAAGGGTTTTAGTTTAATGCCAATTATATTTAAAGATATAAAGATTAATGGTCCAGGGTGCTTGCAAAATGAAAACCCCCTCCCCATCACAATGGCTGGGTCATACAAGCCTGAGAGCATCACAATAGACCCAATAGACATGAGAAAAACTCGGTACCTCTGAGTGTATGTGGGCCCATGGCTGTATCAAGGACAAGGCAAAAACAGGAGGTGGCTTAAGGAGTCAGCACCAGAGGCTGTCCGATTGAGCCCTGTAAGCAACAGATGTTGGACCATCCTATAAAGGATTCTGAGGCTGATTTCAATTTTAACTTTGCTGCTGATTTAAGGATTGCTCAACCTTCGACCCACGTCTAGTTTGCTTGGATAAGCCCTGGAAATCTTTTACAGCTTGTACTGGTGGGAGATGATGTGACTTTATCAACTGCAACGGGATATGAGGCATGTGTGCCACAAAAAGCAGGTCTAGGATTTTTTTATAAGAAAGCCGCTTTAAGAAGGGAACTTTGGGCAACCCCACTGAGAGCAAAAGTATTACACAAAAGGTAAGGGGGTCAGTGGGTCAACTGATACAATAAACTAACTCACAGTCAAATGTGCTAAGTCCAAATACTACCTGTTTCTACATTTTCCAGGCTTTTTGTCTCATTTCTTAACAGATCCATTCCTATGTACCTCTGTGCTTTCAACAGAGTTTTCATTGTAAGGGAGGGACATACAGTATACCTTAAACATTCCTGGGCAGGGAAGACTCTATGTAAAAGCAAGAGTAGCAGACAGCTTAAAAGAATCATCAGCAGGACCCTCTAGACCTTCCCCAAAAAACATAACATTATTTCTCTGCATGCATGTGCGTTGAACAGCGCAAGTAGTTTGGTTAATGTCAGTGGATAAATGTCACTTTCCCACAGCGCAGAACAAAATCACTTGTACAGGCCCCTTCTGCAAAAGCATTACCACTGTAGAAAGCAGTGAAGGTGAGGCAGTGTGCAGTCACCTCCGACACTTCCCTCCTCTGATCGGCCACGATCGGCCAAGGACCTCTCTATGAGAGCTGAGGGTGGAATTTTCTGGACCTCTGTAACTTAGGGAGACATGGCAAAAGGGATCCTCAATCAACAGCTCAGCCTTTGCTTTGTGGCCTGTCCGTATATATCTGTTCTCCAAATTACCTGCCGCTGCCCAGGTGTCAGCTGGTGAGATGGAATGACCTCCCAGGTAGGATCCTGGCAGATGATTTGCATAGGCAAACCCCCTCGCTCTCTTTCTTACCCCTGCTTACTCCACAGTAGCAAGTATCTGGGCAAAATATAGTGGTCGAGGTAGGGTAGCAGTAACTAGCAACTCTGAGAAAGTAAATCTGGGGAGCTTGGCGACTTGTGGGGAACAACTGCAGAGCTCATCTCCCAGAACTTTGTGGCACGGGGAGAAGGTCTGTGGGATTTCAGTAACTTGGAGACATGCGACCTGGTCGGGAGTGCTTCAGGTCTCCTTCCTTGCATGTTCCAAGCAACTCAACAAAGCATCAACAGGCTGCCATGCCAGCCACAGAGCCCCTTTCCACATGATTAAAAGCCTAAAATCTTTTCCATGCAAACACATAGCCACCGAAAACCATATTTTCTTTGTTTTCTCTCTCTCTGTCTCTCTCTCCTCCCTCCCTCCCCCATAACCCCCCCCTCCCTACCATTCATTTTAAGTTTTCCTGCACTGCAGCACATTGTGACAATGGTATTTCACAATGGGACTGTTTGAAAGTTACAGAAATAAAAAAAGAATTAACCAACTAAAAGCAGCCAAATCCGGAGTACACTGCTAAGCCACAATTAAAGATTAAGGCCTAGAAGCAAGTAAAGCTGTAGTTCAGAGCGATGTTTGCAAATAGCTCCTTAAAGCAGTTGACGCTGGAGTGCACAACAAGAGGAAAAGTGATAATACTGAGTTTGGTAGAATGGGATAAAAAACAAAAGCAGCGTGCCACTTCTAAAAGTACAAGTCAAGAAATTGAAGGAGATGGGGCTGTTCATTCAGTCAATAGGACTCACAAGTAAAAGTCTCCCGAGGCATTAGTGTTGAATTTGGCCCAAAATGTATTGTGTTGTCGTGTATTATGTATGAAAATACAATTTCAATCTTCATTAAAAAAAGATGTATTAAAAAATAAATACTTGCAGATTAAGAAAGTTTCTGTCCTGTCGTGTGCCAAAAATAGTGAATGCTTTACGAATGTGCGTGTCATCCTTTGAAGCAGGGGCCAATTCTATTTTCCCATTTTCATTCCAATATTAGTACATGTTTTGCTGAGGTACATAGGAATGGATCTGTTAAGAAATGAAACCAAAAGCCTGGAAAAATGTTGAAACAGGTAGGATTTGGACTTACAATAAACGGACTCACAGTCAGATGTGCTATCCCTTGACCCACTGACCCGCTTACCTTTTGTGTAATCCTTTTGCTCTCAGCAGTGTTGTCCAAAGTTCCCTACTTAAAGAGACTTTCTTATAAAAAAAGATCCTAGACATGTTTTTTATGGCCCACATGCCTCATATCCCGTTGCTCTTGATAAACTCACATCATCTCCCACCAATACAAGCTGTAAAAGATGTCAAGGGCATAGCCAAGGAAATTAGACGTGGGCCGAAGGTTGAGCAATCCTTAAATCAGCAGCAAAAATAACATTGAAATCAGCTTCAGAATCTCTTAAAGGATGGGCCAACACTGGTTGCTTGCAGGGCGCAATCGGGCTGACGCCTTAAGGCAAGCGCAAAGGGAGAGCCAACCAAACCATTGATTAGGACCTCTGGACTTTCTGCTCTTTAACATAAGGACATTTGATATGGCAAACGTTTGACCAAACACCATTTAGATGTCGGATGGTATGGAATTAAGCGGCAAACAGCAATACATCAGCATTCTTTGCTGCTTTATTGATCTGGTCCTAAAGGGTTTGGTTTAATGCCAATTATATTTAAAGATAAAAAGATTCATGCTCAACGGTGCTTGCAAATCGACACCCCTCTCCCCATCACGATGGCTGGGTGATGCAAGAGTGAGAGCATCACAGCAGACCCAGAGACATGAGAAACACTCTGTACCTCTGAGTGCATGTGGGCCCATGGCTGGATCAAGGACAAGGCAAGAATAGGAGATGGCTTAAGGTGTCAGGACCCAGGCTGCCCCATTGCGCACTGCCAGCAACAGATGTTGGACCATCCTTTAAGAGATTCTGAGGCTTATTTCAATGTTAACTTTGCTGCTGATTAAAGGATTGCTCAACCTTCGACCCGCGTCTAGTTTGCTTGGCTAAGCCCTGAAAATCTTTTACAGCTTGTATTGGTGGGAGATGATGTGAGTTTATCAAGAGCAACGGGATATGAGGCATGTGTGCCACAAAATGCAGGTCTATGATCTTTTATTTGAAAGCCACTTTGGAAAACCCTACTGAGAACAAAAGGATTACACAAAAGGAAAGGGGGTCAGGGGGGCAAGGGATAGCACATCTGAATGTGAGTCAGTTAATTGTAAGTCCAAATCCTACGCGTTTCGACATTTTTCCAGGCTTTTTGTTTCAGTTCTTAACAGATCCATTCCTATGTACCTCTGTGCTTTCAACAGAGTTTTCATTGTAATGGAGGGACATACAGTATGCCTTAAACATGCCTGGGCAGGGAAGACTATGTAAAAGCAAGAGTAGCAGACAGCTTAATAAATCATCAGCAGGACCCTCTAGACCTTCCCCAAAAAACATAACATGATTTCTATGCATGTATGTGCGTTGAACAGCGCAAGTAATTTGGTTAATGTCAGTGGATAAATGTCACTTTCCCACAGCGCAGACAAAATCACTTGTACAGGCCCCTTCTGCAAAAGCATTACCGCTGTAGAAAGCAGTGAAAAGGTGAGGCAGTGTGCAGTCCCCCCACCCCCGACCCTGATCGGCCACGATCGGCCAAGGACCTCTCTATAAGAGCTGAGGGTGGAATTTTTCTGGACCTCAGTAACTTAGGGAGACATGGCTAAAGGGATCCTCAATCAACGGCCCAGCTTTTGCTCTGTGGCCTGTCCGAATATGTCTGTTCTCCAAATTACCTGCCGCTGCCCAGGTGTCAGATGGTGAGATGGAATGACCTCCCAGGAAGCATACTGGCAGATGATTTGCATAGGCACACCCCCTCTCCCTCTCTCTTAGCCCTGCTTACTCCACAGTAGCAAGTATCTGGGGAAAATATAGTGGTCGAGGTGGGGTAGCAGTAACTAGCAACTCTGAGAAAGTAAATCTGGGACACTTGGCGACCTGTGGGGAACAACTGCAGAGCTCAGTGCCCAGAAGTTTGTGGCACAGGGAGGAGGTCTGTTGGATTTCAGTAACTTGGAGACATGCAACCTGGTCGGGAGTGCTTCAGGTCTCCTTCCTTGCATGTTCCAAGCAACTCAACAAAGCATCAACAGGCTGAGATACCAACCACAGAGCCCCTTTCCACTTGATTAAAAGGCTAAAATCTTTTCCATGCAAATACATAGCCCCCAAATACCATATTTTCTTTGTTTTCTCTCTCTCTCCTCCCTGTCTCCTTCCCTCGCTCCCTCCCACCCTCCCGCACTCTCTCTTCCCCCCAGCCCCTCTCCCTCTCCCTACCATTAATTTTAGGTTTTCATGCACTGCAGCACATTGTGGCAATGGTATTTCACAATGGGACTGTTTGAAAGTTACAGAAATCAAAAAAGAAATCAACCAACTAAAAGCAGCCAAACCCGGAGTACTCTGCTCAGCCCCATTTAAAGATTAAGGCCCAGAAGCAAGTAAAGCTGTAGTTCAGAGCGATATTTGCAAATAGCACCTTAAAGCAGTTTACGCTGGAGTGCACAACAAGGGGGAAAGTGATAATACTGAGTTTGGTAGAATGGGATAAAAAAAAACAAAAGAAGCGTGCCACTTGTAAAAGTACAAGTCAAGAAATTGAAGGGGACGGGGCTGTTCATTCAGTCAAGAGGACTCACAAGTAAAAGGCTCCTGAGGCATTAGTGTTGAATTTGGCGCAAAATGCATTGTGTTGTCGTGTAATATGAATGAACATACAATTTCAATCTTCAATAAAGAAAGATCTATTAAAAAATCAACACTTGCAAATTAAGAAAGTTTCTGTCCAGTCATGTTCCAAAAATAGTGAATGCTTTACGAATGTGCGTGTCATCCTTTAGAGCAGGGGCCGATTTAAATTTCCCATTATCATTCCAATATTAGTACATGTGTTGCAGAAGCAAGCGCAAAGGGAGAGTCAATCAAACCATTGATTAGGACCTCTGGTCAAAGGTTTGCCATACCAAATGTCCTTATTTCAGAGGGCAGAAAGTCCAAACACCATTTAGATATCGGGTGGTATGAAATGAAGAGGCAAACAACAACGAATAAGCATTCTTTGCTGCTGTATTGATCTGGCCCTAAAGGGTTTTAGTTTAATGCCAATTATATTTAAAGATATAAAGATTAATGGTCCAGGGTGCTTGCAAAATGAAAACCCCCTCCCCATCACAATGGCTGGGTCATACAAGCCTGAGAGCATCACAATAGACCCAATAGACATGAGAAAAACTCGGTACCTCTGAGTGTATGTGGGCCCATGGCTGTATCAAGGACAAGGCAAAAACAGGAGGTGGCTTAAGGAGTCAGCACCAGAGGCTGTCCGATTGAGCCCTGTAAGCAACAGATGTTGGACCATCCTATAAAGGATTCTGAGGCTGATTTCAATTTTAACTTTGCTGCTGATTTAAGGATTGCTCAACCTTCGACCCACGTCTAGTTTGCTTGGATAAGCCCTGGAAATCTTTTACAGCTTGTACTGGTGGGAGATGATGTGACTTTATCAACTGCAACGGGATATGAGGCATGTGTGCCACAAAAAGCAGGTCTAGGATTTTTTTATAAGAAAGCCGCTTTAAGAAGGGAACTTTGGGCAACCCCACTGAGAGCAAAAGTATTACACAAAAGGTAAGGGGGTCAGTGGGTCAACTGATACAATAAACTAACTCACAGTCAAATGTGCTAAGTCCAAATACTACCTGTTTCTACATTTTCCAGGCTTTTTGTCTCATTTCTTAACAGATCCATTCCTATGTACCTCTGTGCTTTCAACAGAGTTTTCATTGTAAGGGAGGGACATACAGTATACCTTAAACATTCCTGGGCAGGGAAGACTCTATGTAAAAGCAAGAGTAGCAGACAGCTTAAAAGAATCATCAGCAGGACCCTCTAGACCTTCCCCAAAAAACATAACATTATTTCTCTGCATGCATGTGCGTTGAACAGCGCAAGTAGTTTGGTTAATGTCAGTGGATAAATGTCACTTTCCCACAGCGCAGAACAAAATCACTTGTACAGGCCCCTTCTGCAAAAGCATTACCACTGTAGAAAGCAGTGAAGGTGAGGCAGTGTGCAGTCACCTCCGACACTTCCCTCCTCTGATCGGCCACGATCGGCCAAGGACCTCTCTATGAGAGCTGAGGGTGGAATTTTCTGGACCTCTGTAACTTAGGGAGACATGGCAAAAGGGATCCTCAATCAACAGCTCAGCCTTTGCTTTGTGGCCTGTCCGTATATATCTGTTCTCCAAATTACCTGCCGCTGCCCAGGTGTCAGCTGGTGAGATGGAATGACCTCCCAGGTAGGATCCTGGCAGATGATTTGCATAGGCAAACCCCCTCGCTCTCTTTCTTACCCCTGCTTACTCCACAGTAGCAAGTATCTGGGCAAAATATAGTGGTCGAGGTAGGGTAGCAGTAACTAGCAACTCTGAGAAAGTAAATCTGGGGAGCTTGGCGACTTGTGGGGAACAACTGCAGAGCTCATCTCCCAGAACTTTGTGGCACGGGGAGAAGGTCTGTGGGATTTCAGTAACTTGGAGACATGCGACCTGGTCGGGAGTGCTTCAGGTCTCCTTCCTTGCATGTTCCAAGCAACTCAACAAAGCATCAACAGGCTGCCATGCCAGCCACAGAGCCCCTTTCCACATGATTAAAAGCCTAAAATCTTTTCCATGCAAACACATAGCCACCGAAAACCATATTTTCTTTGTTTTCTCTCTCTCTGTCTCTCTCTCCTCCCTCCCTCCCCCATAACCCCCCCCCTCCCTACCATTCATTTTAAGTTTTCCTGCACTGCAGCACATTGTGACAATGGTATTTCACAATGGGACTGTTTGAAAGTTACAGAAATAAAAAAAGAATTAACCAACTAAAAGCAGCCAAATCCGGAGTACACTGCTAAGCCACAATTAAAGATTAAGGCCTAGAAGCAAGTAAAGCTGTAGTTCAGAGCGATGTTTGCAAATAGCTCCTTAAAGCAGTTGACGCTGGAGTGCACAACAAGAGGAAAAGTGATAATACTGAGTTTGGTAGAATGGGATAAAAAACAAAAGCAGCGTGCCACTTCTAAAAGTACAAGTCAAGAAATTGAAGGAGATGGGGCTGTTCATTCAGTCAATAGGACTCACAAGTAAAAGTCTCCCGAGGCATTAGTGTTGAATTTGGCCCAAAATGTATTGTGTTGTCGTGTATTATGTATGAAAATACAATTTCAATCTTCATTAAAAAAAGATGTATTAAAAAATAAATACTTGCAGATTAAGAAAGTTTCTGTCCTGTCGTGTGCCAAAAATAGTGAATGCTTTACGAATGTGCGTGTCATCCTTTGAAGCAGGGGCCAATTCTATTTTCCCATTTTCATTCCAATATTAGTACATGTTTTGCTGAGGTACATAGGAATGGATCTGTTAAGAAATGAAACCAAAAGCCTGGAAAAATGTTGAAACAGGTAGGATTTGGACTTACAATAAACGGACTCACAGTCAGATGTGCTATCCCTTGACCCACTGACCCGCTTACCTTTTGTGTAATCCTTTTGCTCTCAGCAGTGTTGTCCAAAGTTCCCTACTTAAAGAGACTTTCTTATAAAAAAAGATCCTAGACATGTTTTTTATGGCCCACATGCCTCATATCCCGTTGCTCTTGATAAACTCACATCATCTCCCACCAATACAAGCTGTAAAAGATGTCAAGGGCATAGCCAAGGAAATTAGACGTGGGCCGAAGGTTGAGCAATCCTTAAATCAGCAGCAAAAATAACATTGAAATCAGCTTCAGAATCTCTTAAAGGATGGGCCAACACTGGTTGCTTGCAGGGCGCAATCGGGCTGACGCCTTAAGGCAAGCGCAAAGGGAGAGCCAACCAAACCATTGATTAGGACCTCTGGACTTTCTGCTCTTTAACATAAGGACATTTGATATGGCAAACGTTTGACCAAACACCATTTAGATGTCGGATGGTATGGAATTAAGCGGCAAACAGCAATACATCAGCATTCTTTGCTGCTTTATTGATCTGGTCCTAAAGGGTTTGGTTTAATGCCAATTATATTTAAAGATAAAAAGATTCATGCTCAACGGTGCTTGCAAATCGACACCCCTCTCCCCATCACGATGGCTGGGTGATGCAAGAGTGAGAGCATCACAGCAGACCCAGAGACATGAGAAACACTCTGTACCTCTGAGTGCATGTGGGCCCATGGCTGGATCAAGGACAAGGCAAGAATAGGAGATGGCTTAAGGTGTCAGGACCCAGGCTGCCCCATTGCGCACTGCCAGCAACAGATGTTGGACCATCCTTTAAGAGATTCTGAGGCTTATTTCAATGTTAACTTTGCTGCTGATTAAAGGATTGCTCAACCTTCGACCCGCGTCTAGTTTGCTTGGCTAAGCCCTGAAAATCTTTTACAGCTTGTATTGGTGGGAGATGATGTGAGTTTATCAAGAGCAACGGGATATGAGGCATGTGTGCCACAAAATGCAGGTCTATGATCTTTTATTTGAAAGCCACTTTGGAAAACCCTACTGAGAACAAAAGGATTACACAAAAGGAAAGGGGGTCAGGGGGGCAAGGGATAGCACATCTGAATGTGAGTCAGTTAATTGTAAGTCCAAATCCTACGCGTTTCGACATTTTTCCAGGCTTTTTGTTTCAGTTCTTAACAGATCCATTCCTATGTACCTCTGTGCTTTCAACAGAGTTTTCATTGTAATGGAGGGACATGCAGTATGCCTTAAACATGCCTGGGCAGGGAAGACTATGTAAAAGCAAGAGTAGCAGACAGCTTAATAAATCATCAGCAGGACCCTCTAGACCTTCCCCAAAAAACATAACATGATTTCTATGCATGTATGTGCGTTGAACAGCGCAAGTAATTTGGTTAATGTCAGTGGATAAATGTCACTTTCCCACAGCGCAGACAAAATCACTTGTACAGGCCCCTTCTGCAAAAGCATTACCGCTGTAGAAAGCAGTGAAAAGGTGAGGCAGTGTGCAGTCCCCCCACCCCCGACCCTGATCGGCCACGATCGGCCAAGGACCTCTCTATAAGAGCTGAGGGTGGAATTTTTCTGGACCTCAGTAACTTAGGGAGACATGGCTAAAGGGATCCTCAATCAACGGCCCAGCTTTTGCTCTGTGGCCTGTCCGAATATGTCTGTTCTCCAAATTACCTGCCGCTGCCCAGGTGTCAGATGGTGAGATGGAATGACCTCCCAGGAAGCATACTGGCAGATGATTTGCATAGGCACACCCCCTCTCCCTCTCTCTTAGCCCTGCTTACTCCACAGTAGCAAGTATCTGGGGAAAATATAGTGGTCGAGGTGGGGTAGCAGTAACTAGCAACTCTGAGAAAGTAAATCTGGGACACTTGGCGACCTGTGGGGAACAACTGCAGAGCTCAGTGCCCAGAAGTTTGTGGCACAGGGAGGAGGTCTGTTGGATTTCAGTAACTTGGAGACATGCAACCTGGTCGGGAGTGCTTCAGGTCTCCTTCCTTGCATGTTCCAAGCAACTCAACAAAGCATCAACAGGCTGAGATACCAACCACAGAGCCCCTTTCCACTTGATTAAAAGGCTAAAATCTTTTCCATGCAAATACATAGCCCCCAAATACCATATTTTCTTTGTTTTCTCTCTCTCTCCTCCCTGTCTCCTTCCCTCGCTCCCTCCCACCCTCCCGCACTCTCTCTTCCCCCCAGCCCCTCTCCCTCTCCCTACCATTAATTTTAAGTTTTCATGCACTGCAGCACATTGTGGCAATGGTATTTCACAATGGGACTGTTTGAAAGTTACAGAAATCAAAAAAGAAATCAACCAACTAAAAGCAGCCAAACCCGGAGTACTCTGCTCAGCCCCATTTAAAGATTAAGGCCCAGAAGCAAGTAAAGCTGTAGTTCAGAGCGATATTTGCAAATAGCACCTTAAAGCAGTTTACGCTGGAGTGCACAACAAGGGGGAAAGTGATAATACTGAGTTTGGTAGAATGGGATAAAAAAAAACAAAAGAAGCGTGCCACTTGTAAAAGTACAAGTCAAGAAATTGAAGGGGACGGGGCTGTTCATTCAGTCAAGAGGACTCACAAGTAAAAGGCTCCTGAGGCATTAGTGTTGAATTTGGCGCAAAATGCATTGTGTTGTCGTGTAATATGAATGAACATACAATTTCAATCTTCAATAAAGAAAGATCTATTAAAAAATCAACACTTGCAAATTAAGAAAGTTTCTGTCCAGTCATGTTCCAAAAATAGTGAATGCTTTACGAATGTGCGTGTCATCCTTTAGAGCAGGGGCCGATTTAAATTTCCCATTATCATTCCAATATTAGTACATGTGTTGCAGAAGCAAGCGCAAAGGGAGAGTCAATCAAACCATTGATTAGGACCTCTGGTCAAAGGTTTGCCATACCAAATGTCCTTATTTCAGAGGGCAGAAAGTCCAAACACCATTTAGATATCGGGTGGTATGAAATGAAGAGGCAAACAACAACGAATAAGCATTCTTTGCTGCTGTATTGATCTGGCCCTAAAGGGTTTTAGTTTAATGCCAATTATATTTAAAGATATAAAGATTAATGGTCCAGGGTGCTTGCAAAATGAAAACCCCCTCCCCATCACAATGGCTGGGTCATACAAGCCTGAGAGCATCACAATAGACCCAATAGACATGAGAAAAACTCGGTACCTCTGAGTGTATGTGGGCCCATGGCTGTATCAAGGACAAGGCAAAAACAGGAGGTGGCTTAAGGAGTCAGCACCAGAGGCTGTCCGATTGAGCCCTGTAAGCAACAGATGTTGGACCATCCTATAAAGGATTCTGAGGCTGATTTCAATTTTAACTTTGCTGCTGATTTAAGGATTGCTCAACCTTCGACCCATGTCTAGTTTGCTTGGATAAGCCCTGGAAATCTTTTACAGCTTGTACTGGTGGGAGATGATGTGACTTTATCAACTGCAACGGGATATGAGGCATGTGTGCCACAAAAAGCAGGTCTAGGATTTTTTTATAAGAAAGCCGCTTTAAGAAGGGAACTTTGGGCAACCCCACTGAGAGCAAAAGTATTACACAAAAGGTAAGGGGGTCAGTGGGTCAACTGATACAATAAACTAACTCACAGTCAAATGTGCTAAGTCCAAATACTACCTGTTTCTACATTTTCCAGGCTTTTTGTCTCATTTCTTAACAGATCCATTCCTATGTACCTCTGTGCTTTCAACAGAGTTTTCATTGTAATGGAGGGACATGCAGTATGCCTTAAACATGCCTGGGCAGGGAAGACTATGTAAAAGCAAGAGTAGCAGACAGCTTAATAAATCATCAGCAGGACCCTCTAGACCTTCCCCAAAAAACATAACATGATTTCTATGCATGTATGTGCGTTGAACAGCGCAAGTAATTTGGTTAATGTCAGTGGATAAATGTCACTTTCCCACAGCGCAGACAAAATCACTTGTACAGGCCCCTTCTGCAAAAGCATTACCGCTGTAGAAAGCAGTGAAAAGGTGAGGCAGTGTGCAGTCCCCCCACCCCCGACCCTGATCGGCCACGATCGGCCAAGGACCTCTCTATAAGAGCTGAGGGTGGAATTTTTCTGGACCTCAGTAACTTAGGGAGACATGGCTAAAGGGATCCTCAATCAACGGCCCAGCTTTTGCTCTGTGGCCTGTCCGAATATGTCTGTTCTCCAAATTACCTGCCGCTGCCCAGGTGTCAGATGGTGAGATGGAATGACCTCCCAGGAAGCATACTGGCAGATGATTTGCATAGGCACACCCCCTCTCCCTCTCTCTTAGCCCTGCTTACTCCACAGTAGCAAGTATCTGGGGAAAATATAGTGGTCGAGGTGGGGTAGCAGTAACTAGCAACTCTGAGAAAGTAAATCTGGGACACTTGGCGACCTGTGGGGAACAACTGCAGAGCTCAGTGCCCAGAAGTTTGTGGCACAGGGAGGAGGTCTGTTGGATTTCAGTAACTTGGAGACATGCAACCTGGTCGGGAGTGCTTCAGGTCTCCTTCCTTGCATGTTCCAAGCAACTCAACAAAGCATCAACAGGCTGAGATACCAACCACAGAGCCCCTTTCCACTTGATTAAAAGGCTAAAATCTTTTCCATGCAAATACATAGCCCCCAAATACCATATTTTCTTTGTTTTCTCTCTCTCTCCTCCCTGTCTCCTTCCCTCGCTCCCTCCCACCCTCCCGCACTCTCTCTTCCCCCCAGCCCCTCTCCCTCTCCCTACCATTAATTTTAGGTTTTCATGCACTGCAGCACATTGTGGCAATGGTATTTCACAATGGGACTGTTTGAAAGTTACAGAAATCAAAAAAGAAATCAACCAACTAAAAGCAGCCAAACCCGGAGTACTCTGCTCAGCCCCATTTAAAGATTAAGGCCCAGAAGCAAGTAAAGCTGTAGTTCAGAGCGATATTTGCAAATAGCACCTTAAAGCAGTTTACGCTGGAGTGCACAACAAGGGGGAAAGTGATAATACTGAGTTTGGTAGAATGGGATAAAAAAAAACAAAAGAAGCGTGCCACTTGTAAAAGTACAAGTCAAGAAATTGAAGGGGACGGGGCTGTTCATTCAGTCAAGAGGACTCACAAGTAAAAGGCTCCTGAGGCATTAGTGTTGAATTTGGCGCAAAATGCATTGTGTTGTCGTGTAATATGAATGAACATACAATTTCAATCTTCAATAAAGAAAGATCTATTAAAAAATCAACACTTGCAAATTAAGAAAGTTTCTGTCCAGTCATGTTCCAAAAATAGTGAATGCTTTACGAATGTGCGTGTCATCCTTTAGAGCAGGGGCCGATTTAAATTTCCCATTATCATTCCAATATTAGTACATGTGTTGCAGAAGCAAGCGCAAAGGGAGAGTCAATCAAACCATTGATTAGGACCTCTGGTCAAAGGTTTGCCATACCAAATGTCCTTATTTCAGAGGGCAGAAAGTCCAAACACCATTTAGATATCGGGTGGTATGAAATGAAGAGGCAAACAACAACGAATAAGCATTCTTTGCTGCTGTATTGATCTGGCCCTAAAGGGTTTTAGTTTAATGCCAATTATATTTAAAGATATAAAGATTAATGGTCCAGGGTGCTTGCAAAATGAAAACCCCCTCCCCATCACAATGGCTGGGTCATACAAGCCTGAGAGCATCACAATAGACCCAATAGACATGAGAAAAACTCGGTACCTCTGAGTGTATGTGGGCCCATGGCTGTATCAAGGACAAGGCAAAAACAGGAGGTGGCTTAAGGAGTCAGCACCAGAGGCTGTCCGATTGAGCCCTGTAAGCAACAGATGTTGGACCATCCTATAAAGGATTCTGAGGCTGATTTCAATTTTAACTTTGCTGCTGATTTAAGGATTGCTCAACCTTCGACCCACGTCTAGTTTGCTTGGATAAGCCCTGGAAATCTTTTACAGCTTGTACTGGTGGGAGATGATGTGACTTTATCAACTGCAACGGGATATGAGGCATGTGTGCCACAAAAAGCAGGTCTAGGATTTTTTTATAAGAAAGCCGCTTTAAGAAGGGAACTTTGGGCAACCCCACTGAGAGCAAAAGTATTACACAAAAGGTAAGGGGGTCAGTGGGTCAACTGATACAATAAACTAACTCACAGTCAAATGTGCTAAGTCCAAATACTACCTGTTTCTACATTTTCCAGGCTTTTTGTCTCATTTCTTAACAGATCCATTCCTATGTACCTCTGTGCTTTCAACAGAGTTTTCATTGTAAGGGAGGGACATACAGTATACCTTAAACATTCCTGGGCAGGGAAGACTCTATGTAAAAGCAAGAGTAGCAGACAGCTTAAAAGAATCATCAGCAGGACCCTCTAGACCTTCCCCAAAAAACATAACATTATTTCTCTGCATGCATGTGCGTTGAACAGCGCAAGTAGTTTGGTTAATGTCAGTGGATAAATGTCACTTTCCCACAGCGCAGAACAAAATCACTTGTACAGGCCCCTTCTGCAAAAGCATTACCACTGTAGAAAGCAGTGAAGGTGAGGCAGTGTGCAGTCACCTCCGACACTTCCCTCCTCTGATCGGCCACGATCGGCCAAGGACCTCTCTATGAGAGCTGAGGGTGGAATTTTCTGGACCTCTGTAACTTAGGGAGACATGGCAAAAGGGATCCTCAATCAACAGCTCAGCCTTTGCTTTGTGGCCTGTCCGTATATATCTGTTCTCCAAATTACCTGCCGCTGCCCAGGTGTCAGCTGGTGAGATGGAATGACCTCCCAGGTAGGATCCTGGCAGATGATTTGCATAGGCAAACCCCCTCGCTCTCTTTCTTACCCCTGCTTACTCCACAGTAGCAAGTATCTGGGCAAAATATAGTGGTCGAGGTAGGGTAGCAGTAACTAGCAACTCTGAGAAAGTAAATCTGGGGAGCTTGGCGACTTGTGGGGAACAACTGCAGAGCTCATCTCCCAGAACTTTGTGGCACGGGGAGAAGGTCTGTGGGATTTCAGTAACTTGGAGACATGCGACCTGGTCGGGAGTGCTTCAGGTCTCCTTCCTTGCATGTTCCAAGCAACTCAACAAAGCATCAACAGGCTGCCATGCCAGCCACAGAGCCCCTTTCCACATGATTAAAAGCCTAAAATCTTTTCCATGCAAACACATAGCCACCGAAAACCATATTTTCTTTGTTTTCTCTCTCTCTGTCTCTCTCTCCTCCCTCCCTCCCCCATAACCCCCCCCTCCCTACCATTCATTTTAAGTTTTCCTGCACTGCAGCACATTGTGACAATGGTATTTCACAATGGGACTGTTTGAAAGTTACAGAAATAAAAAAAGAATTAACCAACTAAAAGCAGCCAAATCCGGAGTACACTGCTAAGCCACAATTAAAGATTAAGGCCTAGAAGCAAGTAAAGCTGTAGTTCAGAGCGATGTTTGCAAATAGCTCCTTAAAGCAGTTGACGCTGGAGTGCACAACAAGAGGAAAAGTGATAATACTGAGTTTGGTAGAATGGGATAAAAAACAAAAGCAGCGTGCCACTTCTAAAAGTACAAGTCAAGAAATTGAAGGAGATGGGGCTGTTCATTCAGTCAATAGGACTCACAAGTAAAAGTCTCCCGAGGCATTAGTGTTGAATTTGGCCCAAAATGTATTGTGTTGTCGTGTATTATGTATGAAAATACAATTTCAATCTTCATTAAAAAAAGATGTATTAAAAAATAAATACTTGCAGATTAAGAAAGTTTCTGTCCTGTCGTGTGCCAAAAATAGTGAATGCTTTACGAATGTGCGTGTCATCCTTTGAAGCAGGGGCCAATTCTATTTTCCCATTTTCATTCCAATATTAGTACATGTTTTGCTGAGGTACATAGGAATGGATCTGTTAAGAAATGAAACCAAAAGCCTGGAAAAATGTTGAAACAGGTAGGATTTGGACTTACAATAAACGGACTCACAGTCAGATGTGCTATCCCTTGACCCACTGACCCGCTTACCTTTTGTGTAATCCTTTTGCTCTCAGCAGTGTTGTCCAAAGTTCCCTACTTAAAGAGACTTTCTTATAAAAAAAGATCCTAGACATGTTTTTTATGGCCCACATGCCTCATATCCCGTTGCTCTTGATAAACTCACATCATCTCCCACCAATACAAGCTGTAAAAGATGTCAAGGGCATAGCCAAGGAAATTAGACGTGGGCCGAAGGTTGAGCAATCCTTAAATCAGCAGCAAAAATAACATTGAAATCAGCTTCAGAATCTCTTAAAGGATGGGCCAACACTGGTTGCTTGCAGGGCGCAATCGGGCTGACGCCTTAAGGCAAGCGCAAAGGGAGAGCCAACCAAACCATTGATTAGGACCTCTGGACTTTCTGCTCTTTAACATAAGGACATTTGATATGGCAAACGTTTGACCAAACACCATTTAGATGTCGGATGGTATGGAATTAAGCGGCAAACAGCAATACATCAGCATTCTTTGCTGCTTTATTGATCTGGTCCTAAAGGGTTTGGTTTAATGCCAATTATATTTAAAGATAAAAAGATTCATGCTCAACGGTGCTTGCAAATCGACACCCCTCTCCCCATCACGATGGCTGGGTGATGCAAGAGTGAGAGCATCACAGCAGACCCAGAGACATGAGAAACACTCTGTACCTCTGAGTGCATGTGGGCCCATGGCTGGATCAAGGACAAGGCAAGAATAGGAGATGGCTTAAGGTGTCAGGACCCAGGCTGCCCCATTGCGCACTGCCAGCAACAGATGTTGGACCATCCTTTAAGAGATTCTGAGGCTTATTTCAATGTTAACTTTGCTGCTGATTAAAGGATTGCTCAACCTTCGACCCGCGTCTAGTTTGCTTGGCTAAGCCCTGAAAATCTTTTACAGCTTGTATTGGTGGGAGATGATGTGAGTTTATCAAGAGCAACGGGATATGAGGCATGTGTGCCACAAAATGCAGGTCTATGATCTTTTATTTGAAAGCCACTTTGGAAAACCCTACTGAGAACAAAAGGATTACACAAAAGGAAAGGGGGTCAGGGGGGCAAGGGATAGCACATCTGAATGTGAGTCAGTTAATTGTAAGTCCAAATCCTACGCGTTTCGACATTTTTCCAGGCTTTTTGTTTCAGTTCTTAACAGATCCATTCCTATGTACCTCTGTGCTTTCAACAGAGTTTTCATTGTAATGGAGGGACATGCAGTATGCCTTAAACATGCCTGGGCAGGGAAGACTATGTAAAAGCAAGAGTAGCAGACAGCTTAATAAATCATCAGCAGGACCCTCTAGACCTTCCCCAAAAAACATAACATGATTTCTATGCATGTATGTGCGTTGAACAGCGCAAGTAATTTGGTTAATGTCAGTGGATAAATGTCACTTTCCCACAGCGCAGACAAAATCACTTGTACAGGCCCCTTCTGCAAAAGCATTACCGCTGTAGAAAGCAGTGAAAAGGTGAGGCAGTGTGCAGTCCCCCCACCCCCGACCCTGATCGGCCACGATCGGCCAAGGACCTCTCTATAAGAGCTGAGGGTGGAATTTTTCTGGACCTCAGTAACTTAGGGAGACATGGCTAAAGGGATCCTCAATCAACGGCCCAGCTTTTGCTCTGTGGCCTGTCCGAATATGTCTGTTCTCCAAATTACCTGCCGCTGCCCAGGTGTCAGATGGTGAGATGGAATGACCTCCCAGGAAGCATACTGGCAGATGATTTGCATAGGCACACCCCCTCTCCCTCTCTCTTAGCCCTGCTTACTCCACAGTAGCAAGTATCTGGGGAAAATATAGTGGTCGAGGTGGGGTAGCAGTAACTAGCAACTCTGAGAAAGTAAATCTGGGACACTTGGCGACCTGTGGGGAACAACTGCAGAGCTCAGTGCCCAGAAGTTTGTGGCACAGGGAGGAGGTCTGTTGGATTTCAGTAACTTGGAGACATGCAACCTGGTCGGGAGTGCTTCAGGTCTCCTTCCTTGCATGTTCCAAGCAACTCAACAAAGCATCAACAGGCTGAGATACCAACCACAGAGCCCCTTTCCACTTGATTAAAAGGCTAAAATCTTTTCCATGCAAATACATAGCCCCCAAATACCATATTTTCTTTGTTTTCTCTCTCTCTCCTCCCTGTCTCCTTCCCTCGCTCCCTCCCACCCTCCCGCACTCTCTCTTCCCCCCAGCCCCTCTCCCTCTCCCTACCATTAATTTTAGGTTTTCATGCACTGCAGCACATTGTGGCAATGGTATTTCACAATGGGACTGTTTGAAAGTTACAGAAATCAAAAAAGAAATCAACCAACTAAAAGCAGCCAAACCCGGAGTACTCTGCTCAGCCCCATTTAAAGATTAAGGCCCAGAAGCAAGTAAAGCTGTAGTTCAGAGCGATATTTGCAAATAGCACCTTAAAGCAGTTTACGCTGGAGTGCACAACAAGGGGGAAAGTGATAATACTGAGTTTGGTAGAATGGGATAAAAAAAAACAAAAGAAGCGTGCCACTTGTAAAAGTACAAGTCAAGAAATTGAAGGGGACGGGGCTGTTCATTCAGTCAAGAGGACTCACAAGTAAAAGGCTCCTGAGGCATTAGTGTTGAATTTGGCGCAAAATGCATTGTGTTGTCGTGTAATATGAATGAACATACAATTTCAATCTTCAATAAAGAAAGATCTATTAAAAAATCAACACTTGCAAATTAAGAAAGTTTCTGTCCAGTCATGTTCCAAAAATAGTGAATGCTTTACGAATGTGCGTGTCATCCTTTAGAGCAGGGGCCGATTTAAATTTCCCATTATCATTCCAATATTAGTACATGTGTTGCAGAAGCAAGCGCAAAGGGAGAGTCAATCAAACCATTGATTAGGACCTCTGGTCAAAGGTTTGCCATACCAAATGTCCTTATTTCAGAGGGCAGAAAGTCCAAACACCATTTAGATATCGGGTGGTATGAAATGAAGAGGCAAACAACAACGAATAAGCATTCTTTGCTGCTGTATTGATCTGGCCCTAAAGGGTTTTAGTTTAATGCCAATTATATTTAAAGATATAAAGATTAATGGTCCAGGGTGCTTGCAAAATGAAAACCCCCTCCCCATCACAATGGCTGGGTCATACAAGCCTGAGAGCATCACAATAGACCCAATAGACATGAGAAAAACTCGGTACCTCTGAGTGTATGTGGGCCCATGGCTGTATCAAGGACAAGGCAAAAACAGGAGGTGGCTTAAGGAGTCAGCACCAGAGGCTGTCCGATTGAGCCCTGTAAGCAACAGATGTTGGACCATCCTATAAAGGATTCTGAGGCTGATTTCAATTTTAACTTTGCTGCTGATTTAAGGATTGCTCAACCTTCGACCCACGTCTAGTTTGCTTGGATAAGCCCTGGAAATCTTTTACAGCTTGTACTGGTGGGAGATGATGTGACTTTATCAACTGCAACGGGATATGAGGCATGTGTGCCACAAAAAGCAGGTCTAGGATTTTTTTATAAGAAAGCCGCTTTAAGAAGGGAACTTTGGGCAACCCCACTGAGAGCAAAAGTATTACACAAAAGGTAAGGGGGTCAGTGGGTCAACTGATACAATAAACTAACTCACAGTCAAATGTGCTAAGTCCAAATACTACCTGTTTCTACATTTTCCAGGCTTTTTGTCTCATTTCTTAACAGATCCATTCCTATGTACCTCTGTGCTTTCAACAGAGTTTTCATTGTAAGGGAGGGACATACAGTATACCTTAAACATTCCTGGGCAGGGAAGACTCTATGTAAAAGCAAGAGTAGCAGACAGCTTAAAAGAATCATCAGCAGGACCCTCTAGACCTTCCCCAAAAAACATAACATTATTTCTCTGCATGCATGTGCGTTGAACAGCGCAAGTAGTTTGGTTAATGTCAGTGGATAAATGTCACTTTCCCACAGCGCAGAACAAAATCACTTGTACAGGCCCCTTCTGCAAAAGCATTACCACTGTAGAAAGCAGTGAAGGTGAGGCAGTGTGCAGTCACCTCCGACACTTCCCTCCTCTGATCGGCCACGATCGGCCAAGGACCTCTCTATGAGAGCTGAGGGTGGAATTTTCTGGACCTCTGTAACTTAGGGAGACATGGCAAAAGGGATCCTCAATCAACAGCTCAGCCTTTGCTTTGTGGCCTGTCCGTATATATCTGTTCTCCAAATTACCTGCCGCTGCCCAGGTGTCAGCTGGTGAGATGGAATGACCTCCCAGGTAGGATCCTGGCAGATGATTTGCATAGGCAAACCCCCTCGCTCTCTTTCTTACCCCTGCTTACTCCACAGTAGCAAGTATCTGGGCAAAATATAGTGGTCGAGGTAGGGTAGCAGTAACTAGCAACTCTGAGAAAGTAAATCTGGGGAGCTTGGCGACTTGTGGGGAACAACTGCAGAGCTCATCTCCCAGAACTTTGTGGCACGGGGAGAAGGTCTGTGGGATTTCAGTAACTTGGAGACATGCGACCTGGTCGGGAGTGCTTCAGGTCTCCTTCCTTGCATGTTCCAAGCAACTCAACAAAGCATCAACAGGCTGCCATGCCAGCCACAGAGCCCCTTTCCACATGATTAAAAGCCTAAAATCTTTTCCATGCAAACACATAGCCACCGAAAACCATATTTTCTTTGTTTTCTCTCTCTCTGTCTCTCTCTCCTCCCTCCCTCCCCCATAACCCCCCCCCTCCCTACCATTCATTTTAAGTTTTCCTGCACTGCAGCACATTGTGACAATGGTATTTCACAATGGGACTGTTTGAAAGTTACAGAAATAAAAAAAGAATTAACCAACTAAAAGCAGCCAAATCCGGAGTACACTGCTAAGCCACAATTAAAGATTAAGGCCTAGAAGCAAGTAAAGCTGTAGTTCAGAGCGATGTTTGCAAATAGCTCCTTAAAGCAGTTGACGCTGGAGTGCACAACAAGAGGAAAAGTGATAATACTGAGTTTGGTAGAATGGGATAAAAAACAAAAGCAGCGTGCCACTTCTAAAAGTACAAGTCAAGAAATTGAAGGAGATGGGGCTGTTCATTCAGTCAATAGGACTCACAAGTAAAAGTCTCCCGAGGCATTAGTGTTGAATTTGGCCCAAAATGTATTGTGTTGTCGTGTATTATGTATGAAAATACAATTTCAATCTTCATTAAAAAAAGATGTATTAAAAAATAAATACTTGCAGATTAAGAAAGTTTCTGTCCTGTCGTGTGCCAAAAATAGTGAATGCTTTACGAATGTGCGTGTCATCCTTTGAAGCAGGGGCCAATTCTATTTTCCCATTTTCATTCCAATATTAGTACATGTTTTGCTGAGGTACATAGGAATGGATCTGTTAAGAAATGAAACCAAAAGCCTGGAAAAATGTTGAAACAGGTAGGATTTGGACTTACAATAAACGGACTCACAGTCAGATGTGCTATCCCTTGACCCACTGACCCGCTTACCTTTTGTGTAATCCTTTTGCTCTCAGCAGTGTTGTCCAAAGTTCCCTACTTAAAGAGACTTTCTTATAAAAAAAGATCCTAGACATGTTTTTTATGGCCCACATGCCTCATATCCCGTTGCTCTTGATAAACTCACATCATCTCCCACCAATACAAGCTGTAAAAGATGTCAAGGGCATAGCCAAGGAAATTAGACGTGGGCCGAAGGTTGAGCAATCCTTAAATCAGCAGCAAAAATAACATTGAAATCAGCTTCAGAATCTCTTAAAGGATGGGCCAACACTGGTTGCTTGCAGGGCGCAATCGGGCTGACGCCTTAAGGCAAGCGCAAAGGGAGAGCCAACCAAACCATTGATTAGGACCTCTGGACTTTCTGCTCTTTAACATAAGGACATTTGATATGGCAAACGTTTGACCAAACACCATTTAGATGTCGGATGGTATGGAATTAAGCGGCAAACAGCAATACATCAGCATTCTTTGCTGCTTTATTGATCTGGTCCTAAAGGGTTTGGTTTAATGCCAATTATATTTAAAGATAAAAAGATTCATGCTCAACGGTGCTTGCAAATCGACACCCCTCTCCCCATCACGATGGCTGGGTGATGCAAGAGTGAGAGCATCACAGCAGACCCAGAGACATGAGAAACACTCTGTACCTCTGAGTGCATGTGGGCCCATGGCTGGATCAAGGACAAGGCAAGAATAGGAGATGGCTTAAGGTGTCAGGACCCAGGCTGCCCCATTGCGCACTGCCAGCAACAGATGTTGGACCATCCTTTAAGAGATTCTGAGGCTTATTTCAATGTTAACTTTGCTGCTGATTAAAGGATTGCTCAACCTTCGACCCGCGTCTAGTTTGCTTGGCTAAGCCCTGAAAATCTTTTACAGCTTGTATTGGTGGGAGATGATGTGAGTTTATCAAGAGCAACGGGATATGAGGCATGTGTGCCACAAAATGCAGGTCTATGATCTTTTATTTGAAAGCCACTTTGGAAAACCCTACTGAGAACAAAAGGATTACACAAAAGGAAAGGGGGTCAGGGGGGCAAGGGATAGCACATCTGAATGTGAGTCAGTTAATTGTAAGTCCAAATCCTACGCGTTTCGACATTTTTCCAGGCTTTTTGTTTCAGTTCTTAACAGATCCATTCCTATGTACCTCTGTGCTTTCAACAGAGTTTTCATTGTAATGGAGGGACATGCAGTATGCCTTAAACATGCCTGGGCAGGGAAGACTATGTAAAAGCAAGAGTAGCAGACAGCTTAATAAATCATCAGCAGGACCCTCTAGACCTTCCCCAAAAAACATAACATGATTTCTATGCATGTATGTGCGTTGAACAGCGCAAGTAATTTGGTTAATGTCAGTGGATAAATGTCACTTTCCCACAGCGCAGACAAAATCACTTGTACAGGCCCCTTCTGCAAAAGCATTACCGCTGTAGAAAGCAGTGAAAAGGTGAGGCAGTGTGCAGTCCCCCCACCCCCGACCCTGATCGGCCACGATCGGCCAAGGACCTCTCTATAAGAGCTGAGGGTGGAATTTTTCTGGACCTCAGTAACTTAGGGAGACATGGCTAAAGGGATCCTCAATCAACGGCCCAGCTTTTGCTCTGTGGCCTGTCCGAATATGTCTGTTCTCCAAATTACCTGCCGCTGCCCAGGTGTCAGATGGTGAGATGGAATGACCTCCCAGGAAGCATACTGGCAGATGATTTGCATAGGCACACCCCCTCTCCCTCTCTCTTAGCCCTGCTTACTCCACAGTAGCAAGTATCTGGGGAAAATATAGTGGTCGAGGTGGGGTAGCAGTAACTAGCAACTCTGAGAAAGTAAATCTGGGACACTTGGCGACCTGTGGGGAACAACTGCAGAGCTCAGTGCCCAGAAGTTTGTGGCACAGGGAGGAGGTCTGTTGGATTTCAGTAACTTGGAGACATGCAACCTGGTCGGGAGTGCTTCAGGTCTCCTTCCTTGCATGTTCCAAGCAACTCAACAAAGCATCAACAGGCTGAGATACCAACCACAGAGCCCCTTTCCACTTGATTAAAAGGCTAAAATCTTTTCCATGCAAATACATAGCCCCCAAATACCATATTTTCTTTGTTTTCTCTCTCTCTCCTCCCTGTCTCCTTCCCTCGCTCCCTCCCACCCTCCCGCACTCTCTCTTCCCCCCAGCCCCTCTCCCTCTCCCTACCATTAATTTTAAGTTTTCATGCACTGCAGCACATTGTGGCAATGGTATTTCACAATGGGACTGTTTGAAAGTTACAGAAATCAAAAAAGAAATCAACCAACTAAAAGCAGCCAAACCCGGAGTACTCTGCTCAGCCCCATTTAAAGATTAAGGCCCAGAAGCAAGTAAAGCTGTAGTTCAGAGCGATATTTGCAAATAGCACCTTAAAGCAGTTTACGCTGGAGTGCACAACAAGGGGGAAAGTGATAATACTGAGTTTGGTAGAATGGGATAAAAAAAAACAAAAGAAGCGTGCCACTTGTAAAAGTACAAGTCAAGAAATTGAAGGGGACGGGGCTGTTCATTCAGTCAAGAGGACTCACAAGTAAAAGGCTCCTGAGGCATTAGTGTTGAATTTGGCGCAAAATGCATTGTGTTGTCGTGTAATATGAATGAACATACAATTTCAATCTTCAATAAAGAAAGATCTATTAAAAAATCAACACTTGCAAATTAAGAAAGTTTCTGTCCAGTCATGTTCCAAAAATAGTGAATGCTTTACGAATGTGCGTGTCATCCTTTAGAGCAGGGGCCGATTTAAATTTCCCATTATCATTCCAATATTAGTACATGTGTTGCAGAAGCAAGCGCAAAGGGAGAGTCAATCAAACCATTGATTAGGACCTCTGGTCAAAGGTTTGCCATACCAAATGTCCTTATTTCAGAGGGCAGAAAGTCCAAACACCATTTAGATATCGGGTGGTATGAAATGAAGAGGCAAACAACAACGAATAAGCATTCTTTGCTGCTGTATTGATCTGGCCCTAAAGGGTTTTAGTTTAATGCCAATTATATTTAAAGATATAAAGATTAATGGTCCAGGGTGCTTGCAAAATGAAAACCCCCTCCCCATCACAATGGCTGGGTCATACAAGCCTGAGAGCATCACAATAGACCCAATAGACATGAGAAAAACTCGGTACCTCTGAGTGTATGTGGGCCCATGGCTGTATCAAGGACAAGGCAAAAACAGGAGGTGGCTTAAGGAGTCAGCACCAGAGGCTGTCCGATTGAGCCCTGTAAGCAACAGATGTTGGACCATCCTATAAAGGATTCTGAGGCTGATTTCAATTTTAACTTTGCTGCTGATTTAAGGATTGCTCAACCTTCGACCCATGTCTAGTTTGCTTGGATAAGCCCTGGAAATCTTTTACAGCTTGTACTGGTGGGAGATGATGTGACTTTATCAACTGCAACGGGATATGAGGCATGTGTGCCACAAAAAGCAGGTCTAGGATTTTTTTATAAGAAAGCCGCTTTAAGAAGGGAACTTTGGGCAACCCCACTGAGAGCAAAAGTATTACACAAAAGGTAAGGGGGTCAGTGGGTCAACTGATACAATAAACTAACTCACAGTCAAATGTGCTAAGTCCAAATACTACCTGTTTCTACATTTTCCAGGCTTTTTGTCTCATTTCTTAACAGATCCATTCCTATGTACCTCTGTGCTTTCAACAGAGTTTTCATTGTAATGGAGGGACATGCAGTATGCCTTAAACATGCCTGGGCAGGGAAGACTATGTAAAAGCAAGAGTAGCAGACAGCTTAATAAATCATCAGCAGGACCCTCTAGACCTTCCCCAAAAAACATAACATGATTTCTATGCATGTATGTGCGTTGAACAGCGCAAGTAATTTGGTTAATGTCAGTGGATAAATGTCACTTTCCCACAGCGCAGACAAAATCACTTGTACAGGCCCCTTCTGCAAAAGCATTACCGCTGTAGAAAGCAGTGAAAAGGTGAGGCAGTGTGCAGTCCCCCCACCCCCGACCCTGATCGGCCACGATCGGCCAAGGACCTCTCTATAAGAGCTGAGGGTGGAATTTTTCTGGACCTCAGTAACTTAGGGAGACATGGCTAAAGGGATCCTCAATCAACGGCCCAGCTTTTGCTCTGTGGCCTGTCCGAATATGTCTGTTCTCCAAATTACCTGCCGCTGCCCAGGTGTCAGATGGTGAGATGGAATGACCTCCCAGGAAGCATACTGGCAGATGATTTGCATAGGCACACCCCCTCTCCCTCTCTCTTAGCCCTGCTTACTCCACAGTAGCAAGTATCTGGGGAAAATATAGTGGTCGAGGTGGGGTAGCAGTAACTAGCAACTCTGAGAAAGTAAATCTGGGACACTTGGCGACCTGTGGGGAACAACTGCAGAGCTCAGTGCCCAGAAGTTTGTGGCACAGGGAGGAGGTCTGTTGGATTTCAGTAACTTGGAGACATGCAACCTGGTCGGGAGTGCTTCAGGTCTCCTTCCTTGCATGTTCCAAGCAACTCAACAAAGCATCAACAGGCTGAGATACCAACCACAGAGCCCCTTTCCACTTGATTAAAAGGCTAAAATCTTTTCCATGCAAATACATAGCCCCCAAATACCATATTTTCTTTGTTTTCTCTCTCTCTCCTCCCTGTCTCCTTCCCTCGCTCCCTCCCACCCTCCCGCACTCTCTCTTCCCCCCAGCCCCTCTCCCTCTCCCTACCATTAATTTTAGGTTTTCATGCACTGCAGCACATTGTGGCAATGGTATTTCACAATGGGACTGTTTGAAAGTTACAGAAATCAAAAAAGAAATCAACCAACTAAAAGCAGCCAAACCCGGAGTACTCTGCTCAGCCCCATTTAAAGATTAAGGCCCAGAAGCAAGTAAAGCTGTAGTTCAGAGCGATATTTGCAAATAGCACCTTAAAGCAGTTTACGCTGGAGTGCACAACAAGGGGGAAAGTGATAATACTGAGTTTGGTAGAATGGGATAAAAAAAAACAAAAGAAGCGTGCCACTTGTAAAAGTACAAGTCAAGAAATTGAAGGGGACGGGGCTGTTCATTCAGTCAAGAGGACTCACAAGTAAAAGGCTCCTGAGGCATTAGTGTTGAATTTGGCGCAAAATGCATTGTGTTGTCGTGTAATATGAATGAACATACAATTTCAATCTTCAATAAAGAAAGATCTATTAAAAAATCAACACTTGCAAATTAAGAAAGTTTCTGTCCAGTCATGTTCCAAAAATAGTGAATGCTTTACGAATGTGCGTGTCATCCTTTAGAGCAGGGGCCGATTTAAATTTCCCATTATCATTCCAATATTAGTACATGTGTTGCAGAAGCAAGCGCAAAGGGAGAGTCAATCAAACCATTGATTAGGACCTCTGGTCAAAGGTTTGCCATACCAAATGTCCTTATTTCAGAGGGCAGAAAGTCCAAACACCATTTAGATATCGGGTGGTATGAAATGAAGAGGCAAACAACAACGAATAAGCATTCTTTGCTGCTGTATTGATCTGGCCCTAAAGGGTTTTAGTTTAATGCCAATTATATTTAAAGATATAAAGATTAATGGTCCAGGGTGCTTGCAAAATGAAAACCCCCTCCCCATCACAATGGCTGGGTCATACAAGCCTGAGAGCATCACAATAGACCCAATAGACATGAGAAAAACTCGGTACCTCTGAGTGTATGTGGGCCCATGGCTGTATCAAGGACAAGGCAAAAACAGGAGGTGGCTTAAGGAGTCAGCACCAGAGGCTGTCCGATTGAGCCCTGTAAGCAACAGATGTTGGACCATCCTATAAAGGATTCTGAGGCTGATTTCAATTTTAACTTTGCTGCTGATTTAAGGATTGCTCAACCTTCGACCCACGTCTAGTTTGCTTGGATAAGCCCTGGAAATCTTTTACAGCTTGTACTGGTGGGAGATGATGTGACTTTATCAACTGCAACGGGATATGAGGCATGTGTGCCACAAAAAGCAGGTCTAGGATTTTTTTATAAGAAAGCCGCTTTAAGAAGGGAACTTTGGGCAACCCCACTGAGAGCAAAAGTATTACACAAAAGGTAAGGGGGTCAGTGGGTCAACTGATACAATAAACTAACTCACAGTCAAATGTGCTAAGTCCAAATACTACCTGTTTCTACATTTTCCAGGCTTTTTGTCTCATTTCTTAACAGATCCATTCCTATGTACCTCTGTGCTTTCAACAGAGTTTTCATTGTAAGGGAGGGACATACAGTATACCTTAAACATTCCTGGGCAGGGAAGACTCTATGTAAAAGCAAGAGTAGCAGACAGCTTAAAAGAATCATCAGCAGGACCCTCTAGACCTTCCCCAAAAAACATAACATTATTTCTCTGCATGCATGTGCGTTGAACAGCGCAAGTAGTTTGGTTAATGTCAGTGGATAAATGTCACTTTCCCACAGCGCAGAACAAAATCACTTGTACAGGCCCCTTCTGCAAAAGCATTACCACTGTAGAAAGCAGTGAAGGTGAGGCAGTGTGCAGTCACCTCCGACACTTCCCTCCTCTGATCGGCCACGATCGGCCAAGGACCTCTCTATGAGAGCTGAGGGTGGAATTTTCTGGACCTCTGTAACTTAGGGAGACATGGCAAAAGGGATCCTCAATCAACAGCTCAGCCTTTGCTTTGTGGCCTGTCCGTATATATCTGTTCTCCAAATTACCTGCCGCTGCCCAGGTGTCAGCTGGTGAGATGGAATGACCTCCCAGGTAGGATCCTGGCAGATGATTTGCATAGGCAAACCCCCTCGCTCTCTTTCTTACCCCTGCTTACTCCACAGTAGCAAGTATCTGGGCAAAATATAGTGGTCGAGGTAGGGTAGCAGTAACTAGCAACTCTGAGAAAGTAAATCTGGGGAGCTTGGCGACTTGTGGGGAACAACTGCAGAGCTCATCTCCCAGAACTTTGTGGCACGGGGAGAAGGTCTGTGGGATTTCAGTAACTTGGAGACATGCGACCTGGTCGGGAGTGCTTCAGGTCTCCTTCCTTGCATGTTCCAAGCAACTCAACAAAGCATCAACAGGCTGCCATGCCAGCCACAGAGCCCCTTTCCACATGATTAAAAGCCTAAAATCTTTTCCATGCAAACACATAGCCACCGAAAACCATATTTTCTTTGTTTTCTCTCTCTCTGTCTCTCTCTCCTCCCTCCCTCCCCCATAACCCCCCCCTCCCTACCATTCATTTTAAGTTTTCCTGCACTGCAGCACATTGTGACAATGGTATTTCACAATGGGACTGTTTGAAAGTTACAGAAATAAAAAAAGAATTAACCAACTAAAAGCAGCCAAATCCGGAGTACACTGCTAAGCCACAATTAAAGATTAAGGCCTAGAAGCAAGTAAAGCTGTAGTTCAGAGCGATGTTTGCAAATAGCTCCTTAAAGCAGTTGACGCTGGAGTGCACAACAAGAGGAAAAGTGATAATACTGAGTTTGGTAGAATGGGATAAAAAACAAAAGCAGCGTGCCACTTCTAAAAGTACAAGTCAAGAAATTGAAGGAGATGGGGCTGTTCATTCAGTCAATAGGACTCACAAGTAAAAGTCTCCCGAGGCATTAGTGTTGAATTTGGCCCAAAATGTATTGTGTTGTCGTGTATTATGTATGAAAATACAATTTCAATCTTCATTAAAAAAAGATGTATTAAAAAATAAATACTTGCAGATTAAGAAAGTTTCTGTCCTGTCGTGTGCCAAAAATAGTGAATGCTTTACGAATGTGCGTGTCATCCTTTGAAGCAGGGGCCAATTCTATTTTCCCATTTTCATTCCAATATTAGTACATGTTTTGCTGAGGTACATAGGAATGGATCTGTTAAGAAATGAAACCAAAAGCCTGGAAAAATGTTGAAACAGGTAGGATTTGGACTTACAATAAACGGACTCACAGTCAGATGTGCTATCCCTTGACCCACTGACCCGCTTACCTTTTGTGTAATCCTTTTGCTCTCAGCAGTGTTGTCCAAAGTTCCCTACTTAAAGAGACTTTCTTATAAAAAAAGATCCTAGACATGTTTTTTATGGCCCACATGCCTCATATCCCGTTGCTCTTGATAAACTCACATCATCTCCCACCAATACAAGCTGTAAAAGATGTCAAGGGCATAGCCAAGGAAATTAGACGTGGGCCGAAGGTTGAGCAATCCTTAAATCAGCAGCAAAAATAACATTGAAATCAGCTTCAGAATCTCTTAAAGGATGGGCCAACACTGGTTGCTTGCAGGGCGCAATCGGGCTGACGCCTTAAGGCAAGCGCAAAGGGAGAGCCAACCAAACCATTGATTAGGACCTCTGGACTTTCTGCTCTTTAACATAAGGACATTTGATATGGCAAACGTTTGACCAAACACCATTTAGATGTCGGATGGTATGGAATTAAGCGGCAAACAGCAATACATCAGCATTCTTTGCTGCTTTATTGATCTGGTCCTAAAGGGTTTGGTTTAATGCCAATTATATTTAAAGATAAAAAGATTCATGCTCAACGGTGCTTGCAAATCGACACCCCTCTCCCCATCACGATGGCTGGGTGATGCAAGAGTGAGAGCATCACAGCAGACCCAGAGACATGAGAAACACTCTGTACCTCTGAGTGCATGTGGGCCCATGGCTGGATCAAGGACAAGGCAAGAATAGGAGATGGCTTAAGGTGTCAGGACCCAGGCTGCCCCATTGCGCACTGCCAGCAACAGATGTTGGACCATCCTTTAAGAGATTCTGAGGCTTATTTCAATGTTAACTTTGCTGCTGATTAAAGGATTGCTCAACCTTCGACCCGCGTCTAGTTTGCTTGGCTAAGCCCTGAAAATCTTTTACAGCTTGTATTGGTGGGAGATGATGTGAGTTTATCAAGAGCAACGGGATATGAGGCATGTGTGCCACAAAATGCAGGTCTATGATCTTTTATTTGAAAGCCACTTTGGAAAACCCTACTGAGAACAAAAGGATTACACAAAAGGAAAGGGGGTCAGGGGGGCAAGGGATAGCACATCTGAATGTGAGTCAGTTAATTGTAAGTCCAAATCCTACGCGTTTCGACATTTTTCCAGGCTTTTTGTTTCAGTTCTTAACAGATCCATTCCTATGTACCTCTGTGCTTTCAACAGAGTTTTCATTGTAATGGAGGGACATGCAGTATGCCTTAAACATGCCTGGGCAGGGAAGACTATGTAAAAGCAAGAGTAGCAGACAGCTTAATAAATCATCAGCAGGACCCTCTAGACCTTCCCCAAAAAACATAACATGATTTCTATGCATGTATGTGCGTTGAACAGCGCAAGTAATTTGGTTAATGTCAGTGGATAAATGTCACTTTCCCACAGCGCAGACAAAATCACTTGTACAGGCCCCTTCTGCAAAAGCATTACCGCTGTAGAAAGCAGTGAAAAGGTGAGGCAGTGTGCAGTCCCCCCACCCCCGACCCTGATCGGCCACGATCGGCCAAGGACCTCTCTATAAGAGCTGAGGGTGGAATTTTTCTGGACCTCAGTAACTTAGGGAGACATGGCTAAAGGGATCCTCAATCAACGGCCCAGCTTTTGCTCTGTGGCCTGTCCGAATATGTCTGTTCTCCAAATTACCTGCCGCTGCCCAGGTGTCAGATGGTGAGATGGAATGACCTCCCAGGAAGCATACTGGCAGATGATTTGCATAGGCACACCCCCTCTCCCTCTCTCTTAGCCCTGCTTACTCCACAGTAGCAAGTATCTGGGGAAAATATAGTGGTCGAGGTGGGGTAGCAGTAACTAGCAACTCTGAGAAAGTAAATCTGGGACACTTGGCGACCTGTGGGGAACAACTGCAGAGCTCAGTGCCCAGAAGTTTGTGGCACAGGGAGGAGGTCTGTTGGATTTCAGTAACTTGGAGACATGCAACCTGGTCGGGAGTGCTTCAGGTCTCCTTCCTTGCATGTTCCAAGCAACTCAACAAAGCATCAACAGGCTGAGATACCAACCACAGAGCCCCTTTCCACTTGATTAAAAGGCTAAAATCTTTTCCATGCAAATACATAGCCCCCAAATACCATATTTTCTTTGTTTTCTCTCTCTCTCCTCCCTGTCTCCTTCCCTCGCTCCCTCCCACCCTCCCGCACTCTCTCTTCCCCCCAGCCCCTCTCCCTCTCCCTACCATTAATTTTAGGTTTTCATGCACTGCAGCACATTGTGGCAATGGTATTTCACAATGGGACTGTTTGAAAGTTACAGAAATCAAAAAAGAAATCAACCAACTAAAAGCAGCCAAACCCGGAGTACTCTGCTCAGCCCCATTTAAAGATTAAGGCCCAGAAGCAAGTAAAGCTGTAGTTCAGAGCGATATTTGCAAATAGCACCTTAAAGCAGTTTACGCTGGAGTGCACAACAAGGGGGAAAGTGATAATACTGAGTTTGGTAGAATGGGATAAAAAAAAACAAAAGAAGCGTGCCACTTGTAAAAGTACAAGTCAAGAAATTGAAGGGGACGGGGCTGTTCATTCAGTCAAGAGGACTCACAAGTAAAAGGCTCCTGAGGCATTAGTGTTGAATTTGGCGCAAAATGCATTGTGTTGTCGTGTAATATGAATGAACATACAATTTCAATCTTCAATAAAGAAAGATCTATTAAAAAATCAACACTTGCAAATTAAGAAAGTTTCTGTCCAGTCATGTTCCAAAAATAGTGAATGCTTTACGAATGTGCGTGTCATCCTTTAGAGCAGGGGCCGATTTAAATTTCCCATTATCATTCCAATATTAGTACATGTGTTGCAGAAGCAAGCGCAAAGGGAGAGTCAATCAAACCATTGATTAGGACCTCTGGTCAAAGGTTTGCCATACCAAATGTCCTTATTTCAGAGGGCAGAAAGTCCAAACACCATTTAGATATCGGGTGGTATGAAATGAAGAGGCAAACAACAACGAATAAGCATTCTTTGCTGCTGTATTGATCTGGCCCTAAAGGGTTTTAGTTTAATGCCAATTATATTTAAAGATATAAAGATTAATGGTCCAGGGTGCTTGCAAAATGAAAACCCCCTCCCCATCACAATGGCTGGGTCATACAAGCCTGAGAGCATCACAATAGACCCAATAGACATGAGAAAAACTCGGTACCTCTGAGTGTATGTGGGCCCATGGCTGTATCAAGGACAAGGCAAAAACAGGAGGTGGCTTAAGGAGTCAGCACCAGAGGCTGTCCGATTGAGCCCTGTAAGCAACAGATGTTGGACCATCCTATAAAGGATTCTGAGGCTGATTTCAATTTTAACTTTGCTGCTGATTTAAGGATTGCTCAACCTTCGACCCACGTCTAGTTTGCTTGGATAAGCCCTGGAAATCTTTTACAGCTTGTACTGGTGGGAGATGATGTGACTTTATCAACTGCAACGGGATATGAGGCATGTGTGCCACAAAAAGCAGGTCTAGGATTTTTTTATAAGAAAGCCGCTTTAAGAAGGGAACTTTGGGCAACCCCACTGAGAGCAAAAGTATTACACAAAAGGTAAGGGGGTCAGTGGGTCAACTGATACAATAAACTAACTCACAGTCAAATGTGCTAAGTCCAAATACTACCTGTTTCTACATTTTCCAGGCTTTTTGTCTCATTTCTTAACAGATCCATTCCTATGTACCTCTGTGCTTTCAACAGAGTTTTCATTGTAAGGGAGGGACATACAGTATACCTTAAACATTCCTGGGCAGGGAAGACTCTATGTAAAAGCAAGAGTAGCAGACAGCTTAAAAGAATCATCAGCAGGACCCTCTAGACCTTCCCCAAAAAACATAACATTATTTCTCTGCATGCATGTGCGTTGAACAGCGCAAGTAGTTTGGTTAATGTCAGTGGATAAATGTCACTTTCCCACAGCGCAGAACAAAATCACTTGTACAGGCCCCTTCTGCAAAAGCATTACCACTGTAGAAAGCAGTGAAGGTGAGGCAGTGTGCAGTCACCTCCGACACTTCCCTCCTCTGATCGGCCACGATCGGCCAAGGACCTCTCTATGAGAGCTGAGGGTGGAATTTTCTGGACCTCTGTAACTTAGGGAGACATGGCAAAAGGGATCCTCAATCAACAGCTCAGCCTTTGCTTTGTGGCCTGTCCGTATATATCTGTTCTCCAAATTACCTGCCGCTGCCCAGGTGTCAGCTGGTGAGATGGAATGACCTCCCAGGTAGGATCCTGGCAGATGATTTGCATAGGCAAACCCCCTCGCTCTCTTTCTTACCCCTGCTTACTCCACAGTAGCAAGTATCTGGGCAAAATATAGTGGTCGAGGTAGGGTAGCAGAAACTAGCAACTCTGAGAAAGTAAATCTGGGGAGCTTGGCGACTTGTGGGGAACAACTGCAGAGCTCATCTCCCAGAACTTTGTGGCACGGGGAGAAGGTCTGTGGGATTTCAGTAACTTGGAGACATGCGACCTGGTCGGGAGTGCTTCAGGTCTCCTTCCTTGCATGTTCCAAGCAACTCAACAAAGCATCAACAGGCTGCCATGCCAGCCACAGAGCCCCTTTCCACATGATTAAAAGCCTAAAATCTTTTCCATGCAAACACATAGCCACCGAAAACCATATTTTCTTTGTTTTCTCTCTCTCTGTCTCTCTCTCCTCCCTCCCTCCCTCCCTCCTTCCCATCCCCCATAACCCCCCCTCCCTCTTCCTCTCCCTACCATTCATTTTAAGTTTTCCTGCACTGCAGCACATTGTGACAATGGTATTTCACAATCGGACTGTTTGAAAGTTACAGAAATAAAAAAAGAATTAACCAACTAAAAGCAGCCAAATCCGGAGTACACTGCTAAGCCACAATTAAAGATTAAGGCCTAGAAGCAAGTAAAGCTGTAGTTCAGAGCGATGTTTGCAAATAGCTCCTTAAAGCAGTTGACGCTGGAGTGCACAACAAGAGGAAAAGTGATAATACTCAGTTTGGTAGAATGGGATAAAAAACAAAAGCAGCGTGCCACTTCTAAAAGTACAAGTCAAGAAATTGAAGGAGATGGGGCTGTTCATTCAGTCAATAGGACTCACAAGTAAAAGTCTCCCGAGGCATTAGTGTTGAATTTGGCCCAAAATGTATTGTGTTGTCGTGTATTATGTATGAAAATACAATTTCAATCTTCATTAAAAAAAGATGTATTAAAAAATAAATACTTGCAGATTAAGAAAGTTTCTGTCCTGTCGTGTGCCAAAAATAGTGAATGCTTTACGAATGTGCGTGTCCTCCTTTGAAGCAGGGGCCAATTCTATTTTCCCATTTTCATTCCAATATTAGTACATGTTTTGCTGAGGTACATAGGAATGGATCTGTTAAGAAATGAAACAAAAAGCCTGGAAAAATGTTGAAACAGGTAGGATTTGGACTTACAATAAACGGACTCACAGTCAGATGTGCTATCCCTTGACCCACTGACCCGCTTACCTTTTGTGTAATCCTTTTGCTCTCAGCAGTGTTGTCCAAAGTTCCCTACTTAAAGAGACTTTCTTATAAAAAAAGATCCTAGACATGTTTTTTATGGCCCACATGCCTCATATCCCGTTGCTCTTGATAAACTCACATCATCTCCCACCAATACAAGCTGTAAAAGATGTCAAGGGCATAGCCAAGGAAATTAGACGTGGGCCGAAGGTTGAGCAATCCTTAAATCAGCAGCAAAAATAACATTGAAATCAGCTTCAGAATCTCTTAAAGGATGGGCCAACACTGGTTGCTTGCAGGGCGCAATCGGGCTGACGCCTTAAGGCAAGCGCAAAGGGAGAGCCAACCAAACCATTGATTAGGACCTCTGGACTTTCTGCTCTTTAACATAAGGACATTTGATATGGCAAACGTTTGACCAAACACCATTTAGATGTCGGATGGTATGGAATTAAGCGGCAAACAGCAATACATCAGCATTCTTTGCTGCTTTATTGATCTGGTCCTAAAGGGTTTGGTTTAATGCCAATTATATTTAAAGATAAAAAGATTCATGCTCAACGGTGCTTGCAAATCGACACCCCTCTCCCCATCACGATGGCTGGGTGATGCAAGAGTGAGAGCATCACAGCAGACCCAGAGACATGAGAAACACTCTGTACCTCTGAGTGCATGTGGGCCCATGGCTGGATCAAGGACAAGGCAAGAATAGGAGATGGCTTAAGGTGTCAGCACCCAGGCTGCCCCATTGCGCACTGCCAGCAACAGATGTTGGACCATCCTTTAAGAGATTCTGAGGCTTATTTCAATGTTAACTTTGCTGCTGATTAAAGGATTGCTCAACCTTCGACCCGCGTCTAGTTTGCTTGGCTAAGCCCTGAAAATCTTTTACAGCTTGTATTGGTGGGAGATGATGTGAGTTTATCAAGAGCAACGGGATATGAGGCATGTGTGCCACAAAATGCAGGTCTATGATCTTTTATTTGAAAGCCACTTTGGAAAACCCTACTGAGAACAAAAGGATTACACAAAAGGAAAGGGGGTCAGGGGGGCAAGGGATAGCACATCTGAATGTGAGTCATTTAATTGTAAGTCCAAATCCTACGCGTTTCGACATTTTTCCAGGCTTTTTGTTTCAGTTCTTAACAGATCCACTCCTATGTACCTCTGTGCTTTCAACAGAGTTTTCATTGTAATGGAGGGACATACAGTATGCCTTAAACATGCCTGGGCAGGGAAGACTATGTAAAAGCAAGAGTAGCAGACAGCTTAATAAATCATCAGCAGGACCCTCTAGACCTTCCCCAAAAAACATAACATGATTTCTATGCATGTATGTGCGTTGAACAGCACAAGTAATTTGGTTAATGTCAGTGGATAAATGTCACTTTCCCACAGCGCAGACAAAATCACTTGTACAGGCCCCTTCTGCAAAAGCATTACCGCTGTAGAAAGCAGTGAAAAGGTGAGGCAGTGTGCAGTCCCCCCACCCCCGACCCTGATCGGCCACGATCGGCCAAGGACCTCTCTATAAGAGCTGAGGGTGGAATTTTTCTGGACCTCAGTAACTTAGGGAGACATGGCTAAAGGGATCCTCAATCAACGGCCCAGCTTTTGCTCTGTGGCCTGTCCGAATATGTCTGTTCTCCAAATTACCTGCCGCTGCCCAGGTGTCAGATGGTGAGATGGAATGACCTCCCAGGAAGCATACTGGCAGATGATTTGCATAGGCACACCCCCTCTCCCTCTCTCTTAGCCCTGCTTACTCCACAGTAGCAAGTATCTGGGGAAAATATAGTGGTCGAGGTGGGGTAGCAGTAACTAGCAACTCTGAGAAAGTAAATCTGGGACACTTGGCGACCTGTGGGGAACAACTGCAGAGCTCAGTGCCCAGAAGTTTGTGGCACAGGGAGGAGGTCTGTTGGATTTCAGTAACTTGGAGACATGCAACCTGGTCGGGAGTGCTTCAGGTCTGCTTCCTTGCATGTTCCAAGCAACTCAACAAAGCATCAACAGGCTGAGATACCAACCACAGAGCCCCTTTCCACTTGATTAAAAGGCTAAAATCTTTTCCATGCAAATACATAGCCCCCAAATACCATATTTTCTTTGTTTTCTCTCTCTCTCCTCCCTGTCTCCTTCCCTCGCTCCCTCCCACCCTCCCGCACTCTCTCTTCCCCCCAGCCCCTCTCCCTCTCCCTACCATTAATTTTAGGTTTTCATGCACTGCAGCACATTGTGGCAATGGTATTTCACAATGGGACTGTTTGAAAGTTACAGAAATCAAAAAAGAAATCAACCAACTAAAAGCAGCCAAACCCGGAGTACTCTGCTCAGCCCCATTTAAAGATTAAGGCCCAGAAGCAAGTAAAGCTGTAGTTCAGAGCGATATTTGCAAATAGCACCTTAAAGCAGTTTACGCTGGAGTGCACAACAAGGGGGAAAGTGATAATACTGAGTTTGGTAGAATGGGATAAAAAAAAACAAAAGAAGCGTGCCACTTGTAAAAGTACAAGTCAAGAAATTGAAGGGGACGGGGCTGTTCATTCAGTCAAGAGGACTCACAAGTAAAAGGCTCCTGAGGCATTAGTGTTGAATTTGGCGCAAAATGCATTGTGTTGTCGTGTAATATGAATGAACATACAATTTCAATCTTCAATAAAGAAAGATCTATTAAAAAATCAACACTTGCAAATTAAGAAAGTTTCTGTCCAGTCATGTTCCAAAAATAGTGAATGCTTTACGAATGTGCGTGTCATCCTTTAGAGCAGGGGCCGATTTAAATTTCCCATTATCATTCCAATATTAGTACATGTGTTGCAGAAGCAAGCGCAAAGGGAGAGTCAATCAAACCATTGATTAGGACCTCTGGTCAAAGGTTTGCCATACCAAATGTCCTTATTTCAGAGGGCAGAAAGTCCAAACACCATTTAGATATCGGGTGGTATGAAATGAAGAGGCAAACAACAACGAATAAGCATTCTTTGCTGCTGTATTGATCTGGCCCTAGAGGGTTTTAGTTTAATGCCAATTATATTTAAAGATATAAAGATTAATGGTCCAGGGTGCTTGCAAAATGAAAACCCCCTCCCCATCACAATGGCTGGGTCATACAAGCCTGAGAGCATCACAATAGACCCAATAGACATGAGAAAAACTCGGTACCTCTGAGTGTATGTGGGCCCATGGCTGTATCAAGGACAAGGCAAAAACAGGAGGTGGCTTAAGGAGTCAGCACCAGAGGCTGTCCGATTGAGCCCTGTAAGCAACAGATGTTGGACCATCCTATAAAGGATTCTGAGGCTGATTTCAATTTTAACTTTGCTGCTGATTTAAGGATTGCTCAACCTTCGACCCACGTCTAGTTTGCTTGGATAAGCCCTGGAAATCTTTTACAGCTTGTACTGGTGGGAGATGATGTGACTTTATCAACTGCAACGGGATATGAGGCATGTGTGCCACAAAAAGCAGGTCTAGGATTTTTTTATAAGAAAGCCGCTTTAAGAAGGGAACTTTGGGCAACCCCACTGAGAGCAAAAGTATTACACAAAAGGTAAGGGGGTCAGTGGGTCAACTGATACAATAAACTAACTCACAGTCAAATGTGCTAAGTCCAAATACTACCTGTTTCTACATTTTCCAGGCTTTTTGTCTCATTTCTTAACAGATCCATTCCTATGTACCTCTGTGCTTTCAACAGAGTTTTCATTGTAATGGAGGGACATGCAGTATGCCTTAAACATGCCTGGGCAGGGAAGACTATGTAAAAGCAAGAGTAGCAGACAGCTTAATAAATCATCAGCAGGACCCTCTAGACCTTCCCCAAAAAACATAACATGATTTCTATGCATGTATGTGCGTTGAACAGCGCAAGTAATTTGGTTAATGTCAGTGGATAAATGTCACTTTCCCACAGCGCAGACAAAATCACTTGTACAGGCCCCTTCTGCAAAAGCATTACCGCTGTAGAAAGCAGTGAAAAGGTGAGGCAGTGTGCAGTCCCCCCACCCCCGACCCTGATCGGCCACGATCGGCCAAGGACCTCTCTATAAGAGCTGAGGGTGGAATTTTTCTGGACCTCAGTAACTTAGGGAGACATGGCTAAAGGGATCCTCAATCAACGGCCCAGCTTTTGCTCTGTGGCCTGTCCGAATATGTCTGTTCTCCAAATTACCTGCCGCTGCCCAGGTGTCAGATGGTGAGATGGAATGACCTCCCAGGAAGCATACTGGCAGATGATTTGCATAGGCACACCCCCTCTCTCTTAGCCCTGCTTACTCCACAGTAGCAAGTATCTGGGGAAAATATAGTGGTCGAGGTGGGGTAGCAGTAACTAGCAACTCTGAGAAAGTAAATCTGGGACACTTGGCGACCTGTGGGGAACAACTGCAGAGCTCAGTGCCCAGAAGTTTGTGGCACAGGGAGGAGGTCTGTTGGATTTCAGTAACTTGGAGACATGCAACCTGGTCGGGAGTGCTTCAGGTCTCCTTCCTTGCATGTTCCAAGCAACTCAACAAAGCATCAACAGGCTGAGATACCAACCACAGAGCCCCTTTCCACTTGATTAAAAGGCTAAAATCTTTTCCATGCAAATACATAGCCCCCAAATACCATATTTTCTTTGTTTTCTCTCTCTCTCCTCCCTGTCTCCTTCCCTCGCTCCCTCCCACCCTCCCGCACTCTCTCTTCCCCCCAGCCCCTCTCCCTCTCCCTACCATTAATTTTAGGTTTTCATGCACTGCAGCACATTGTGGCAATGGTATTTCACAATGGGACTGTTTGAAAGTTACAGAAATCAAAAAAGAAATCAACCAACTAAAAGCAGCCAAACCCGGAGTACTCTGCTCAGCCCCATTTAAAGATTAAGGCCCAGAAGCAAGTAAAGCTGTAGTTCAGAGCGATATTTGCAAATAGCACCTTAAAGCAGTTTACGCTGGAGTGCACAACAAGGGGGAAAGTGATAATACTGAGTTTGGTAGAATGGGATAAAAAAAAACAAAAGAAGCGTGCCACTTGTAAAAGTACAAGTCAAGAAATTGAAGGGGACGGGGCTGTTCATTCAGTCAAGAGGACTCACAAGTAAAAGGCTCCTGAGGCATTAGTGTTGAATTTGGCGCAAAATGCATTGTGTTGTCGTGTAATATGAATGAACATACAATTTCAATCTTCAATAAAGAAAGATCTATTAAAAAATCAACACTTGCAAATTAAGAAAGTTTCTGTCCAGTCATGTTCCAAAAATAGTGAATGCTTTACGAATGTGCGTGTCATCCTTTAGAGCAGGGGCCGATTTAAATTTCCCATTATCATTCCAATATTAGTACATGTGTTGCAGAAGCAAGCGCAAAGGGAGAGTCAATCAAACCATTGATTAGGACCTCTGGTCAAAGGTTTGCCATACCAAATGTCCTTATTTCAGAGGGCAGAAAGTCCAAACACCATTTAGATATCGGGTGGTATGAAATGAAGAGGCAAACAACAACGAATAAGCATTCTTTGCTGCTGTATTGATCTGGCCCTAAAGGGTTTTAGTTTAATGCCAATTATATTTAAAGATATAAAGATTAATGGTCCAGGGTGCTTGCAAAATGAAAACCCCCTCCCCATCACAATGGCTGGGTCATACAAGCCTGAGAGCATCACAATAGACCCAATAGACATGAGAAAAACTCGGTACCTCTGAGTGTATGTGGGCCCATGGCTGTATCAAGGACAAGGCAAAAACAGGAGGTGGCTTAAGGAGTCAGCACCAGAGGCTGTCCGATTGAGCCCTGTAAGCAACAGATGTTGGACCATCCTATAAAGGATTCTGAGGCTGATTTCAATTTTAACTTTGCTGCTGATTTAAGGATTGCTCAACCTTCGACCCACGTCTAGTTTGCTTGGATAAGCCCTGGAAATCTTTTACAGCTTGTACTGGTGGGAGATGATGTGACTTTATCAACTGCAACGGGATATGAGGCATGTGTGCCACAAAAAGCAGGTCTAGGATTTTTTTATAAGAAAGCCGCTTTAAGAAGGGAACTTTGGGCAACCCCACTGAGAGCAAAAGTATTACACAAAAGGTAAGGGGGTCAGTGGGTCAACTGATACAATAAACTAACTCACAGTCAAATGTGCTAAGTCCAAATACTACCTGTTTCTACATTTTCCAGGCTTTTTGTCTCATTTCTTAACAGATCCATTCCTATGTACCTCTGTGCTTTCAACAGAGTTTTCATTGTAATGGAGGGACATGCAGTATGCCTTAAACATGCCTGGGCAGGGAAGACTATGTAAAAGCAAGAGTAGCAGACAGCTTAATAAATCATCAGCAGGACCCTCTAGACCTTCCCCAAAAAACATAACATGATTTCTATGCATGTATGTGCGTTGAACAGCGCAAGTAATTTGGTTAATGTCAGTGGATAAATGTCACTTTCCCACAGCGCAGACAAAATCACTTGTACAGGCCCCTTCTGCAAAAGCATTACCGCTGTAGAAAGCAGTGAAAAGGTGAGGCAGTGTGCAGTCCCCCCACCCCCGACCCTGATCGGCCACGATCGGCCAAGGACCTCTCTATAAGAGCTGAGGGTGGAATTTTTCTGGACCTCAGTAACTTAGGGAGACATGGCTAAAGGGATCCTCAATCAACGGCCCAGCTTTTGCTCTGTGGCCTGTCCGAATATGTCTGTTCTCCAAATTACCTGCCGCTGCCCAGGTGTCAGATGGTGAGATGGAATGACCTCCCAGGAAGCATACTGGCAGATGATTTGCATAGGCACACCCCCTCTCTCTTAGCCCTGCTTACTCCACAGTAGCAAGTATCTGGGGAAAATATAGTGGTCGAGGTGGGGTAGCAGTAACTAGCAACTCTGAGAAAGTAAATCTGGGACACTTGGCGACCTGTGGGGAACAACTGCAGAGCTCAGTGCCCAGAAGTTTGTGGCACAGGGAGGAGGTCTGTTGGATTTCAGTAACTTGGAGACATGCAACCTGGTCGGGAGTGCTTCAGGTCTGCTTCCTTGCATGTTCCAAGCAACTCAACAAAGCATCAACAGGCTGAGATACCAACCACAGAGCCCCTTTCCACTTGATTAAAAGGCTAAAATCTTTTCCATGCAAATACATAGCCCCCAAATACCATATTTTCTTTGTTTTCTCTCTCTCTCCTCCCTGTCTCCTTCCCTCGCTCCCTCCCACCCTCCCGCACTCTCTCTTCCCCCCAGCCCCTCTCCCTCTCCCTACCATTAATTTTAGGTTTTCATGCACTGCAGCACATTGTGGCAATGGTATTTCACAATGGGACTGTTTGAAAGTTACAGAAATCAAAAAAGAAATCAACCAACTAAAAGCAGCCAAACCCGGAGTACTCTGCTCAGCCCCATTTAAAGATTAAGGCCCAGAAGCAAGTAAAGCTGTAGTTCAGAGCGATATTTGCAAATAGCACCTTAAAGCAGTTTACGCTGGAGTGCACAACAAGGGGGAAAGTGATAATACTGAGTTTGGTAGAATGGGATAAAAAAAAACAAAAGAAGCGTGCCACTTGTAAAAGTACAAGTCAAGAAATTGAAGGGGACGGGGCTGTTCATTCAGTCAAGAGGACTCACAAGTAAAAGGCTCCTGAGGCATTAGTGTTGAATTTGGCGCAAAATGCATTGTGTTGTCGTGTAATATGAATGAACATACAATTTCAATCTTCAATAAAGAAAGATCTATTAAAAAATCAACACTTGCAAATTAAGAAAGTTTCTGTCCAGTCATGTTCCAAAAATAGTGAATGCTTTACGAATGTGCGTGTCATCCTTTAGAGCAGGGGCCGATTTAAATTTCCCATTATCATTCCAATATTAGTACATGTGTTGCAGAAGCAAGCGCAAAGGGAGAGTCAATCAAACCATTGATTAGGACCTCTGGTCAAAGGTTTGCCATACCAAATGTCCTTATTTCAGAGGGCAGAAAGTCCAAACACCATTTAGATATCGGGTGGTATGAAATGAAGAGGCAAACAACAACGAATAAGCATTCTTTGCTGCTGTATTGATCTGGCCCTAGAGGGTTTTAGTTTAATGCCAATTATATTTAAAGATATAAAGATTAATGGTCCAGGGTGCTTGCAAAATGAAAACCCCCTCCCCATCACAATGGCTGGGTCATACAAGCCTGAGAGCATCACAATAGACCCAATAGACATGAGAAAAACTCGGTACCTCTGAGTGTATGTGGGCCCATGGCTGTATCAAGGACAAGGCAAAAACAGGAGGTGGCTTAAGGAGTCAGCACCAGAGGCTGTCCGATTGAGCCCTGTAAGCAACAGATGTTGGACCATCCTATAAAGGATTCTGAGGCTGATTTCAATTTTAACTTTGCTGCTGATTTAAGGATTGCTCAACCTTCGACCCACGTCTAGTTTGCTTGGATAAGCCCTGGAAATCTTTTACAGCTTGTACTGGTGGGAGATGATGTGACTTTATCAACTGCAACGGGATATGAGGCATGTGTGCCACAAAAAGCAGGTCTAGGATTTTTTTATAAGAAAGCCGCTTTAAGAAGGGAACTTTGGGCAACCCCACTGAGAGCAAAAGTATTACACAAAAGGTAAGGGGGTCAGTGGGTCAACTGATACAATAAACTAACTCACAGTCAAATGTGCTAAGTCCAAATACTACCTGTTTCTACATTTTCCAGGCTTTTTGTCTCATTTCTTAACAGATCCATTCCTATGTACCTCTGTGCTTTCAACAGAGTTTTCATTGTAATGGAGGGACATGCAGTATGCCTTAAACATGCCTGGGCAGGGAAGACTATGTAAAAGCAAGAGTAGCAGACAGCTTAATAAATCATCAGCAGGACCCTCTAGACCTTCCCCAAAAAACATAACATGATTTCTATGCATGTATGTGCGTTGAACAGCGCAAGTAATTTGGTTAATGTCAGTGGATAAATGTCACTTTCCCACAGCGCAGACAAAATCACTTGTACAGGCCCCTTCTGCAAAAGCATTACCGCTGTAGAAAGCAGTGAAAAGGTGAGGCAGTGTGCAGTCCCCCCACCCCCGACCCTGATCGGCCACGATCGGCCAAGGACCTCTCTATAAGAGCTGAGGGTGGAATTTTTCTGGACCTCAGTAACTTAGGGAGACATGGCTAAAGGGATCCTCAATCAACGGCCCAGCTTTTGCTCTGTGGCCTGTCCGAATATGTCTGTTCTCCAAATTACCTGCCGCTGCCCAGGTGTCAGATGGTGAGATGGAATGACCTCCCAGGAAGCATACTGGCAGATGATTTGCATAGGCACACCCCCTCTCTCTTAGCCCTGCTTACTCCACAGTAGCAAGTATCTGGGGAAAATATAGTGGTCGAGGTGGGGTAGCAGTAACTAGCAACTCTGAGAAAGTAAATCTGGGACACTTGGCGACCTGTGGGGAACAACTGCAGAGCTCAGTGCCCAGAAGTTTGTGGCACAGGGAGGAGGTCTGTTGGATTTCAGTAACTTGGAGACATGCAACCTGGTCGGGAGTGCTTCAGGTCTCCTTCCTTGCATGTTCCAAGCAACTCAACAAAGCATCAACAGGCTGAGATACCAACCACAGAGCCCCTTTCCACTTGATTAAAAGGCTAAAATCTTTTCCATGCAAATACATAGCCCCCAAATACCATATTTTCTTTGTTTTCTCTCTCTCTCCTCCCTGTCTCCTTCCCTCGCTCCCTCCCACCCTCCCGCACTCTCTCTTCCCCCCAGCCCCTCTCCCTCTCCCTACCATTAATTTTAAGTTTTCATGCACTGCAGCACATTGTGGCAATGGTATTTCACAATGGGACTGTTTGAAAGTTACAGAAATCAAAAAAGAAATCAACCAACTAAAAGCAGCCAAACCCGGAGTACTCTGCTCAGCCCCATTTAAAGATTAAGGCCCAGAAGCAAGTAAAGCTGTAGTTCAGAGCGATATTTGCAAATAGCACCTTAAAGCAGTTTACGCTGGAGTGCACAACAAGGGGGAAAGTGATAATACTGAGTTTGGTAGAATGGGATAAAAAAAAACAAAAGAAGCGTGCCACTTGTAAAAGTACAAGTCAAGAAATTGAAGGGGACGGGGCTGTTCATTCAGTCAAGAGGACTCACAAGTAAAAGGCTCCTGAGGCATTAGTGTTGAATTTGGCGCAAAATGCATTGTGTTGTCGTGTAATATGAATGAACATACAATTTCAATCTTCAATAAAGAAAGATCTATTAAAAAATCAACACTTGCAAATTAAGAAAGTTTCTGTCCAGTCATGTTCCAAAAATAGTGAATGCTTTACGAATGTGCGTGTCATCCTTTAGAGCAGGGGCCGATTTAAATTTCCCATTATCATTCCAATATTAGTACATGTGTTGCAGAAGCAAGCGCAAAGGGAGAGTCAATCAAACCATTGATTAGGACCTCTGGTCAAAGGTTTGCCATACCAAATGTCCTTATTTCAGAGGGCAGAAAGTCCAAACACCATTTAGATATCGGGTGGTATGAAATGAAGAGGCAAACAACAACGAATAAGCATTCTTTGCTGCTGTATTGATCTGGCCCTAAAGGGTTTTAGTTTAATGCCAATCATATTTAAAGATATAAAGATTAATGGTCCAGGGTGCTTGCAAAATGAAAACCCCCTCCCCATCACAATGGCTGGGTCATACAAGCCTGAGAGCATCACAATAGACCCAATAGACATGAGAAAAACTCGGTACCTCTGAGTGTATGTGGGCCCATGGCTGTATCAAGGACAAGGCAAAAACAGGAGGTGGCTTAAGGAGTCAGCACCAGAGGCTGTCCGATTGAGCCCTGTAAGCAACAGATGTTGGACCATCCTATAAAGGATTCTGAGGCTGATTTCAATTTTAACTTTGCTGCTGATTTAAGGATTGCTCAACCTTCGACCCACGTCTAGTTTGCTTGGATAAGCCCTGGAAATCTTTTACAGCTTGTACTGGTGGGAGATGATGTGACTTTATCAACTGCAACGGGATATGAGGCATGTGTGCCACAAAAAGCAGGTCTAGGATTTTTTTATAAGAAAGCCGCTTTAAGAAGGGAACTTTGGGCAACCCCACTGAGAGCAAAAGTATTACACAAAAGGTAAGGGGGTCAGTGGGTCAACTGATACAATAAACTAACTCACAGTCAAATGTGCTAAGTCCAAATACTACCTGTTTCTACATTTTCCAGGCTTTTTGTCTCATTTCTTAACAGATCCATTCCTATGTACCTCTGTGCTTTCAACAGAGTTTTCATTGTAAGGGAGGGACATACAGTATACCTTAAACATTCCTGGGCAGGGAAGACTCTATGTAAAAGCAAGAGTAGCAGACAGCTTAAAAGAATCATCAGCAGGACCCTCTAGACCTTCCCCAAAAAACATAACATTATTTCTCTGCATGCATGTGCGTTGAACAGCGCAAGTAGTTTGGTTAATGTCAGTGGATAAATGTCACTTTCCCACAGCGCAGAACAAAATCACTTGTACAGGCCCCTTCTGCAAAAGCATTACCACTGTAGAAAGCAGTGAAGGTGAGGCAGTGTGCAGTCACCTCCGACACTTCCCTCCTCTGATCGGCCACGATCGGCCAAGGACCTCTCTATGAGCGCTGAGGGTGGAATTTTCTGGACCTCTGTAACTTAGGGAGACATGGCAAAAGGGATCCTCAATCAACAGCTCAGCCTTTGCTTTGTGGCCTGTCCGTATATATCTGTTCTCCAAATTACCTGCCGCTGCCCAGGTGTCAGCTGGTGAGATGGAATGACCTCCCAGGTAGGATCCTGGCAGATGATTTGCATAGGCAAACCCCCTCGCTCTCTTTCTTACCCCTGCTTACTCCACAGTAGCAAGTATCTGGGCAAAATATAGTGGTCGAGGTAGGGTAGCAGTAACTAGCAACTCTGAGAAAGTAAATCTGGGGAGCTTGGCGACTTGTGGGGAACAACTGCAGAGCTCATCTCCCAGAACTTTGTGGCACGGGGAGAAGGTCTGTGGGATTTCAGTAACTTGGAGACATGCAACCTGGTCGGGAGTGCTTCAGGTCTCCTTCCTTGCATGTTCCAAGCAACTCAACAAAGCATCAACAGGCTGCCATGCCAGCCACAGAGCCCCTTTCCACATGATTAAAAGCCTAAAATCTTTTCCATGCAAACACATAGCCACCGAAAACCATATTTTCTTTGTTTTCTCTCTCTCTGTCTCTCTCTCCTCCCTCCCTCCCCCATAACCCCCCCCTCCCTACCATTCATTTTAAGTTTTCCTGCACTGCAGCACATTGTGACAATGGTATTTCACAATGGGACTGTTTGAAAGTTACAGAAATAAAAAAAGAATTAACCAACTAAAAGCAGCCAAATCCGGAGTACACTGCTAAGCCACAATTAAAGATTAAGGCCTAGAAGCAAGTAAAGCTGTAGTTCAGAGCGATGTTTGCAAATAGCTCCTTAAAGCAGTTGACGCTGGAGTGCACAACAAGAGGAAAAGTGATAATACTGAGTTTGGTAGAATGGGATAAAAAACAAAAGCAGCGTGCCACTTCTAAAAGTACAAGTCAAGAAATTGAAGGAGATGGGGCTGTTCATTCAGTCAATAGGACTCACAAGTAAAAGTCTCCCGAGGCATTAGTGTTGAATTTGGCCCAAAATGTATTGTGTTGTCGTGTATTATGTATGAAAATACAATTTCAATCTTCATTAAAAAAAGATGTATTAAAAAATAAATACTTGCAGATTAAGAAAGTTTCTGTCCTGTCGTGTGCCAAAAATAGTGAATGCTTTACGAATGTGCGTGTCATCCTTTGAAGCAGGGGCCAATTCTATTTTCCCATTTTCATTCCAATATTAGTACATGTTTTGCTGAGGTACATAGGAATGGATCTGTTAAGAAATGAAACCAAAAGCCTGGAAAAATGTTGAAACAGGTAGGATTTGGACTTACAATAAACGGACTCACAGTCAGATGTGCTATCCCTTGACCCACTGACCCGCTTACCTTTTGTGTAATCCTTTTGCTCTCAGCAGTGTTGTCCAAAGTTCCCTACTTAAAGAGACTTTCTTATAAAAAAAGATCCTAGACATGTTTTTTATGGCCCACATGCCTCATATCCCGTTGCTCTTGATAAACTCACATCATCTCCCACCAATACAAGCTGTAAAAGATGTCAAGGGCATAGCCAAGGAAATTAGACGTGGGCCGAAGGTTGAGCAATCCTTAAATCAGCAGCAAAAATAACATTGAAATCAGCTTCAGAATCTCTTAAAGGATGGGCCAACACTGGTTGCTTGCAGGGCGCAATCGGGCTGACGCCTTAAGGCAAGCGCAAAGGGAGAGCCAACCAAACCATTGATTAGGACCTCTGGACTTTCTGCTCTTTAACATAAGGACATTTGATATGGCAAACGTTTGACCAAACACCATTTAGATGTCGGATGGTATGGAATTAAGCGGCAAACAGCAATACATCAGCATTCTTTGCTGCTTTATTGATCTGGTCCTAAAGGGTTTGGTTTAATGCCAATTATATTTAAAGATAAAAAGATTCATGCTCAACGGTGCTTGCAAATCGACACCCCTCTCCCCATCACGATGGCTGGGTGATGCAAGAGTGAGAGCATCACAGCAGACCCAGAGACATGAGAAACACTCTGTACCTCTGAGTGCATGTGGGCCCATGGCTGGATCAAGGACAAGGCAAGAATAGGAGATGGCTTAAGGTGTCAGGACCCAGGCTGCCCCATTGCGCACTGCCAGCAACAGATGTTGGACCATCCTTTAAGAGATTCTGAGGCTTATTTCAATGTTAACTTTGCTGCTGATTAAAGGATTGCTCAACCTTCGACCCGCGTCTAGTTTGCTTGGCTAAGCCCTGAAAATCTTTTACAGCTTGTATTGGTGGGAGATGATGTGAGTTTATCAAGAGCAACGGGATATGAGGCATGTGTGCCACAAAATGCAGGTCTATGATCTTTTATTTGAAAGCCACTTTGGAAAACCCTACTGAGAACAAAAGGATTACACAAAAGGAAAGGGGGTCAGGGGGGCAAGGGATAGCACATCTGAATGTGAGTCAGTTAATTGTAAGTCCAAATCCTACGCGTTTCGACATTTTTCCAGGCTTTTTGTTTCAGTTCTTAACAGATCCATTCCTATGTACCTCTGTGCTTTCAACAGAGTTTTCATTGTAATGGAGGGACATGCAGTATGCCTTAAACATGCCTGGGCAGGGAAGACTATGTAAAAGCAAGAGTAGCAGACAGCTTAATAAATCATCAGCAGGACCCTCTAGACCTTCCCCAAAAAACATAACATGATTTCTATGCATGTATGTGCGTTGAACAGCGCAAGTAATTTGGTTAATGTCAGTGGATAAATGTCACTTTCCCACAGCGCAGACAAAATCACTTGTACAGGCCCCTTCTGCAAAAGCATTACCGCTGTAGAAAGCAGTGAAAAGGTGAGGCAGTGTGCAGTCCCCCCACCCCCGACCCTGATCGGCCACGATCGGCCAAGGACCTCTCTATAAGAGCTGAGGGTGGAATTTTTCTGGACCTCAGTAACTTAGGGAGACATGGCTAAAGGGATCCTCAATCAACGGCCCAGCTTTTGCTCTGTGGCCTGTCCGAATATGTCTGTTCTCCAAATTACCTGCCGCTGCCCAGGTGTCAGATGGTGAGATGGAATGACCTCCCAGGAAGCATACTGGCAGATGATTTGCATAGGCACACCCCCTCTCTCTTAGCCCTGCTTACTCCACAGTAGCAAGTATCTGGGGAAAATATAGTGGTCGAGGTGGGGTAGCAGTAACTAGCAACTCTGAGAAAGTAAATCTGGGACACTTGGCGACCTGTGGGGAACAACTGCAGAGCTCAGTGCCCAGAAGTTTGTGGCACAGGGAGGAGGTCTGTTGGATTTCAGTAACTTGGAGACATGCAACCTGGTCGGGAGTGCTTCAGGTCTCCTTCCTTGCATGTTCCAAGCAACTCAACAAAGCATCAACAGGCTGAGATACCAACCACAGAGCCCCTTTCCACTTGATTAAAAGGCTAAAATCTTTTCCATGCAAATACATAGCCCCCAAATACCATATTTTCTTTGTTTTCTCTCTCTCTCCTCCCTGTCTCCTTCCCTCGCTCCCTCCCACCCTCCCGCACTCTCTCTTCCCCCCAGCCCCTCTCCCTCTCCCTACCATTAATTTTAAGTTTTCATGCACTGCAGCACATTGTGGCAATGGTATTTCACAATGGGACTGTTTGAAAGTTACAGAAATCAAAAAAGAAATCAACCAACTAAAAGCAGCCAAACCCGGAGTACTCTGCTCAGCCCCATTTAAAGATTAAGGCCCAGAAGCAAGTAAAGCTGTAGTTCAGAGCGATATTTGCAAATAGCACCTTAAAGCAGTTTACGCTGGAGTGCACAACAAGGGGGAAAGTGATAATACTGAGTTTGGTAGAATGGGATAAAAAAAAACAAAAGAAGCGTGCCACTTGTAAAAGTACAAGTCAAGAAATTGAAGGGGACGGGGCTGTTCATTCAGTCAAGAGGACTCACAAGTAAAAGGCTCCTGAGGCATTAGTGTTGAATTTGGCGCAAAATGCATTGTGTTGTCGTGTAATATGAATGAACATACAATTTCAATCTTCAATAAAGAAAGATCTATTAAAAAATCAACACTTGCAAATTAAGAAAGTTTCTGTCCAGTCATGTTCCAAAAATAGTGAATGCTTTACGAATGTGCGTGTCATCCTTTAGAGCAGGGGCCGATTTAAATTTCCCATTATCATTCCAATATTAGTACATGTGTTGCAGAAGCAAGCGCAAAGGGAGAGTCAATCAAACCATTGATTAGGACCTCTGGTCAAAGGTTTGCCATACCAAATGTCCTTATTTCAGAGGGCAGAAAGTCCAAACACCATTTAGATATCGGGTGGTATGAAATGAAGAGGCAAACAACAACGAATAAGCATTCTTTGCTGCTGTATTGATCTGGCCCTAAAGGGTTTTAGTTTAATGCCAATTATATTTAAAGATATAAAGATTAATGGTCCAGGGTGCTTGCAAAATGAAAACCCCCTCCCCATCACAATGGCTGGGTCATACAAGCCTGAGAGCATCACAATAGACCCAATAGACATGAGAAAAACTCGGTACCTCTGAGTGTATGTGGGCCCATGGCTGTATCAAGGACAAGGCAAAAACAGGAGGTGGCTTAAGGAGTCAGCACCAGAGGCTGTCCGATTGAGCCCTGTAAGCAACAGATGTTGGACCATCCTATAAAGGATTCTGAGGCTGATTTCAATTTTAACTTTGCTGCTGATTTAAGGATTGCTCAACCTTCGACCCACGTCTAGTTTGCTTGGATAAGCCCTGGAAATCTTTTACAGCTTGTACTGGTGGGAGATGATGTGACTTTATCAACTGCAACGGGATATGAGGCATGTGTGCCACAAAAAGCAGGTCTAGGATTTTTTTATAAGAAAGCCGCTTTAAGAAGGGAACTTTGGGCAACCCCACTGAGAGCAAAAGTATTACACAAAAGGTAAGGGGGTCAGTGGGTCAACTGATACAATAAACTAACTCACAGTCAAATGTGCTAAGTCCAAATACTACCTGTTTCTACATTTTCCAGGCTTTTTGTCTCATTTCTTAACAGATCCATTCCTATGTACCTCTGTGCTTTCAACAGAGTTTTCATTGTAATGGAGGGACATGCAGTATGCCTTAAACATGCCTGGGCAGGGAAGACTATGTAAAAGCAAGAGTAGCAGACAGCTTAATAAATCATCAGCAGGACCCTCTAGACCTTCCCCAAAAAACATAACATGATTTCTATGCATGTATGTGCGTTGAACAGCGCAAGTAATTTGGTTAATGTCAGTGGATAAATGTCACTTTCCCACAGCGCAGACAAAATCACTTGTACAGGCCCCTTCTGCAAAAGCATTACCGCTGTAGAAAGCAGTGAAAAGGTGAGGCAGTGTGCAGTCCCCCCACCCCCGACCCTGATCGGCCAAGGACCTCTCTATAAGAGCTGAGGGTGGAATTTTTCTGGACCTCAGTAACTTAGGGAGACATGGCTAAAGGGATCCTCAATCAACGGCCCAGCTTTTGCTCTGTGGCCTGTCCGAATATGTCTGTTCTCCAAATTACCTGCCGCTGCCCAGGTGTCAGATGGTGAGATGGAATGACCTCCCAGGAAGCATACTGGCAGATGATTTGCATAGGCACACCCCCTCTCCCTCTCTCTTAGCCCTGCTTACTCCACAGTAGCAAGTATCTGGGGAAAATATAGTGGTCGAGGTGGGGTAGCAGTAACTAGCAACTCTGAGAAAGTAAATCTGGGACACTTGGCGACCTGTGGGGAACAACTGCAGAGCTCAGTGCCCAGAAGTTTGTGGCACAGGGAGGAGGTCTGTTGGATTTCAGTAACTTGGAGACATGCAACCTGGTCGGGAGTGCTTCAGGTCTCCTTCCTTGCATGTTCCAAGCAACTCAACAAAGCATCAACAGGCTGAGATACCAACCACAGAGCCCCTTTCCACTTGATTAAAAGGCTAAAATCTTTTCCATGCAAATACATAGCCCCCAAATACCATATTTTCTTTGTTTTCTCTCTCTCTCCTCCCTGTCTCCTTCCCTCGCTCCCTCCCACCCTCCCGCACTCTCTCTTCCCCCCAGCCCCTCTCCCTCTCCCTACCATTAATTTTAAGTTTTCATGCACTGCAGCACATTGTGGCAATGGTATTTCACAATGGGACTGTTTGAAAGTTACAGAAATCAAAAAAGAAATCAACCAACTAAAAGCAGCCAAACCCGGAGTACTCTGCTCAGCCCCATTTAAAGATTAAGGCCCAGAAGCAAGTAAAGCTGTAGTTCAGAGCGATATTTGCAAATAGCACCTTAAAGCAGTTTACGCTGGAGTGCACAACAAGGGGGAAAGTGATAATACTGAGTTTGGTAGAATGGGATAAAAAAAAACAAAAGAAGCGTGCCACTTGTAAAAGTACAAGTCAAGAAATTGAAGGGGACGGGGCTGTTCATTCAGTCAAGAGGACTCACAAGTAAAAGGCTCCTGAGGCATTAGTGTTGAATTTGGCGCAAAATGCATTGTGTTGTCGTGTAATATGAATGAACATACAATTTCAATCTTCAATAAAGAAAGATCTATTAAAAAATCAACACTTGCAAATTAAGAAAGTTTCTGTCCAGTCATGTTCCAAAAATAGTGAATGCTTTACGAATGTGCGTGTCATCCTTTAGAGCAGGGGCCGATTTAAATTTCCCATTATCATTCCAATATTAGTACATGTGTTGCAGAAGCAAGCGCAAAGGGAGAGTCAATCAAACCATTGATTAGGACCTCTGGTCAAAGGTTTGCCATACCAAATGTCCTTATTTCAGAGGGCAGAAAGTCCAAACACCATTTAGATATCGGGTGGTATGAAATGAAGAGGCAAACAACAACGAATAAGCATTCTTTGCTGCTGTATTGATCTGGCCCTAAAGGGTTTTAGTTTAATGCCAATTATATTTAAAGATATAAAGATTAATGGTCCAGGGTGCTTGCAAAATGAAAACCCCCTCCCCATCACAATGGCTGGGTCATACAAGCCTGAGAGCATCACAATAGACCCAATAGACATGAGAAAAACTCGGTACCTCTGAGTGTATGTGGGCCCATGGCTGTATCAAGGACAAGGCAAAAACAGGAGGTGGCTTAAGGAGTCAGCACCAGAGGCTGTCCGATTGAGCCCTGTAAGCAACAGATGTTGGACCATCCTATAAAGGATTCTGAGGCTGATTTCAATTTTAACTTTGCTGCTGATTTAAGGATTGCTCAACCTTCGACCCACGTCTAGTTTGCTTGGATAAGCCCTGGAAATCTTTTACAGCTTGTACTGGTGGGAGATGATGTGACTTTATCAACTGCAACGGGATATGAGGCATGTGTGCCACAAAAAGCAGGTCTAGGATTTTTTTATAAGAAAGCCGCTTTAAGAAGGGAACTTTGGGCAACCCCACTGAGAGCAAAAGTATTACACAAAAGGTAAGGGGGTCAGTGGGTCAACTGATACAATAAACTAACTCACAGTCAAATGTGCTAAGTCCAAATACTACCTGTTTCTACATTTTCCAGGCTTTTTGTCTCATTTCTTAACAGATCCATTCCTATGTACCTCTGTGCTTTCAACAGAGTTTTCATTGTAAGGGAGGGACATACAGTATACCTTAAACATTCCTGGGCAGGGAAGACTCTATGTAAAAGCAAGAGTAGCAGACAGCTTAAAAGAATCATCAGCAGGACCCTCTAGACCTTCCCCAAAAAACATAACATTATTTCTCTGCATGCATGTGCGTTGAACAGCGCAAGTAGTTTGGTTAATGTCAGTGGATAAATGTCACTTTCCCACAGCGCAGAACAAAATCACTTGTACAGGCCCCTTCTGCAAAAGCATTACCACTGTAGAAAGCAGTGAAGGTGAGGCAGTGTGCAGTCACCTCCGACACTTCCCTCCTCTGATCGGCCACGATCGGCCAAGGACCTCTCTATGAGAGCTGAGGGTGGAATTTTCTGGACCTCTGTAACTTAGGGAGACATGGCAAAAGGGATCCTCAATCAACAGCTCAGCCTTTGCTTTGTGGCCTGTCCGTATATATCTGTTCTCCAAATTACCTGCCGCTGCCCAGGTGTCAGCTGGTGAGATGGAATGACCTCCCAGGTAGGATCCTGGCAGATGATTTGCATAGGCAAACCCCCTCGCTCTCTTTCTTACCCCTGCTTACTCCACAGTAGCAAGTATCTGGGCAAAATATAGTGGTCGAGGTAGGGTAGCAGTAACTAGCAACTCTGAGAAAGTAAATCTGGGGAGCTTGGCGACTTGTGGGGAACAACTGCAGAGCTCATCTCCCAGAACTTTGTGGCACGGGGAGAAGGTCTGTGGGATTTCAGTAACTTGGAGACATGCGACCTGGTCGGGAGTGCTTCAGGTCTCCTTCCTTGCATGTTCCAAGCAACTCAACAAAGCATCAACAGGCTGCCATGCCAGCCACAGAGCCCCTTTCCACATGATTAAAAGCCTAAAATCTTTTCCATGCAAACACATAGCCACCGAAAACCATATTTTCTTTGTTTTCTCTCTCTCTGTCTCTCTCTCCTCCCTCCCTCCCCCATAACCCCCCCCTCCCTACCATTCATTTTAAGTTTTCCTGCACTGCAGCACATTGTGACAATGGTATTTCACAATGGGACTGTTTGAAAGTTACAGAAATAAAAAAAGAATTAACCAACTAAAAGCAGCCAAATCCGGAGTACACTGCTAAGCCACAATTAAAGATTAAGGCCTAGAAGCAAGTAAAGCTGTAGTTCAGAGCGATGTTTGCAAATAGCTCCTTAAAGCAGTTGACGCTGGAGTGCACAACAAGAGGAAAAGTGATAATACTGAGTTTGGTAGAATGGGATAAAAAACAAAAGCAGCGTGCCACTTCTAAAAGTACAAGTCAAGAAATTGAAGGAGATGGGGCTGTTCATTCAGTCAATAGGACTCACAAGTAAAAGTCTCCCGAGGCATTAGTGTTGAATTTGGCCCAAAATGTATTGTGTTGTCGTGTATTATGTATGAAAATACAATTTCAATCTTCATTAAAAAAAGATGTATTAAAAAATAAATACTTGCAGATTAAGAAAGTTTCTGTCCTGTCGTGTGCCAAAAATAGTGAATGCTTTACGAATGTGCGTGTCATCCTTTGAAGCAGGGGCCAATTCTATTTTCCCATTTTCATTCCAATATTAGTACATGTTTTGCTGAGGTACATAGGAATGGATCTGTTAAGAAATGAAACCAAAAGCCTGGAAAAATGTTGAAACAGGTAGGATTTGGACTTACAATAAACGGACTCACAGTCAGATGTGCTATCCCTTGACCCACTGACCCGCTTACCTTTTGTGTAATCCTTTTGCTCTCAGCAGTGTTGTCCAAAGTTCCCTACTTAAAGAGACTTTCTTATAAAAAAAGATCCTAGACATGTTTTTTATGGCCCACATGCCTCATATCCCGTTGCTCTTGATAAACTCACATCATCTCCCACCAATACAAGCTGTAAAAGATGTCAAGGGCATAGCCAAGGAAATTAGACGTGGGCCGAAGGTTGAGCAATCCTTAAATCAGCAGCAAAAATAACATTGAAATCAGCTTCAGAATCTCTTAAAGGATGGGCCAACACTGGTTGCTTGCAGGGCGCAATCGGGCTGACGCCTTAAGGCAAGCGCAAAGGGAGAGCCAACCAAACCATTGATTAGGACCTCTGGACTTTCTGCTCTTTAACATAAGGACATTTGATATGGCAAACGTTTGACCAAACACCATTTAGATGTCGGATGGTATGGAATTAAGCGGCAAACAGCAATACATCAGCATTCTTTGCTGCTTTATTGATCTGGTCCTAAAGGGTTTGGTTTAATGCCAATTATATTTAAAGATAAAAAGATTCATGCTCAACGGTGCTTGCAAATCGACACCCCTCTCCCCATCACGATGGCTGGGTGATGCAAGAGTGAGAGCATCACAGCAGACCCAGAGACATGAGAAACACTCTGTACCTCTGAGTGCATGTGGGCCCATGGCTGGATCAAGGACAAGGCAAGAATAGGAGATGGCTTAAGGTGTCAGGACCCAGGCTGCCCCATTGCGCACTGCCAGCAACAGATGTTGGACCATCCTTTAAGAGATTCTGAGGCTTATTTCAATGTTAACTTTGCTGCTGATTAAAGGATTGCTCAACCTTCGACCCGCGTCTAGTTTGCTTGGCTAAGCCCTGAAAATCTTTTACAGCTTGTATTGGTGGGAGATGATGTGAGTTTATCAAGAGCAACGGGATATGAGGCATGTGTGCCACAAAATGCAGGTCTATGATCTTTTATTTGAAAGCCACTTTGGAAAACCCTACTGAGAACAAAAGGATTACACAAAAGGAAAGGGGGTCAGGGGGGCAAGGGATAGCACATCTGAATGTGAGTCAGTTAATTGTAAGTCCAAATCCTACGCGTTTCGACATTTTTCCAGGCTTTTTGTTTCAGTTCTTAACAGATCCATTCCTATGTACCTCTGTGCTTTCAACAGAGTTTTCATTGTAATGGAGGGACATGCAGTATGCCTTAAACATGCCTGGGCAGGGAAGACTATGTAAAAGCAAGAGTAGCAGACAGCTTAATAAATCATCAGCAGGACCCTCTAGACCTTCCCCAAAAAACATAACATGATTTCTATGCATGTATGTGCGTTGAACAGCGCAAGTAATTTGGTTAATGTCAGTGGATAAATGTCACTTTCCCACAGCGCAGACAAAATCACTTGTACAGGCCCCTTCTGCAAAAGCATTACCGCTGTAGAAAGCAGTGAAAAGGTGAGGCAGTGTGCAGTCCCCCCACCCCCGACCCTGATCGGCCACGATCGGCCAAGGACCTCTCTATAAGAGCTGAGGGTGGAATTTTTCTGGACCTCAGTAACTTAGGGAGACATGGCTAAAGGGATCCTCAATCAACGGCCCAGCTTTTGCTCTGTGGCCTGTCCGAATATGTCTGTTCTCCAAATTACCTGCCGCTGCCCAGGTGTCAGATGGTGAGATGGAATGACCTCCCAGGAAGCATACTGGCAGATGATTTGCATAGGCACACCCCCTCTCTCTTAGCCCTGCTTACTCCACAGTAGCAAGTATCTGGGGAAAATATAGTGGTCGAGGTGGGGTAGCAGTAACTAGCAACTCTGAGAAAGTAAATCTGGGACACTTGGCGACCTGTGGGGAACAACTGCAGAGCTCAGTGCCCAGAAGTTTGTGGCACAGGGAGGAGGTCTGTTGGATTTCAGTAACTTGGAGACATGCAACCTGGTCGGGAGTGCTTCAGGTCTCCTTCCTTGCATGTTCCAAGCAACTCAACAAAGCATCAACAGGCTGAGATACCAACCACAGAGCCCCTTTCCACTTGATTAAAAGGCTAAAATCTTTTCCATGCAAATACATAGCCCCCAAATACCATATTTTCTTTGTTTTCTCTCTCTCTCCTCCCTGTCTCCTTCCCTCGCTCCCTCCCACCCTCCCGCACTCTCTCTTCCCCCCAGCCCCTCTCCCTCTCCCTACCATTAATTTTAAGTTTTCATGCACTGCAGCACATTGTGGCAATGGTATTTCACAATGGGACTGTTTGAAAGTTACAGAAATCAAAAAAGAAATCAACCAACTAAAAGCAGCCAAACCCGGAGTACTCTGCTCAGCCCCATTTAAAGATTAAGGCCCAGAAGCAAGTAAAGCTGTAGTTCAGAGCGATATTTGCAAATAGCACCTTAAAGCAGTTTACGCTGGAGTGCACAACAAGGGGGAAAGTGATAATACTGAGTTTGGTAGAATGGGATAAAAAAAAACAAAAGAAGCGTGCCACTTGTAAAAGTACAAGTCAAGAAATTGAAGGGGACGGGGCTGTTCATTCAGTCAAGAGGACTCACAAGTAAAAGGCTCCTGAGGCATTAGTGTTGAATTTGGCGCAAAATGCATTGTGTTGTCGTGTAATATGAATGAACATACAATTTCAATCTTCAATAAAGAAAGATCTATTAAAAAATCAACACTTGCAAATTAAGAAAGTTTCTGTCCAGTCATGTTCCAAAAATAGTGAATGCTTTACGAATGTGCGTGTCATCCTTTAGAGCAGGGGCCGATTTAAATTTCCCATTATCATTCCAATATTAGTACATGTGTTGCAGAAGCAAGCGCAAAGGGAGAGTCAATCAAACCATTGATTAGGACCTCTGGTCAAAGGTTTGCCATACCAAATGTCCTTATTTCAGAGGGCAGAAAGTCCAAACACCATTTAGATATCGGGTGGTATGAAATGAAGAGGCAAACAACAACGAATAAGCATTCTTTGCTGCTGTATTGATCTGGCCCTAAAGGGTTTTAGTTTAATGCCAATTATATTTAAAGATATAAAGATTAATGGTCCAGGGTGCTTGCAAAATGAAAACCCCCTCCCCATCACAATGGCTGGGTCATACAAGCCTGAGAGCATCACAATAGACCCAATAGACATGAGAAAAACTCGGTACCTCTGAGTGTATGTGGGCCCATGGCTGTATCAAGGACAAGGCAAAAACAGGAGGTGGCTTAAGGAGTCAGCACCAGAGGCTGTCCGATTGAGCCCTGTAAGCAACAGATGTTGGACCATCCTATAAAGGATTCTGAGGCTGATTTCAATTTTAACTTTGCTGCTGATTTAAGGATTGCTCAACCTTCGACCCACGTCTAGTTTGCTTGGATAAGCCCTGGAAATCTTTTACAGCTTGTACTGGTGGGAGATGATGTGACTTTATCAACTGCAACGGGATATGAGGCATGTGTGCCACAAAAAGCAGGTCTAGGATTTTTTTATAAGAAAGCCGCTTTAAGAAGGGAACTTTGGGCAACCCCACTGAGAGCAAAAGTATTACACAAAAGGTAAGGGGGTCAGTGGGTCAACTGATACAATAAACTAACTCACAGTCAAATGTGCTAAGTCCAAATACTACCTGTTTCTACATTTTCCAGGCTTTTTGTCTCATTTCTTAACAGATCCATTCCTATGTACCTCTGTGCTTTCAACAGAGTTTTCATTGTAATGGAGGGACATGCAGTATGCCTTAAACATGCCTGGGCAGGGAAGACTATGTAAAAGCAAGAGTAGCAGACAGCTTAATAAATCATCAGCAGGACCCTCTAGACCTTCCCCAAAAAACATAACATGATTTCTATGCATGTATGTGCGTTGAACAGCGCAAGTAATTTGGTTAATGTCAGTGGATAAATGTCACTTTCCCACAGCGCAGACAAAATCACTTGTACAGGCCCCTTCTGCAAAAGCATTACCGCTGTAGAAAGCAGTGAAAAGGTGAGGCAGTGTGCAGTCCCCCCACCCCCGACCCTGATCGGCCAAGGACCTCTCTATAAGAGCTGAGGGTGGAATTTTTCTGGACCTCAGTAACTTAGGGAGACATGGCTAAAGGGATCCTCAATCAACGGCCCAGCTTTTGCTCTGTGGCCTGTCCGAATATGTCTGTTCTCCAAATTACCTGCCGCTGCCCAGGTGTCAGATGGTGAGATGGAATGACCTCCCAGGAAGCATACTGGCAGATGATTTGCATAGGCACACCCCCTCTCTCTTAGCCCTGCTTACTCCACAGTAGCAAGTATCTGGGGAAAATATAGTGGTCGAGGTGGGGTAGCAGTAACTAGCAACTCTGAGAAAGTAAATCTGGGACACTTGGCGACCTGTGGGGAACAACTGCAGAGCTCAGTGCCCAGAAGTTTGTGGCACAGGGAGGAGGTCTGTTGGATTTCAGTAACTTGGAGACATGCAACCTGGTCGGGAGTGCTTCAGGTCTCCTTCCTTGCATGTTCCAAGCAACTCAACAAAGCATCAACAGGCTGAGATACCAACCACAGAGCCCCTTTCCACTTGATTAAAAGGCTAAAATCTTTTCCATGCAAATACATAGCCCCCAAATACCATATTTTCTTTGTTTTCTCTCTCTCTCCTCCCTGTCTCCTTCCCTCGCTCCCTCCCACCCTCCCGCACTCTCTCTTCCCCCCAGCCCCTCTCCCTCTCCCTACCATTAATTTTAAGTTTTCATGCACTGCAGCACATTGTGGCAATGGTATTTCACAATGGGACTGTTTGAAAGTTACAGAAATCAAAAAAGAAATCAACCAACTAAAAGCAGCCAAACCCGGAGTACTCTGCTCAGCCCCATTTAAAGATTAAGGCCCAGAAGCAAGTAAAGCTGTAGTTCAGAGCGATATTTGCAAATAGCACCTTAAAGCAGTTTACGCTGGAGTGCACAACAAGGGGGAAAGTGATAATACTGAGTTTGGTAGAATGGGATAAAAAAAAACAAAAGAAGCGTGCCACTTGTAAAAGTACAAGTCAAGAAATTGAAGGGGACGGGGCTGTTCATTCAGTCAAGAGGACTCACAAGTAAAAGGCTCCTGAGGCATTAGTGTTGAATTTGGCGCAAAATGCATTGTGTTGTCGTGTAATATGAATGAACATACAATTTCAATCTTCAATAAAGAAAGATCTATTAAAAAATCAACACTTGCAAATTAAGAAAGTTTCTGTCCAGTCATGTTCCAAAAATAGTGAATGCTTTACGAATGTGCGTGTCATCCTTTAGAGCAGGGGCCGATTTAAATTTCCCATTATCATTCCAATATTAGTACATGTGTTGCAGAAGCAAGCGCAAAGGGAGAGTCAATCAAACCATTGATTAGGACCTCTGGTCAAAGGTTTGCCATACCAAATGTCCTTATTTCAGAGGGCAGAAAGTCCAAACACCATTTAGATATCGGGTGGTATGAAATGAAGAGGCAAACAACAACGAATAAGCATTCTTTGCTGCTGTATTGATCTGGCCCTAAAGGGTTTTAGTTTAATGCCAATTATATTTAAAGATATAAAGATTAATGGTCCAGGGTGCTTGCAAAATGAAAACCCCCTCCCCATCACAATGGCTGGGTCATACAAGCCTGAGAGCATCACAATAGACCCAATAGACATGAGAAAAACTCGGTACCTCTGAGTGTATGTGGGCCCATGGCTGTATCAAGGACAAGGCAAAAACAGGAGGTGGCTTAAGGAGTCAGCACCAGAGGCTGTCCGATTGAGCCCTGTAAGCAACAGATGTTGGACCATCCTATAAAGGATTCTGAGGCTGATTTCAATTTTAACTTTGCTGCTGATTTAAGGATTGCTCAACCTTCGACCCACGTCTAGTTTGCTTGGATAAGCCCTGGAAATCTTTTACAGCTTGTACTGGTGGGAGATGATGTGACTTTATCAACTGCAACGGGATATGAGGCATGTGTGCCACAAAAAGCAGGTCTAGGATTTTTTTATAAGAAAGCCGCTTTAAGAAGGGAACTTTGGGCAACCCCACTGAGAGCAAAAGTATTACACAAAAGGTAAGGGGGTCAGTGGGTCAACTGATACAATAAACTAACTCACAGTCAAATGTGCTAAGTCCAAATACTACCTGTTTCTACATTTTCCAGGCTTTTTGTCTCATTTCTTAACAGATCCATTCCTATGTACCTCTGTGCTTTCAACAGAGTTTTCATTGTAATGGAGGGACATGCAGTATGCCTTAAACATGCCTGGGCAGGGAAGACTATGTAAAAGCAAGAGTAGCAGACAGCTTAATAAATCATCAGCAGGACCCTCTAGACCTTCCCCAAAAAACATAACATGATTTCTATGCATGTATGTGCGTTGAACAGCGCAAGTAATTTGGTTAATGTCAGTGGATAAATGTCACTTTCCCACAGCGCAGACAAAATCACTTGTACAGGCCCCTTCTGCAAAAGCATTACCGCTGTAGAAAGCAGTGAAAAGGTGAGGCAGTGTGCAGTCCCCCCACCCCCGACCCTGATCGGCCAAGGACCTCTCTATAAGAGCTGAGGGTGGAATTTTTCTGGACCTCAGTAACTTAGGGAGACATGGCTAAAGGGATCCTCAATCAACGGCCCAGCTTTTGCTCTGTGGCCTGTCCGAATATGTCTGTTCTCCAAATTACCTGCCGCTGCCCAGGTGTCAGATGGTGAGATGGAATGACCTCCCAGGAAGCATACTGGCAGATGATTTGCATAGGCACACCCCCTCTCTCTTAGCCCTGCTTACTCCACAGTAGCAAGTATCTGGGGAAAATATAGTGGTCGAGGTGGGGTAGCAGTAACTAGCAACTCTGAGAAAGTAAATCTGGGACACTTGGCGACCTGTGGGGAACAACTGCAGAGCTCAGTGCCCAGAAGTTTGTGGCACAGGGAGGAGGTCTGTTGGATTTCAGTAACTTGGAGACATGCAACCTGGTCGGGAGTGCTTCAGGTCTCCTTCCTTGCATGTTCCAAGCAACTCAACAAAGCATCAACAGGCTGAGATACCAACCACAGAGCCCCTTTCCACTTGATTAAAAGGCTAAAATCTTTTCCATGCAAATACATAGCCCCCAAATACCATATTTTCTTTGTTTTCTCTCTCTCTCCTCCCTGTCTCCTTCCCTCGCTCCCTCCCACCCTCCCGCACTCTCTCTTCCCCCCAGCCCCTCTCCCTCTCCCTACCATTAATTTTAAGTTTTCATGCACTGCAGCACATTGTGGCAATGGTATTTCACAATGGGACTGTTTGAAAGTTACAGAAATCAAAAAAGAAATCAACCAACTAAAAGCAGCCAAACCCGGAGTACTCTGCTCAGCCCCATTTAAAGATTAAGGCCCAGAAGCAAGTAAAGCTGTAGTTCAGAGCGATATTTGCAAATAGCACCTTAAAGCAGTTTACGCTGGAGTGCACAACAAGGGGGAAAGTGATAATACTGAGTTTGGTAGAATGGGATAAAAAAAAACAAAAGAAGCGTGCCACTTGTAAAAGTACAAGTCAAGAAATTGAAGGGGACGGGGCTGTTCATTCAGTCAAGAGGACTCACAAGTAAAAGGCTCCTGAGGCATTAGTGTTGAATTTGGCGCAAAATGCATTGTGTTGTCGTGTAATATGAATGAACATACAATTTCAATCTTCAATAAAGAAAGATCTATTAAAAAATCAACACTTGCAAATTAAGAAAGTTTCTGTCCAGTCATGTTCCAAAAATAGTGAATGCTTTACGAATGTGCGTGTCATCCTTTAGAGCAGGGGCCGATTTAAATTTCCCATTATCATTCCAATATTAGTACATGTGTTGCAGAAGCAAGCGCAAAGGGAGAGTCAATCAAACCATTGATTAGGACCTCTGGTCAAAGGTTTGCCATACCAAATGTCCTTATTTCAGAGGGCAGAAAGTCCAAACACCATTTAGATATCGGGTGGTATGAAATGAAGAGGCAAACAACAACGAATAAGCATTCTTTGCTGCTGTATTGATCTGGCCCTAAAGGGTTTTAGTTTAATGCCAATTATATTTAAAGATATAAAGATTAATGGTCCAGGGTGCTTGCAAAATGAAAACCCCCTCCCCATCACAATGGCTGGGTCATACAAGCCTGAGAGCATCACAATAGACCCAATAGACATGAGAAAAACTCGGTACCTCTGAGTGTATGTGGGCCCATGGCTGTATCAAGGACAAGGCAAAAACAGGAGGTGGCTTAAGGAGTCAGCACCAGAGGCTGTCCGATTGAGCCCTGTAAGCAACAGATGTTGGACCATCCTATAAAGGATTCTGAGGCTGATTTCAATTTTAACTTTGCTGCTGATTTAAGGATTGCTCAACCTTCGACCCACGTCTAGTTTGCTTGGATAAGCCCTGGAAATCTTTTACAGCTTGTACTGGTGGGAGATGATGTGACTTTATCAACTGCAACGGGATATGAGGCATGTGTGCCACAAAAAGCAGGTCTAGGATTTTTTTATAAGAAAGCCGCTTTAAGAAGGGAACTTTGGGCAACCCCACTGAGAGCAAAAGTATTACACAAAAGGTAAGGGGGTCAGTGGGTCAACTGATACAATAAACTAACTCACAGTCAAATGTGCTAAGTCCAAATACTACCTGTTTCTACATTTTCCAGGCTTTTTGTCTCATTTCTTAACAGATCCATTCCTATGTACCTCTGTGCTTTCAACAGAGTTTTCATTGTAATGGAGGGACATGCAGTATGCCTTAAACATGCCTGGGCAGGGAAGACTATGTAAAAGCAAGAGTAGCAGACAGCTTAATAAATCATCAGCAGGACCCTCTAGACCTTCCCCAAAAAACATAACATGATTTCTATGCATGTATGTGCGTTGAACAGCGCAAGTAATTTGGTTAATGTCAGTGGATAAATGTCACTTTCCCACAGCGCAGACAAAATCACTTGTACAGGCCCCTTCTGCAAAAGCATTACCGCTGTAGAAAGCAGTGAAAAGGTGAGGCAGTGTGCAGTCCCCCCACCCCCGACCCTGATCGGCCACGATCGGCCAAGGACCTCTCTATAAGAGCTGAGGGTGGAATTTTTCTGGACCTCAGTAACTTAGGGAGACATGGCTAAAGGGATCCTCAATCAACGGCCCAGCTTTTGCTCTGTGGCCTGTCCGAATATGTCTGTTCTCCAAATTACCTGCCGCTGCCCAGGTGTCAGATGGTGAGATGGAATGACCTCCCAGGAAGCATACTGGCAGATGATTTGCATAGGCACACCCCCTCTCTCTTAGCCCTGCTTACTCCACAGTAGCAAGTATCTGGGGAAAATATAGTGGTCGAGGTGGGGTAGCAGTAACTAGCAACTCTGAGAAAGTAAATCTGGGACACTTGGCGACCTGTGGGGAACAACTGCAGAGCTCAGTGCCCAGAAGTTTGTGGCACAGGGAGGAGGTCTGTTGGATTTCAGTAACTTGGAGACATGCAACCTGGTCGGGAGTGCTTCAGGTCTCCTTCCTTGCATGTTCCAAGCAACTCAACAAAGCATCAACAGGCTGAGATACCAACCACAGAGCCCCTTTCCACTTGATTAAAAGGCTAAAATCTTTTCCATGCAAATACATAGCCCCCAAATACCATATTTTCTTTGTTTTCTCTCTCTCTCCTCTCTGTCTCCTTCCCTCGCTCCCTCCCACCCTCCCGCACTCTCTCTTCCCCCCAGCCCCTCTCCCTCTCCCTACCATTAATTTTAGGTTTTCATGCACTGCAGCACATTGTGGCAATGGTATTTCACAATGGGACTGTTTGAAAGTTACAGAAATCAAAAAAGAAATCAACCAACTAAAAGCAGCCAAACCCGGAGTACTCTGCTCAGCCCCATTTAAAGATTAAGGCCCAGAAGCAAGTAAAGCTGTAGTTCAGAGCGATATTTGCAAATAGCACCTTAAAGCAGTTTACGCTGGAGTGCACAACAAGGGGGAAAGTGATAATACTGAGTTTGGTAGAATGGGATAAAAAAAAACAAAAGAAGCGTGCCACTTGTAAAAGTACAAGTCAAGAAATTGAAGGGGACGGGGCTGTTCATTCAGTCAAGAGGACTCACAAGTAAAAGGCTCCTGAGGCATTAGTGTTGAATTTGGCGCAAAATGCATTGTGTTGTCGTGTAATATGAATGAACATACAATTTCAATCTTCAATAAAGAAAGATCTATTAAAAAATCAACACTTGCAAATTAAGAAAGTTTCTGTCCAGTCATGTTCCAAAAATAGTGAATGCTTTACGAATGTGCGTGTCATCCTTTAGAGCAGGGGCCGATTTAAATTTCCCATTATCATTCCAATATTAGTACATGTGTTGCAGAAGCAAGCGCAAAGGGAGAGTCAATCAAACCATTGATTAGGACCTCTGGTCAAAGGTTTGCCATACCAAATGTCCTTATTTCAGAGGGCAGAAAGTCCAAACACCATTTAGATATCGGGTGGTATGAAATGAAGAGGCAAACAACAACGAATAAGCATTCTTTGCTGCTGTATTGATCTGGCCCTAAAGGGTTTTAGTTTAATGCCAATTATATTTAAAGATATAAAGATTAATGGTCCAGGGTGCTTGCAAAATGAAAACCCCCTCCCCATCACAATGGCTGGGTCATACAAGCCTGAGAGCATCACAATAGACCCAATAGACATGAGAAAAACTCGGTACCTCTGAGTGTATGTGGGCCCATGGCTGTATCAAGGACAAGGCAAAAACAGGAGGTGGCTTAAGGAGTCAGCACCAGAGGCTGTCCGATTGAGCCCTGTAAGCAACAGATGTTGGACCATCCTATAAAGGATTCTGAGGCTGATTTCAATTTTAACTTTGCTGCTGATTTAAGGATTGCTCAACCTTCGACCCACGTCTAGTTTGCTTGGATAAGCCCTGGAAATCTTTTACAGCTTGTACTGGTGGGAGATGATGTGACTTTATCAACTGCAACGGGATATGAGGCATGTGTGCCACAAAAAGCAGGTCTAGGATTTTTTTATAAGAAAGCCGCTTTAAGAAGGGAACTTTGGGCAACCCCACTGAGAGCAAAAGTATTACACAAAAGGTAAGGGGGTCAGTGGGTCAACTGATACAATAAACTAACTCACAGTCAAATGTGCTAAGTCCAAATACTACCTGTTTCTACATTTTCCAGGCTTTTTGTCTCATTTCTTAACAGATCCATTCCTATGTACCTCTGTGCTTTCAACAGAGTTTTCATTGTAAGGGAGGGACATACAGTATACCTTAAACATTCCTGGGCAGGGAAGACTCTATGTAAAAGCAAGAGTAGCAGACAGCTTAAAAGAATCATCAGCAGGACCCTCTAGACCTTCCCCAAAAAACATAACATTATTTCTCTGCATGCATGTGCGTTGAACAGCGCAAGTAGTTTGGTTAATGTCAGTGGATAAATGTCACTTTCCCACAGCGCAGAACAAAATCACTTGTACAGGCCCCTTCTGCAAAAGCATTACCACTGTAGAAAGCAGTGAAGGTGAGGCAGTGTGCAGTCACCTCCGACACTTCCCTCCTCTGATCGGCCACGATCGGCCAAGGACCTCTCTATGAGAGCTGAGGGTGGAATTTTCTGGACCTCTGTAACTTAGGGAGACATGGCAAAAGGGATCCTCAATCAACAGCTCAGCCTTTGCTTTGTGGCCTGTCCGTATATATCTGTTCTCCAAATTACCTGCCGCTGCCCAGGTGTCAGCTGGTGAGATGGAATGACCTCCCAGGTAGGATCCTGGCAGATGATTTGCATAGGCAAACCCCCTCGCTCTCTTTCTTACCCCTGCTTACTCCACAGTAGCAAGTATCTGGGCAAAATATAGTGGTCGAGGTAGGGTAGCAGTAACTAGCAACTCTGAGAAAGTAAATCTGGGGAGCTTGGCGACTTGTGGGGAACAACTGCAGAGCTCATCTCCCAGAACTTTGTGGCACGGGGAGAAGGTCTGTGGGATTTCAGTAACTTGGAGACATGCGACCTGGTCGGGAGTGCTTCAGGTCTCCTTCCTTGCATGTTCCAAGCAACTCAACAAAGCATCAACAGGCTGCCATGCCAGCCACAGAGCCCCTTTCCACATGATTAAAAGCCTAAAATCTTTTCCATGCAAACACATAGCCACCGAAAACCATATTTTCTTTGTTTTCTCTCTCTCTGTCTCTCTCTCCTCCCTCCCTCCCCCATAACCCCCCCCTCCCTACCATTCATTTTAAGTTTTCCTGCACTGCAGCACATTGTGACAATGGTATTTCACAATGGGACTGTTTGAAAGTTACAGAAATAAAAAAAGAATTAACCAACTAAAAGCAGCCAAATCCGGAGTACACTGCTAAGCCACAATTAAAGATTAAGGCCTAGAAGCAAGTAAAGCTGTAGTTCAGAGCGATGTTTGCAAATAGCTCCTTAAAGCAGTTGACGCTGGAGTGCACAACAAGAGGAAAAGTGATAATACTGAGTTTGGTAGAATGGGATAAAAAACAAAAGCAGCGTGCCACTTCTAAAAGTACAAGTCAAGAAATTGAAGGAGATGGGGCTGTTCATTCAGTCAATAGGACTCACAAGTAAAAGTCTCCCGAGGCATTAGTGTTGAATTTGGCCCAAAATGTATTGTGTTGTCGTGTATTATGTATGAAAATACAATTTCAATCTTCATTAAAAAAAGATGTATTAAAAAATAAATACTTGCAGATTAAGAAAGTTTCTGTCCTGTCGTGTGCCAAAAATAGTGAATGCTTTACGAATGTGCGTGTCATCCTTTGAAGCAGGGGCCAATTCTATTTTCCCATTTTCATTCCAATATTAGTACATGTTTTGCTGAGGTACATAGGAATGGATCTGTTAAGAAATGAAACCAAAAGCCTGGAAAAATGTTGAAACAGGTAGGATTTGGACTTACAATAAACGGACTCACAGTCAGATGTGCTATCCCTTGACCCACTGACCCGCTTACCTTTTGTGTAATCCTTTTGCTCTCAGCAGTGTTGTCCAAAGTTCCCTACTTAAAGAGACTTTCTTATAAAAAAAGATCCTAGACATGTTTTTTATGGCCCACATGCCTCATATCCCGTTGCTCTTGATAAACTCACATCATCTCCCACCAATACAAGCTGTAAAAGATGTCAAGGGCATAGCCAAGGAAATTAGACGTGGGCCGAAGGTTGAGCAATCCTTAAATCAGCAGCAAAAATAACATTGAAATCAGCTTCAGAATCTCTTAAAGGATGGGCCAACACTGGTTGCTTGCAGGGCGCAATCGGGCTGACGCCTTAAGGCAAGCGCAAAGGGAGAGCCAACCAAACCATTGATTAGGACCTCTGGACTTTCTGCTCTTTAACATAAGGACATTTGATATGGCAAACGTTTGACCAAACACCATTTAGATGTCGGATGGTATGGAATTAAGCGGCAAACAGCAATACATCAGCATTCTTTGCTGCTTTATTGATCTGGTCCTAAAGGGTTTGGTTTAATGCCAATTATATTTAAAGATAAAAAGATTCATGCTCAACGGTGCTTGCAAATCGACACCCCTCTCCCCATCACGATGGCTGGGTGATGCAAGAGTGAGAGCATCACAGCAGACCCAGAGACATGAGAAACACTCTGTACCTCTGAGTGCATGTGGGCCCATGGCTGGATCAAGGACAAGGCAAGAATAGGAGATGGCTTAAGGTGTCAGGACCCAGGCTGCCCCATTGCGCACTGCCAGCAACAGATGTTGGACCATCCTTTAAGAGATTCTGAGGCTTATTTCAATGTTAACTTTGCTGCTGATTAAAGGATTGCTCAACCTTCGACCCGCGTCTAGTTTGCTTGGCTAAGCCCTGAAAATCTTTTACAGCTTGTATTGGTGGGAGATGATGTGAGTTTATCAAGAGCAACGGGATATGAGGCATGTGTGCCACAAAATGCAGGTCTATGATCTTTTATTTGAAAGCCACTTTGGAAAACCCTACTGAGAACAAAAGGATTACACAAAAGGAAAGGGGGTCAGGGGGGCAAGGGATAGCACATCTGAATGTGAGTCAGTTAATTGTAAGTCCAAATCCTACGCGTTTCGACATTTTTCCAGGCTTTTTGTTTCAGTTCTTAACAGATCCATTCCTATGTACCTCTGTGCTTTCAACAGAGTTTTCATTGTAATGGAGGGACATGCAGTATGCCTTAAACATGCCTGGGCAGGGAAGACTATGTAAAAGCAAGAGTAGCAGACAGCTTAATAAATCATCAGCAGGACCCTCTAGACCTTCCCCAAAAAACATAACATGATTTCTATGCATGTATGTGCGTTGAACAGCGCAAGTAATTTGGTTAATGTCAGTGGATAAATGTCACTTTCCCACAGCGCAGACAAAATCACTTGTACAGGCCCCTTCTGCAAAAGCATTACCGCTGTAGAAAGCAGTGAAAAGGTGAGGCAGTGTGCAGTCCCCCCACCCCCGACCCTGATCGGCCACGATCGGCCAAGGACCTCTCTATAAGAGCTGAGGGTGGAATTTTTCTGGACCTCAGTAACTTAGGGAGACATGGCTAAAGGGATCCTCAATCAACGGCCCAGCTTTTGCTCTGTGGCCTGTCCGAATATGTCTGTTCTCCAAATTACCTGCCGCTGCCCAGGTGTCAGATGGTGAGATGGAATGACCTCCCAGGAAGCATACTGGCAGATGATTTGCATAGGCACACCCCCTCTCCCTCTCTCTTAGCCCTGCTTACTCCACAGTAGCAAGTATCTGGGGAAAATATAGTGGTCGAGGTGGGGTAGCAGTAACTAGCAACTCTGAGAAAGTAAATCTGGGACACTTGGTGACCTGTGGGGAACAACTGCAGAGCTCAGTGCCCAGAAGTTTGTGGCACAGGGAGGAGGTCTGTTGGATTTCAGTAACTTGGAGACATGCAACCTGGTCGGGAGTGCTTCAGGTCTCCTTCCTTGCATGTTCCAAGCAACTCAACAAAGCATCAACAGGCTGAGATACCAACCACAGAGCCCCTTTCCACTTGATTAAAAGGCTAAAATCTTTTCCATGCAAATACATAGCCCCCAAATACCATATTTTCTTTGTTTTCTCTCTCTCTCCTCCCTGTCTCCTTCCCTCGCTCCCTCCCACCCTCCCGCACTCTCTCTTCCCCCCAGCCCCTCTCCCTCTCCCTACCATTAATTTTAAGTTTTCATGCACTGCAGCACATTGTGGCAATGGTATTTCACAATGGGACTGTTTGAAAGTTACAGAAATCAAAAAAGAAATCAACCAACTAAAAGCAGCCAAACCCGGAGTACTCTGCTCAGCCCCATTTAAAGATTAAGGCCCAGAAGCAAGTAAAGCTGTAGTTCAGAGCGATATTTGCAAATAGCACCTTAAAGCAGTTTACGCTGGAGTGCACAACAAGGGGGAAAGTGATAATACTGAGTTTGGTAGAATGGGATAAAAAAAAACAAAAGAAGCGTGCCACTTGTAAAAGTACAAGTCAAGAAATTGAAGGGGACGGGGCTGTTCATTCAGTCAAGAGGACTCACAAGTAAAAGGCTCCTGAGGCATTAGTGTTGAATTTGGCGCAAAATGCATTGTGTTGTCGTGTAATATGAATGAACATACAATTTCAATCTTCAATAAAGAAAGATCTATTAAAAAATCAACACTTGCAAATTAAGAAAGTTTCTGTCCAGTCATGTTCCAAAAATAGTGAATGCTTTACGAATGTGCGTGTCATCCTTTAGAGCAGGGGCCGATTTAAATTTCCCATTATCATTCCAATATTAGTACATGTGTTGCAGAAGCAAGCGCAAAGGGAGAGTCAATCAAACCATTGATTAGGACCTCTGGTCAAAGGTTTGCCATACCAAATGTCCTTATTTCAGAGGGCAGAAAGTCCAAACACCATTTAGATATCGGGTGGTATGAAATGAAGAGGCAAACAACAACGAATAAGCATTCTTTGCTGCTGTATTGATCTGGCCCTAAAGGGTTTTAGTTTAATGCCAATTATATTTAAAGATATAAAGATTAATGGTCCAGGGTGCTTGCAAAATGAAAACCCCCTCCCCATCACAATGGCTGGGTCATACAAGCCTGAGAGCATCACAATAGACCCAATAGACATGAGAAAAACTCGGTACCTCTGAGTGTATGTGGGCCCATGGCTGTATCAAGGACAAGGCAAAAACAGGAGGTGGCTTAAGGAGTCAGCACCAGAGGCTGTCCGATTGAGCCCTGTAAGCAACAGATGTTGGACCATCCTATAAAGGATTCTGAGGCTGATTTCAATTTTAACTTTGCTGCTGATTTAAGGATTGCTCAACCTTCGACCCACGTCTAGTTTGCTTGGATAAGCCCTGGAAATCTTTTACAGCTTGTACTGGTGGGAGATGATGTGACTTTATCAACTGCAACGGGATATGAGGCATGTGTGCCACAAAAAGCAGGTCTAGGATTTTTTTATAAGAAAGCCGCTTTAAGAAGGGAACTTTGGGCAACCCCACTGAGAGCAAAAGTATTACACAAAAGGTAAGGGGGTCAGTGGGTCAACTGATACAATAAACTAACTCACAGTCAAATGTGCTAAGTCCAAATACTACCTGTTTCTACATTTTCCAGGCTTTTTGTCTCATTTCTTAACAGATCCATTCCTATGTACCTCTGTGCTTTCAACAGAGTTTTCATTGTAAGGGAGGGACATACAGTATACCTTAAACATTCCTGGGCAGGGAAGACTCTATGTAAAAGCAAGAGTAGCAGACAGCTTAAAAGAATCATCAGCAGGACCCTCTAGACCTTCCCCAAAAAACATAACATTATTTCTCTGCATGCATGTGCGTTGAACAGCGCAAGTAGTTTGGTTAATGTCAGTGGATAAATGTCACTTTCCCACAGCGCAGAACAAAATCACTTGTACAGGCCCCTTCTGCAAAAGCATTACCACTGTAGAAAGCAGTGAAGGTGAGGCAGTGTGCAGTCACCTCCGACACTTCCCTCCTCTGATCGGCCACGATCGGCCAAGGACCTCTCTATGAGAGCTGAGGGTGGAATTTTCTGGACCTCTGTAACTTAGGGAGACATGGCAAAAGGGATCCTCAATCAACAGCTCAGCCTTTGCTTTGTGGCCTGTCCGTATATATCTGTTCTCCAAATTACCTGCCGCTGCCCAGGTGTCAGCTGGTGAGATGGAATGACCTCCCAGGTAGGATCCTGGCAGATGATTTGCATAGGCAAACCCCCTCGCTCTCTTTCTTACCCCTGCTTACTCCACAGTAGCAAGTATCTGGGCAAAATATAGTGGTCGAGGTAGGGTAGCAGTAACTAGCAACTCTGAGAAAGTAAATCTGGGGAGCTTGGCGACTTGTGGGGAACAACTGCAGAGCTCATCTCCCAGAACTTTGTGGCACGGGGAGAAGGTCTGTGGGATTTCAGTAACTTGGAGACATGCGACCTGGTCGGGAGTGCTTCAGGTCTCCTTCCTTGCATGTTCCAAGCAACTCAACAAAGCATCAACAGGCTGCCATGCCAGCCACAGAGCCCCTTTCCACATGATTAAAAGCCTAAAATCTTTTCCATGCAAACACATAGCCACCGAAAACCATATTTTCTTTGTTTTCTCTCTCTCTGTCTCTCTCTCCTCCCTCCCTCCCTCCCTCCTTCCCATCCCCCATAACCCCCCCCCCTCCCTACCATTCATTTTAAGTTTTCCTGCACTGCAGCACATTGTGACAATGGTATTTCACAATGGGACTGTTTGAAAGTTACAGAAATAAAAAAAGAATTAACCAACTAAAAGCAGCCAAATCCGGAGTACACTGCTAAGCCACAATTAAAGATTAAGGCCTAGAAGCAAGTAAAGCTGTAGTTCAGAGCGATGTTTGCAAATAGCTCCTTAAAGCAGTTGACGCTGGAGTGCACAACAAGAGGAAAAGTGATAATACTGAGTTTGGTAGAATGGGATAAAAAACAAAAGCAGCGTGCCACTTCTAAAAGTACAAGTCAAGAAATTGAAGGAGATGGGGCTGTTCATTCAGTCAATAGGACTCACAAGTAAAAGTCTCCCGAGGCATTAGTGTTGAATTTGGCCCAAAATGTATTGTGTTGTCGTGTATTATGTATGAAAATACAATTTCAATCTTCATTAAAAAAAGATGTATTAAAAAATAAATACTTGCAGATTAAGAAAGTTTCTGTCCCGTCGTGTGCCAAAAATAGTGAATGCTTTACGAATGTGCGTGTCATCCTTTGAAGCAGGGGCCAATTCTATTTTCCCATTTTCATTCCAATATTAGTACATGTTTTGCTGAGGTACATAGGAATGGATCTGTTAAGAAATGAAACCAAAAGCCTGGAAAAATGTTGAAACAGGTAGGATTTGGACTTACAATAAACGGACTCACAGTCAGATGTGCTATCCCTTGACCCACTGACCCGCTTACCTTTTGTGTAATCCTTTTGCTCTCAGCAGTGTTGTCCAAAGTTCCCTACTTAAAGAGACTTTCTTATAAAAAAAGATCTTAGACATGTTTTTTATGGCCCACATGCCTCATATCCCGTTGCTCTTGATAAACTCACATCATCTCCCACCAATACAAGCTGTAAAAGATGTCAAGGGCATAGCCAAGGAAATTAGACGTGGGCCGAAGGTTGAGCAATCCTTAAATCAGCAGCAAAAATAACATTGAAATCAGCTTCAGAATCTCTTAAAGGATGGGCCAACACTGGTTGCTTGCAGGGCGCAATCGGGCTGACGCCTTAAGGCAAGCGCAAAGGGAGAGCCAACCAAACCATTGATTAGGACCTCTGGACTTTCTGCTCTTTAACATAAGGACATTTGATATAGCAAACGTTTGACCAAACACCATTTAGATGTCGGATGGTATGGAATTAAGCGGCAAACAGCAATACATCAGCATTCTTTGCTGCTTTATTGATCTGGTCCTAAAGGGTTTGGTTTAATGCCAATTATATTTAAAGATAAAAAGATTCATGCTCAACGGTGCTTGCAAATCGACACCCCTCTCCCCATCACGATGGCTGGGTGATGCAAGAGTGAGAGCATCACAGCAGACCCAGAGACATGAGAAACACTCTATACCTCTGAGTGCATGTGGGCCCATGGCTGGATCAAGGACAAGGCAAGAATAGGAGATGGCTTAAGGTGTCAGGACCCAGGCTGCCCCATTGCGCACTGCCAGCAACAGATGTTGGACCATCCTTTAAGAGATTCTGAGGCTTATTTCAATGTTAACTTTGCTGCTGATTAAAGGATTGCTCAACCTTCGACCCGCGTCTAGTTTGCTTGGCTAAGCCCTGAAAATCTTTTACAGCTTGTATTGGTGGGAGATGATGTGAGTTTATCAAGAGCAACGGGATATGAGGCATGTGTGCCACAAAATGCAGGTCTATGATCTTTTATTTGAAAGCCACTTTGGAAAACCCTACTGAGAACAAAAGGATTACACAAAAGGAAAGGGGGTCAGGGGGGCAAGGGATAGCACATCTGAATGTGAGTCAGTTAATTGTAAGTCCAAATCCTACGCGTTTCGACATTTTTCCAGGCTTTTTGTTTCAGTTCTTAACAGATCCATTCCTATGTACCTCTGTGCTTTCAACAGAGTTTTCATTGTAATGGAGGGACATGCAGTATGCCTTAAACATGCCTGGGCAGGGAAGACTATGTAAAAGCAAGAGTAGCAGACAGCTTAATAAATCATCAGCAGGACCCTCTAGACCTTCCCCAAAAAACATAACATGATTTCTATGCATATATGTGCGTTGAACAGCGCAAGTAATTTGGTTAATGTCAGTGGATAAATGTCACTTTCCCACAGCGCAGACAAAATCACTTGTACAGGCCCCTTCTGCAAAATCATTACCGCTGTAGAAAGCAGTGAAAAGATGAGGCAGTGTGCAGTCCCCCCACCCCCGACCCTGATCGGCCACGATCGGCCAAGGACCTCTCTATAAGAGCTGAGGGTGGAATTTTTCTGGACCTCAGTAACTTAGGGAGACATGGCTAAAGGGATCCTCAATCAACGGCCCAGCTTTTGCTCTGTGGCCTGTCCGAATATGTCTGTTCTCCAAATTACCTGCCGCTGCCCAGGTGTCAGATGGTGAGATGGAATGACCTCCCAGGAAGCATACTGGCAGATGATTTGCATAGGCACACCCCCTCTCCCTCTCTCTTAGCCCTGCTTACTCCACAGTAGCAAGTATCTGGGGAAAATATAGTGGTCGAGGTGGGGTAGCAGTAACTAGCAACTCTGAGAAAGTAAATCTGGGACACTTGGCGACCTGTGGGGAACAACTGCAGAGCTCAGTGCCCAGAAGTTTGTGGCACAGGGAGGAGGTCTGTTGGATTTCAGTAACTTGGAGACATGCAACCTGGTCGGGAGTGCTTCAGGTCTCCTTCCTTGCATGTTCCAAGCAACTCAACAAAGCATCAACAGGCTGAGATACCAACCACAGAGCCCCTTTCCACTTGATTAAAAGGCTAAAATCTTTTCCATGCAAATACATAGCCCCCAAATACCATATTTTCTTTGTTTTCTCTCTCTCTCCTCCCTGTCTCCTTCCCTCGCTCCCTCCCACCCTCCCGCACTCTCTCTTCCCCCCAGCCCCTCTCCCTCTCCCTACCATTAATTTTAAGTTTTCATGCACTGCAGCACATTGTGGCAATGGTATTTCACAATGGGACTGTTTGAAAGTTACAGAAATCAAAAAAGAAATCAACCAACTAAAAGCAGCCAAACCCGGAGTACTCTGCTCAGCCCCATTTAAAGATTAAGGCCCAGAAGCAAGTAAAGCTGTAGTTCAGAGCGATATTTGCAAATAGCACCTTAAAGCAGTTTACGCTGGAGTGCACAACAAGGGGGAAAGTGATAATACTGAGTTTGGTAGAATGGGATAAAAAAAAACAAAAGAAGCGTGCCACTTGTAAAAGTACAAGTCAAGAAATTGAAGGGGACGGGGCTGTTCATTCAGTCAAGAGGACTCACAAGTAAAAGGCTCCTGAGGCATTAGTGTTGAATTTGGCGCAAAATGCATTGTGTTGTCGTGTAATATGAATGAACATACAATTTCAATCTTCAATAAAGAAAGATCTATTAAAAAATCAACACTTGCAAATTAAGAAAGTTTCTGTCCAGTCATGTTCCAAAAATAGTGAATGCTTTACGAATGTGCGTGTCATCCTTTAGAGCAGGGGCCGATTTAAATTTCCCATTATCATTCCAATATTAGTACATGTGTTGCAGAAGCAAGCGCAAAGGGAGAGTCAATCAAACCATTGATTAGGACCTCTGGTCAAAGGTTTGCCATACCAAATGTCCTTATTTCAGAGGGCAGAAAGTCCAAACACCATTTAGATATCGGGTGGTATGAAATGAAGAGGCAAACAACAACGAATAAGCATTCTTTGCTGCTGTATTGATCTGGCCCTAAAGGGTTTTAGTTTAATGCCAATTATATTTAAAGATATAAAGATTAATGGTCCAGGGTGCTTGCAAAATGAAAACCCCCTCCCCATCACAATGGCTGGGTCATACAAGCCTGAGAGCATCACAATAGACCCAATAGACATGAGAAAAACTCGGTACCTCTGAGTGTATGTGGGCCCATGGCTGTATCAAGGACAAGGCAAAAACAGGAGGTGGCTTAAGGAGTCAGCACCAGAGGCTGTCCGATTGAGCCCTGTAAGCAACAGATGTTGGACCATCCTATAAAGGATTCTGAGGCTGATTTCAATTTTAACTTTGCTGCTGATTTAAGGATTGCTCAACCTTCGACCCACGTCTAGTTTGCTTGGATAAGCCCTGGAAATCTTTTACAGCTTGTACTGGTGGGAGATGATGTGACTTTATCAACTGCAACGGGATATGAGGCATGTGTGCCACAAAAAGCAGGTCTAGGATTTTTTTATAAGAAAGCCGCTTTAAGAAGGGAACTTTGGGCAACCCCACTGAGAGCAAAAGTATTACACAAAAGGTAAGGGGGTCAGTGGGTCAACTGATACAATAAACTAACTCACAGTCAAATGTGCTAAGTCCAAATACTACCTGTTTCTACATTTTCCAGGCTTTTTGTCTCATTTCTTAACAGATCCATTCCTATGTACCTCTGTGCTTTCAACAGAGTTTTCATTGTAATGGAGGGACATGCAGTATGCCTTAAACATGCCTGGGCAGGGAAGACTATGTAAAAGCAAGAGTAGCAGACAGCTTAATAAATCATCAGCAGGACCCTCTAGACCTTCCCCAAAAAACATAACATGATTTCTATGCATGTATGTGCGTTGAACAGCGCAAGTAATTTGGTTAATGTCAGTGGATAAATGTCACTTTCCCACAGCGCAGACAAAATCACTTGTACAGGCCCCTTCTGCAAAAGCATTACCGCTGTAGAAAGCAGTGAAAAGGTGAGGCAGTGTGCAGTCCCCCCACCCCCGACCCTGATCGGCCACGATCGGCCAAGGACCTCTCTATAAGAGCTGAGGGTGGAATTTTTCTGGACCTCAGTAACTTAGGGAGACATGGCTAAAGGGATCCTCAATCAACGGCCCAGCTTTTGCTCTGTGGCCTGTCCGAATATGTCTGTTCTCCAAATTACCTGCCGCTGCCCAGGTGTCAGATGGTGAGATGGAATGACCTCCCAGGAAGCATACTGGCAGATGATTTGCATAGGCACACCCCCTCTCTCTTAGCCCTGCTTACTCCACAGTAGCAAGTATCTGGGGAAAATATAGTGGTCGAGGTGGGGTAGCAGTAACTAGCAACTCTGAGAAAGTAAATCTGGGACACTTGGCGACCTGTGGGGAACAACTGCAGAGCTCAGTGCCCAGAAGTTTGTGGCACAGGGAGGAGGTCTGTTGGATTTCAGTAACTTGGAGACATGCAACCTGGTCGGGAGTGCTTCAGGTCTCCTTCCTTGCATGTTCCAAGCAACTCAACAAAGCATCAACATGCTGAGATACCAACCACAGAGCCCCTTTCCACTTGATTAAAAGGCTAAAATCTTTTCCATGCAAATACATAGCCCCCAAATACCATATTTTCTTTGTTTTCTCTCTCTCTCCTCCCTGTCTCCTTCCCTCGCTCCCTCCCACCCTCCCGCACTCTCTCTTCCCCCCAGCCCCTCTCCCTCTCCCTACCATTAATTTTAAGTTTTCATGCACTGCAGCACATTGTGGCAATGGTATTTCACAATGGGACTGTTTGAAAGTTACAGAAATCAAAAAAGAAATCAACCAACTAAAAGCAGCCAAACCCGGAGTACTCTGCTCAGCCCCATTTAAAGATTAAGGCCCAGAAGCAAGTAAAGCTGTAGTTCAGAGCGATATTTGCAAATAGCACCTTAAAGCAGTTTACGCTGGAGTGCACAACAAGGGGGAAAGTGATAATACTGAGTTTGGTAGAATGGGATAAAAAAAAACAAAAGAAGCGTGCCACTTGTAAAAGTACAAGTCAAGAAATTGAAGGGGACGGGGCTGTTCATTCAGTCAAGAGGACTCACAAGTAAAAGGCTCCTGAGGCATTAGTGTTGAATTTGGCGCAAAATGCATTGTGTTGTCGTGTAATATGAATGAACATACAATTTCAATCTTCAATAAAGAAAGATCTATTAAAAAATCAACACTTGCAAATTAAGAAAGTTTCTGTCCAGTCATGTTCCAAAAATAGTGAATGCTTTACGAATGTGCGTGTCATCCTTTAGAGCAGGGGCCGATTTAAATTTCCCATTATCATTCCAATATTAGTACATGTGTTGCAGAAGCAAGCGCAAAGGGAGAGTCAATCAAACCATTGATTAGGACCTCTGGTCAAAGGTTTGCCATACCAAATGTCCTTATTTCAGAGGGCAGAAAGTCCAAACACCATTTAGATATCGGGTGGTATGAAATGAAGAGGCAAACAACAACGAATAAGCATTCTTTGCTGCTGTATTGATCTGGCCCTAAAGGGTTTTAGTTTAATGCCAATTATATTTAAAGATATAAAGATTAATGGTCCAGGGTGCTTGCAAAATGAAAACCCCCTCCCCATCACAATGGCTGGGTCATACAAGCCTGAGAGCATCACAATAGACCCAATAGACATGAGAAAAACTCGGTACCTCTGAGTGTATGTGGGCCCATGGCTGTATCAAGGACAAGGCAAAAACAGGAGGTGGCTTAAGGAGTCAGCACCAGAGGCTGTCCGATTGAGCCCTGTAAGCAACAGATGTTGGACCATCCTATAAAGGATTCTGAGGCTGATTTCAATTTTAACTTTGCTGCTGATTTAAGGATTGCTCAACCTTCGACCCACGTCTAGTTTGCTTGGATAAGCCCTGGAAATCTTTTACAGCTTGTACTGGTGGGAGATGATGTGACTTTATCAACTGCAACGGGATATGAGGCATGTGTGCCACAAAAAGCAGGTCTAGGATTTTTTTATAAGAAAGCCGCTTTAAGAAGGGAACTTTGGGCAACCCCACTGAGAGCAAAAGTATTACACAAAAGGTAAGGGGGTCAGTGGGTCAACTGATACAATAAACTAACTCACAGTCAAATGTGCTAAGTCCAAATACTACCTGTTTCTACATTTTCCAGGCTTTTTGTCTCATTTCTTAACAGATCCATTCCTATGTACCTCTGTGCTTTCAACAGAGTTTTCATTGTAATGGAGGGACATGCAGTATGCCTTAAACATGCCTGGGCAGGGAAGACTATGTAAAAGCAAGAGTAGCAGACAGCTTAATAAATCATCAGCAGGACCCTCTAGACCTTCCCCAAAAAACATAACATGATTTCTATGCATGTATGTGCGTTGAACAGCGCAAGTAATTTGGTTAATGTCAGTGGATAAATGTCACTTTCCCACAGCGCAGACAAAATCACTTGTACAGGCCCCTTCTGCAAAAGCATTACCGCTGTAGAAAGCAGTGAAAAGGTGAGGCAGTGTGCAGTCCCCCCACCCCCGACCCTGATCGGCCACGATCGGCCAAGGACCTCTCTATAAGAGCTGAGGGTGGAATTTTTCTGGACCTCAGTAACTTAGGGAGACATGGCTAAAGGGATCCTCAATCAACGGCCCAGCTTTTGCTCTGTGGCCTGTCCGAATATGTCTGTTCTCCAAATTACCTGCCGCTGCCCAGGTGTCAGATGGTGAGATGGAATGACCTCCCAGGAAGCATACTGGCAGATGATTTGCATAGGCACACCCCCTCTCCCTCTCTCTTAGCCCTGCTTACTCCACAGTAGCAAGTATCTGGGGAAAATATAGTGGTCGAGGTGGGGTAGCAGTAACTAGCAACTCTGAGAAAGTAAATCTGGGACACTTGGCGACCTGTGGGGAACAACTGCAGAGCTCAGTGCCCAGAAGTTTGTGGCACAGGGAGGAGGTCTGTTGGATTTCAGTAACTTGGAGACATGCAACCTGGTCGGGAGTGCTTCAGGTCTCCTTCCTTGCATGTTCCAAGCAACTCAACAAAGCATCAACAGGCTGAGATACCAACCACAGAGCCCCTTTCCACTTGATTAAAAGGCTAAAATCTTTTCCATGCAAATACATAGCCCCCAAATACCATATTTTCTTTGTTTTCTCTCTCTCTCCTCCCTGTCTCCTTCCCTCGCTCCCTCCCACCCTCCCGCACTCTCTCTTCCCCCCAGCCCCTCTCCCTCTCCCTACCATTAATTTTAGGTTTTCATGCACTGCAGCACATTGTGGCAATGGTATTTCACAATGGGACTGTTTGAAAGTTACAGAAATCAAAAAAGAAATCAACCAACTAAAAGCAGCCAAACCCGGAGTACTCTGCTCAGCCCCATTTAAAGATTAAGGCCCAGAAGCAAGTAAAGCTGTAGTTCAGAGCGATATTTGCAAATAGCACCTTAAAGCAGTTTACGCTGGAGTGCACAACAAGGGGGAAAGTGATAATACTGAGTTTGGTAGAATGGGATAAAAAAAAACAAAAGAAGCGTGCCACTTGTAAAAGTACAAGTCAAGAAATTGAAGGGGACGGGGCTGTTCATTCAGTCAAGAGGACTCACAAGTAAAAGGCTCCTGAGGCATTAGTGTTGAATTTGGCGCAAAATGCATTGTGTTGTCGTGTAATATGAATGAACATACAATTTCAATCTTCAATAAAGAAAGATCTATTAAAAAATCAACACTTGCAAATTAAGAAAGTTTCTGTCCAGTCATGTTCCAAAAATAGTGAATGCTTTACGAATGTGCGTGTCATCCTTTAGAGCAGGGGCCGATTTAAATTTCCCATTATCATTCCAATATTAGTACATGTGTTGCAGAAGCAAGCGCAAAGGGAGAGTCAATCAAACCATTGATTAGGACCTCTGGTCAAAGGTTTGCCATACCAAATGTCCTTATTTCAGAGGGCAGAAAGTCCAAACACCATTTAGATATCGGGTGGTATGAAATGAAGAGGCAAACAACAACGAATAAGCATTCTTTGCTGCTGTATTGATCTGGCCCTAAAGGGTTTTAGTTTAATGCCAATTATATTTAAAGATATAAAGATTAATGGTCCAGGGTGCTTGCAAAATGAAAACCCCCTCCCCATCACAATGGCTGGGTCATACAAGCCTGAGAGCATCACAATAGACCCAATAGACATGAGAAAAACTCGGTACCTCTGAGTGTATGTGGGCCCATGGCTGTATCAAGGACAAGGCAAAAACAGGAGGTGGCTTAAGGAGTCAGCACCAGAGGCTGTCCGATTGAGCCCTGTAAGCAACAGATGTTGGACCATCCTATAAAGGATTCTGAGGCTGATTTCAATTTTAACTTTGCTGCTGATTTAAGGATTGCTCAACCTTCGACCCACGTCTAGTTTGCTTGGATAAGCCCTGGAAATCTTTTACAGCTTGTACTGGTGGGAGATGATGTGACTTTATCAACTGCAACGGGATATGAGGCATGTGTGCCACAAAAAGCAGGTCTAGGATTTTTTTATAAGAAAGCCGCTTTAAGAAGGGAACTTTGGGCAACCCCACTGAGAGCAAAAGTATTACACAAAAGGTAAGGGGGTCAGTGGGTCAACTGATACAATAAACTAACTCACAGTCAAATGTGCTAAGTCCAAATACTACCTGTTTCTACATTTTCCAGGCTTTTTGTCTCATTTCTTAACAGATCCATTCCTATGTACCTCTGTGCTTTCAACAGAGTTTTCATTGTAAGGGAGGGACATACAGTATACCTTAAACATTCCTGGGCAGGGAAGACTCTATGTAAAAGCAAGAGTAGCAGACAGCTTAAAAGAATCATCAGCAGGACCCTCTAGACCTTCCCCAAAAAACATAACATTATTTCTCTGCATGCATGTGCGTTGAACAGCGCAAGTAGTTTGGTTAATGTCAGTGGATAAATGTCACTTTCCCACAGCGCAGAACAAAATCACTTGTACAGGCCCCTTCTGCAAAAGCATTACCACTGTAGAAAGCAGTGAAGGTGAGGCAGTGTGCAGTCACCTCCGACACTTCCCTCCTCTGATCGGCCACGATCGGCCAAGGACCTCTCTATGAGAGCTGAGGGTGGAATTTTCTGGACCTCTGTAACTTGGGGAGACATGGCAAAAGGGATCCTCAATCAACAGCTCAGCCTTTGCTTTGTGGCCTGTCCGTATATATCTGTTCTCCAAATTACCTGCCGCTGCCCAGGTGTCAGCTGGTGAGATGGAATGACCTCCCAGGTAGGATCCTGGCAGATGATTTGCATAGGCAAACCCCCTCGCTCTCTTTCTTACCCCTGCTTACTCCACAGTAGCAAGTATCTGGGCAAAATATAGTGGTCGAGGTAGGGTAGCAGTAACTAGCAACTCTGAGAAAGTAAATCTGGGGAGCTTGGCGACTTGTGGGGAACAACTGCAGAGCTCATCTCCCAGAACTTTGTGGCACGGGGAGAAGGTCTGTGGGATTTCAGTAACTTGGAGACATGCGACCTGGTCGGGAGTGCTTCAGGTCTCCTTCCTTGCATGTTCCAAGCAACTCAACAAAGCATCAACAGGCTGCCATGCCAGCCACAGAGCCCCTTTCCACATGATTAAAAGCCTAAAATCTTTTCCATGCAAACACATAGCCACCGAAAACCATATTTTCTTTGTTTTCTCTCTCTCTGTCTCTCTCTCCTCCCTCCCTCCCTCCCTCCTTCCCATCCCCCATAACCCCCCCCCCCTCCCTACCATTCATTTTAAGTTTTCCTGCACTGCAGCACATTGTGACAATGGTATTTCACAATGGGACTGTTTGAAAGTTACAGAAATAAAAAAAGAATTAACCAACTAAAAGCAGCCAAATCCGGAGTACACTGCTAAGCCACAATTAAAGATTAAGGCCTAGAAGCAAGTAAAGCTGTAGTTCAGAGCGATGTTTGCAAATAGCTCCTTAAAGCAGTTGACGCTGGAGTGCACAACAAGAGGAAAAGTGATAATACTGAGTTTGGTAGAATGGGATAAAAAACAAAAGCAGCGTGCCACTTCTAAAAGTACAAGTCAAGAAATTGAAGGAGATGGGGCTGTTCATTCAGTCAATAGGACTCACAAGTAAAAGTCTCCCGAGGCATTAGTGTTGAATTTGGCCCAAAATGTATTGTGTTGTCGTGTATTATGTATGAAAATACAATTTCAATCTTCATTAAAAAAAGATGTATTAAAAAATAAATACTTGCAGATTAAGAAAGTTTCTGTCCCGTCGTGTGCCAAAAATAGTGAATGCTTTACGAATGTGCGTGTCATCCTTTGAAGCAGGGGCCAATTCTATTTTCCCATTTTCATTCCAATATTAGTACATGTTTTGCTGAGGTACATAGGAATGGATCTGTTAAGAAATGAAACCAAAAGCCTGGAAAAATGTTGAAACAGGTAGGATTTGGACTTACAATAAACGGACTCACAGTCAGATGTGCTATCCCTTGACCCACTGACCCGCTTACCTTTTGTGTAATCCTTTTGCTCTCAGCAGTGTTGTCCAAAGTTCCCTACTTAAAGAGACTTTCTTATAAAAAAAGATCCTAGACATGTTTTTTATGGCCCACATGCCTCATATCCCGTTGCTCTTGATAAACTCACATCATCTCCCACCAATACAAGCTGTAAAAGATGTCAAGGGCATAGCCAAGGAAATTAGACGTGGGCCGAAGGTTGAGCAATCCTTAAATCAGCAGCAAAAATAACATTGAAATCAGCTTCAGAATCTCTTAAAGGATGGGCCAACACTGGTTGCTTGCAGGGCGCAATCGGGCTGACGCCTTAAGGCAAGCGCAAAGGGAGAGCCAACCAAACCATTGATTAGGACCTCTGGACTTTCTGCTCTTTAACATAAGGACATTTGATATGGCAAACGTTTGACCAAACACCATTTAGATGTCGGATGGTATGGAATTAAGCGGCAAACAGCAATACATCAGCATTCTTTGCTGCTTTATTGATCTGGTCCTAAAGGGTTTGGTTTAATGCCAATTATATTTAAAGATAAAAAGATTCATGCTCAACGGTGCTTGCAAATCGACACCCCTCTCCCCATCACGATGGCTGGGTGATGCAAGAGTGAGAGCATCACAGCAGACCCAGAGACATGAGAAACACTCTGTACCTCTGAGTGCATGTGGGCCCATGGCTGGATCAAGGACAAGGCAAGAATAGGAGATGGCTTAAGGTGTCAGGACCCAGGCTGCCCCATTGCGCACTGCCAGCAACAGATGTTGGACCATCCTTTAAGAGATTCTGAGGCTTATTTCAATGTTAACTTTGCTGCTGATTAAAGGATTGCTCAACCTTCGACCCGCATCTAGTTTGCTTGGCTAAGCCCTGAAAATCTTTTACAGCTTGTATTGGTGGGAGATGATGTGAGTTTATCAAGAGCAACGGGATATGAGGCATGTGTGCCACAAAATGCAGGTCTATGATCTTTTATTTGAAAGCCACTTTGGAAAACCCTACTGAGAACAAAAGGATTACACAAAAGGAAAGGGGGTCAGGGGGGCAAGGGATAGCACATCTGAATGTGAGTCAGTTAATTGTAAGTCCAAATCCTACGCGTTTCGACATTTTTCCAGGCTTTTTGTTTCAGTTCTTAACAGATCCATTCCTATGTACCTCTGTGCTTTCAACAGAGTTTTCATTGTAATGGAGGGACATGCAGTATGCCTTAAACATGCCTGGGCAGGGAAGACTATGTAAAAGCAAGAGTAGCAGACAGCTTAATAAATCATCAGCAGGACCCTCTAGACCTTCCCCAAAAAACATAACATGATTTCTATGCATGTATGTGCGTTGAACAGCGCAAGTAATTTGGTTAATGTCAGTGGATAAATGTCACTTTCCCACAGCGCAGACAAAATCACTTGTACAGGCCCCTTCTGCAAAAGCATTACCGCTGTAGAAAGCAGTGAAAAGGTGAGGCAGTGTGCAGTCCCCCCACCCCCGACCCTGATCGGCCACGATCGGCCAAGGACCTCTCTATAAGAGCTGAGGGTGGAATTTTTCTGGACCTCAGTAACTTAGGGAGACATGGCTAAAGGGATCCTCAATCAACGGCCCAGCTTTTGCTCTGTGGCCTGTCCGAATATGTCTGTTCTCCAAATTACCTGCCGCTGCCCAGGTGTCAGATGGTGAGATGGAATGACCTCCCAGGAAGCATACTGGCAGATGATTTGCATAGGCACACCCCCTCTCCCTCTCTCTTAGCCCTGCTTACTCCACAGTAGCAAGTATCTGGGGAAAATATAGTGGTCGAGGTGGGGTAGCAGTAACTAGCAACTCTGAGAAAGTAAATCTGGGACACTTGGCGACCTGTGGGGAACAACTGCAGAGCTCAGTGCCCAGAAGTTTGTGGCACAGGGAGGAGGTCTGTTGGATTTCAGTAACTTGGAGACATGCAACCTGGTCGGGAGTGCTTCAGGTCTCCTTCCTTGCATGTTCCAAGCAACTCAACAAAGCATCAACAGGCTGAGATACCAACCACAGAGCCCCTTTCCACTTGATTAAAAGGCTAAAATCTTTTCCATGCAAATACATAGCCCCCAAATACCATATTTTCTTTGTTTTCTCTCTCTCTCTCCTCCCTGTCTCCTTCCCTCGCTCCCTCCCACCCTCCCGCACTCTCTCTTCCCCCCAGCCCCTCTCCCTCTCCCTACCATTAATTTTAAGTTTTCATGCACTGCAGCACATTGTGGCAATGGTATTTCACAATGGGACTGTTTGAAAGTTACAGAAATCAAAAAAGAAATCAACCAACTAAAAGCAGCCAAACCCGGAGTACTCTGCTCAGCCCCATTTAAAGATTAAGGCCCAGAAGCAAGTAAAGCTGTAGTTCAGAGCGATATTTGCAAATAGCACCTTAAAGCAGTTTACGCTGGAGTGCACAACAAGGGGGAAAGTGATAATACTGAGTTTGGTAGAATGGGATAAAAAAAAACAAAAGAAGCGTGCCACTTGTAAAAGTACAAGTCAAGAAATTGAAGGGGACGGGGCTGTTCATTCAGTCAAGAGGACTCACAAGTAAAAGGCTCCTGAGGCATTAGTGTTGAATTTGGCGCAAAATGCATTGTGTTGTCGTGTAATATGAATGAACATACAATTTCAATCTTCAATAAAGAAAGATCTATTAAAAAATCAACACTTGCAAATTAAGAAAGTTTCTGTCCAGTCATGTTCCAAAAATAGTGAATGCTTTACGAATGTGCGTGTCATCCTTTAGAGCAGGGGCCGATTTAAATTTCCCATTATCATTCCAATATTAGTACATGTGTTGCAGAAGCAAGCGCAAAGGGAGAGTCAATCAAACCATTGATTAGGACCTCTGGTCAAAGGTTTGCCATACCAAATGTCCTTATTTCAGAGGGCAGAAAGTCCAAACACCATTTAGATATCGGGTGGTATGAAATGAAGAGGCAAACAACAACGAATAAGCATTCTTTGCTGCTGTATTGATCTGGCCCTAAAGGGTTTTAGTTTAATGCCAATTATATTTAAAGATATAAAGATTAATGGTCCAGGGTGCTTGCAAAATGAAAACCCCCTCCCCATCACAATGGCTGGGTCATACAAGCCTGAGAGCATCACAATAGACCCAATAGACATGAGAAAAACTTGGTACCTCTGAGTGTATGTGGGCCCATGGCTGTATCAAGGACAAGGCAAAAACAGGAGGTGGCTTAAGGAGTCAGCACCAGAGGCTGTCCGATTGAGCCCTGTAAGCAACAGATGTTGGACCATCCTATAAAGGATTCTGAGGCTGATTTCAATTTTAACTTTGCTGCTGATTTAAGGATTGCTCAACCTTCGACCCACGTCTAGTTTGCTTGGATAAGCCCTGGAAATCTTTTACAGCTTGTACTGGTGGGAGATGATGTGACTTTATCAACTGCAACGGGATATGAGGCATGTGTGCCACAAAAAGCAGGTCTAGGATTTTTTTATAAGAAAGCCGCTTTAAGAAGGGAACTTTGGGCAACCCCACTGAGAGCAAAAGTATTACACAAAAGGTAAGGGGGTCAGTGGGTCAACTGATACAATAAACTAACTCACAGTCAAATGTGCTAAGTCCAAATACTACCTGTTTCTACATTTTCCAGGCTTTTTGTCTCATTTCTTAACAGATCCATTCCTATGTACCTCTGTGCTTTCAACAGAGTTTTCATTGTAAGGGAGGGACATACAGTATACCTTAAACATTCCTGGGCAGGGAAGACTCTATGTAAAAGCAAGAGTAGCAGACAGCTTAAAAGAATCATCAGCAGGACCCTCTAGACCTTCCCCAAAAAACATAACATTATTTCTCTGCATGCATGTGCGTTGAACAGCGCAAGTAGTTTGGTTAATGTCAGTGGATAAATGTCACTTTCCCACAGCGCAGAACAAAATCACTTGTACAGGCCCCTTCTGCAAAAGCATTACCACTGTAGAAAGCAGTGAAGGTGAGGCAGTGTGCAGTCACCTCCGACACTTCCCTCCTCTGATCGGCCACGATCGGCCAAGGACCTCTCTATGAGAGCTGAGGGTGGAATTTTCTGGACCTCTGTAACTTAGGGAGACATGGCAAAAGGGATCCTCAATCAACAGCTCAGCCTTTGCTTTGTGGCCTGTCCGTATATATCTGTTCTCCAAATTACCTGCCGCTGCCCAGGTGTCAGCTGGTGAGATGGAATGACCTCCCAGGTAGGATCCTGGCAGATGATTTGCATAGGCAAACCCCCTCGCTCTCTTTCTTACCCCTGCTTACTCCACAGTAGCAAGTATCTGGGCAAAATATAGTGGTCGAGGTAGGGTAGCAGTAACTAGCAACTCTGAGAAAGTAAATCTGGGGAGCTTGGCGACTTGTGGGGAACAACTGCAGAGCTCATCTCCCAGAACTTTGTGGCACGGGGAGAAGGTCTGTGGGATTTCAGTAACTTGGAGACATGCGACCTGGTCGGGAGTGCTTCAGGTCTCCTTCCTTGCATGTTCCAAGCAACTCAACAAAGCATCAACAGGCTGCCATGCCAGCCACAGAGCCCCTTTCCACATGATTAAAAGCCTAAAATCTTTTCCATGCAAACACATAGCCACCGAAAACCATATTTTCTTTGTTTTCTCTCTCTCTGTCTCTCTCTCCTCCCTCCCTCCCTCCCTCCTTCCCATCCCCCATAACCCCCCCCTCCCTACCATTCATTTTAAGTTTTCCTGCACTGCAGCACATTGTGACAATGGTATTTCACAATGGGACTGTTTGAAAGTTACAGAAATAAAAAAAGAATTAACCAACTAAAAGCAGCCAAATCCGGAGTACACTGCTAAGCCACAATTAAAGATTAAGGCCTAGAAGCAAGTAAAGCTGTAGTTCAGAGCGATGTTTGCAAATAGCTCCTTAAAGCAGTTGACGCTGGAGTGCACAACAAGAGGAAAAGTGATAATACTGAGTTTGGTAGAATGGGATAAAAAACAAAAGCAGCGTGCCACTTCTAAAAGTACAAGTCAAGAAATTGAAGGAGATGGGGCTGTTCATTCAGTCAATAGGACTCACAAGTAAAAGTCTCCCGAGGCATTAGTGTTGAATTTGGCCCAAAATGTATTGTGTTGTCGTGTATTATGTATGAAAATACAATTTCAATCTTCATTAAAAAAAGATGTATTAAAAAATAAATACTTGCAGATTAAGAAAGTTTCTGTCCCGTCGTGTGCCAAAAATAGTGAATGCTTTACGAATGTGCGTGTCATCCTTTGAAGCAGGGGCCAATTCTATTTTCCCATTTTCATTCCAATATTAGTACATGTTTTGCTGAGGTACATAGGAATGGATCTGTTAAGAAATGAAACCAAAAGCCTGGAAAAATGTTGAAACAGGTAGGATTTGGACTTACAATAAACGGACTCACAGTCAGATGTGCTATCCCTTGACCCACTGACCCGCTTACCTTTTGTGTAATCCTTTTGCTCTCAGCAGTGTTGTCCAAAGTTCCCTACTTAAAGAGACTTTCTTATAAAAAAAGATCCTAGACATGTTTTTTATGGCCCACATGCCTCATATCCCGTTGCTCTTGATAAACTCACATCATCTCCCACCAATACAAGCTGTAAAAGATGTCAAGGGCATAGCCAAGGAAATTAGACGTGGGCCGAAGGTTGAGCAATCCTTAAATCAGCTGCAAAAATAACATTGAAATCAGCTTCAGAATCTCTTAAAGGATGGGCCAACACTGGTTGCTTGCAGGGCGCAATCGGGCTGACGCCTTAAGGCAAGCGCAAAGGGAGAGCCAACCAAACCATTGATTAGGACCTCTGGACTTTCTGCTCTTTAACATAAGGACATTTGATATGGCAAACGTTTGACCAAACACCATTTAGATGTCGGATGGTATGGAATTAAGCGGCAAACAGCAATACATCAGCATTCTTTGCTGCTTTATTGATCTGGTCCTAAAGGGTTTGGTTTAATGCCAATTATATTTAAAGATAAAAAGATTCATGCTCAACGGTGCTTGCAAATCGACACCCCTCTCCCCATCACGATGGCTGGGTGATGCAAGAGTGAGAGCATCACAGCAGACCCAGAGACATGAGAAACACTCTGTACCTCTGAGTGCATGTGGGCCCATGGCTGGATCAAGGACAAGGCAAGAATAGGAGATGGCTTAAGGTGTCAGGACCCAGGCTGCCCCATTGCGCACTGCCAGCAACAGATGTTGGACCATCCTTTAAGAGATTCTGAGGCTTATTTCAATGTTAACTTTGCTGCTGATTAAAGGATTGCTCAACCTTCGACCCGCGTCTAGTTTGCTTGGCTAAGCCCTGAAAATCTTTTACAGCTTGTATTGGTGGGAGATGATGTGAGTTTATCAAGAGCAACGGGATATGAGGCATGTGTGCCACAAAATGCAGGTCTATGATCTTTTATTTGAAAGCCACTTTGGAAAACCCTACTGAGAACAAAAGGATTACACAAAAGGAAAGGGGGTCAGGGGGGCAAGGGATAGCACATCTGAATGTGAGTCAGTTAATTGTAAGTCCAAATCCTACGCGTTTCGACATTTTTCCAGGCTTTTTGTTTCAGTTCTTAACAGATCCATTCCTATGTACCTCTGTGCTTTCAACAGAGTTTTCATTGTAATGGAGGGACATGCAGTATGCCTTAAACATGCCTGGGCAGGGAAGACTATGTAAAAGCAAGAGTAGCAGACAGCTTAATAAATCATCAGCAGGACCCTCTAGACCTTCCCCAAAAAACATAACATGATTTCTATGCATGTATGTGCGTTGAACAGCGCAAGTAATTTGGTTAATGTCAGTGGATAAATGTCACTTTCCCACAGCGCAGACAAAATCACTTGTACAGGCCCCTTCTGCAAAAGCATTACCGCTGTAGAAAGCAGTGAAAAGGTGAGGCAGTGTGCAGTCCCCCCACCCCCGACCCTGATCGGCCACGATCGGCCAAGGACCTCTCTATAAGAGCTGAGGGTGGAATTTTTCTGGACCTCAGTAACTTAGGGAGACATGGCTAAAGGGATCCTCAATCAACGGCCGAGCTTTTGCTCTGTGGCCTGTCCGAATATGTCTGTTCTCCAAATTACCTGCCGCTGCCCAGGTGTCAGATGGTGAGATGGAATGACCTCCCAGGAAGCATACTGGCAGATGATTTGCATAGGCACACCCCCTCTCCCTCTCTCTTAGCCCTGCTTACTCCACAGTAGCAAGTATCTGGGGAAAATATAGTGGTCGAGGTGGGGTAGCAGTAACTAGCAACTCTGAGAAAGTAAATCTGGGACACTTGGCGACCTGTGGGGAACAACTGCAGAGCTCAGTGCCCAGAAGTTTGTGGCACAGGGAGGAGGTCTGTTGGATTTCAGTAACTTGGAGACATGCAACCTGGTCGGGAGTGCTTCAGGTCTCCTTCCTTGCATGTTCCAAGCAACTCAACAAAGCATCAACAGGCTGAGATACCAACCACAGAGCCCCTTTCCACTTGATTAAAAGGCTAAAATCTTTTCCATGCAAATACATAGCCCCCAAATACCATATTTTCTTTGTTTTCTCTCTCTCTCCTCCCTGTCTCCTTCCCTCGCTCCCTCCCACCCTCCCGCACTCTCTCTTCCCCCCAGCCCCTCTCCCTCTCCCTACCATTAATTTTAAGTTTTCATGCACTGCAGCACATTGTGGCAATGGTATTTCACAATGGGACTGTTTGAAAGTTACAGAAATCAAAAAAGAAATCAACCAACTAAAAGCAGCCAAACCCGGAGTACTCTGCTCAGCCCCATTTAAAGATTAAGGCCCAGAAGCAAGTAAAGCTGTAGTTCAGAGCGATATTTGCAAATAGCACCTTAAAGCAGTTTACGCTGGAGTGCACAACAAGGGGGAAAGTGATAATACTGAGTTTGGTAGAATGGGATAAAAAAAAACAAAAGAAGCGTGCCACTTGTAAAAGTACAAGTCAAGAAATTGAAGGGGACGGGGCTGTTCATTCAGTCAAGAGGACTCACAAGTAAAAGGCTCCTGAGGCATTAGTGTTGAATTTGGCGCAAAATGCATTGTGTTGTCGTGTAATATGAATGAACATACAATTTCAATCTTCAATAAAGAAAGATCTATTAAAAAATCAACACTTGCAAATTAAGAAAGTTTCTGTCCAGTCATGTTCCAAAAATAGTGAATGCTTTACGAATGTGCGTGTCATCCTTTAGAGCAGGGGCCGATTTAAATTTCCCATTATCATTCCAATATTAGTACATGTGTTGCAGAAGCAAGCGCAAAGGGAGAGTCAATCAAACCATTGATTAGGACCTCTGGTCAAAGGTTTGCCATACCAAATGTCCTTATTTCAGAGGGCAGAAAGTCCAAACACCATTTAGATATCGGGTGGTATGAAATGAAGAGGCAAACAACAACGAATAAGCATTCTTTGCTGCTGTATTGATCTGGCCCTAAAGGGTTTTAGTTTAATGCCAATTATATTTAAAGATATAAAGATTAATGGTCCAGGGTGCTTGCAAAATGAAAACCCCCTCCCCATCACAATGGCTGGGTCATACAAGCCTGAGAGCATCACAATAGACCCAATAGACATGAGAAAAACTCGGTACCTCTGAGTGTATGTGGGCCCATGGCTGTATCAAGGACAAGGCAAAAACAGGAGGTGGCTTAAGGAGTCAGCACCAGAGGCTGTCCGATTGAGCCCTGTAAGCAACAGATGTTGGACCATCCTATAAAGGATTCTGAGGCTGATTTCAATTTTAACTTTGCTGCTGATTTAAGGATTGCTCAACCTTCGACCCACGTCTAGTTTGCTTGGATAAGCCCTGGAAATCTTTTACAGCTTGTACTGGTGGGAGATGATGTGACTTTATCAACTGCAACGGGATATGAGGCATGTGTGCCACAAAAAGCAGGTCTAGGATTTTTTTATAAGAAAGCCGCTTTAAGAAGGGAACTTTGGGCAACCCCACTGAGAGCAAAAGTATTACACAAAAGGTAAGGGGGTCAGTGGGTCAACTGATACAATAAACTAACTCACAGTCAAATGTGCTAAATCCAAATACTACCTGTTTCTACATTTTCCAGGCTTTTTGTCTCATTTCTTAACAGATCCATTCCTATGTACCTCTGTGCTTTCAACAGAGTTTTCATTGTAAGAGAGGGACATACAGTATACCTTAAACATTCCTGGGCAGGGAAGACTCTATGTAAAAGCAAGAGTAGCAGACAGCTTAAAAGAATCATCAGCAGGACCCTCTAGATCTTCCCCAAAAAACATAACATTATTTCTCTGCATGCATGTGCGTTGAACAGCGCAAGTAGTTTGGTTAATGTCAGTGGATAAATGTCACTTTCCCACAGCGCAGAACAAAATCACTTGTACAGGCCCCTTCTGCAAAAGCATTACCACTGTAGAAAGCAGTGAAGGTGAGGCAGTGTGCAGTCACCTCCGACACTTCCCTCCTCTGATCGGCCACGATCGGCCAAGGACCTCTCTATGAGAGCTGAGGGTGGAATTTTCTGGACCTCTGTAACTTGGGGAGACATGGCAAAAGGGATCCTCAATCAACAGCTCAGCCTTTGCTTTGTGGCCTGTCCGTATATATCTGTTCTCCAAATTACCTGCCGCTGCCCAGGTGTCAGCTGGTGAGATGGAATGACCTCCCAGGTAGGATCCTGGCAGATGATTTGCATAGGCAAACCCCCTCGCTCTCTTTCTTACCCCTGCTTACTCCACAGTAGCAAGTATCTGGGCAAAATATAGTGGTCGAGGTGGGGTAGCAGTAACTAGCAACTCTGAGAAAGTAAATCTGGGACACTTGGCGACCTGTGGGGAACAACTGCAGAGCTCAGTGCCCAGAAGTTTGTGGCACAGGGAGGAGGTCTGTTGGATTTCAGTAACTTGGAGACATGCAACCTGGTCGGGAGTGCTTCAGGTCTCCTTCCTTGCATGTTCCAAGCAACTCAACAAAGCATCAACAGGCTGAGATACCAACCACAGAGCCCCTTTCCACTTGATTAAAAGGCTAAAATCTTTTCCATGCAAATACATAGCCCCCAAATACCATATTTTCTTTGTTTTCTCTCTCTCTCCTCCCTGTCTCCTTCCCTCGCTCCCTCCCACCCTCCCGCACTCTCTCTTCCCCCCAGCCCCTCTCCCTCTCCCTACCATTAATTTTAAGTTTTCATGCACTGCAGCACATTGTGGCAATGGTATTTCACAATGGGACTGTTTGAAAGTTACAGAAATCAAAAAAGAAATCAACCAACTAAAAGCAGCCAAACCCGGAGTACTCTGCTCAGCCCCATTTAAAGATTAAGGCCCAGAAGCAAGTAAAGCTGTAGTTCAGAGCGATATTTGCAAATAGCACCTTAAAGCAGTTTACGCTGGAGTGCACAACAAGGGGGAAAGTGATAATACTGAGTTTGGTAGAATGGGATAAAAAAAAACAAAAGAAGCGTGCCACTTGTAAAAGTACAAGTCAAGAAATTGAAGGGGACGGGGCTGTTCATTCAGTCAAGAGGACTCACAAGTAAAAGGCTCCTGAGGCATTAGTGTTGAATTTGGCGCAAAATGCATTGTGTTGTCGTGTAATATGAATGAACATACAATTTCAATCTTCAATAAAGAAAGATCTATTAAAAAATCAACACTTGCAAATTAAGAAAGTTTCTGTCCAGTCATGTTCCAAAAATAGTGAATGCTTTACGAATGTGCGTGTCATCCTTTAGAGCAGGGGCCGATTTAAATTTCCCATTATCATTCCAATATTAGTACATGTGTTGCAGAAGCAAGCGCAAAGGGAGAGTCAATCAAACCATTGATTAGGACCTCTGGTCAAAGGTTTGCCATACCAAATGTCCTTATTTCAGAGGGCAGAAAGTCCAAACACCATTTAGATATCGGGTGGTATGAAATGAAGAGGCAAACAACAACGAATAAGCATTCTTTGCTGCTGTATTGATCTGGCCCTAAAGGGTTTTAGTTTAATGCCAATTATATTTAAAGATATAAAGATTAATGGTCCAGGGTGCTTGCAAAATGAAAACCCCCTCCCCATCACAATGGCTGGGTCATACAAGCCTGAGAGCATCACAATAGACCCAATAGACATGAGAAAAACTCGGTACCTCTGAGTGTATGTGGGCCCATGGCTGTATCAAGGACAAGGCAAAAACAGGAGGTGGCTTAAGGAGTCAGCACCAGAGGCTGTCCGATTGAGCCCTGTAAGCAACAGATGTTGGACCATCCTATAAAGGATTCTGAGGCTGATTTCAATTTTAACTTTGCTGCTGATTTAAGGATTGCTCAACCTTCGACCCACGTCTAGTTTGCTTGGATAAGCCCTGGAAATCTTTTACAGCTTGTACTGGTGGGAGATGATGTGACTTTATCAACTGCAACGGGATATGAGGCATGTGTGCCACAAAAAGCAGGTCTAGGATTTTTTTATAAGAAAGCCGCTTTAAGAAGGGAACTTTGGGCAACCCCACTGAGAGCAAAAGTATTACACAAAAGGTAAGGGGGTCAGTGGGTCAACTGATACAATAAACTAACTCACAGTCAAATGTGCTAAGTCCAAATACTACCTGTTTCTACATTTTCCAGGCTTTTTGTCTCATTTCTTAACAGATCCATTCCTATGTACCTCTGTGCTTTCAACAGAGTTTTCATTGTAAGGGAGGGACATACAGTATACCTTAAACATTCCTGGGCAGGGAAGACTCTATGTAAAAGCAAGAGTAGCAGACAGCTTAAAAGAATCATCAGCAGGACCCTCTAGACCTTCCCCAAAAAACATAACATTATTTCTCTGCATGCATGTGCGTTGAACAGCGCAAGTAGTTTGGTTAATGTCAGTGGATAAATGTCACTTTCCCACAGCGCAGAACAAAATCACTTGTACAGGCCCCTTCTGCAAAAGCATTACCACTGTAGAAAGCAGTGAAGGTGAGGCAGTGTGCAGTCACCTCCGACACTTCCCTCCTCTGATCGGCCACGATCGGCCAAGGACCTCTCTATGAGAGCTGAGGGTGGAATTTTCTGGACCTCTGTAACTTAGGGAGACATGGCAAAAGGGATCCTCAATCAACAGCTCAGCCTTTGCTTTGTGGCCTGTCCGTATATATCTGTTCTCCAAATTACCTGCCGCTGCCCAGGTGTCAGCTGGTGAGATGGAATGACCTCCCAGGTAGGATCCTGGCAGATGATTTGCATAGGCAAACCCCCTCGCTCTCTTTCTTACCCCTGCTTACTCCACAGTAGCAAGTATCTGGGCAAAATATAGTGGTCGAGGTAGGGTAGCAGTAACTAGCAACTCTGAGAAAGTAAATCTGGGGAGCTTGGCGACTTGTGGGGAACAACTGCAGAGCTCATCTCCCAGAACTTTGTGGCACGGGGAGAAGGTCTGTGGGATTTCAGTAACTTGGAGACATGCGACCTGGTCGGGAGTGCTTCAGGTCTCCTTCCTTGCATGTTCCAAGCAACTCAACAAAGCATCAACAGGCTGCCATGCCAGCCACAGAGCCCCTTTCCACATGATTAAAAGCCTAAAATCTTTTCCATGCAAACACATAGCCACCGAAAACCATATTTTCTTTGTTTTCTCTCTCTCTGTCTCTCTCTCCTCCCTCCCTCCCTCCCTCCTTCCCATCCCCCATAACCCCCCCCCTCCCTACCATTCATTTTAAGTTTTCCTGCACTGCAGCACATTGTGACAATGGTATTTCACAATGGGACTGTTTGAAAGTTACAGAAATAAAAAAAGAATTAACCAACTAAAAGCAGCCAAATCCGGAGTACACTGCTAAGCCACAATTAAAGATTAAGGCCTAGAAGCAAGTAAAGCTGTAGTTCAGAGCGATGTTTGCAAATAGCTCCTTAAAGCAGTTGACGCTGGAGTGCACAACAAGAGGAAAAGTGATAATACTGAGTTTGGTAGAATGGGATAAAAAACAAAAGCAGCGTGCCACTTCTAAAAGTACAAGTCAAGAAATTGAAGGAGATGGGGCTGTTCATTCATTCAATAGGACTCACAAGTAAAAGTCTCCCGAGGCATTAGTGTTGAATTTGGCCCAAAATGTATTGTGTTGTCGTGTATTATGTATGAAAATACAATTTCAATCTTCATTAAAAAAAGATGTATTAAAAAATAAATACTTGCAGATTAAGAAAGTTTCTGTCCCGTCGTGTGCCAAAAATAGTGAATGCTTTACGAATGTGCGTGTCATCCTTTGAAGCAGGGGCCAATTCTATTTTCCCATTTTCATTCCAATATTAGTACATGTTTTGCTGAGGTACATAGGAATGGATCTGTTAAGAAATGAAACCAAAAGCCTGGAAAAATGTTGAAACAGGTAGGATTTGGACTTACAATAAACGGACTCACAGTCAGATGTGCTATCCCTTGACCCACTGACCCGCTTACCTTTTGTGTAATCCTTTTGCTCTCAGCAGTGTTGTCCAAAGTTCCCTACTTAAAGAGACTTTCTTATAAAAAAAGATCCTAGACATGTTTTTTATGGCCCACATGCCTCATATCCCGTTGCTCTTGATAAACTCACATCATCTCCCACCAATACAAGCTGTAAAAGATGTCAAGGGCATAGCCAAGGAAATTAGACGTGGGCCGAAGGTTGAGCAATCCTTAAATCAGCTGCAAAAATAACATTGAAATCAGCTTCAGAATCTCTTAAAGGATGGGCCAACACTGGTTGCTTGCAGGGCGCAATCGGGCTGACGCCTTAAGGCAAGCGCAAAGGGAGAGCCAACCAAACCATTGATTAGGACCTCTGGACTTTCTGCTCTTTAACATAAGGACATTTGATATGGCAAACGTTTGACCAAACACCATTTAGATGTCGGATGGTATGGAATTAAGCGGCAAACAGCAATACATCAGCATTCTTTGCTGCTTTATTGATCTGGTCCTAAAGGGTTTGGTTTAATGCCAATTATATTTAAAGATAAAAAGATTCATGCTCAACGGTGCTTGCAAATCGACACCCCTCTCCCCATCACGATGGCTGGGTGATGCAAGAGTGAGAGCATCACAGCAGACCCAGAGACATGAGAAACACTCTGTACCTCTGAGTGCATGTGGGCCCATGGCTGGATCAAGGACAAGGCAAGAATAGGAGATGGCTTAAGGTGTCAGGACCCAGGCTGCCCCATTGCGCACTGCCAGCAACAGATGTTGGACCATCCTTTAAGAGATTCTGAGGCTTATTTCAATGTTAACTTTGCTGCTGATTAAAGGATTGCTCAACCTTCGACCCGCGTCTAGTTTGCTTGGCTAAGCCCTGAAAATCTTTTACAGCTTGTATTGGTGGGAGATGATGTGAGTTTATCAAGAGCAACGGGATATGAGGCATGTGTGCCACAAAATGCAGGTCTATGATCTTTTATTTGAAAGCCACTTTGGAAAACCCTACTGAGAACAAAAGGATTACACAAAAGGAAAGGGGGTCAGGGGGGCAAGGGATAGCACATCTGAATGTGAGTCAGTTAATTGTAAGTCCAAATCCTACGCGTTTCGACATTTTTCCAGGCTTTTTGTTTCAGTTCTTAACAGATCCATTCCTATGTACCTCTGTGCTTTCAACAGAGTTTTCATTGTAATGGAGGGACATGCAGTATGCCTTAAACATGCCTGGGCAGGGAAGACTATGTAAAAGCAAGAGTAGCAGACAGCTTAATAAATCATCAGCAGGACCCTCTAGACCTTCCCCAAAAAACATAACATGATTTCTATGCATGTATGTGCGTTGAACAGCGCAAGTAATTTGGTTAATGTCAGTGGATAAATGTCACTTTCCCACAGCGCAGACAAAATCACTTGTACAGGCCCCTTCTGCAAAAGCATTACCGCTGTAGAAAGCAGTGAAAAGGTGAGGCAGTGTGCAGTCCCCCCACCCCCGACCCTGATCGGCCACGATCGGCCAAGGACCTCTCTATAAGAGCTGAGGGTGGAATTTTTCTGGACCTCAGTAACTTAGGGAGACATGGCTAAAGGGATCCTCAATCAACGGCCGAGCTTTTGCTCTGTGGCCTGTCCGAATATGTCTGTTCTCCAAATTACCTGCCGCTGCCCAGGTGTCAGATGGTGAGATGGAATGACCTCCCAGGAAGCATACTGGCAGATGATTTGCATAGGCACACCCCCTCTCCCTCTCTCTTAGCCCTGCTTACTCCACAGTAGCAAGTATCTGGGGAAAATATAGTGGTCGAGGTGGGGTAGCAGTAACTAGCAACTCTGAGAAAGTAAATCTGGGACACTTGGCGACCTGTGGGGAACAACTGCAGAGCTCAGTGCCCAGAAGTTTGTGGCACAGGGAGGAGGTCTGTTGGATTTCAGTAACTTGGAGACATGCAACCTGGTCGGGAGTGCTTCAGGTCTCCTTCCTTGCATGTTCCAAGCAACTCAACAAAGCATCAACAGGCTGAGATACCAACCACAGAGCCCCTTTCCACTTGATTAAAAGGCTAAAATCTTTTCCATGCAAATACATAGCCCCCAAATACCATATTTTCTTTGTTTTCTCTCTCTCTCCTCCCTGTCTCCTTCCCTCGCTCCCTCCCACCCTCCCGCACTCTCTCTTCCCCCCAGCCCCTCTCCCTCTCCCTACCATTAATTTTAAGTTTTCATGCACTGCAGCACATTGTGGCAATGGTATTTCACAATGGGACTGTTTGAAAGTTACAGAAATCAAAAAAGAAATCAACCAACTAAAAGCAGCCAAACCCGGAGTACTCTGCTCAGCCCCATTTAAAGATTAAGGCCCAGAAGCAAGTAAAGCTGTAGTTCAGAGCGATATTTGCAAATAGCACCTTAAAGCAGTTTACGCTGGAGTGCACAACAAGGGGGAAAGTGATAATACTGAGTTTGGTAGAATGGGATAAAAAAAAACAAAAGAAGCGTGCCACTTGTAAAAGTACAAGTCAAGAAATTGAAGGGGACGGGGCTGTTCATTCAGTCAAGAGGACTCACAAGTAAAAGGCTCCTGAGGCATTAGTGTTGAATTTGGCGCAAAATGCATTGTGTTGTCGTGTAATATGAATGAACATACAATTTCAATCTTCAATAAAGAAAGATCTATTAAAAAATCAACACTTGCAAATTAAGAAAGTTTCTGTCCAGTCATGTTCCAAAAATAGTGAATGCTTTACGAATGTGCGTGTCATCCTTTAGAGCAGGGGCCGATTTAAATTTCCCATTATCATTCCAATATTAGTACATGTGTTGCAGAAGCAAGCGCAAAGGGAGAGTCAATCAAACCATTGATTAGGACCTCTGGTCAAAGGTTTGCCATACCAAATGTCCTTATTTCAGAGGGCAGAAAGTCCAAACACCATTTAGATATCGGGTGGTATGAAATGAAGAGGCAAACAACAACGAATAAGCATTCTTTGCTGCTGTATTGATCTGGCCCTAAAGGGTTTTAGTTTAATGCCAATTATATTTAAAGATATAAAGATTAATGGTCCAGGGTGCTTGCAAAATGAAAACCCCCTCCCCATCACAATGGCTGGGTCATACAAGCCTGAGAGCATCACAATAGACCCAATAGACATGAGAAAAACTCGGTACCTCTGAGTGTATGTGGGCCCATGGCTGTATCAAGGACAAGGCAAAAACAGGAGGTGGCTTAAGGAGTCAGCACCAGAGGCTGTCCGATTGAGCCCTGTAAGCAACAGATGTTGGACCATCCTATAAAGGATTCTGAGGCTGATTTCAATTTTAACTTTGCTGCTGATTTAAGGATTGCTCAACCTTCGACCCACGTCTAGTTTGCTTGGATAAGCCCTGGAAATCTTTTACAGCTTGTACTGGTGGGAGATGATGTGACTTTATCAACTGCAACGGGATATGAGGCATGTGTGCCACAAAAAGCAGGTCTAGGATTTTTTTATAAGAAAGCCGCTTTAAGAAGGGAACTTTGGGCAACCCCACTGAGAGCAAAAGTATTACACAAAAGGTAAGGGGGTCAGTGGGTCAACTGATACAATAAACTAACTCACAGTCAAATGTGCTAAATCCAAATACTACCTGTTTCTACATTTTCCAGGCTTTTTGTCTCATTTCTTAACAGATCCATTCCTATGTACCTCTGTGCTTTCAACAGAGTTTTCATTGTAAGAGAGGGACATACAGTATACCTTAAACATTCCTGGGCAGGGAAGACTCTATGTAAAAGCAAGAGTAGCAGACAGCTTAAAAGAATCATCAGCAGGACCCTCTAGATCTTCCCCAAAAAACATAACATTATTTCTCTGCATGCATGTGCGTTGAACAGCGCAAGTAGTTTGGTTAATGTCAGTGGATAAATGTCACTTTCCCACAGCGCAGAACAAAATCACTTGTACAGGCCCCTTCTGCAAAAGCATTACCACTGTAGAAAGCAGTGAAGGTGAGGCAGTGTGCAGTCACCTCCGACACTTCCCTCCTCTGATCGGCCACGATCGGCCAAGGACCTCTCTATGAGAGCTGAGGGTGGAATTTTCTGGACCTCTGTAACTTGGGGAGACATGGCAAAAGGGATCCTCAATCAACAGCTCAGCCTTTGCTTTGTGGCCTGTCCGTATATATCTGTTCTCCAAATTACCTGCCGCTGCCCAGGTGTCAGCTGGTGAGATGGAATGACCTCCCAGGTAGGATCCTGGCAGATGATTTGCATAGGCAAACCCCCTCGCTCTCTTTCTTACCCCTGCTTACTCCACAGTAGCAAGTATCTGGGCAAAATATAGTGGTCGAGGTGGGGTAGCAGTAACTAGCAACTCTGAGAAAGTAAATCTGGGACACTTGGCGACCTGTGGGGAACAACTGCAGAGCTCAGTGCCCAGAAGTTTGTGGCACAGGGAGGAGGTCTGTTGGATTTCAGTAACTTGGAGACATGCAACCTGGTCGGGAGTGCTTCAGGTCTCCTTCCTTGCATGTTCCAAGCAACTCAACAAAGCATCAACAGGCTGAGATACCAACCACAGAGCCCCTTTCCACTTGATTAAAAGGCTAAAATCTTTTCCATGCAAATACATAGCCCCCAAATACCATATTTTCTTTGTTTTCTCTCTCTCTCCTCCCTGTCTCCTTCCCTCGCTCCCTCCCACCCTCCCGCACTCTCTCTTCCCCCCAGCCCCTCTCCCTCTCCCTACCATTAATTTTAAGTTTTCATGCACTGCAGCACATTGTGGCAATGGTATTTCACAATGGGACTGTTTGAAAGTTACAGAAATCAAAAAAGAAATCAACCAACTAAAAGCAGCCAAACCCGGAGTACTCTGCTCAGCCCCATTTAAAGATTAAGGCCCAGAAGCAAGTAAAGCTGTAGTTCAGAGCGATATTTGCAAATAGCACCTTAAAGCAGTTTACGCTGGAGTGCACAACAAGGGGGAAAGTGATAATACTGAGTTTGGTAGAATGGGATAAAAAAAAACAAAAGAAGCGTGCCACTTGTAAAAGTACAAGTCAAGAAATTGAAGGGGACGGGGCTGTTCATTCAGTCAAGAGGACTCACAAGTAAAAGGCTCCTGAGGCATTAGTGTTGAATTTGGCGCAAAATGCATTGTGTTGTCGTGTAATATGAATGAACATACAATTTCAATCTTCAATAAAGAAAGATCTATTAAAAAATCAACACTTGCAAATTAAGAAAGTTTCTGTCCAGTCATGTTCCAAAAATAGTGAATGCTTTACGAATGTGCGTGTCATCCTTTAGAGCAGGGGCCGATTTAAATTTCCCATTATCATTCCAATATTAGTACATGTGTTGCAGAAGCAAGCGCAAAGGGAGAGTCAATCAAACCATTGATTAGGACCTCTGGTCAAAGGTTTGCCATACCAAATGTCCTTATTTCAGAGGGCAGAAAGTCCAAACACCATTTAGATATCGGGTGGTATGAAATGAAGAGGCAAACAACAACGAATAAGCATTCTTTGCTGCTGTATTGATCTGGCCCTAAAGGGTTTTAGTTTAATGCCAATTATATTTAAAGATATAAAGATTAATGGTCCAGGGTGCTTGCAAAATGAAAACCCCCTCCCCATCACAATGGCTGGGTCATACAAGCCTGAGAGCATCACAATAGACCCAATAGACATGAGAAAAACTCGGTACCTCTGAGTGTATGTGGGCCCATGGCTGTATCAAGGACAAGGCAAAAACAGGAGGTGGCTTAAGGAGTCAGCACCAGAGGCTGTCCGATTGAGCCCTGTAAGCAACAGATGTTGGACCATCCTATAAAGGATTCTGAGGCTGATTTCAATTTTAACTTTGCTGCTGATTTAAGGATTGCTCAACCTTCGACCCACGTCTAGTTTGCTTGGATAAGCCCTGGAAATCTTTTACAGCTTGTACTGGTGGGAGATGATGTGACTTTATCAACTGCAACGGGATATGAGGCATGTGTGCCACAAAAAGCAGGTCTAGGATTTTTTTATAAGAAAGCCGCTTTAAGAAGGGAACTTTGGGCAACCCCACTGAGAGCAAAAGTATTACACAAAAGGTAAGGGGGTCAGTGGGTCAACTGATACAATAAACTAACTCACAGTCAAATGTGCTAAGTCCAAATACTACCTGTTTCTACATTTTCCAGGCTTTTTGTCTCATTTCTTAACAGATCCATTCCTATGTACCTCTGTGCTTTCAACAGAGTTTTCATTGTAAGGGAGGGACATACAGTATACCTTAAACATTCCTGGGCAGGGAAGACTCTATGTAAAAGCAAGAGTAGCAGACAGCTTAAAAGAATCATCAGCAGGACCCTCTAGACCTTCCCCAAAAAACATAACATTATTTCTCTGCATGCATGTGCGTTGAACAGCGCAAGTAGTTTGGTTAATGTCAGTGGATAAATGTCACTTTCCCACAGCGCAGAACAAAATCACTTGTACAGGCCCCTTCTGCAAAAGCATTACCACTGTAGAAAGCAGTGAAGGTGAGGCAGTGTGCAGTCACCTCCGACACTTCCCTCCTCTGATCGGCCACGATCGGCCAAGGACCTCTCTATGAGAGCTGAGGGTGGAATTTTCTGGACCTCTGTAACTTAGGGAGACATGGCAAAAGGGATCCTCAATCAACAGCTCAGCCTTTGCTTTGTGGCCTGTCCGTATATATCTGTTCTCCAAATTACCTGCCGCTGCCCAGGTGTCAGCTGGTGAGATGGAATGACCTCCCAGGTAGGATCCTGGCAGATGATTTGCATAGGCAAACCCCCTCGCTCTCTTTCTTACCCCTGCTTACTCCACAGTAGCAAGTATCTGGGCAAAATATAGTGGTCGAGGTAGGGTAGCAGTAACTAGCAACTCTGAGAAAGTAAATCTGGGGAGCTTGGCGACTTGTGGGGAACAACTGCAGAGCTCATCTCCCAGAACTTTGTGGCACGGGGAGAAGGTCTGTGGGATTTCAGTAACTTGGAGACATGCGACCTGGTCGGGAGTGCTTCAGGTCTCCTTCCTTGCATGTTCCAAGCAACTCAACAAAGCATCAACAGGCTGCCATGCCAGCCACAGAGCCCCTTTCCACATGATTAAAAGCCTAAAATCTTTTCCATGCAAACACATAGCCACCGAAAACCATATTTTCTTTGTTTTCTCTCTCTCTGTCTCTCTCTCCTCCCTCCCTCCCTCCCTCCTTCCCATCCCCCATAACCCCCCCCCTCCCTACCATTCATTTTAAGTTTTCCTGCACTGCAGCACATTGTGACAATGGTATTTCACAATGGGACTGTTTGAAAGTTACAGAAATAAAAAAAGAATTAACCAACTAAAAGCAGCCAAATCCGGAGTACACTGCTAAGCCACAATTAAAGATTAAGGCCTAGAAGCAAGTAAAGCTGTAGTTCAGAGCGATGTTTGCAAATAGCTCCTTAAAGCAGTTGACGCTGGAGTGCACAACAAGAGGAAAAGTGATAATACTGAGTTTGGTAGAATGGGATAAAAAACAAAAGCAGCGTGCCACTTCTAAAAGTACAAGTCAAGAAATTGAAGGAGATGGGGCTGTTCATTCATTCAATAGGACTCACAAGTAAAAGTCTCCCGAGGCATTAGTGTTGAATTTGGCCCAAAATGTATTGTGTTGTCGTGTATTATGTATGAAAATACAATTTCAATCTTCATTAAAAAAAGATGTATTAAAAAATAAATACTTGCAGATTAAGAAAGTTTCTGTCCCGTCGTGTGCCAAAAATAGTGAATGCTTTACGAATGTGCGTGTCATCCTTTGAAGCAGGGGCCAATTCTATTTTCCCATTTTCATTCCAATATTAGTACATGTTTTGCTGAGGTACATAGGAATGGATCTGTTAAGAAATGAAACCAAAAGCCTGGAAAAATGTTGAAACAGGTAGGATTTGGACTTACAATAAACGGACTCACAGTCAGATGTGCTATCCCTTGACCCACTGACCCGCTTACCTTTTGTGTAATCCTTTTGCTCTCAGCAGTGTTGTCCAAAGTTCCCTACTTAAAGAGACTTTCTTATAAAAAAAGATCCTAGACATGTTTTTTATGGCCCACATGCCTCATATCCCGTTGCTCTTGATAAACTCACATCATCTCCCACCAATACAAGCTGTAAAAGATGTCAAGGGCATAGCCAAGGAAATTAGACGTGGGCCGAAGGTTGAGCAATCCTTAAATCAGCTGCAAAAATAACATTGAAATCAGCTTCAGAATCTCTTAAAGGATGGGCCAACACTGGTTGCTTGCAGGGCGCAATCGGGCTGACGCCTTAAGGCAAGCGCAAAGGGAGAGCCAACCAAACCATTGATTAGGACCTCTGGACTTTCTGCTCTTTAACATAAGGACATTTGATATGGCAAACGTTTGACCAAACACCATTTAGATGTCGGATGGTATGGAATTAAGCGGCAAACAGCAATACATCAGCATTCTTTGCTGCTTTATTGATCTGGTCCTAAAGGGTTTGGTTTAATGCCAATTATATTTAAAGATAAAAAGATTCATGCTCAACGGTGCTTGCAAATCGACACCCCTCTCCCCATCACGATGGCTGGGTGATGCAAGAGTGAGAGCATCACAGCAGACCCAGAGACATGAGAAACACTCTGTACCTCTGAGTGCATGTGGGCCCATGGCTGGATCAAGGACAAGGCAAGAATAGGAGATGGCTTAAGGTGTCAGGACCCAGGCTGCCCCATTGCGCACTGCCAGCAACAGATGTTGGACCATCCTTTAAGAGATTCTGAGGCTTATTTCAATGTTAACTTTGCTGCTGATTAAAGGATTGCTCAACCTTCGACCCGCGTCTAGTTTGCTTGGCTAAGCCCTGAAAATCTTTTACAGCTTGTATTGGTGGGAGATGATGTGAGTTTATCAAGAGCAACGGGATATGAGGCATGTGTGCCACAAAATGCAGGTCTATGATCTTTTATTTGAAAGCCACTTTGGAAAACCCTACTGAGAACAAAAGGATTACACAAAAGGAAAGGGGGTCAGGGGGGCAAGGGATAGCACATCTGAATGTGAGTCAGTTAATTGTAAGTCCAAATCCTACGCGTTTCGACATTTTTCCAGGCTTTTTGTTTCAGTTCTTAACAGATCCATTCCTATGTACCTCTGTGCTTTCAACAGAGTTTTCATTGTAATGGAGGGACATGCAGTATGCCTTAAACATGCCTGGGCAGGGAAGACTATGTAAAAGCAAGAGTAGCAGACAGCTTAATAAATCATCAGCAGGACCCTCTAGACCTTCCCCAAAAAACATAACATGATTTCTATGCATGTATGTGCGTTGAACAGCGCAAGTAATTTGGTTAATGTCAGTGGATAAATGTCACTTTCCCACAGCGCAGACAAAATCACTTGTACAGGCCCCTTCTGCAAAAGCATTACCGCTGTAGAAAGCAGTGAAAAGGTGAGGCAGTGTGCAGTCCCCCCACCCCCGACCCTGATCGGCCACGATCGGCCAAGGACCTCTCTATAAGAGCTGAGGGTGGAATTTTTCTGGACCTCAGTAACTTAGGGAGACATGGCTAAAGGGATCCTCAATCAACGGCCCAGCTTTTGCTCTGTGGCCTGTCCGAATATGTCTGTTCTCCAAATTACCTGCCGCTGCCCAGGTGTCAGATGGTGAGATGGAATGACCTCCCAGGAAGCATACTGGCAGATGATTTGCATAGGCACACCCCCTCTCCCTCTCTCTTAGCCCTGCTTACTCCACAGTAGCAAGTATCTGGGGAAAATATAGTGGTCGAGGTGGGGTAGCAGTAACTAGCAACTCTGAGAAAGTAAATCTGGGACACTTGGCGACCTGTGGGGAACAACTGCAGAGCTCAGTGCCCAGAAGTTTGTGGCACAGGGAGGAGGTCTGTTGGATTTCAGTAACTTGGAGACATGCAACCTGGTCGGGAGTGCTTCAGGTCTCCTTCCTTGCATGTTCCAAGCAACTCAACAAAGCATCAACAGGCTGAGATACCAACCACAGAGCCCCTTTCCACTTGATTAAAAGGCTAAAATCTTTTCCATGCAAATACATAGCCCCCAAATACCATATTTTCTTTGTTTTCTCTCTCTCTCCTCCCTGTCTCCTTCCCTCGCTCCCTCCCACCCTCCCGCACTCTCTCTTCCCCCCAGCCCCTCTCCCTCTCCCTACCATTAATTTTAAGTTTTCATGCACTGCAGCACATTGTGGCAATGGTATTTCACAATGGGACTGTTTGAAAGTTACAGAAATCAAAAAAGAAATCAACCAACTAAAAGCAGCCAAACCCGGAGTACTCTGCTCAGCCCCATTTAAAGATTAAGGCCCAGAAGCAAGTAAAGCTGTAGTTCAGAGCGATATTTGCAAATAGCACCTTAAAGCAGTTTACGCTGGAGTGCACAACAAGGGGGAAAGTGATAATACTGAGTTTGGTAGAATGGGATAAAAAAAAACAAAAGAAGCGTGCCACTTGTAAAAGTACAAGTCAAGAAATTGAAGGGGACGGGGCTGTTCATTCAGTCAAGAGGACTCACAAGTAAAAGGCTCCTGAGGCATTAGTGTTGAATTTGGCGCAAAATGCATTGTGTTGTCGTGTAATATGAATGAACATACAATTTCAATCTTCAATAAAGAAAGATCTATTAAAAAATCAACACTTGCAAATTAAGAAAGTTTCTGTCCAGTCATGTTCCAAAAATAGTGAATGCTTTACGAATGTGCGTGTCATCCTTTAGAGCAGGGGCCGATTTAAATTTCCCATTATCATTCCAATATTAGTACATGTGTTGCAGAAGCAAGCGCAAAGGGAGAGTCAATCAAACCATTGATTAGGACCTCTGGTCAAAGGTTTGCCATACCAAATGTCCTTATTTCAGAGGGCAGAAAGTCCAAACACCATTTAGATATCGGGTGGTATGAAATGAAGAGGCAAACAACAACGAATAAGCATTCTTTGCTGCTGTATTGATCTGGCCCTAAAGGGTTTTAGTTTAATGCCAATTATATTTAAAGATATAAAGATTAATGGTCCAGGGTGCTTGCAAAATGAAAACCCCCTCCCCATCACAATGGCTGGGTCATACAAGCCTGAGAGCATCACAATAGACCCAATAGACATGAGAAAAACTCGGTACCTCTGAGTGTATGTGGGCCCATGGCTGTATCAAGGACAAGGCAAAAACAGGAGGTGGCTTAAGGAGTCAGCACCAGAGGCTGTCCGATTGAGCCCTGTAAGCAACAGATGTTGGACCATCCTATAAAGGATTCTGAGGCTGATTTCAATTTTAACTTTGCTGCTGATTTAAGGATTGCTCAACCTTCGACCCACGTCTAGTTTGCTTGGATAAGCCCTGGAAATCTTTTACAGCTTGTACTGGTGGGAGATGATGTGACTTTATCAACTGCAACGGGATATGAGGCATGTGTGCCACAAAAAGCAGGTCTAGGATTTTTTTATAAGAAAGCCGCTTTAAGAAGGGAACTTTGGGCAACCCCACTGAGAGCAAAAGTATTACACAAAAGGTAAGGGGGTCAGTGGGTCAACTGATACAATAAACTAACTCACAGTCAAATGTGCTAAGTCCAAATACTACCTGTTTCTACATTTTCCAGGCTTTTTGTCTCATTTCTTAACAGATCCATTCCTATGTACCTCTGTGCTTTCAACAGAGTTTTCATTGTAAGGGAGGGACATACAGTATACCTTAAACATTCCTGGGCAGGGAAGACTCTATGTAAAAGCAAGAGTAGCAGACAGCTTAAAAGAATCATCAGCAGGACCCTCTAGACCTTCCCCAAAAAACATAACATTATTTCTCTGCATGCATGTGCGTTGAACAGCGCAAGTAGTTTGGTTAATGTCAGTGGATAAATGTCACTTTCCCACAGCGCAGAACAAAATCACTTGTACAGGCCCCTTCTGCAAAAGCATTACCACTGTAGAAAGCAGTGAAGGTGAGGCAGTGTGCAGTCACCTCCGACACTTCCCTCCTCTGATCGGCCACGATCGGCCAAGGACCTCTCTATGAGAGCTGAGGGTGGAATTTTCTGGACCTCTGTAACTTAGGGAGACATGGCAAAAGGGATCCTCAATCAACAGCTCAGCCTTTGCTTTGTGGCCTGTCCGTATATATCTGTTCTCCAAATTACCTGCCGCTGCCCAGGTGTCAGCTGGTGAGATGGAATGACCTCCCAGGTAGGATCCTGGCAGATGATTTGCATAGGCAAACCCCCTCGCTCTCTTTCTTACCCCTGCTTACTCCACAGTAGCAAGTATCTGGGCAAAATATAGTGGTCGAGGTAGGGTAGCAGTAACTAGCAACTCTGAGAAAGTAAATCTGGGGAGCTTGGCGACTTGTGGGGAACAACTGCAGAGCTCATCTCCCAGAACTTTGTGGCACGGGGAGAAGGTCTGTGGGATTTCAGTAACTTGGAGACATGCGACCTGGTCGGGAGTGCTTCAGGTCTCCTTCCTTGCATGTTCCAAGCAACTCAACAAAGCATCAACAGGCTGCCATGCCAGCCACAGAGCCCCTTTCCACATGATTAAAAGCCTAAAATCTTTTCCATGCAAACACATAGCCACCGAAAACCATATTTTCTTTGTTTTCTCTCTCTCTGTCTCTCTCTCCTCCCTCCCTCCCTCCCTCCTTCCCATCCCCCATAACCCCCCCCTCCCTCTTCCTCTCCCTACCATTCATTTTAAGTTTTCCTGCACTGCAGCACATTGTGACAATGGTATTTCACAATCGGACTGTTTGAAAGTTACAGAAATAAAAAAAGAATTAACCAACTAAAAGCAGCCAAATCCGGAGTACACTGCTAAGCCACAATTAAAGATTAAGGCCTAGAAGCAAGTAAAGCTGTAGTTCAGAGCGATGTTTGCAAATAGCTCCTTAAAGCAGTTGACGCTGGAGTGCACAACAAGAGGAAAAGTGATAATACTGAGTTTGGTAGAATGGGATAAAAAACAAAAGCAGCGTGCCACTTCTAAAAGTACAAGTCAAGAAATTGAAGGAGATGGGGCTGTTCATTCAGTCAATAGGACTCACAAGTAAAAGTCTCCCGAGGCATTAGTGTTGAATTTGGCCCAAAATGTATTGTGTTGTCGTGTATTATGTATGAAAATACAATTTCAATCTTCATTAAAAAAAGATGTATTAAAAAATAAATACTTGCAGATTAAGAAAGTTTCTGTCCTGTCGTGTGCCAAAAATAGTGAATGCTTTACGAATGTGCGTGTCATCCTTTGAAGCAGGGGCCAATTCTATTTTCCCATTTTCATTCCAATATTAGTACATGTTTTGCTGAGGTACATAGGAATGGATCTGTTAAGAAATGAAACAAAAAGCCTGGAAAAATGTTGAAACAGGTAGGATTTGGACTTACAATAAACGGACTCACAGTCAGATGTGCTATCCCTTGACCCACTGACCCGCTTACCTTTTGTGTAATCCTTTTGCTCTCAGCAGTGTTGTCCAAAGTTCCCTACTTAAAGAGACTTTCTTATAAAAAAAGATCCTAGACATGTTTTTTATGGCCCACATGCCTCATATCCCGTTGCTCTTGATAAACTCACATCATCTCCCACCAATACAAGCTGTAAAAGATGTCAAGGGCATAGCCAAGGAAATTAGACGTGGGCCGAAGGTTGAGCAATCCTTAAATCAGCAGCAAAAATAACATTGAAATCAGCTTCAGAATCTCTTAAAGGATGGGCCAACACTGGTTGCTTGCAGGGCGCAATCGGGCTGACGCCTTAAGGCAAGCGCAAAGGGAGAGCCAACCAAACCATTGATTAGGACCTCTGGACTTTCTGCTCTTTAACATAAGGACATTTGATATGGCAAACGTTTGACCAAACACCATTTAGATGTCGGATGGTATGGAATTAAGCGGCAAACAGCAATACATCAGCATTCTTTGCTGCTTTATTGATCTGGTCCTAAAGGGTTTGGTTTAATGCCAATTATATTTAAAGATAAAAAGATTCATGCTCAACGGTGCTTGCAAATCGACACCCCTCTCCCCATCACGATGGCTGGGTGATGCAAGAGTGAGAGCATCACAGCAGACCCAGAGACATGAGAAACACTCTGTACCTCTGAGTGCATGTGGGCCCATGGCTGGATCAAGGACAAGGCAAGAATAGGAGATGGCTTAAGGTGTCAGCACCCAGGCTGCCCCATTGCGCACTGCCAGCAACAGATGTTGGACCATCCTTTAAGAGATTCTGAGGCTTATTTCAATGTTAACTTTGCTGCTGATTAAAGGATTGCTCAACCTTCGACCCGCGTCTAGTTTGCTTGGCTAAGCCCTGAAAATCTTTTACAGCTTGTATTGGTGGGAGATGATGTGAGTTTATCAAGAGCAACGGGATATGAGGCATGTGTGCCACAAAATGCAGGTCTATGATCTTTTATTTGAAAGCCACTTTGGAAAACCCTACTGAGAACAAAAGGATTACACAAAAGGAAAGGGGGTCAGGGGGGCAAGGGATAGCACATCTGAATGTGAGTCATTTAATTGTAAGTCCAAATCCTACGCGTTTCGACATTTTTCCAGGCTTTTTGTTTCAGTTCTTAACAGATCCACTCCTATGTACCTCTGTGCTTTCAACAGAGTTTTCATTGTAATGGAGGGACATACAGTATGCCTTAAACATGCCTGGGCAGGGAAGACTATGTAAAAGCAAGAGTAGCAGACAGCTTAATAAATCATCAGCAGGACCCTCTAGACCTTCCCCAAAAAACATAACATGATTTCTATGCATGTATGTGCGTTGAACAGCACAAGTAATTTGGTTAATGTCAGTGGATAAATGTCACTTTCCCACAGCGCAGACAAAATCACTTGTACAGGCCCCTTCTGCAAAAGCATTACCGCTGTAGAAAGCAGTGAAAAGGTGAGGCAGTGTGCAGTCCCCCCACCCCCGACCCTGATCGGCCACGATCGGCCAAGGACCTCTCTATAAGAGCTGAGGGTGGAATTTTTCTGGACCTCAGTAACTTAGGGAGACATGGCTAAAGGGATCCTCAATCAACGGCCCAGCTTTTGCTCTGTGGCCTGTCCGAATATGTCTGTTCTCCAAATTACCTGCCGCTGCCCAGGTGTCAGATGGTGAGATGGAATGACCTCCCAGGAAGCATACTGGCAGATGATTTGCATAGGCACACCCCCTCTCCCTCTCTCTTAGCCCTGCTTACTCCACAGTAGCAAGTATCTGGGGAAAATATAGTGGTCGAGGTGGGGTAGCAGTAACTAGCAACTCTGAGAAAGTAAATCTGGGACACTTGGCGACCTGTGGGGAACAACTGCAGAGCTCAGTGCCCAGAAGTTTGTGGCACAGGGAGGAGGTCTGTTGGATTTCAGTAACTTGGAGACATGCAACCTGGTCGGGAGTGCTTCAGGTCTCCTTCCTTGCATGTTCCAAGCAACTCAACAAAGCATCAACAGGCTGAGATACCAACCACAGAGCCCCTTTCCACTTGATTAAAAGGCTAAAATCTTTTCCATGCAAATACATAGCCCCCAAATACCATATTTTCTTTGTTTTCTCTCTCTCTCCTCCCTGTCTCCTTCCCTCGCTCCCTCCCACCCTCCCGCACTCTCTCTTCCCCCCAGCCCCTCTCCCTCTCCCTACCATTAATTTTAAGTTTTCATGCACTGCAGCACATTGTGGCAATGGTATTTCACAATGGGACTGTTTGAAAGTTACAGAAATCAAAAAAGAAATCAACCAACTAAAAGCAGCCAAACCCGGAGTACACTGCTCAGCCCCATTTAAAGATTAAGGCCCAGAAGCAAGTAAAGCTGTAGTTCAGAGCGATATTTGCAAATAGCACCTTAAAGCAGTTTACGCTGGAGTGCACAACAAGGGGGAAAGTGATAATACTGAGTTTGGTAGAATGGGATAAAAAAAAACAAAAGAAGCGTGCCACTTGTAAAAGTACAAGTCAAGAAATTGAAGGGGACGGGGCTGTTCATTCAGTCAAGAGGACTCACAAGTAAAAGGCTCCTGAGGCATTAGTGTTGAATTTGGCGCAAAATGCATTGTGTTGTCGTGTAATATGAATGAACATACAATTTCAATCTTCAATAAAGAAAGATCTATTAAAAAATCAACACTTGCAAATTAAGAAAGTTTCTGTCCAGTCATGTTCCAAAAATAGTGAATGCTTTACGAATGTGCGTGTCATCCTTTAGAGCAGGGGCGCCGATTTAAATTTCCCATTATCATTCCAATATTAGTACATGTGTTGCAGAAGCAAGCGCAAAGGGAGAGTCAATCAAACCATTGATTAGGACCTCTGGTCAAAGGTTTGCCATACCAAATGTCCTTATTTCAGAGGGCAGAAAGTCCAAACACCATTTAGATATCGGGTGGTATGAAATGAAGAGGCAAACAACAACGAATAAGCATTCTTTGCTGCTGTATTGATCTGGCCCTAAAGGGTTTTAGTTTAATGCCAATTATATTTAAAGATATAAAGATTAATGGTCCAGGGTGCTTGCAAAATGAAAACCCCCTCCCCATCACAATGGCTGGGTCATACAAGCCTGAGAGCATCACAATAGACCCAATAGACATGAGAAAAACTCGGTACCTCTGAGTGTATGTGGGCCCATGGCTGTATCAAGGACAAGGCAAAAACAGGAGGTGGCTTAAGGAGTCAGCACCAGAGGCTGTCCGATTGAGCCCTGTAAGCAACAGATGTTGGACCATCCTATAAAGGATTCTGAGGCTGATTTCAATTTTAACTTTGCTGCTGATTTAAGGATTGCTCAACCTTCGACCCACGTCTAGTTTGCTTGGATAAGCCCTGGAAATCTTTTACAGCTTGTACTGGTGGGAGATGATGTGACTTTATCAACTGCAACGGGATATGAGGCATGTGTGCCACAAAAAGCAGGTCTAGGATTTTTTTATAAGAAAGCCGCTTTAAGAAGGGAACTTTGGGCAACCCCACTGAGAGCAAAAGTATTACACAAAAGGTAAGGGGGTCAGTGGGTCAACTGATACAATAAACTAACTCACAGTCAAATGTGCTAAGTCCAAATACTACCTGTTTCTACATTTTCCAGGCTTTTTGTCTCATTTCTTAACAGATCCATTCCTATGTACCTCTGTGCTTTCAACAGAGTTTTCATTGTAAGGGAGGGACATACAGTATACCTTAAACATTCCTGGGCAGGGAAGACTCTATGTAAAAGCAAGAGTAGCAGACAGCTTAAAAGAATCATCAGCAGGACCCTCTAGATCTTCCCCAAAAAACATAACATTATTTCTCTGCATGCATGTGCGTTGAACAGCGCAAGTAGTTTGGTTAATGTCAGTGGATAAATGTCACTTTCCCACAGCGCAGAACAAAATCACTTGTACAGGCCCCTTCTGCAAAAGCATTACCACTGTAGAAAGCAGTGAAGGTGAGGCAGTGTGCAGTCACCTCCGACACTTCCCTCCTCTGATCGGCCACGATCGGCCAAGGACCTCTCTATGAGAGCTGAGGGTGGAATTTTCTGGACCTCTGTAACTTGGGGAGACATGGCAAAAGGGATCCTCAATCAACAGCTCAGCCTTTGCTTTGTGGCCTGTCCGTATATATCTGTTCTCCAAATTACCTGCCGCTGCCCAGGTGTCAGCTGGTGAGATGGAATGACCTCCCAGGTAGGATCCTGGCAGATGATTTGCATAGGCAAACCCCCTCGCTCTCTTTCTTACCCCTGCTTACTCCACAGTAGCAAGTATCTGGGCAAAATATAGTGGTCGAGGTAGGGTAGCAGTAACTAGCAACTCTGAGAAAGTAAATCTGGGGAGCTTGGCGACTTGTGGGGAACAACTGCAGAGCTCATCTCCCAGAACTTTGTGGCACGGGGAGAAGGTCTGTGGGATTTCAGTAACTTGGAGACATGCAACCTGGTCGGGAGTGCTTCAGGTCTCCTTCCTTGCATGTTCCAAGCAACTCAACAAAGCATCAACAGGCTGCCATGCCAGCCACAGAGCCCCTTTCCACATGATTAAAAGCCTAAAATCTTTTCCATGCAAACACATAGCCACCGAAAACCATATTTTCTTTGTTTTCTCTCTCTCTGTCTCTCTCTCCTCCCTCCCTCCCTCCCTCCTTCCCATCCCCCATAACCCCCCCCTCCCTCTTCCTCTCCCTACCATTCATTTTAAGTTTTCCTGCACTGCAGCACATTGTGACAATGGTATTTCACAATCGGACTGTTTGAAAGTTACAGAAATAAAAAAAGAATTAACCAACTAAAAGCAGCCAAATCCGGAGTACACTGCTAAGCCACAATTAAAGATTAAGGCCTAGAAGCAAGTAAAGCTGTAGTTCAGAGCGATGTTTGCAAATAGCTCCTTAAAGCAGTTGACGCTGGAGTGCACAACAAGAGGAAAAGTGATAATACTCAGTTTGGTAGAATGGGATAAAAAACAAAAGCAGCGTGCCACTTCTAAAAGTACAAGTCAAGAAATTGAAGGAGATGGGGCTGTTCATTCAGTCAATAGGACTCACAAGTAAAAGTCTCCCGAGGCATTAGTGTTGAATTTGGCCCAAAATGTATTGTGTTGTCGTGTATTATGTATGAAAATACAATTTCAATCTTCATTAAAAAAAGATGTATTAAAAAATAAATACTTGCAGATTAAGAAAGTTTCTGTCCTGTCGTGTGCCAAAAATAGTGAATGCTTTACGAATGTGCGTGTCATCCTTTGAAGCAGGGGCCAATTCTATTTTCCCATTTTCATTCCAATATTAGTACATGTTTTGCTGAGGTACATAGGAATGGATCTGTTAAGAAATGAAACAAAAAGCCTGGAAAAATGTTGAAACAGGTAGGATTTGGACTTACAATAAACGGACTCACAGTCAGATGTGCTATCCCTTGACCCACTGACCCGCTTACCTTTTGTGTAATCCTTTTGCTCTCAGCAGTGTTGTCCAAAGTTCCCTACTTAAAGAGACTTTCTTATAAAAAAAGATCCTAGACATGTTTTTTATGGCCCACATGCCTCATATCCCGTTGCTCTTGATAAACTCACATCATCTCCCACCAATACAAGCTGTAAAAGATGTCAAGGGCATAGCCAAGGAAATTAGACGTGGGCCGAAGGTTGAGCAATCCTTAAATCAGCAGCAAAAATAACATTGAAATCAGCTTCAGAATCTCTTAAAGGATGGGCCAACACTGGTTGCTTGCAGGGCGCAATCGGGCTGACGCCTTAAGGCAAGCGCAAAGGGAGAGCCAACCAAACCATTGATTAGGACCTCTGGACTTTCTGCTCTTTAACATAAGGACATTTGATATGGCAAACGTTTGACCAAACACCATTTAGATGTCGGATGGTATGGAATTAAGCGGCAAACAGCAATACATCAGCATTCTTTGCTGCTTTATTGATCTGGTCCTAAAGGGTTTGGTTTAATGCCAATTATATTTAAAGATAAAAAGATTCATGCTCAACGGTGCTTGCAAATCGACACCCCTCTCCCCATCACGATGGCTGGGTGATGCAAGAGTGAGAGCATCACAGCAGACCCAGAGACATGAGAAACACTCTGTACCTCTGAGTGCATGTGGGCCCATGGCTGGATCAAGGACAAGGCAAGAATAGGAGATGGCTTAAGGTGTCAGCACCCAGGCTGCCCCATTGCGCACTGCCAGCAACAGATGTTGGACCATCCTTTAAGAGATTCTGAGGCTTATTTCAATGTTAACTTTGCTGCTGATTAAAGGATTGCTCAACCTTCGACCCGCGTCTAGTTTGCTTGGCTAAGCCCTGAAAATCTTTTACAGCTTGTATTGGTGGGAGATGATGTGAGTTTATCAAGAGCAACGGGATATGAGGCATGTGTGCCACAAAATGCAGGTCTATGATCTTTTATTTGAAAGCCACTTTGGAAAACCCTACTGAGAACAAAAGGATTACACAAAAGGAAAGGGGGTCAGGGGGGCAAGGGATAGCACATCTGAATGTGAGTCATTTAATTGTAAGTCCAAATCCTACGCGTTTCGACATTTTTCCAGGCTTTTTGTTTCAGTTCTTAACAGATCCACTCCTATGTACCTCTGTGCTTTCAACAGAGTTTTCATTGTAATGGAGGGACATACAGTATGCCTTAAACATGCCTGGGCAGGGAAGACTATGTAAAAGCAAGAGTAGCAGACAGCTTAATAAATCATCAGCAGGACCCTCTAGACCTTCCCCAAAAAACATAACATGATTTCTATGCATGTATGTGCGTTGAACAGCACAAGTAATTTGGTTAATGTCAGTGGATAAATGTCACTTTCCCACAGCGCAGACAAAATCACTTGTACAGGCCCCTTCTGCAAAAGCATTACCGCTGTAGAAAGCAGTGAAAAGGTGAGGCAGTGTGCAGTCCCCCCACCCCCGACCCTGATCGGCCACGATCGGCCAAGGACCTCTCTATAAGAGCTGAGGGTGGAATTTTTCTGGACCTCAGTAACTTAGGGAGACATGGCTAAAGGGATCCTCAATCAACGGCCCAGCTTTTGCTCTGTGGCCTGTCCGAATATGTCTGTTCTCCAAATTACCTGCCGCTGCCCAGGTGTCAGATGGTGAGATGGAATGACCTCCCAGGAAGCATACTGGCAGATGATTTGCATAGGCACACCCCCTCTCCCTCTCTCTTAGCCCTGCTTACTCCACAGTAGCAAGTATCTGGGGAAAATATAGTGGTCGAGGTGGGGTAGCAGTAACTAGCAACTCTGAGAAAGTAAATCTGGGACACTTGGCGACCTGTGGGGAACAACTGCAGAGCTCAGTGCCCAGAAGTTTGTGGCACAGGGAGGAGGTCTGTTGGATTTCAGTAACTTGGAGACATGCAACCTGGTCGGGAGTGCTTCAGGTCTCCTTCCTTGCATGTTCCAAGCAACTCAACAAAGCATCAACAGGCTGAGATACCAACCACAGAGCCCCTTTCCACTTGATTAAAAGGCTAAAATCTTTTCCATGCAAATACATAGCCCCCAAATACCATATTTTCTTTGTTTTCTCTCTCTCTCCTCCCTGTCTCCTTCCCTCGCTCCCTCCCACCCTCCCGCACTCTCTCTTCCCCCCAGCCCCTCTCCCTCTCCCTACCATTAATTTTAAGTTTTCATGCACTGCAGCACATTGTGGCAATGGTATTTCACAATGGGACTGTTTGAAAGTTACAGAAATCAAAAAAGAAATCAACCAACTAAAAGCAGCCAAACCCGGAGTACACTGCTCAGCCCCATTTAAAGATTAAGGCCCAGAAGCAAGTAAAGCTGTAGTTCAGAGCGATATTTGCAAATAGCACCTTAAAGCAGTTTACGCTGGAGTGCACAACAAGGGGGAAAGTGATAATACTGAGTTTGGTAGAATGGGATAAAAAAAAACAAAAGAAGCATGCCACTTGTAAAAGTACAAGTCAAGAAATTGAAGGGGACGGGGCTGTTCATTCAGTCAAGAGGACTCACAAGTAAAAGGCTCCTGAGGCATTAGTGTTGAATTTGGCGCAAAATGCATTGTGTTGTCGTGTAATATGAATGAACATACAATTTCAATCTTCAATAAAGAAAGATCTATTAAAAAATCAACACTTGCAAATTAAGAAAGTTTCTGTCCAGTCATGTTCCAAAAATAGTGAATGCTTTACGAATGTGCGTGTCATCCTTTAGAGCAGGGGCCGATTTAAATTTCCCATTATCATTCCAATATTAGTACATGTGTTGCAGAAGCAAGCGCAAAGGGAGAGTCAATCAAACCATTGATTAGGACCTCTGGTCAAAGGTTTGCCATACCAAATGTCCTTATTTCAGAGGGCAGAAAGTCCAAACACCATTTAGATATCGGGTGGTATGAAATGAAGAGGCAAACAACAACGAATAAGCATTCTTTGCTGCTCTATTGATCTGGCCCTAAAGGGTTTTAGTTTAATGCCAATTATATTTAAAGATATAAAGATTAATGGTCCAGGGTGCTTGCAAAATGAAAACCCCCTCCCCATCACAATGGCTGGGTCATACAAGCCTGAGAGCATCACAATAGACCCAATAGACATGAGAAAAACTCGGTACCTCTGAGTGTATGTGGGCCCATGGCTGTATCAAGGACAAGGCAAAAACAGGAGGTGGCTTAAGGAGTCAGCACCAGAGGCTGTCCGATTGAGCCCTGTAAGCAACAGATGTTGGACCATCCTATAAAGGATTCTGAGGCTGATTTCAATTTTAACTTTGCTGCTGATTTAAGGATTGCTCAACCTTCGACCCACGTCTAGTTTGCTTGGATAAGCCCTGGAAATCTTTTACAGCTTGTACTGGTGGGAGATGATGTGACTTTATCAACTGCAACGGGATATGAGGCATGTGTGCCACAAAAAGCAGGTCTAGGATTTTTTTATAAGAAAGCCGCTTTAAGAAGGGAACTTTGGGCAACCCCACTGAGAGCAAAAGTATTACACAAAAGGTAAGGGGGTCAGTGGGTCAACTGATACAATAAACTAACTCACAGTCAAATGTGCTAAGTCCAAATACTACCTGTTTCTACATTTTCCAGGCTTTTTGTCTCATTTCTTAACAGATCCATTCCTATGTACCTCTGTGCTTTCAACAGAGTTTTCATTGTAAGAGAGGGACATACAGTATACCTTAAACATTCCTGGGCAGGGAAGACTCTATGTAAAAGCAAGAGTAGCAGACAGCTTAAAAGAATCATCAGCAGGACCCTCTAGATCTTCCCCAAAAAACATAACATTATTTCTCTGCATGCATGTGCGTTGAACAGCGCAAGTAGTTTGGTTAATGTCAGTGGATAAATGTCACTTTCCCACAGCGCAGAACAAAATCACTTGTACAGGCCCCTTCTGCAAAAGCATTACCACTGTAGAAAGCAGTGAAGGTGAGGCAGTGTGCAGTCACCTCCGACACTTCCCTCCTCTGATCGGCCACGATCGGCCAAGGACCTCTCTATGAGAGCTGAGGGTGGAATTTTCTGGACCTCTGTAACTTGGGGAGACATGGCAAAAGGGATCCTCAATCAACAGCTCAGCCTTTGCTTTGTGGCCTGTCCGTATATATCTGTTCTCCAAATTACCTGCCGCTGCCCAGGTGTCAGCTGGTGAGATGGAATGACCTCCCAGGTAGGATCCTGGCAGATGATTTGCATAGGCAAACCCCCTCGCTCTCTTTCTTACCCCTGCTTACTCCACAGTAGCAAGTATCTGGGCAAAATATAGTGGTCGAGGTAGGGTAGCAGTAACTAGCAACTCTGAGAAAGTAAATCTGGGGAGCTTGGCGACTTGTGGGGAACAACTGCAGAGCTCATCTCCCAGAACTTTGTGGCACGGGGAGAAGGTCTGTGGGATTTCAGTAACTTGGAGACATGCAACCTGGTCGGGAGTGCTTCAGGTCTCCTTCCTTGCATGTTCCAAGCAACTCAACAAAGCATCAACAGGCTGCCATGCCAGCCACAGAGCCCCTTTCCACATGATTAAAAGCCTAAAATCTTTTCCATGCAAACACATAGCCACCGAAAACCATATTTTCTTTGTTTTCTCTCTCTCTGTCTCTCTCTCCTCCCTCCCTCCCCCATAACCCCCCCCTCCCTACCATTCATTTTAAGTTTTCCTGCACTGCAGCACATTGTGACAATGGTATTTCACAATGGGACTGTTTGAAAGTTACAGAAATAAAAAAAGAATTAACCAACTAAAAGCAGCCAAATCCGGAGTACACTGCTAAGCCACAATTAAAGATTAAGGCCTAGAAGCAAGTAAAGCTGTAGTTCAGAGCGATGTTTGCAAATAGCTCCTTAAAGCAGTTGACGCTGGAGTGCACAACAAGAGGAAAAGTGATAATACTCAGTTTGGTAGAATGGGATAAAAAACAAAAGCAGCGTGCCACTTCTAAAAGTACAAGTCAAGAAATTGAAGGAGATGGGGCTGTTCATTCAGTCAATAGGACTCACAAGTAAAAGTCTCCCGAGGCATTAGTGTTGAATTTGGCCCAAAATGTATTGTGTTGTCGTGTATTATGTATGAAAATACAATTTCAATCTTCATTAAAAAAAGATGTATTAAAAAATAAATACTTGCAGATTAAGAAAGTTTCTGTCCTGTCGTGTGCCAAAAATAGTGAATGCTTTACGAATGTGCGTGTCATCCTTTGAAGCAGGGGCCAATTCTATTTTCCCATTTTCATTCCAATATTAGTACATGTTTTGCTGAGGTACATAGGAATGGATCTGTTAAGAAATGAAACAAAAAGCCTGGAAAAATGTTGAAACAGGTAGGATTTGGACTTACAATAAACGGACTCACAGTCAGATGTGCTATCCCTTGACCCACTGACCCGCTTACCTTTTGTGTAATCCTTTTGCTCTCAGCAGTGTTGTCCAAAGTTCCCTACTTAAAGAGACTTTCTTATAAAAAAAGATCCTAGACATGTTTTTTATGGCCCACATGCCTCATATCCCGTTGCTCTTGATAAACTCACATCATCTCCCACCAATACAAGCTGTAAAAGATGTCAAGGGCATAGCCAAGGAAATTAGACGTGGGCCGAAGGTTGAGCAATCCTTAAATCAGCAGCAAAAATAACATTGAAATCAGCTTCAGAATCTCTTAAAGGATGGGCCAACACTGGTTGCTTGCAGGGCGCAATCGGGCTGACGCCTTAAGGCAAGCGCAAAGGGAGAGCCAACCAAACCATTGATTAGGACCTCTGGACTTTCTGCTCTTTAACATAAGGACATTTGATATGGCAAACGTTTGACCAAACACCATTTAGATGTCGGATGGTATGGAATTAAGCGGCAAACAGCAATACATCAGCATTCTTTGCTGCTTTATTGATCTGGTCCTAAAGGGTTTGGTTTAATGCCAATTATATTTAAAGATAAAAAGATTCATGCTCAACGGTGCTTGCAAATCGACACCCCTCTCCCCATCACGATGGCTGGGTGATGCAAGAGTGAGAGCATCACAGCAGACCCAGAGACATGAGAAACACTCTGTACCTCTGAGTGTATGTGGGCCCATGGCTGGATCAAGGACAAGGCAAGAATAGGAGATGGCTTAAGGTGTCAGCACCCAGGCTGCCCCATTGCGCACTGCCAGCAACAGATGTTGGACCATCCTTTAAGAGATTCTGAGGCTTATTTCAATGTTAACTTTGCTGCTGATTAAAGGATTGCTCAACCTTCGACCCGCGTCTAGTTTGCTTGGCTAAGCCCTGAAAATCTTTTACAGCTTGTATTGGTGGGAGATGATGTGAGTTTATCAAGAGCAACGGGATATGAGGCATGTGTGCCACAAAATGCAGGTCTATGATCTTTTATTTGAAAGCCACTTTGGAAAACCCTACTGAGAACAAAAGGATTACACAAAAGGAAAGGGGGTCAGGGGGGCAAGGGATAGCACATCTGAATGTGAGTCAGTTAATTGTAAGCCCAAATCCTACGCGTTTCGACATTTTTCCAGGCTTTTTGTTTCAGTTCTTAACAGATCCATTCCTATGTACCTCTGTGCTTTCAACAGAGTTTTCATTGTAATGGAGGGACATACAGTATGCCTTAAACATGCCTGGGCAGGGAAGACTATGTAAAAGCAAGAGTAGCAGACAGCTTAATAAATCATCAGCAGGACCCTCTAGACCTTCCCCAAAAAACATAACATGATTTCTATGCATGTATGTGCGTTGAACAGCGCAAGTAATTTGGTTAATGTCAGTGGATAAATGTCACTTTCCCACAGCGCAGACAAAATCACTTGTACAGGCCCCTTCTGCAAAAGCATTACCGCTGTAGAAAGCAGTGAAAAGGTGAGGCAGTGTGCAGTCCCCCCACCCCCGACCCTGATCGGCCACGATCGGCCAAGGACCTCTCTATAAGAGCTGAGGGTGGAATTTTTCTGGACCTCAGTAACTTAGGGAGACATGGCTAAAGGGATCCTCAATCAACGGCCCAGCTTTTGCTCTGTGGCCTGTCCGAATATGTCTGTTCTCCAAATTACCTGCCGCTGCCCAGGTGTCAGATGGTGAGATGGAATGACCTCCCAGGAAGCATACTGGCAGATGATTTGCATAGGCACACCCCCTCTCCCTCTCTCTTAGCCCTGCTTACTCCACAGTAGCAAGTATCTGGGGAAAATATAGTGGTCGAGGTGGGGTAGCAGTAACTAGCAACTCTGAGAAAGTAAATCTGGGACACTTGGCGACCTGTGGGGAACAACTGCAGAGCTCAGTGCCCAGAAGTTTGTGGCACAGGGAGGAGGTCTGTTGGATTTCAGTAACTTGGAGACATGCAACCTGGTCGGGAGTGCTTCAGGTCTCCTTCCTTGCATGTTCCAAGCAACTCAACAAAGCATCAACAGGCTGAGATACCAACCACAGAGCCCCTTTCCACTTGATTAAAAGGCTAAAATCTTTTCCATGCAAATACATAGCCCCCAAATACCATATTTTCTTTGTTTTCTCTCTCTCTCCTCCCTGTCTCCTTCCCTCGCTCCCTCCCACCCTCCCGCACTCTCTCTTCCCCCCAGCCCCTCTCCCTCTCCCTACCATTAATTTTAAGTTTTCATGCACTGCAGCACATTGTGGCAATGGTATTTCACAATGGGACTGTTTGAAAGTTACAGAAATCAAAAAAGAAATCAACCAACTAAAAGCAGCCAAACCCGGAGTACACTGCTCAGCCCCATTTAAAGATTAAGGCCCAGAAGCAAGTAAAGCTGTAGTTCAGAGCGATATTTGCAAATAGCACCTTAAAGCAGTTTACGCTGGAGTGCACAACAAGGGGGAAAGTGATAATACTGAGTTTGGTAGAATGGGATAAAAAAAAACAAAAGAAGCGTGCCACTTGTAAAAGTACAAGTCAAGAAATTGAAGGGGACGGGGCTGTTCATTCAGTCAAGAGGACTCACAAGTAAAAGGCTCCTGAGGCATTAGTGTTGAATTTGGCGCAAAATGCATTGTGTTGTCGTGTAATATGAATGAACATACAATTTCAATCTTCAATAAAGAAAGATCTATTAAAAAATCAACACTTGCAAATTAAGAAAGTTTCTGTCCAGTCATGTTCCAAAAATAGTGAATGCTTTACGAATGTGCGTGTCATCCTTTAGAGCAGGGGCCGATTTAAATTTCCCATTATCATTCCAATATTAGTACATGTGTTGCAGAAGCAAGCGCAAAGGGAGAGTCAATCAAACCATTGATTAGGACCTCTGGTCAAAGGTTTGCCATACCAAATGTCCTTATTTCAGAGGGCAGAAAGTCCAAACACCATTTAGATATCGGGTGGTATGAAATGAAGAGGCAAACAACAACGAATAAGCATTCTTTGCTGCTCTATTGATCTGGCCCTAAAGGGTTTTAGTTTAATGCCAATTATATTTAAAGATATAAAGATTAATGGTCCAGGGTGCTTGCAAAATGAAAACCCCCTCCCCATCACAATGGCTGGGTCATACAAGCCTGAGAGCATCACAATAGACCCAATAGACATGAGAAAAACTCGGTACCTCTGAGTGTATGTGGGCCCATGGCTGTATCAAGGACAAGGCAAAAACAGGAGGTGGCTTAAGGAGTCAGCACCAGAGGCTGTCCGATTGAGCCCTGTAAGCAACAGATGTTGGACCATCCTATAAAGGATTCTGAGGCTGATTTCAATTTTAACTTTGCTGCTGATTTAAGGATTGCTCAACCTTCGACCCACGTCTAGTTTGCTTGGATAAGCCCTGGAAATCTTTTACAGCTTGTACTGGTGGGAGATGATGTGACTTTATCAACTGCAACGGGATATGAGGCATGTGTGCCACAAAAAGCAGGTCTAGGATTTTTTTATAAGAAAGCCGCTTTAAGAAGGGAACTTTGGGCAACCCCACTGAGAGCAAAAGTATTACACAAAAGGTAAGGGGGTCAGTGGGTCAACTGATACAATAAACTAACTCACAGTCAAATGTGCTAAGTCCAAATACTACCTGTTTCTACATTTTCCAGGCTTTTTGTCTCATTTCTTAACAGATCCATTCCTATGTACCTCTGTGCTTTCAACAGAGTTTTCATTGTAAGAGAGGGACATACAGTATACCTTAAACATTCCTGGGCAGGGAAGACTCTATGTAAAAGCAAGAGTAGCAGACAGCTTAAAAGAATCATCAGCAGGACCCTCTAGATCTTCCCCAAAAAACATAACATTATTTCTCTGCATGCATGTGCGTTGAACAGCGCAAGTAGTTTGGTTAATGTCAGTGGATAAATGTCACTTTCCCACAGCGCAGAACAAAATCACTTGTACAGGCCCCTTCTGCAAAAGCATTACCACTGTAGAAAGCAGTGAAGGTGAGGCAGTGTGCAGTCACCTCCGACACTTCCCTCCTCTGATCGGCCACGATCGGCCAAGGACCTCTCTATGAGAGCTGAGGGTGGAATTTTCTGGACCTCTGTAACTTGGGGAGACATGGCAAAAGGGATCCTCAATCAACAGCTCAGCCTTTGCTTTGTGGCCTGTCCGTATATATCTGTTCTCCAAATTACCTGCCGCTGCCCAGGTGTCAGCTGGTGAGATGGAATGACCTCCCAGGTAGGATCCTGGCAGATGATTTGCATAGGCAAACCCCCTCGCTCTCTTTCTTACCCCTGCTTACTCCACAGTAGCAAGTATCTGGGCAAAATATAGTGGTCGAGGTAGGGTAGCAGTAACTAGCAACTCTGAGAAAGTAAATCTGGGGAGCTTGGCGACTTGTGGGGAACAACTGCAGAGCTCATCTCCCAGAACTTTGTGGCACGGGGAGAAGGTCTGTGGGATTTCAGTAACTTGGAGACATGCAACCTGGTCGGGAGTGCTTCAGGTCTCCTTCCTTGCATGTTCCAAGCAACTCAACAAAGCATCAACAGGCTGCCATGCCAGCCACAGAGCCCCTTTCCACATGATTAAAAGCCTAAAATCTTTTCCATGCAAACACATAGCCACCGAAAACCATATTTTCTTTGTTTTCTCTCTCTCTGTCTCTCTCTCCTCCCTCCCTCCCCCATAACCCCCCCCCTCCCTACCATTCATTTTAAGTTTTCCTGCACTGCAGCACATTGTGACAATGGTATTTCACAATGGGACTGTTTGAAAGTTACAGAAATAAAAAAAGAATTAACCAACTAAAAGCAGCCAAATCCGGAGTACACTGCTAAGCCACAATTAAAGATTAAGGCCTAGAAGCAAGTAAAGCTGTAGTTCAGAGCGATGTTTGCAAATAGCTCCTTAAAGCAGTTGACGCTGGAGTGCACAACAAGAGGAAAAGTGATAATACTCAGTTTGGTAGAATGGGATAAAAAACAAAAGCAGCGTGCCACTTCTAAAAGTACAAGTCAAGAAATTGAAGGAGATGGGGCTGTTCATTCAGTCAATAGGACTCACAAGTAAAAGTCTCCCGAGGCATTAGTGTTGAATTTGGCCCAAAATGTATTGTGTTGTCGTGTATTATGTATGAAAATACAATTTCAATCTTCATTAAAAAAAGATGTATTAAAAAATAAATACTTGCAGATTAAGAAAGTTTCTGTCCTGTCGTGTGCCAAAAATAGTGAATGCTTTACGAATGTGCGTGTCATCCTTTGAAGCAGGGGCCAATTCTATTTTCCCATTTTCATTCCAATATTAGTACATGTTTTGCTGAGGTACATAGGAATGGATCTGTTAAGAAATGAAACAAAAAGCCTGGAAAAATGTTGAAACAGGTAGGATTTGGACTTACAATAAACGGACTCACAGTCAGATGTGCTATCCCTTGACCCACTGACCCGCTTACCTTTTGTGTAATCCTTTTGCTCTCAGCAGTGTTGTCCAAAGTTCCCTACTTAAAGAGACTTTCTTATAAAAAAAGATCCTAGACATGTTTTTTATGGCCCACATGCCTCATATCCCGTTGCTCTTGATAAACTCACATCATCTCCCACCAATACAAGCTGTAAAAGATGTCAAGGGCATAGCCAAGGAAATTAGACGTGGGCCGAAGGTTGAGCAATCCTTAAATCAGCAGCAAAAATAACATTGAAATCAGCTTCAGAATCTCTTAAAGGATGGGCCAACACTGGTTGCTTGCAGGGCGCAATCGGGCTGACGCCTTAAGGCAAGCGCAAAGGGAGAGCCAACCAAACCATTGATTAGGACCTCTGGACTTTCTGCTCTTTAACATAAGGACATTTGATATGGCAAACGTTTGACCAAACACCATTTAGATGTCGGATGGTATGGAATTAAGCGGCAAACAGCAATACATCAGCATTCTTTGCTGCTTTATTGATCTGGTCCTAAAGGGTTTGGTTTAATGCCAATTATATTTAAAGATAAAAAGATTCATGCTCAACGGTGCTTGCAAATCGACACCCCTCTCCCCATCACGATGGCTGGGTGATGCAAGAGTGAGAGCATCACAGCAGACCCAGAGACATGAGAAACACTCTGTACCTCTGAGTGTATGTGGGCCCATGGCTGGATCAAGGACAAGGCAAGAATAGGAGATGGCTTAAGGTGTCAGCACCCAGGCTGCCCCATTGCGCACTGCCAGCAACAGATGTTGGACCATCCTTTAAGAGATTCTGAGGCTTATTTCAATGTTAACTTTGCTGCTGATTAAAGGATTGCTCAACCTTCGACCCGCGTCTAGTTTGCTTGGCTAAGCCCTGAAAATCTTTTACAGCTTGTATTGGTGGGAGATGATGTGAGTTTATCAAGAGCAACGGGATATGAGGCATGTGTGCCACAAAATGCAGGTCTATGATCTTTTATTTGAAAGCCACTTTGGAAAACCCTACTGAGAACAAAAGGATTACACAAAAGGAAAGGGGGTCAGGGGGGCAAGGGATAGCACATCTGAATGTGAGTCAGTTAATTGTAAGCCCAAATCCTACGCGTTTCGACATTTTTCCAGGCTTTTTGTTTCAGTTCTTAACAGATCCATTCCTATGTACCTCTGTGCTTTCAACAGAGTTTTCATTGTAATGGAGGGACATACAGTATGCCTTAAACATGCCTGGGCAGGGAAGACTATGTAAAAGCAAGAGTAGCAGACAGCTTAATAAATCATCAGCAGGACCCTCTAGACCTTCCCCAAAAAACATAACATGATTTCTATGCATGTATGTGCGTTGAACAGCGCAAGTAATTTGGTTAATGTCAGTGGATAAATGTCACTTTCCCACAGCGCAGACAAAATCACTTGTACAGGCCCCTTCTGCAAAAGCATTACCGCTGTAGAAAGCAGTGAAAAGGTGAGGCAGTGTGCAGTCCCCCCACCCCCGACCCTGATCGGCCACGATCGGCCAAGGACCTCTCTATAAGAGCTGAGGGTGGAATTTTTCTGGACCTCAGTAACTTAGGGAGACATGGCTAAAGGGATCCTCAATCAACGGCCCAGCTTTTGCTCTGTGGCCTGTCCGAATATGTCTGTTCTCCAAATTACCTGCCGCTGCCCAGGTGTCAGATGGTGAGATGGAATGACCTCCCAGGAAGCATACTGGCAGATGATTTGCATAGGCACACCCCCTCTCCCTCTCTCTTAGCCCTGCTTACTCCACAGTAGCAAGTATCTGGGGAAAATATAGTGGTCGAGGTGGGGTAGCAGTAACTAGCAACTCTGAGAAAGTAAATCTGGGACACTTGGCGACCTGTGGGGAACAACTGCAGAGCTCAGTGCCCAGAAGTTTGTGGCACAGGGAGGAGGTCTGTTGGATTTCAGTAACTTGGAGACATGCAACCTGGTCGGGAGTGCTTCAGGTCTCCTTCCTTGCATGTTCCAAGCAACTCAACAAAGCATCAACAGGCTGAGATACCAACCACAGAGCCCCTTTCCACTTGATTAAAAGGCTAAAATCTTTTCCATGCAAATACATAGCCCCCAAATACCATATTTTCTTTGTTTTCTCTCTCTCTCCTCCCTGTCTCCTTCCCTCGCTCCCTCCCACCCTCCCGCACTCTCTCTTCCCCCCAGCCCCTCTCCCTCTCCCTACCATTAATTTTAAGTTTTCATGCACTGCAGCACATTGTGGCAATGGTATTTCACAATGGGACTGTTTGAAAGTTACAGAAATCAAAAAAGAAATCAACCAACTAAAAGCAGCCAAACCCGGAGTACACTGCTCAGCCCCATTTAAAGATTAAGGCCCAGAAGCAAGTAAAGCTGTAGTTCAGAGCGATATTTGCAAATAGCACCTTAAAGCAGTTTACGCTGGAGTGCACAACAAGGGGGAAAGTGATAATACTGAGTTTGGTAGAATGGGATAAAAAAAAACAAAAGAAGCGTGCCACTTGTAAAAGTACAAGTCAAGAAATTGAAGGGGACGGGGCTGTTCATTCAGTCAAGAGGACTCACAAGTAAAAGGCTCCTGAGGCATTAGTGTTGAATTTGGCGCAAAATGCATTGTGTTGTCGTGTAATATGAATGAACATACAATTTCAATCTTCAATAAAGAAAGATCTATTAAAAAATCAACACTTGCAAATTAAGAAAGTTTCTGTCCAGTCATGTTCCAAAAATAGTGAATGCTTTACGAATGTGCGTGTCATCCTTTAGAGCAGGGGCCGATTTAAATTTCCCATTATCATTCCAATATTAGTACATGTGTTGCAGAAGCAAGCGCAAAGGGAGAGTCAATCAAACCATTGATTAGGACCTCTGGTCAAAGGTTTGCCATACCAAATGTCCTTATTTCAGAGGGCAGAAAGTCCAAACACCATTTAGATATCGGGTGGTATGAAATGAAGAGGCAAACAACAACGAATAAGCATTCTTTGCTGCTCTATTGATCTGGCCCTAAAGGGTTTTAGTTTAATGCCAATTATATTTAAAGATATAAAGATTAATGGTCCAGGGTGCTTGCAAAATGAAAACCCCCTCCCCATCACAATGGCTGGGTCATACAAGCCTGAGAGCATCACAATAGACCCAATAGACATGAGAAAAACTCGGTACCTCTGAGTGTATGTGGGCCCATGGCTGTATCAAGGACAAGGCAAAAACAGGAGGTGGCTTAAGGAGTCAGCACCAGAGGCTGTCCGATTGAGCCCTGTAAGCAACAGATGTTGGACCATCCTATAAAGGATTCTGAGGCTGATTTCAATTTTAACTTTGCTGCTGATTTAAGGATTGCTCAACCTTCGACCCACGTCTAGTTTGCTTGGATAAGCCCTGGAAATCTTTTACAGCTTGTACTGGTGGGAGATGATGTGACTTTATCAACTGCAACGGGATATGAGGCATGTGTGCCACAAAAAGCAGGTCTAGGATTTTTTTATAAGAAAGCCGCTTTAAGAAGGGAACTTTGGGCAACCCCACTGAGAGCAAAAGTATTACACAAAAGGTAAGGGGGTCAGTGGGTCAACTGATACAATAAACTAACTCACAGTCAAATGTGCTAAGTCCAAATACTACCTGTTTCTACATTTTCCAGGCTTTTTGTCTCATTTCTTAACAGATCCATTCCTATGTACCTCTGTGCTTTCAACAGAGTTTTCATTGTAAGAGAGGGACATACAGTATACCTTAAACATTCCTGGGCAGGGAAGACTCTATGTAAAAGCAAGAGTAGCAGACAGCTTAAAAGAATCATCAGCAGGACCCTCTAGATCTTCCCCAAAAAACATAACATTATTTCTCTGCATGCATGTGCGTTGAACAGCGCAAGTAGTTTGGTTAATGTCAGTGGATAAATGTCACTTTCCCACAGCGCAGAACAAAATCACTTGTACAGGCCCCTTCTGCAAAAGCATTACCACTGTAGAAAGCAGTGAAGGTGAGGCAGTGTGCAGTCACCTCCGACACTTCCCTCCTCTGATCGGCCACGATCGGCCAAGGACCTCTCTATGAGAGCTGAGGGTGGAATTTTCTGGACCTCTGTAACTTGGGGAGACATGGCAAAAGGGATCCTCAATCAACAGCTCAGCCTTTGCTTTGTGGCCTGTCCGTATATATCTGTTCTCCAAATTACCTGCCGCTGCCCAGGTGTCAGCTGGTGAGATGGAATGACCTCCCAGGTAGGATCCTGGCAGATGATTTGCATAGGCAAACCCCCTCGCTCTCTTTCTTACCCCTGCTTACTCCACAGTAGCAAGTATCTGGGCAAAATATAGTGGTCGAGGTAGGGTAGCAGTAACTAGCAACTCTGAGAAAGTAAATCTGGGGAGCTTGGCGACTTGTGGGGAACAACTGCAGAGCTCATCTCCCAGAACTTTGTGGCACGGGGAGAAGGTCTGTGGGATTTCAGTAACTTGGAGACATGCAACCTGGTCGGGAGTGCTTCAGGTCTCCTTCCTTGCATGTTCCAAGCAACTCAACAAAGCATCAACAGGCTGCCATGCCAGCCACAGAGCCCCTTTCCACATGATTAAAAGCCTAAAATCTTTTCCATGCAAACACATAGCCACCGAAAACCATATTTTCTTTGTTTTCTCTCTCTCTGTCTCTCTCTCCTCCCTCCCTCCCCCATAACCCCCCCCTCCCTACCATTCATTTTAAGTTTTCCTGCACTGCAGCACATTGTGACAATGGTATTTCACAATGGGACTGTTTGAAAGTTACAGAAATAAAAAAAGAATTAACCAACTAAAAGCAGCCAAATCCGGAGTACACTGCTAAGCCACAATTAAAGATTAAGGCCTAGAAGCAAGTAAAGCTGTAGTTCAGAGCGATGTTTGCAAATAGCTCCTTAAAGCAGTTGACGCTGGAGTGCACAACAAGAGGAAAAGTGATAATACTCAGTTTGGTAGAATGGGATAAAAAACAAAAGCAGCGTGCCACTTCTAAAAGTACAAGTCAAGAAATTGAAGGAGATGGGGCTGTTCATTCAGTCAATAGGACTCACAAGTAAAAGTCTCCCGAGGCATTAGTGTTGAATTTGGCCCAAAATGTATTGTGTTGTCGTGTATTATGTATGAAAATACAATTTCAATCTTCATTAAAAAAAGATGTATTAAAAAATAAATACTTGCAGATTAAGAAAGTTTCTGTCCTGTCGTGTGCCAAAAATAGTGAATGCTTTACGAATGTGCGTGTCATCCTTTGAAGCAGGGGCCAATTCTATTTTCCCATTTTCATTCCAATATTAGTACATGTTTTGCTGAGGTACATAGGAATGGATCTGTTAAGAAATGAAACAAAAAGCCTGGAAAAATGTTGAAACAGGTAGGATTTGGACTTACAATAAACGGACTCACAGTCAGATGTGCTATCCCTTGACCCACTGACCCGCTTACCTTTTGTGTAATCCTTTTGCTCTCAGCAGTGTTGTCCAAAGTTCCCTACTTAAAGAGACTTTCTTATAAAAAAAGATCCTAGACATGTTTTTTATGGCCCACATGCCTCATATCCCGTTGCTCTTGATAAACTCACATCATCTCCCACCAATACAAGCTGTAAAAGATGTCAAGGGCATAGCCAAGGAAATTAGACGTGGGCCGAAGGTTGAGCAATCCTTAAATCAGCAGCAAAAATAACATTGAAATCAGCTTCAGAATCTCTTAAAGGATGGGCCAACACTGGTTGCTTGCAGGGCGCAATCGGGCTGACGCCTTAAGGCAAGCGCAAAGGGAGAGCCAACCAAACCATTGATTAGGACCTCTGGACTTTCTGCTCTTTAACATAAGGACATTTGATATGGCAAACGTTTGACCAAACACCATTTAGATGTCGGATGGTATGGAATTAAGCGGCAAACAGCAATACATCAGCATTCTTTGCTGCTTTATTGATCTGGTCCTAAAGGGTTTGGTTTAATGCCAATTATATTTAAAGATAAAAAGATTCATGCTCAACGGTGCTTGCAAATCGACACCCCTCTCCCCATCACGATGGCTGGGTGATGCAAGAGTGAGAGCATCACAGCAGACCCAGAGACATGAGAAACACTCTGTACCTCTGAGTGTATGTGGGCCCATGGCTGGATCAAGGACAAGGCAAGAATAGGAGATGGCTTAAGGTGTCAGCACCCAGGCTGCCCCATTGCGCACTGCCAGCAACAGATGTTGGACCATCCTTTAAGAGATTCTGAGGCTTATTTCAATGTTAACTTTGCTGCTGATTAAAGGATTGCTCAACCTTCGACCCGCGTCTAGTTTGCTTGGCTAAGCCCTGAAAATCTTTTACAGCTTGTATTGGTGGGAGATGATGTGAGTTTATCAAGAGCAACGGGATATGAGGCATGTGTGCCACAAAATGCAGGTCTATGATCTTTTATTTGAAAGCCACTTTGGAAAACCCTACTGAGAACAAAAGGATTACACAAAAGGAAAGGGGGTCAGGGGGGCAAGGGATAGCACATCTGAATGTGAGTCAGTTAATTGTAAGCCCAAATCCTACGCGTTTCGACATTTTTCCAGGCTTTTTGTTTCAGTTCTTAACAGATCCATTCCTATGTACCTCTGTGCTTTCAACAGAGTTTTCATTGTAATGGAGGGACATACAGTATGCCTTAAACATGCCTGGGCAGGGAAGACTATGTAAAAGCAAGAGTAGCAGACAGCTTAATAAATCATCAGCAGGACCCTCTAGACCTTCCCCAAAAAACATAACATGATTTCATGCATGTATGTGCGTTGAACAGCGCAAGTAATTTGGTTAATGTCAGTGGATAAATGTCACTTTCCCACAGCGCAGACAAAATCACTTGTACAGGCCCCTTCTGCAAAAGCATTACCGCTGTAGAAAGCAGTGAAAAGGTGAGGCAGTGTGCAGTCCCCCCACCCCCGACCCTGATCGGCCACGATCGGCCAAGGACCTCTCTATAAGAGCTGAGGGTGGAATTTTTCTGGACCTCAGTAACTTAGGGAGACATGGCTAAAGGGATCCTCAATCAACGGCCCAGCTTTTGCTCTGTGGCCTGTCCGAATATGTCTGTTCTCCAAATTACCTGCCGCTGCCCAGGTGTCAGATGGTGAGATGGAATGACCTCCCAGGAAGCATACTGGCAGATGATTTGCATAGGCACACCCCCTCTCCCTCTCTCTTAGCCCTGCTTACTCCACAGTAGCAAGTATCTGGGGAAAATATAGTGGTCGAGGTGGGGTAGCAGTAACTAGCAACTCTGAGAAAGTAAATCTGGGACACTTGGCGACCTGTGGGGAACAACTGCAGAGCTCAGTGCCCAGAAGTTTGTGGCACAGGGAGGAGGTCTGTTGGATTTCAGTAACTTGGAGACATGCAACCTGGTCGGGAGTGCTTCAGGTCTCCTTCCTTGCATGTTCCAAGCAACTCAACAAAGCATCAACAGGCTGAGATACCAACCACAGAGCCCCTTTCCACTTGATTAAAAGGCTAAAATCTTTTCCATGCAAATACATAGCCCCCAAATACCATATTTTCTTTGTTTTCTCTCTCTCTCCTCCCTGTCTCCTTCCCTCGCTCCCTCCCACCCTCCCGCACTCTTTCTTCCCCCCAGCCCCTCTCCCTCTCCCTACCATTAATTTTAAGTTTTCATGCACTGCAGCACATTGTGGCAATGGTATTTCACAATGGGACTGTTTGAAAGTTACAGAAATCAAAAAAGAAATCAACCAACTAAAAGCAGCCAAACCCGGAGTACACTGCTCAGCCCCATTTAAAGATTAAGGCCCAGAAGCAAGTAAAGCTGTAGTTCAGAGCGATATTTGCAAATAGCACCTTAAAGCAGTTTACGCTGGAGTGCACAACAAGGGGGAAAGTGATAATACTGAGTTTGGTAGAATGGGATAAAAAAAAACAAAAGAAGCGTGCCACTTGTAAAAGTACAAGTCAAGAAATTGAAGGGGACGGGGCTGTTCATTCAGTCAAGAGGACTCACAAGTAAAAGGCTCCTGAGGCATTAGTGTTGAATTTGGCGCAAAATGCATTGTGTTGTCGTGTAATATGAATGAACATACAATTTCAATCTTCAATAAAGAAAGATCTATTAAAAAATCAACACTTGCAAATTAAGAAAGTTTCTGTCCAGTCATGTTCCAAAAATAGTGAATGCTTTACGAATGTGCGTGTCATCCTTTAGAGCAGGGGCCGATTTAAATTTCCCATTATCATTCCAATATTAGTACATGTGTTGCAGAAGCAAGCGCAAAGGGAGAGTCAATCAAACCATTGATTAGGACCTCTGGTCAAAGGTTTGCCATACCAAATGTCCTTATTTCAGAGGGCAGAAAGTCCAAACACCATTTAGATATCGGGTGGTATGAAATGAAGAGGCAAACAACAGCGAATAAGCATTCTTTGCTGCTGTATTGATCTGGCCCTAAAGGGTTTTAGTTTAATGCCAATTATATTTAAAGATATAAAGATTAATGGTCCAGGGTGCTTGCAAAATGAAAACCCCCTCCCCATCACAATGGCTGGGTCATACAAGCCTGAGAGCATCACAATAGACCCAATAGACATGAGAAAAACTCGGTACCTCTGAGTGTATGTGGGCCCATGGCTGTATCAAGGACAAGGCAAAAACAGGAGGTGGCTTAAGGAGTCAGCACCAGAGGCTGTCCGATTGAGCCCTGTAAGCAACAGATGTTGGACCATCCTATAAAGGATTCTGAGGCTGATTTCAATTTTAACTTTGCTGCTGATTTAAGGATTGCTCAACCTTCGACCCACGTCTAGTTTGCTTGGATAAGCCCTGGAAATCTTTTACAGCTTGTACTGGTGGGAGATGATGTGACTTTATCAACTGCAACGGGATATGAGGCATGTGTGCCACAAAAAGCAGGTCTAGGATTTTTTTATAAGAAAGCCGCTTTAAGAAGGGAACTTTGGGCAACCCCACTGAGAGCAAAAGTATTACACAAAAGGTAAGGGGGTCAGTGGGTCAACTGATACAATAAACTAACTCACAGTCAAATGTGCTAAGTCCAAATACTACCTGTTTCTACATTTTCCAGGCTTTTTGTCTCATTTCTTAACAGATCCATTCCTATGTACCTCTGTGCTTTCAACAGAGTTTTCATTGTAAGAGAGGGACATACAGTATACCTTAAACATTCCTGGGCAGGGAAGACTCTATGTAAAAGCAAGAGTAGCAGACAGCTTAAAAGAATCATCAGCAGGACCCTCTAGATCTTCCCCAAAAAACATAACATTATTTCTCTGCATGCATGTGCGTTGAACAGCGCAAGTAGTTTGGTTAATGTCAGTGGATAAATGTCACTTTCCCACAGCGCAGAACAAAATCACTTGTACAGGCCCCTTCTGCAAAAGCATTACCACTGTAGAAAGCAGTGAAGGTGAGGCAGTGTGCAGTCACCTCCGACACTTCCCTCCTCTGATCGGCCACGATCGGCCAAGGACCTCTCTATGAGAGCTGAGGGTGGAATTTTCTGGACCTCTGTAACTTGGGGAGACATGGCAAAAGGGATCCTCAATCAACAGCTCAGCCTTTGCTTTGTGGCCTGTCCGTATATATCTGTTCTCCAAATTACCTGCCGCTGCCCAGGTGTCAGCTGGTGAGATGGAATGACCTCCCAGGTAGGATCCTGGCAGATGATTTGCATAGGCAAACCCCCTCGCTCTCTTTCTTACCCCTGCTTACTCCACAGTAGCAAGTATCTGGGCAAAATATAGTGGTCGAGGTAGGGTAGCAGTAACTAGCAACTCTGAGAAAGTAAATCTGGGGAGCTTGGCGACTTGTGGGGAACAACTGCAGAGCTCATCTCCCAGAACTTTGTGGCACGGGGAGAAGGTCTGTGGGATTTCAGTAACTTGGAGACATGCAACCTGGTCGGGAGTGCTTCAGGTCTCCTTCCTTGCATGTTCCAAGCAACTCAACAAAGCATCAACAGGCTGCCATGCCAGCCACAGAGCCCCTTTCCACATGATTAAAAGCCTAAAATCTTTTCCATGCAAACACATAGCCACCGAAAACCATATTTTCTTTGTTTTCTCTCTCTCTGTCTCTCTCTCCTCCCTCCCTCCCCCATAACCCCCCCCTCCCTACCATTCATTTTAAGTTTTCCTGCACTGCAGCACATTGTGACAATGGTATTTCACAATGGGACTGTTTGAAAGTTACAGAAATAAAAAAAGAATTAACCAACTAAAAGCAGCCAAATCCGGAGTACACTGCTAAGCCACAATTAAAGATTAAGGCCTAGAAGCAAGTAAAGCTGTAGTTCAGAGCGATGTTTGCAAATAGCTCCTTAAAGCAGTTGACGCTGGAGTGCACAACAAGAGGAAAAGTGATAATACTCAGTTTGGTAGAATGGGATAAAAAACAAAAGCAGCGTGCCACTTCTAAAAGTACAAGTCAAGAAATTGAAGGAGATGGGGCTGTTCATTCAGTCAATAGGACTCACAAGTAAAAGTCTCCCGAGGCATTAGTGTTGAATTTGGCCCAAAATGTATTGTGTTGTCGTGTATTATGTATGAAAATACAATTTCAATCTTCATTAAAAAAAGATGTATTAAAAAATAAATACTTGCAGATTAAGAAAGTTTCTGTCCTGTCGTGTGCCAAAAATAGTGAATGCTTTACGAATGTGCGTGTCATCCTTTGAAGCAGGGGCCAATTCTATTTTCCCATTTTCATTCCAATATTAGTACATGTTTTGCTGAGGTACATAGGAATGGATCTGTTAAGAAATGAAACAAAAAGCCTGGAAAAATGTTGAAACAGGTAGGATTTGGACTTACAATAAACGGACTCACAGTCAGATGTGCTATCCCTTGACCCACTGACCCGCTTACCTTTTGTGTAATCCTTTTGCTCTCAGCAGTGTTGTCCAAAGTTCCCTACTTAAAGAGACTTTCTTATAAAAAAAGATCCTAGACATGTTTTTTATGGCCCACATGCCTCATATCCCGTTGCTCTTGATAAACTCACATCATCTCCCACCAATACAAGCTGTAAAAGATGTCAAGGGCATAGCCAAGGAAATTAGACGTGGGCCGAAGGTTGAGCAATCCTTAAATCAGCAGCAAAAATAACATTGAAATCAGCTTCAGAATCTCTTAAAGGATGGGCCAACACTGGTTGCTTGCAGGGCGCAATCGGGCTGACGCCTTAAGGCAAGCGCAAAGGGAGAGCCAACCAAACCATTGATTAGGACCTCTGGACTTTCTGCTCTTTAACATAAGGACATTTGATATGGCAAACGTTTGACCAAACACCATTTAGATGTCGGATGGTATGGAATTAAGCGGCAAACAGCAATACATCAGCATTCTTTGCTGCTTTATTGATCTGGTCCTAAAGGGTTTGGTTTAATGCCAATTATATTTAAAGATAAAAAGATTCATGCTCAACGGTGCTTGCAAATCGACACCCCTCTCCCCATCACGATGGCTGGGTGATGCAAGAGTGAGAGCATCACAGCAGACCCAGAGACATGAGAAACACTCTGTACCTCTGAGTGCATGTGGGCCCATGGCTGGATCAAGGACAAGGCAAGAATAGGAGATGGCTTAAGGTGTCAGCACCCAGGCTGCCCCATTGCGCACTGCCAGCAACAGATGTTGGACCATCCTTTAAGAGATTCTGAGGCTTATTTCAATGTTAACTTTGCTGCTGATTAAAGGATTGCTCAACCTTCGACCCGCGTCTAGTTTGCTTGGCTAAGCCCTGAAAATCTTTTACAGCTTGTATTGGTGGGAGATGATGTGAGTTTATCAAGAGCAACGGGATATGAGGCATGTGTGCCACAAAATGCAGGTCTATGATCTTTTATTTGAAAGCCACTTTGGAAAACCCTACTGAGAACAAAAGGATTACACAAAAGGAAAGGGGGTCAGGGGGGCAAGGGATAGCACATCTGAATGTGAGTCAGTTAATTGTAAGTCCAAATCCTACGCGTTTCGACATTTTTCCAGGCTTTTTGTTTCAGTTCTTAACAGATCCATTCCTATGTACCTCTGTGCTTTCAACAGAGTTTTCATTGTAAAGGAGGGACATACAGTATGCCTTAAACATGCCTGGGCAGGGAAGACTATGTAAAAGCAAGAGTAGCAGACAGCTTAATAAATCATCAGCAGGACCCTCTAGACCTTCCCCAAAAAACATAACATGATTTCTATGCATGTATGTGCGTTGAACAGCGCAAGTAATTTGGTTAATGTCAGTGGATAAATGTCACTTTCCCACAGCGCAGACAAAATCACTTGTACAGGCCCCTTCTGCAAAAGCATTACCGCTGTAGAAAGCAGTGAAAAGGTGAGGCAGTGTGCAGTCCCCCCACCCCCGACCCTGATCGGCCACGATCGGCCAAGGACCTCTCTATAAGAGCTGAGGGTGGAATTTTTCTGGACCTCAGTAACTTAGGGAGACATGGCTAAAGGGATCCTCAATCAACGGCCCAGCTTTTGCTCTGTGGCCTGTCCGAATATGTCTGTTCTCCAAATTACCTGCCGCTGCCCAGGTGTCAGATGGTGAGATGGAATGACCTCCCAGGAAGCATACTGGCAGATGATTTGCATAGGCACACCCCCTCTCCCTCTCTCTTAGCCCTGCTTACTCCACAGTAGCAAGTATCTGGGGAAAATATAGTGGTCGAGGTGGGGTAGCAGTAACTAGCAACTCTGAGAAAGTAAATCTGGGACACTTGGCGACCTGTGGGGAACAACTGCAGAGCTCAGTGCCCAGAAGTTTGTGGCACAGGGAGGAGGTCTGTTGGATTTCAGTAACTTGGAGACATGCAACCTGGTCGGGAGTGCTTCAGGTCTCCTTCCTTGCATGTTCCAAGCAACTCAACAAAGCATCAACAGGCTGAGATACCAACCACAGAGCCCCTTTCCACTTGATTAAAAGGCTAAAATCTTTTCCATGCAAATACATAGCCCCCAAATACCATATTTTCTTTGTTTTCTCTCTCTCTCCTCCCTGTCTCCTTCCCTCGCTCCCTCCCACCCTCCCGCACTCTCTCTTCCCCCCAGCCCCTCTCCCTCTCCCTACCATTAATTTTAAGTTTTCATGCACTGCAGCACATTGTGGCAATGGTATTTCACAATGGGACTGTTTGAAAGTTACAGAAATCAAAAAAGAAATCAACCAACTAAAAGCAGCCAAACCCGGAGTACACTGCTCAGCCCCATTTAAAGATTAAGGCCCAGAAGCAAGTAAAGCTGTAGTTCAGAGCGATATTTGCAAATAGCACCTTAAAGCAGTTTACGCTGGAGTGCACAACAAGGGGGAAAGTGATAATACTGAGTTTGGTAGAATGGGATAAAAAAAAAACAAAAGAAGCGTGCCACTTGTAAAAGTACAAGTCAAGAAATTGAAGGGGACGGGGCTGTTCATTCAGTCAAGAGGACTCACAAGTAAAAGGCTCCTGAGGCATTAGTGTTGAATTTGGCGCAAAATGCATTGTGTTGTCGTGTAATATGAATGAACATACAATTTCAATCTTCAATAAAGAAAGATCTATTAAAAAATCAACACTTGCAAATTAAGAAAGTTTCTGTCCAGTCATGTTCCAAAAATAGTGAATGCTTTACGAATGTGCGTGTCATCCTTTAGAGCAGGGGCCGATTTAAATTTCCCATTATCATTCCAATATTAGTACATGTGTTGCAGAAGCAAGCGCAAAGGGAGAGTCAATCAAACCATTGATTAGGACCTCTGGTCAAAGGTTTGCCATACCAAATGTCCTTATTTCAGAGGGCAGAAAGTCCAAACACCATTTAGATATCGGGTGGTATGAAATGAAGAGGCAAACAACAACGAATAAGCATTCTTTGCTGCTGTATTGATCTGGCCCTAAAGGGTTTTAGTTTAATGCCAATTATATTTAAAGATATAAAGATTAATGGTCCAGGGTGCTTGCAAAATGAAAACCCCCTCCCCATCACAATGGCTGGGTCATACAAGCCTGAGAGCATCACAATAGACCCAATAGACATGAGAAAAACTCGGTACCTCTGAGTGTATGTGGGCCCATGGCTGTATCAAGGACAAGGCAAAAACAGGAGGTGGCTTAAGGAGTCAGCACCAGAGGCTGTCCGATTGAGCCCTGTAAGCAACAGATGTTGGACCATCCTATAAAGGATTCTGAGGCTGATTTCAATTTTAACTTTGCTGCTGATTTAAGGATTGCTCAACCTTCGACCCACGTCTAGTTTGCTTGGATAAGCCCTGGAAATCTTTTACAGCTTGTACTGGTGGGAGATGATGTGACTTTATCAACTGCAACGGGATATGAGGCATGTGTGCCACAAAAAGCAGGTCTAGGATTTTTTTATAAGAAAGCCGCTTTAAGAAGGGAACTTTGGGCAACCCCACTGAGAGCAAAAGTATTACACAAAAGGTAAGGGGGTCAGTGGGTCAACTGATACAATAAACTAACTCACAGTCAAATGTGCTAAGTCCAAATACTACCTGTTTCTACATTTTCCAGGCTTTTTGTCTCATTTCTTAACAGATCCATTCCTATGTACCTCTGTGCTTTCAACAGAGTTTTCATTGTAAGAGAGGGACATACAGTATACCTTAAACATTCCTGGGCAGGGAAGACTCTATGTAAAAGCAAGAGTAGCAGACAGCTTAAAAGAATCATCAGCAGGACCCTCTAGATCTTCCCCAAAAAACATAACATTATTTCTCTGCATGCATGTGCGTTGAACAGCGCAAGTAGTTTGGTTAATGTCAGTGGATAAATGTCACTTTCCCACAGCGCAGAACAAAATCACTTGTACAGGCCCCTTCTGCAAAAGCATTACCACTGTAGAAAGCAGTGAAGGTGAGGCAGTGTGCAGTCACCTCCGACACTTCCCTCCTCTGATCGGCCACGATCGGCCAAGGACCTCTCTATGAGAGCTGAGGGTGGAATTTTCTGGACCTCTGTAACTTGGGGAGACATGGCAAAAGGGATCCTCAATCAACAGCTCAGCCTTTGCTTTGTGGCCTGTCCGTATATATCTGTTCTCCAAATTACCTGCCGCTGCCCAGGTGTCAGCTGGTGAGATGGAATGACCTCCCAGGTAGGATCCTGGCAGATGATTTGCATAGGCAAACCCCCTCGCTCTCTTTCTTACCCCTGCTTACTCCACAGTAGCAAGTATCTGGGCAAAATATAGTGGTCGAGGTAGGGTAGCAGTAACTAGCAACTCTGAGAAAGTAAATCTGGGGAGCTTGGCGACTTGTGGGGAACAACTGCAGAGCTCATCTCCCAGAACTTTGTGGCACGGGGAGAAGGTCTGTGGGATTTCAGTAACTTGGAGACATGCAACCTGGTCGGGAGTGCTTCAGGTCTCCTTCCTTGCATGTTCCAAGCAACTCAACAAAGCATCAACAGGCTGCCATGCCAGCCACAGAGCCCCTTTCCACATGATTAAAAGCCTAAAATCTTTTCCATGCAAACACATAGCCACCGAAAACCATATTTTCTTTGTTTTCTCTCTCTCTGTCTCTCTCTCCTCCCTCCCTCCCCCATAACCCCCCCCTCCCTACCATTCATTTTAAGTTTTCCTGCACTGCAGCACATTGTGACAATGGTATTTCACAATGGGACTGTTTGAAAGTTACAGAAATAAAAAAAGAATTAACCAACTAAAAGCAGCCAAATCCGGAGTACACTGCTAAGCCACAATTAAAGATTAAGGCCTAGAAGCAAGTAAAGCTGTAGTTCAGAGCGATGTTTGCAAATAGCTCCTTAAAGCAGTTGACGCTGGAGTGCACAACAAGAGGAAAAGTGATAATACTCAGTTTGGTAGAATGGGATAAAAAACAAAAGCAGCGTGCCACTTCTAAAAGTACAAGTCAAGAAATTGAAGGAGATGGGGCTGTTCATTCAGTCAATAGGACTCACAAGTAAAAGTCTCCCGAGGCATTAGTGTTGAATTTGGCCCAAAATGTATTGTGTTGTCGTGTATTATGTATGAAAATACAATTTCAATCTTCATTAAAAAAAGATGTATTAAAAAATAAATACTTGCAGATTAAGAAAGTTTCTGTCCTGTCGTGTGCCAAAAATAGTGAATGCTTTACGAATGTGCGTGTCATCCTTTGAAGCAGGGGCCAATTCTATTTTCCCATTTTCATTCCAATATTAGTACATGTTTTGCTGAGGTACATAGGAATGGATCTGTTAAGAAATGAAACAAAAAGCCTGGAAAAATGTTGAAACAGGTAGGATTTGGACTTACAATAAACGGACTCACAGTCAGATGTGCTATCCCTTGACCCACTGACCCGCTTACCTTTTGTGTAATCCTTTTGCTCTCAGCAGTGTTGTCCAAAGTTCCCTACTTAAAGAGACTTTCTTATAAAAAAAGATCCTAGACATGTTTTTTATGGCCCACATGCCTCATATCCCGTTGCTCTTGATAAACTCACATCATCTCCCACCAATACAAGCTGTAAAAGATGTCAAGGGCATAGCCAAGGAAATTAGACGTGGGCCGAAGGTTGAGCAATCCTTAAATCAGCAGCAAAAATAACATTGAAATCAGCTTCAGAATCTCTTAAAGGATGGGCCAACACTGGTTGCTTGCAGGGCGCAATCGGGCTGACGCCTTAAGGCAAGCGCAAAGGGAGAGCCAACCAAACCATTGATTAGGACCTCTGGACTTTCTGCTCTTTAACATAAGGACATTTGATATGGCAAACGTTTGACCAAACACCATTTAGATGTCGGATGGTATGGAATTAAGCGGCAAACAGCAATACATCAGCATTCTTTGCTGCTTTATTGATCTGGTCCTAAAGGGTTTGGTTTAATGCCAATTATATTTAAAGATAAAAAGATTCATGCTCAACGGTGCTTGCAAATCGACACCCCTCTCCCCATCACGATGGCTGGGTGATGCAAGAGTGAGAGCATCACAGCAGACCCAGAGACATGAGAAACACTCTGTACCTCTGAGTGTATGTGGGCCCATGGCTGGATCAAGGACAAGGCAAGAATAGGAGATGGCTTAAGGTGTCAGCACCCAGGCTGCCCCATTGCGCACTGCCAGCAACAGATGTTGGACCATCCTTTAAGAGATTCTGAGGCTTATTTCAATGTTAACTTTGCTGCTGATTAAAGGATTGCTCAACCTTCGACCCGCGTCTAGTTTGCTTGGCTAAGCCCTGAAAATCTTTTACAGCTTGTATTGGTGGGAGATGATGTGAGTTTATCAAGAGCAACGGGATATGAGGCATGTGTGCCACAAAATGCAGGTCTATGATCTTTTATTTGAAAGCCACTTTGGAAAACCCTACTGAGAACAAAAGGATTACACAAAAGGAAAGGGGGTCAGGGGGGCAAGGGATAGCACATCTGAATGTGAGTCAGTTAATTGTAAGCCCAAATCCTACGCGTTTCGACATTTTTCCAGGCTTTTTGTTTCAGTTCTTAACAGATCCATTCCTATGTACCTCTGTGCTTTCAACAGAGTTTTCATTGTAATGGAGGGACATACAGTATGCCTTAAACATGCCTGGGCAGGGAAGACTATGTAAAAGCAAGAGTAGCAGACAGCTTAATAAATCATCAGCAGGACCCTCTAGACCTTCCCCAAAAAACATAACATGATTTCTATGCATGTATGTGCGTTGAACAGCGCAAGTAATTTGGTTAATGTCAGTGGATAAATGTCACTTTCCCACAGCGCAGACAAAATCACTTGTACAGGCCCCTTCTGCAAAAGCATTACCGCTGTAGAAAGCAGTGAAAAGGTGAGGCAGTGTGCAGTCCCCCCACCCCCGACCCTGATCGGCCACGATCGGCCAAGGACCTCTCTATAAGAGCTGAGGGTGGAATTTTTCTGGACCTCAGTAACTTAGGGAGACATGGCTAAAGGGATCCTCAATCAACGGCCCAGCTTTTGCTCTGTGGCCTGTCCGAATATGTCTGTTCTCCAAATTACCTGCCGCTGCCCAGGTGTCAGATGGTGAGATGGAATGACCTCCCAGGAAGCATACTGGCAGATGATTTGCATAGGCACACCCCCTCTCCCTCTCTCTTAGCCCTGCTTACTCCACAGTAGCAAGTATCTGGGGAAAATATAGTGGTCGAGGTGGGGTAGCAGTAACTAGCAACTCTGAGAAAGTAAATCTGGGACACTTGGCGACCTGTGGGGAACAACTGCAGAGCTCAGTGCCCAGAAGTTTGTGGCACAGGGAGGAGGTCTGTTGGATTTCAGTAACTTGGAGACATGCAACCTGGTCGGGAGTGCTTCAGGTCTCCTTCCTTGCATGTTCCAAGCAACTCAACAAAGCATCAACAGGCTGAGATACCAACCACAGAGCCCCTTTCCACTTGATTAAAAGGCTAAAATCTTTTCCATGCAAATACATAGCCCCCAAATACCATATTTTCTTTGTTTTCTCTCTCTCTCCTCCCTGTCTCCTTCCCTCGCTCCCTCCCACCCTCCCGCACTCTCTCTTCCCCCCAGCCCCTCTCCCTCTCCCTACCATTAATTTTAAGTTTTCATGCACTGCAGCACATTGTGGCAATGGTATTTCACAATGGGACTGTTTGAAAGTTACAGAAATCAAAAAAGAAATCAACCAACTAAAAGCAGCCAAACCCGGAGTACACTGCTCAGCCCCATTTAAAGATTAAGGCCCAGAAGCAAGTAAAGCTGTAGTTCAGAGCGATATTTGCAAATAGCACCTTAAAGCAGTTTACGCTGGAGTGCACAACAAGGGGGAAAGTGATAATACTGAGTTTGGTAGAATGGGATAAAAAAAAACAAAAGAAGCGTGCCACTTGTAAAAGTACAAGTCAAGAAATTGAAGGGGACGGGGCTGTTCATTCAGTCAAGAGGACTCACAAGTAAAAGGCTCCTGAGGCATTAGTGTTGAATTTGGCGCAAAATGCATTGTGTTGTCGTGTAATATGAATGAACATACAATTTCAATCTTCAATAAAGAAAGATCTATTAAAAAATCAACACTTGCAAATTAAGAAAGTTTCTGTCCAGTCATGTTCCAAAAATAGTGAATGCTTTACGAATGTGCGTGTCATCCTTTAGAGCAGGGGCCGATTTAAATTTCCCATTATCATTCCAATATTAGTACATGTGTTGCAGAAGCAAGCGCAAAGGGAGAGTCAATCAAACCATTGATTAGGACCTCTGGTCAAAGGTTTGCCATACCAAATGTCCTTATTTCAGAGGGCAGAAAGTCCAAACACCATTTAGATATCGGGTGGTATGAAATGAAGAGGCAAACAACAACGAATAAGCATTCTTTGCTGCTCTATTGATCTGGCCCTAAAGGGTTTTAGTTTAATGCCAATTATATTTAAAGATATAAAGATTAATGGTCCAGGGTGCTTGCAAAATGAAAACCCCCTCCCCATCACAATGGCTGGGTCATACAAGCCTGAGAGCATCACAATAGACCCAATAGACATGAGAAAAACTCGGTACCTCTGAGTGTATGTGGGCCCATGGCTGTATCAAGGACAAGGCAAAAACAGGAGGTGGCTTAAGGAGTCAGCACCAGAGGCTGTCCGATTGAGCCCTGTAAGCAACAGATGTTGGACCATCCTATAAAGGATTCTGAGGCTGATTTCAATTTTAACTTTGCTGCTGATTTAAGGATTGCTCAACCTTCGACCCACGTCTAGTTTGCTTGGATAAGCCCTGGAAATCTTTTACAGCTTGTACTGGTGGGAGATGATGTGACTTTATCAACTGCAACGGGATATGAGGCATGTGTGCCACAAAAAGCAGGTCTAGGATTTTTTTATAAGAAAGCCGCTTTAAGAAGGGAACTTTGGGCAACCCCACTGAGAGCAAAAGTATTACACAAAAGGTAAGGGGGTCAGTGGGTCAACTGATACAATAAACTAACTCACAGTCAAATGTGCTAAGTCCAAATACTACCTGTTTCTACATTTTCCAGGCTTTTTGTCTCATTTCTTAACAGATCCATTCCTATGTACCTCTGTGCTTTCAACAGAGTTTTCATTGTAAGAGAGGGACATACAGTATACCTTAAACATTCCTGGGCAGGGAAGACTCTATGTAAAAGCAAGAGTAGCAGACAGCTTAAAAGAATCATCAGCAGGACCCTCTAGATCTTCCCCAAAAAACATAACATTATTTCTCTGCATGCATGTGCGTTGAACAGCGCAAGTAGTTTGGTTAATGTCAGTGGATAAATGTCACTTTCCCACAGCGCAGAACAAAATCACTTGTACAGGCCCCTTCTGCAAAAGCATTACCACTGTAGAAAGCAGTGAAGGTGAGGCAGTGTGCAGTCACCTCCGACACTTCCCTCCTCTGATCGGCCACGATCGGCCAAGGACCTCTCTATGAGAGCTGAGGGTGGAATTTTCTGGACCTCTGTAACTTGGGGAGACATGGCAAAAGGGATCCTCAATCAACAGCTCAGCCTTTGCTTTGTGGCCTGTCCGTATATATCTGTTCTCCAAATTACCTGCCGCTGCCCAGGTGTCAGCTGGTGAGATGGAATGACCTCCCAGGTAGGATCCTGGCAGATGATTTGCATAGGCAAACCCCCTCGCTCTCTTTCTTACCCCTGCTTACTCCACAGTAGCAAGTATCTGGGCAAAATATAGTGGTCGAGGTAGGGTAGCAGTAACTAGCAACTCTGAGAAAGTAAATCTGGGGAGCTTGGCGACTTGTGGGGAACAACTGCAGAGCTCATCTCCCAGAACTTTGTGGCACGGGGAGAAGGTCTGTGGGATTTCAGTAACTTGGAGACATGCAACCTGGTCGGGAGTGCTTCAGGTCTCCTTCCTTGCATGTTCCAAGCAACTCAACAAAGCATCAACAGGCTGCCATGCCAGCCACAGAGCCCCTTTCCACATGATTAAAAGCCTAAAATCTTTTCCATGCAAACACATAGCCACCGAAAACCATATTTTCTTTGTTTTCTCTCTCTCTGTCTCTCTCTCCTCCCTCCCTCCCCCATAACCCCCCCCTCCCTACCATTCATTTTAAGTTTTCCTGCACTGCAGCACATTGTGACAATGGTATTTCACAATGGGACTGTTTGAAAGTTACAGAAATAAAAAAAGAATTAACCAACTAAAAGCAGCCAAATCCGGAGTACACTGCTAAGCCACAATTAAAGATTAAGGCCTAGAAGCAAGTAAAGCTGTAGTTCAGAGCGATGTTTGCAAATAGCTCCTTAAAGCAGTTGACGCTGGAGTGCACAACAAGAGGAAAAGTGATAATACTCAGTTTGGTAGAATGGGATAAAAAACAAAAGCAGCGTGCCACTTCTAAAAGTACAAGTCAAGAAATTGAAGGAGATGGGGCTGTTCATTCAGTCAATAGGACTCACAAGTAAAAGTCTCCCGAGGCATTAGTGTTGAATTTGGCCCAAAATGTATTGTGTTGTCGTGTATTATGTATGAAAATACAATTTCAATCTTCATTAAAAAAAGATGTATTAAAAAATAAATACTTGCAGATTAAGAAAGTTTCTGTCCTGTCGTGTGCCAAAAATAGTGAATGCTTTACGAATGTGCGTGTCATCCTTTGAAGCAGGGGCCAATTCTATTTTCCCATTTTCATTCCAATATTAGTACATGTTTTGCTGAGGTACATAGGAATGGATCTGTTAAGAAATGAAACAAAAAGCCTGGAAAAATGTTGAAACAGGTAGGATTTGGACTTACAATAAACGGACTCACAGTCAGATGTGCTATCCCTTGACCCACTGACCCGCTTACCTTTTGTGTAATCCTTTTGCTCTCAGCAGTGTTGTCCAAAGTTCCCTACTTAAAGAGACTTTCTTATAAAAAAAGATCCTAGACATGTTTTTTATGGCCCACATGCCTCATATCCCGTTGCTCTTGATAAACTCACATCATCTCCCACCAATACAAGCTGTAAAAGATGTCAAGGGCATAGCCAAGGAAATTAGACGTGGGCCGAAGGTTGAGCAATCCTTAAATCAGCAGCAAAAATAACATTGAAATCAGCTTCAGAATCTCTTAAAGGATGGGCCAACACTGGTTGCTTGCAGGGCGCAATCGGGCTGACGCCTTAAGGCAAGCGCAAAGGGAGAGCCAACCAAACCATTGATTAGGACCTCTGGACTTTCTGCTCTTTAACATAAGGACATTTGATATGGCAAACGTTTGACCAAACACCATTTAGATGTCGGATGGTATGGAATTAAGCGGCAAACAGCAATACATCAGCATTCTTTGCTGCTTTATTGATCTGGTCCTAAAGGGTTTGGTTTAATGCCAATTATATTTAAAGATAAAAAGATTCATGCTCAACGGTGCTTGCAAATCGACACCCCTCTCCCCATCACGATGGCTGGGTGATGCAAGAGTGAGAGCATCACAGCAGACCCAGAGACATGAGAAACACTCTGTACCTCTGAGTGTATGTGGGCCCATGGCTGGATCAAGGACAAGGCAAGAATAGGAGATGGCTTAAGGTGTCAGCACCCAGGCTGCCCCATTGCGCACTGCCAGCAACAGATGTTGGACCATCCTTTAAGAGATTCTGAGGCTTATTTCAATGTTAACTTTGCTGCTGATTAAAGGATTGCTCAACCTTCGACCCGCGTCTAGTTTGCTTGGCTAAGCCCTGAAAATCTTTTACAGCTTGTATTGGTGGGAGATGATGTGAGTTTATCAAGAGCAACGGGATATGAGGCATGTGTGCCACAAAATGCAGGTCTATGATCTTTTATTTGAAAGCCACTTTGGAAAACCCTACTGAGAACAAAAGGATTACACAAAAGGAAAGGGGGTCAGGGGGGCAAGGGATAGCACATCTGAATGTGAGTCAGTTAATTGTAAGCCCAAATCCTACGCGTTTCGACATTTTTCCAGGCTTTTTGTTTCAGTTCTTAACAGATCCATTCCTATGTACCTCTGTGCTTTCAACAGAGTTTTCATTGTAATGGAGGGACATACAGTATGCCTTAAACATGCCTGGGCAGGGAAGACTATGTAAAAGCAAGAGTAGCAGACAGCTTAATAAATCATCAGCAGGACCCTCTAGACCTTCCCCAAAAAACATAACATGATTTCTATGCATGTATGTGCGTTGAACAGCGCAAGTAATTTGGTTAATGTCAGTGGATAAATGTCACTTTCCCACAGCGCAGACAAAATCACTTGTACAGGCCCCTTCTGCAAAAGCATTACCGCTGTAGAAAGCAGTGAAAAGGTGAGGCAGTGTGCAGTCCCCCCACCCCCGACCCTGATCGGCCACGATCGGCCAAGGACCTCTCTATAAGAGCTGAGGGTGGAATTTTTCTGGACCTCAGTAACTTAGGGAGACATGGCTAAAGGGATCCTCAATCAACGGCCCAGCTTTTGCTCTGTGGCCTGTCCGAATATGTCTGTTCTCCAAATTACCTGCCGCTGCCCAGGTGTCAGATGGTGAGATGGAATGACCTCCCAGGAAGCATACTGGCAGATGATTTGCATAGGCACACCCCCTCTCCCTCTCTCTTAGCCCTGCTTACTCCACAGTAGCAAGTATCTGGGGAAAATATAGTGGTCGAGGTGGGGTAGCAGTAACTAGCAACTCTGAGAAAGTAAATCTGGGACACTTGGCGACCTGTGGGGAACAACTGCAGAGCTCAGTGCCCAGAAGTTTGTGGCACAGGGAGGAGGTCTGTTGGATTTCAGTAACTTGGAGACATGCAACCTGGTCGGGAGTGCTTCAGGTCTCCTTCCTTGCATGTTCCAAGCAACTCAACAAAGCATCAACAGGCTGAGATACCAACCACAGAGCCCCTTTCCACTTGATTAAAAGGCTAAAATCTTTTCCATGCAAATACATAGCCCCCAAATACCATATTTTCTTTGTTTTCTCTCTCTCTCCTCCCTGTCTCCTTCCCTCGCTCCCTCCCACCCTCCCGCACTCTCTCTTCCCCCCAGCCCCTCTCCCTCTCCCTACCATTAATTTTAAGTTTTCATGCACTGCAGCACATTGTGGCAATGGTATTTCACAATGGGACTGTTTGAAAGTTACAGAAATCAAAAAAGAAATCAACCAACTAAAAGCAGCCAAACCCGGAGTACACTGCTCAGCCCCATTTAAAGATTAAGGCCCAGAAGCAAGTAAAGCTGTAGTTCAGAGCGATATTTGCAAATAGCACCTTAAAGCAGTTTACGCTGGAGTGCACAACAAGGGGGAAAGTGATAATACTGAGTTTGGTAGAATGGGATAAAAAAAAACAAAAGAAGCGTGCCACTTGTAAAAGTACAAGTCAAGAAATTGAAGGGGACGGGGCTGTTCATTCAGTCAAGAGGACTCACAAGTAAAAGGCTCCTGAGGCATTAGTGTTGAATTTGGCGCAAAATGCATTGTGTTGTCGTGTAATATGAATGAACATACAATTTCAATCTTCAATAAAGAAAGATCTATTAAAAAATCAACACTTGCAAATTAAGAAAGTTTCTGTCCAGTCATGTTCCAAAAATAGTGAATGCTTTACGAATGTGCGTGTCATCCTTTAGAGCAGGGGCCGATTTAAATTTCCCATTATCATTCCAATATTAGTACATGTGTTGCAGAAGCAAGCGCAAAGGGAGAGTCAATCAAACCATTGATTAGGACCTCTGGTCAAAGGTTTGCCATACCAAATGTCCTTATTTCAGAGGGCAGAAAGTCCAAACACCATTTAGATATCGGGTGGTATGAAATGAAGAGGCAAACAACAACGAATAAGCATTCTTTGCTGCTGTATTGATCTGGCCCTAAAGGGTTTTAGTTTAATGCCAATTATATTTAAAGATATAAAGATTAATGGTCCAGGGTGCTTGCAAAATGAAAACCCCCTCCCCATCACAATGGCTGGGTCATACAAGCCTGAGAGCATCACAATAGACCCAATAGACATGAGAAAAACTCGGTACCTCTGAGTGTATGTGGGCCCATGGCTGTATCAAGGACAAGGCAAAAACAGGAGGTGGCTTAAGGAGTCAGCACCAGAGGCTGTCCGATTGAGCCCTGTAAGCAACAGATGTTGGACCATCCTATAAAGGATTCTGAGGCTGATTTCAATTTTAACTTTGCTGCTGATTTAAGGATTGCTCAACCTTCGACCCACGTCTAGTTTGCTTGGATAAGCCCTGGAAATCTTTTACAGCTTGTACTGGTGGGAGATGATGTGACTTTATCAACTGCAACGGGATATGAGGCATGTGTGCCACAAAAAGCAGGTCTAGGATTTTTTTATAAGAAAGCCGCTTTAAGAAGGGAACTTTGGGCAACCCCACTGAGAGCAAAAGTATTACACAAAAGGTAAGGGGGTCAGTGGGTCAACTGATACAATAAACTAACTCACAGTCAAATGTGCTAAGTCCAAATACTACCTGTTTCTACATTTTCCAGGCTTTTTGTCTCATTTCTTAACAGATCCATTCCTATGTACCTCTGTGCTTTCAACAGAGTTTTCATTGTAAGAGAGGGACATACAGTATACCTTAAACATTCCTGGGCAGGGAAGACTCTATGTAAAAGCAAGAGTAGCAGACAGCTTAAAAGAATCATCAGCAGGACCCTCTAGATCTTCCCCAAAAAACATAACATTATTTCTCTGCATGCATGTGCGTTGAACAGCGCAAGTAGTTTGGTTAATGTCAGTGGATAAATGTCACTTTCCCACAGCGCAGAACAAAATCACTTGTACAGGCCCCTTCTGCAAAAGCATTACCACTGTAGAAAGCAGTGAAGGTGAGGCAGTGTGCAGTCACCTCCGACACTTCCCTCCTCTGATCGGCCACGATCGGCCAAGGACCTCTCTATGAGAGCTGAGGGTGGAATTTTCTGGACCTCTGTAACTTGGGGAGACATGGCAAAAGGGATCCTCAATCAACAGCTCAGCCTTTGCTTTGTGGCCTGTCCGTATATATCTGTTCTCCAAATTACCTGCCGCTGCCCAGGTGTCAGCTGGTGAGATGGAATGACCTCCCAGGTAGGATCCTGGCAGATGATTTGCATAGGCAAACCCCCTCGCTCTCTTTCTTACCCCTGCTTACTCCACAGTAGCAAGTATCTGGGCAAAATATAGTGGTCGAGGTAGGGTAGCAGTAACTAGCAACTCTGAGAAAGTAAATCTGGGGAGCTTGGCGACTTGTGGGGAACAACTGCAGAGCTCATCTCCCAGAACTTTGTGGCACGGGGAGAAGGTCTGTGGGATTTCAGTAACTTGGAGACATGCAACCTGGTCGGGAGTGCTTCAGGTCTCCTTCCTTGCATGTTCCAAGCAACTCAACAAAGCATCAACAGGCTGCCATGCCAGCCACAGAGCCCCTTTCCACATGATTAAAAGCCTAAAATCTTTTCCATGCAAACACATAGCCACCGAAAACCATATTTTCTTTGTTTTCTCTCTCTCTGTCTCTCTCTCCTCCCTCCCTCCCCCATAACCCCCCCCTCCCTACCATTCATTTTAAGTTTTCCTGCACTGCAGCACATTGTGACAATGGTATTTCACAATGGGACTGTTTGAAAGTTACAGAAATAAAAAAAGAATTAACCAACTAAAAGCAGCCAAATCCGGAGTACACTGCTAAGCCACAATTAAAGATTAAGGCCTAGAAGCAAGTAAAGCTGTAGTTCAGAGCGATGTTTGCAAATAGCTCCTTAAAGCAGTTGACGCTGGAGTGCACAACAAGAGGAAAAGTGATAATACTCAGTTTGGTAGAATGGGATAAAAAACAAAAGCAGCGTGCCACTTCTAAAAGTACAAGTCAAGAAATTGAAGGAGATGGGGCTGTTCATTCAGTCAATAGGACTCACAAGTAAAAGTCTCCCGAGGCATTAGTGTTGAATTTGGCCCAAAATGTATTGTGTTGTCGTGTATTATGTATGAAAATACAATTTCAATCTTCATTAAAAAAAGATGTATTAAAAAATAAATACTTGCAGATTAAGAAAGTTTCTGTCCTGTCGTGTGCCAAAAATAGTGAATGCTTTACGAATGTGCGTGTCATCCTTTGAAGCAGGGGCCAATTCTATTTTCCCATTTTCATTCCAATATTAGTACATGTTTTGCTGAGGTACATAGGAATGGATCTGTTAAGAAATGAAACAAAAAGCCTGGAAAAATGTTGAAACAGGTAGGATTTGGACTTACAATAAACGGACTCACAGTCAGATGTGCTATCCCTTGACCCACTGACCCGCTTACCTTTTGTGTAATCCTTTTGCTCTCAGCAGTGTTGTCCAAAGTTCCCTACTTAAAGAGACTTTCTTATAAAAAAAGATCCTAGACATGTTTTTTATGGCCCACATGCCTCATATCCCGTTGCTCTTGATAAACTCACATCATCTCCCACCAATACAAGCTGTAAAAGATGTCAAGGGCATAGCCAAGGAAATTAGACGTGGGCCGAAGGTTGAGCAATCCTTAAATCAGCAGCAAAAATAACATTGAAATCAGCTTCAGAATCTCTTAAAGGATGGGCCAACACTGGTTGCTTGCAGGGCGCAATCGGGCTGACGCCTTAAGGCAAGCGCAAAGGGAGAGCCAACCAAACCATTGATTAGGACCTCTGGACTTTCTGCTCTTTAACATAAGGACATTTGATATGGCAAACGTTTGACCAAACACCATTTAGATGTCGGATGGTATGGAATTAAGCGGCAAACAGCAATACATCAGCATTCTTTGCTGCTTTATTGATCTGGTCCTAAAGGGTTTGGTTTAATGCCAATTATATTTAAAGATAAAAAGATTCATGCTCAACGGTGCTTGCAAATCGACACCCCTCTCCCCATCACGATGGCTGGGTGATGCAAGAGTGAGAGCATCACAGCAGACCCAGAGACATGAGAAACACTCTGTACCTCTGAGTGTATGTGGGCCCATGGCTGGATCAAGGACAAGGCAAGAATAGGAGATGGCTTAAGGTGTCAGCACCCAGGCTGCCCCATTGCGCACTGCCAGCAACAGATGTTGGACCATCCTTTAAGAGATTCTGAGGCTTATTTCAATGTTAACTTTGCTGCTGATTAAAGGATTGCTCAACCTTCGACCCGCGTCTAGTTTGCTTGGCTAAGCCCTGAAAATCTTTTACAGCTTGTATTGGTGGGAGATGATGTGAGTTTATCAAGAGCAACGGGATATGAGGCATGTGTGCCACAAAATGCAGGTCTATGATCTTTTATTTGAAAGCCACTTTGGAAAACCCTACTGAGAACAAAAGGATTACACAAAAGGAAAGGGGGTCAGGGGGGCAAGGGATAGCACATCTGAATGTGAGTCAGTTAATTGTAAGCCCAAATCCTACGCGTTTCGACATTTTTCCAGGCTTTTTGTTTCAGTTCTTAACAGATCCATTCTTATGTACCTCTGTGCTTTCAACAGAGTTTTCATTGTAATGGAGGGACATACAGTATGCCTTAAACATGCCTGGGCAGGGAAGACTATGTAAAAGCAAGAGTAGCAGACAGCTTAATAAATCATCAGCAGGACCCTCTAGACCTTCCCCAAAAAACATAACATGATTTCTATGCATGTATGTGCGTTGAACAGCGCAAGTAATTTGGTTAATGTCAGTGGATAAATGTCACTTTCCCACAGCGCAGACAAAATCACTTGTACAGGCCCCTTCTGCAAAAGCATTACCGCTGTAGAAAGCAGTGAAAAGGTGAGGCAGTGTGCAGTCCCCCCACCCCCGACCCTGATCGGCCACGATCGGCCAAGGACCTCTCTATAAGAGCTGAGGGTGGAATTTTTCTGGACCTCAGTAACTTAGGGAGACATGGCTAAAGGGATCCTCAATCAACGGCCCAGCTTTTGCTCTGTGGCCTGTCCGAATATGTCTGTTCTCCAAATTACCTGCCGCTGCCCAGGTGTCAGATGGTGAGATGGAATGACCTCCCAGGAAGCATACTGGCAGATGATTTGCATAGGCACACCCCCTCTCCCTCTCTCTTAGCCCTGCTTACTCCACAGTAGCAAGTATCTGGGGAAAATATAGTGGTCGAGGTGGGGTAGCAGTAACTAGCAACTCTGAGAAAGTAAATCTGGGACACTTGGCGACCTGTGGGGAACAACTGCAGAGCTCAGTGCCCAGAAGTTTGTGGCACAGGGAGGAGGTCTGTTGGATTTCAGTAACTTGGAGACATGCAACCTGGTCGGGAGTGCTTCAGGTCTCCTTCCTTGCATGTTCCAAGCAACTCAACAAAGCATCAACAGGCTGAGATACCAACCACAGAGCCCCTTTCCACTTGATTAAAAGGCTAAAATCTTTTCCATGCAAATACATAGCCCCCAAATACCATATTTTCTTTGTTTTCTCTCTCTCTCCTCCCTGTCTCCTTCCCTCGCTCCCTCCCACCCTCCGCACTCTTTCTTCCCCCCAGCCCCTCTCCCTCTCCCTACCATTAATTTTAAGTTTTCATGCACTGCAGCACATTGTGGCAATGGTATTTCACAATGGGACTGTTTGAAAGTTACAGAAATCAAAAAAGAAATCAACCAACTAAAAGCAGCCAAACCCGGAGTACACTGCTCAGCCCCATTTAAAGATTAAGGCCCAGAAGCAAGTAAAGCTGTAGTTCAGAGCGATATTTGCAAATAGCACCTTAAAGCAGTTTACGCTGGAGTGCACAACAAGGGGGAAAGTGATAATACTGAGTTTGGTAGAATGGGATAAAAAAAAACAAAAGAAGCGTGCCACTTGTAAAAGTACAAGTCAAGAAATTGAAGGGGACGGGGCTGTTCATTCAGTCAAGAGGACTCACAAGTAAAAGGCTCCTGAGGCATTAGTGTTGAATTTGGCGCAAAATGCATTGTGTTGTCGTGTAATATGAATGAACATACAATTTCAATCTTCAATAAAGAAAGATCTATTAAAAAATCAACACTTGCAAATTAAGAAAGTTTCTGTCCAGTCATGTTCCAAAAATAGTGAATGCTTTACGAATGTGCGTGTCATCCTTTAGAGCAGGGGCCGATTTAAATTTCCCATTATCATTCCAATATTAGTACATGTGTTGCAGAAGCAAGCGCAAAGGGAGAGTCAATCAAACCATTGATTAGGACCTCTGGTCAAAGGTTTGCCATACCAAATGTCCTTATTTCAGAGGGCAGAAAGTCCAAACACCATTTAGATATCGGGTGGTATGAAATGAAGAGGCAAACAACAACGAATAAGCATTCTTTGCTGCTGTATTGATCTGGCCCTAAAGGGTTTTAGTTTAATGCCAATTATATTTAAAGATATAAAGATTAATGGTCCAGGGTGCTTGCAAAATGAAAACCCCCTCCCCATCACAATGGCTGGGTCATACAAGCCTGAGAGCATCACAATAGACCCAATAGACATGAGAAAAACTCGGTACCTCTGAGTGTATGTGGGCCCATGGCTGTATCAAGGACAAGGCAAAAACAGGAGGTGGCTTAAGGAGTCAGCACCAGAGGCTGTCCGATTGAGCCCTGTAAGCAACAGATGTTGGACCATCCTATAAAGGATTCTGAGGCTGATTTCAATTTTAACTTTGCTGCTGATTTAAGGATTGCTCAACCTTCGACCCACGTCTAGTTTGCTTGGATAAGCCCTGGAAATCTTTTACAGCTTGTACTGGTGGGAGATGATGTGACTTTATCAACTGCAACGGGATATGAGGCATGTGTGCCACAAAAAGCAGGTCTAGGATTTTTTTATAAGAAAGCCGCTTTAAGAAGGGAACTTTGGGCAACCCCACTGAGAGCAAAAGTATTACACAAAAGGTAAGGGGGTCAGTGGGTCAACTGATACAATAAACTAACTCACAGTCAAATGTGCTAAGTCCAAATACTACCTGTTTCTACATTTTCCAGGCTTTTTGTCTCATTTCTTAACAGATCCATTCCTATGTACCTCTGTGCTTTCAACAGAGTTTTCATTGTAAGAGAGGGACATACAGTATACCTTAAACATTCCTGGGCAGGGAAGACTCTATGTAAAAGCAAGAGTAGCAGACAGCTTAAAAGAATCATCAGCAGGACCCTCTAGATCTTCCCCAAAAAACATAACATTATTTCTCTGCATGCATGTGCGTTGAACAGCGCAAGTAGTTTGGTTAATGTCAGTGGATAAATGTCACTTTCCCACAGCGCAGAACAAAATCACTTGTACAGGCCCCTTCTGCAAAAGCATTACCACTGTAGAAAGCAGTGAAGGTGAGGCAGTGTGCAGTCACCTCCGACACTTCCCTCCTCTGATCGGCCACGATCGGCCAAGGACCTCTCTATGAGAGCTGAGGGTGGAATTTTCTGGACCTCTGTAACTTGGGGAGACATGGCAAAAGGGATCCTCAATCAACAGCTCAGCCTTTGCTTTGTGGCCTGTCCGTATATATCTGTTCTCCAAATTACCTGCCGCTGCCCAGGTGTCAGCTGGTGAGATGGAATGACCTCCCAGGTAGGATCCTGGCAGATGATTTGCATAGGCAAACCCCCTCGCTCTCTTTCTTACCCCTGCTTACTCCACAGTAGCAAGTATCTGGGCAAAATATAGTGGTCGAGGTAGGGTAGCAGTAACTAGCAACTCTGAGAAAGTAAATCTGGGGAGCTTGGCGACTTGTGGGGAACAACTGCAGAGCTCATCTCCCAGAACTTTGTGGCACGGGGAGAAGGTCTGTGGGATTTCAGTAACTTGGAGACATGCAACCTGGTCGGGAGTGCTTCAGGTCTCCTTCCTTGCATGTTCCAAGCAACTCAACAAAGCATCAACAGGCTGCCATGCCAGCCACAGAGCCCCTTTCCACATGATTAAAAGCCTAAAATCTTTTCCATGCAAACACATAGCCACCGAAAACCATATTTTCTTTGTTTTCTCTCTCTCTGTCTCTCTCTCCTCCCTCCCTCCCCCATAACCCCCCCCTCCCTACCATTCATTTTAAGTTTTCCTGCACTGCAGCACATTGTGACAATGGTATTTCACAATGGGACTGTTTGAAAGTTACAGAAATAAAAAAAGAATTAACCAACTAAAAGCAGCCAAATCCGGAGTACACTGCTAAGCCACAATTAAAGATTAAGGCCTAGAAGCAAGTAAAGCTGTAGTTCAGAGCGATGTTTGCAAATAGCTCCTTAAAGCAGTTGACGCTGGAGTGCACAACAAGAGGAAAAGTGATAATACTCAGTTTGGTAGAATGGGATAAAAAACAAAAGCAGCGTGCCACTTCTAAAAGTACAAGTCAAGAAATTGAAGGAGATGGGGCTGTTCATTCAGTCAATAGGACTCACAAGTAAAAGTCTCCCGAGGCATTAGTGTTGAATTTGGCCCAAAATGTATTGTGTTGTCGTGTATTATGTATGAAAATACAATTTCAATCTTCATTAAAAAAAGATGTATTAAAAAATAAATACTTGCAGATTAAGAAAGTTTCTGTCCTGTCGTGTGCCAAAAATAGTGAATGCTTTACGAATGTGCGTGTCATCCTTTGAAGCAGGGGCCAATTCTATTTTCCCATTTTCATTCCAATATTAGTACATGTTTTGCTGAGGTACATAGGAATGGATCTGTTAAGAAATGAAACAAAAAGCCTGGAAAAATGTTGAAACAGGTAGGATTTGGACTTACAATAAACGGACTCACAGTCAGATGTGCTATCCCTTGACCCACTGACCCGCTTACCTTTTGTGTAATCCTTTTGCTCTCAGCAGTGTTGTCCAAAGTTCCCTACTTAAAGAGACTTTCTTATAAAAAAAGATCCTAGACATGTTTTTTATGGCCCACATGCCTCATATCCCGTTGCTCTTGATAAACTCACATCATCTCCCACCAATACAAGCTGTAAAAGATGTCAAGGGCATAGCCAAGGAAATTAGACGTGGGCCGAAGGTTGAGCAATCCTTAAATCAGCAGCAAAAATAACATTGAAATCAGCTTCAGAATCTCTTAAAGGATGGGCCAACACTGGTTGCTTGCAGGGCGCAATCGGGCTGACGCCTTAAGGCAAGCGCAAAGGGAGAGCCAACCAAACCATTGATTAGGACCTCTGGACTTTCTGCTCTTTAACATAAGGACATTTGATATGGCAAACGTTTGACCAAACACCATTTAGATGTCGGATGGTATGGAATTAAGCGGCAAACAGCAATACATCAGCATTCTTTGCTGCTTTATTGATCTGGTCCTAAAGGGTTTGGTTTAATGCCAATTATATTTAAAGATAAAAAGATTCATGCTCAACGGTGCTTGCAAATCGACACCCCTCTCCCCATCACGATGGCTGGGTGATGCAAGAGTGAGAGCATCACAGCAGACCCAGAGACATGAGAAACACTCTGTACCTCTGAGTGCATGTGGGCCCATGGCTGGATCAAGGACAAGGCAAGAATAGGAGATGGCTTAAGGTGTCAGCACCCAGGCTGCCCCATTGCGCACTGCCAGCAACAGATGTTGGACCATCCTTTAAGAGATTCTGAGGCTTATTTCAATGTTAACTTTGCTGCTGATTAAAGGATTGCTCAACCTTCGACCCGCGTCTAGTTTGCTTGGCTAAGCCCTGAAAATCTTTTACAGCTTGTATTGGTGGGAGATGATGTGAGTTTATCAAGAGCAACGGGATATGAGGCATGTGTGCCACAAAATGCAGGTCTATGATCTTTTATTTGAAAGCCACTTTGGAAAACCCTACTGAGAACAAAAGGATTACACAAAAGGAAAGGGGGTCAGGGGGGCAAGGGATAGCACATCTGAATGTGAGTCAGTTAATTGTAAGTCCAAATCCTACGCGTTTCGACATTTTTCCAGGCTTTTTGTTTCAGTTCTTAACAGATCCATTCCTATGTACCTCTGTGCTTTCAACAGAGTTTTCATTGTAAAGGAGGGACATACAGTATGCCTTAAACATGCCTGGGCAGGGAAGACTATGTAAAAGCAAGAGTAGCAGACAGCTTAATAAATCATCAGCAGGACCCTCTAGACCTTCCCCAAAAAACATAACATGATTTCTATGCATGTATGTGCGTTGAACAGCGCAAGTAATTTGGTTAATGTCAGTGGATAAATGTCACTTTCCCACAGCGCAGACAAAATCACTTGTACAGGCCCCTTCTGCAAAAGCATTACCGCTGTAGAAAGCAGTGAAAAGGTGAGGCAGTGTGCAGTCCCCCCACCCCCGACCCTGATCGGCCACGATCGGCCAAGGACCTCTCTATAAGAGCTGAGGGTGGAATTTTTCTGGACCTCAGTAACTTAGGGAGACATGGCTAAAGGGATCCTCAATCAACGGCCCAGCTTTTGCTCTGTGGCCTGTCCGAATATGTCTGTTCTCCAAATTACCTGCCGCTGCCCAGGTGTCAGATGGTGAGATGGAATGACCTCCCAGGAAGCATACTGGCAGATGATTTGCATAGGCACACCCCCTCTCCCTCTCTCTTAGCCCTGCTTACTCCACAGTAGCAAGTATCTGGGGAAAATATAGTGGTCGAGGTGGGGTAGCAGTAACTAGCAACTCTGAGAAAGTAAATCTGGGACACTTGGCGACCTGTGGGGAACAACTGCAGAGCTCAGTGCCCAGAAGTTTGTGGCACAGGGAGGAGGTCTGTTGGATTTCAGTAACTTGGAGACATGCAACCTGGTCGGGAGTGCTTCAGGTCTCCTTCCTTGCATGTTCCAAGCAACTCAACAAAGCATCAACAGGCTGAGATACCAACCACAGAGCCCCTTTCCACTTGATTAAAAGGCTAAAATCTTTTCCATGCAAATACATAGCCCCCAAATACCATATTTTCTTTGTTTTCTCTCTCTCTCCTCCCTGTCTCCTTCCCTCGCTCCCTCCCACCCTCCCGCACTCTCTCTTCCCCCCAGCCCCTCTCCCTCTCCCTACCATTAATTTTAAGTTTTCATGCACTGCAGCACATTGTGGCAATGGTATTTCACAATGGGACTGTTTGAAAGTTACAGAAATCAAAAAAGAAATCAACCAACTAAAAGCAGCCAAACCCGGAGTACACTGCTCAGCCCCATTTAAAGATTAAGGCCCAGAAGCAAGTAAAGCTGTAGTTCAGAGCGATATTTGCAAATAGCACCTTAAAGCAGTTTACGCTGGAGTGCACAACAAGGGGGAAAGTGATAATACTGAGTTTGGTAGAATGGGATAAAAAAAAAACAAAAGAAGCGTGCCACTTGTAAAAGTACAAGTCAAGAAATTGAAGGGGACGGGGCTGTTCATTCAGTCAAGAGGACTCACAAGTAAAAGGCTCCTGAGGCATTAGTGTTGAATTTGGCGCAAAATGCATTGTGTTGTCGTGTAATATGAATGAACATACAATTTCAATCTTCAATAAAGAAAGATCTATTAAAAAATCAACACTTGCAAATTAAGAAAGTTTCTGTCCAGTCATGTTCCAAAAATAGTGAATGCTTTACGAATGTGCGTGTCATCCTTTAGAGCAGGGGCCGATTTAAATTTCCCATTATCATTCCAATATTAGTACATGTGTTGCAGAAGCAAGCGCAAAGGGAGAGTCAATCAAACCATTGATTAGGACCTCTGGTCAAAGGTTTGCCATACCAAATGTCCTTATTTCAGAGGGCAGAAAGTCCAAACACCATTTAGATATCGGGTGGTATGAAATGAAGAGGCAAACAACAACGAATAAGCATTCTTTGCTGCTGTATTGATCTGGCCCTAAAGGGTTTTAGTTTAATGCCAATTATATTTAAAGATATAAAGATTAATGGTCCAGGGTGCTTGCAAAATGAAAACCCCCTCCCCATCACAATGGCTGGGTCATACAAGCCTGAGAGCATCACAATAGACCCAATAGACATGAGAAAAACTCGGTACCTCTGAGTGTATGTGGGCCCATGGCTGTATCAAGGACAAGGCAAAAACAGGAGGTGGCTTAAGGAGTCAGCACCAGAGGCTGTCCGATTGAGCCCTGTAAGCAACAGATGTTGGACCATCCTATAAAGGATTCTGAGGCTGATTTCAATTTTAACTTTGCTGCTGATTTAAGGATTGCTCAACCTTCGACCCACGTCTAGTTTGCTTGGATAAGCCCTGGAAATCTTTTACAGCTTGTACTGGTGGGAGATGATGTGACTTTATCAACTGCAACGGGATATGAGGCATGTGTGCCACAAAAAGCAGGTCTAGGATTTTTTTATAAGAAAGCCGCTTTAAGAAGGGAACTTTGGGCAACCCCACTGAGAGCAAAAGTATTACACAAAAGGTAAGGGGGTCAGTGGGTCAACTGATACAATAAACTAACTCACAGTCAAATGTGCTAAGTCCAAATACTACCTGTTTCTACATTTTCCAGGCTTTTTGTCTCATTTCTTAACAGATCCATTCCTATGTACCTCTGTGCTTTCAACAGAGTTTTCATTGTAAGAGAGGGACATACAGTATACCTTAAACATTCCTGGGCAGGGAAGACTCTATGTAAAAGCAAGAGTAGCAGACAGCTTAAAAGAATCATCAGCAGGACCCTCTAGATCTTCCCCAAAAAACATAACATTATTTCTCTGCATGCATGTGCGTTGAACAGCGCAAGTAGTTTGGTTAATGTCAGTGGATAAATGTCACTTTCCCACAGCGCAGAACAAAATCACTTGTACAGGCCCCTTCTGCAAAAGCATTACCACTGTAGAAAGCAGTGAAGGTGAGGCAGTGTGCAGTCACCTCCGACACTTCCCTCCTCTGATCGGCCACGATCGGCCAAGGACCTCTCTATGAGAGCTGAGGGTGGAATTTTCTGGACCTCTGTAACTTGGGGAGACATGGCAAAAGGGATCCTCAATCAACAGCTCAGCCTTTGCTTTGTGGCCTGTCCGTATATATCTGTTCTCCAAATTACCTGCCGCTGCCCAGGTGTCAGCTGGTGAGATGGAATGACCTCCCAGGTAGGATCCTGGCAGATGATTTGCATAGGCAAACCCCCTCGCTCTCTTTCTTACCCCTGCTTACTCCACAGTAGCAAGTATCTGGGCAAAATATAGTGGTCGAGGTAGGGTAGCAGTAACTAGCAACTCTGAGAAAGTAAATCTGGGGAGCTTGGCGACTTGTGGGGAACAACTGCAGAGCTCATCTCCCAGAACTTTGTGGCACGGGGAGAAGGTCTGTGGGATTTCAGTAACTTGGAGACATGCAACCTGGTCGGGAGTGCTTCAGGTCTCCTTCCTTGCATGTTCCAAGCAACTCAACAAAGCATCAACAGGCTGCCATGCCAGCCACAGAGCCCCTTTCCACATGATTAAAAGCCTAAAATCTTTTCCATGCAAACACATAGCCACCGAAAACCATATTTTCTTTGTTTTCTCTCTCTCTGTCTCTCTCTCCTCCCTCCCTCCCCCATAACCCCCCCCTCCCTACCATTCATTTTAAGTTTTCCTGCACTGCAGCACATTGTGACAATGGTATTTCACAATGGGACTGTTTGAAAGTTACAGAAATAAAAAAAGAATTAACCAACTAAAAGCAGCCAAATCCGGAGTACACTGCTAAGCCACAATTAAAGATTAAGGCCTAGAAGCAAGTAAAGCTGTAGTTCAGAGCGATGTTTGCAAATAGCTCCTTAAAGCAGTTGACGCTGGAGTGCACAACAAGAGGAAAAGTGATAATACTCAGTTTGGTAGAATGGGATAAAAAACAAAAGCAGCGTGCCACTTCTAAAAGTACAAGTCAAGAAATTGAAGGAGATGGGGCTGTTCATTCAGTCAATAGGACTCACAAGTAAAAGTCTCCCGAGGCATTAGTGTTGAATTTGGCCCAAAATGTATTGTGTTGTCGTGTATTATGTATGAAAATACAATTTCAATCTTCATTAAAAAAAGATGTATTAAAAAATAAATACTTGCAGATTAAGAAAGTTTCTGTCCTGTCGTGTGCCAAAAATAGTGAATGCTTTACGAATGTGCGTGTCATCCTTTGAAGCAGGGGCCAATTCTATTTTCCCATTTTCATTCCAATATTAGTACATGTTTTGCTGAGGTACATAGGAATGGATCTGTTAAGAAATGAAACAAAAAGCCTGGAAAAATGTTGAAACAGGTAGGATTTGGACTTACAATAAACGGACTCACAGTCAGATGTGCTATCCCTTGACCCACTGACCCGCTTACCTTTTGTGTAATCCTTTTGCTCTCAGCAGTGTTGTCCAAAGTTCCCTACTTAAAGAGACTTTCTTATAAAAAAAGATCCTAGACATGTTTTTTATGGCCCACATGCCTCATATCCCGTTGCTCTTGATAAACTCACATCATCTCCCACCAATACAAGCTGTAAAAGATGTCAAGGGCATAGCCAAGGAAATTAGACGTGGGCCGAAGGTTGAGCAATCCTTAAATCAGCAGCAAAAATAACATTGAAATCAGCTTCAGAATCTCTTAAAGGATGGGCCAACACTGGTTGCTTGCAGGGCGCAATCGGGCTGACGCCTTAAGGCAAGCGCAAAGGGAGAGCCAACCAAACCATTGATTAGGACCTCTGGACTTTCTGCTCTTTAACATAAGGACATTTGATATGGCAAACGTTTGACCAAACACCATTTAGATGTCGGATGGTATGGAATTAAGCGGCAAACAGCAATACATCAGCATTCTTTGCTGCTTTATTGATCTGGTCCTAAAGGGTTTGGTTTAATGCCAATTATATTTAAAGATAAAAAGATTCATGCTCAACGGTGCTTGCAAATCGACACCCCTCTCCCCATCACGATGGCTGGGTGATGCAAGAGTGAGAGCATCACAGCAGACCCAGAGACATGAGAAACACTCTGTACCTCTGAGTGTATGTGGGCCCATGGCTGGATCAAGGACAAGGCAAGAATAGGAGATGGCTTAAGGTGTCAGCACCCAGGCTGCCCCATTGCGCACTGCCAGCAACAGATGTTGGACCATCCTTTAAGAGATTCTGAGGCTTATTTCAATGTTAACTTTGCTGCTGATTAAAGGATTGCTCAACCTTCGACCCGCGTCTAGTTTGCTTGGCTAAGCCCTGAAAATCTTTTACAGCTTGTATTGGTGGGAGATGATGTGAGTTTATCAAGAGCAACGGGATATGAGGCATGTGTGCCACAAAATGCAGGTCTATGATCTTTTATTTGAAAGCCACTTTGGAAAACCCTACTGAGAACAAAAGGATTACACAAAAGGAAAGGGGGTCAGGGGGGCAAGGGATAGCACATCTGAATGTGAGTCAGTTAATTGTAAGCCCAAATCCTACGCGTTTCGACATTTTTCCAGGCTTTTTGTTTCAGTTCTTAACAGATCCATTCCTATGTACCTCTGTGCTTTCAACAGAGTTTTCATTGTAATGGAGGGACATACAGTATGCCTTAAACATGCCTGGGCAGGGAAGACTATGTAAAAGCAAGAGTAGCAGACAGCTTAATAAATCATCAGCAGGACCCTCTAGACCTTCCCCAAAAAACATAACATGATTTCTATGCATGTATGTGCGTTGAACAGCGCAAGTAATTTGGTTAATGTCAGTGGATAAATGTCACTTTCCCACAGCGCAGACAAAATCACTTGTACAGGCCCCTTCTGCAAAAGCATTACCGCTGTAGAAAGCAGTGAAAAGGTGAGGCAGTGTGCAGTCCCC